>NC_141991.1:57282366-57973616 GCF_049901715.1 Pseudonaja textilis | reverse complement strand
AACAGAAGTTTATTTTTTGGTGTTTATGACACTCACGGTAGTCAACTAATACTGAGTATCTCTGTTTCCCTCAAAAATTTAAAATATCCTGCAATGCCCCTGTGAATTTGCTGAGATACTTTGGTACAGAGTTTGAAACTGTACAGTTTTAAACTAACGTTTTTGGAATTCATGATTTGGAATAAGCTATTATATTTTAACTTTATTATATTAATATATTTAAATATATTATTATATTTATTATATTATTATTATATTTTCTTCTGCCAACCTAGCAGTTCCAAAGCATATAAAATTGCAAGTAGAAAAATAGGGACCACTTTGGTGGGAAGGTAACAGTGTTCTGTGCGCCTTCGGCGTTTAGTCATGCCGGCCACATGATCACGAAGACATCTTCGGACAGCACTGGCCCTTTGTAATAGAGATGAGCACCGCCCCCTAGAGCTGGAAATGACTAGCACATATGTGCGAGGGGAACCTTTACCTTTACCTATAGTTTTATGTCATACTTTTGATAAAAGACTAGAAAGGACTGTACAAGTAAAAACTTTCAAAGCTGCACAAATCAAAATAAAATTAGTATTTTGTTTAGCATCCCTAGCTGACTCGAAATAGCAAAGACAAGGTACACTTGCTCCTCTGCAACTGCTTGCCACATTTGTGTTCTGATAATTAATTGCCCACCATATTTATTAAAATATGTCCCTTACAAGCTAAGGATATGTGGCAGTGAAAGTGTTGAAATCTTTATATGAAAATGAAAGAGTGATGAAAAAATCCATAGTAGTAAAAGAAGACCACTGTTTTATAGGTACGAGAACACAATAAAAAACTTCGAAAAGAAGCCAAGAAACATAAACACCGGAAGCCAAAGAAAGATCCTGGAGTTCCCAATACTGCCCCATTTAAAGAAGAGATTCTTCGGGAAGCTGAACATAGGAAGCAACAGGTAAAACAGCTTAAACTGGTGTGTAGCCATATAAAATTGGACAATCAATCATTTTTTATTAAAAGCAGAACTGATATTTTCTGAGCACCTATCTGGAGTTTTAAAACCATTGTTCCGTGTTTGCTGGGATTACAGAAAAAAGTAATATGCAGTTTTGTATAGACATCTATATCTGCTAAAATTAAAGATATCTATGCCATGGGTCATGCAGTGAATAATGCATAAAGTCCTGTACAGTGAAATGCAGTAACCAAATAAACATTACAAGAATGGCCATATTTACTTTTAAAGCAAGGTCAGGAGGGTTGTAATTGTCATGGTGTATAAGAACATATTTATATTTTGTGCTAATAGCGTGAAGAATTGAAACAGAAGCAAAAACTTGCTCGTCAGAAGGAACTAGAAAAGAAACGCAACCAACAAGCAAATAAAAAGGATCCTGGTGATAAGGTATGAATTTTTAGGAAAGCACTACACTCAGATTATGCTGGTCAGTGGAGAGAAATACTTCATTGGCTTGAAAAATCACATTCATTTCTTTCAAAATAATTGTATCGTGAGCCTTTGCATTTGTATCTAGTCATGGGGTTGGGTGATTGAGACTATGGCTGTTCAAGAATGAAATACAAGGCCCGCCCCTCTTTCCCATGTTGTTTGGTATCTATTTGAAAATGCTATGGAAAATCATTATTCAATTTGGAGTACGGTACTATCAGTGCACTGATTCTATTCAAGTCTTGAACTTGTATCCGCTGGGTAGAGGGACTAGGTGAGGAAAACCAAGCTCAGATTAAATCTAGCAAAATGGAGATGCTGGTTGTGTAAACATCTTGACTGAGTGGAAATATTGTGTCCCATGGTTGTTCTAGTTATGGTTCCATTCCTCCTGAAGGAACACATCTGACATTTGAGAATCCCCCTTGATTTTTTGGTCAGGGGCTTTTGTTCAGCTTCAATGATGCACAAGTTACCACCTGTTCTGAACCAGGAAGCCTTAGTGACACTAACTCATACCTTAATGACCACATTATAGGATTCCCACCATACACTCTGTGGTGTTGCCTTTACAGACAATGTCCTATAACGGGTGCAGAACATAGACAGCTTATACTGAAGATCTATAATTGCAGAGTAGCCCCTCTTCTGCTCTTGCTGCTCTGATTGCCAATATATTTTGGAACCTAATGCAAAATACTAGTTATTGCAAATAAAACTTTATTCAATGTTTACTGGCAGGGATTTTCTCGCTATGATGTTCTTTAAATATCTAGGCTGAATGAGCAAAAGGTTCTACCCCATGGAAAGTAACGGGGAAAGAAATAGGCCAAAAGGCAGGTCAGCTATAATAGCCCCCTATGTAGTCAAACACACTGCTCCCCAGGGACGCTGGGTTCCTTCCTTTTGCTGTTTCAGAAGACATTGAAAACTATTGTATTTCAGCAGACTTTTGGCCCCTCATGAGGAATTGTGGATAACCACTTAGTTTTACATTTTAGGTTGTTTTTCAATGAGTTAAAAAGTATTTTAGTTGGACTGGCAGTATATTCTGTTTTGCACACTGCCAAATGTCTAGATTAGGAGGGTATATAAAGGCTGTAAATTAAAAAAAAACATTTTTTTTATCATTGCTCCTCACTATTATAAATGATACTGGTTTTGTAATTTGTAAATTTTCTTCCCATATTTTTCATTTCTTTATAGAAATCAACTACAAAGCAAAAAATGAAATCTAACCAGCAGGTCCAAAAAAATTCAAAGAAATCATTTTGTGGGGAGTTGAAAAAGGTGAGAAAGTTTTTCAGATAAAAGAAATGTGATATATTTCTTCTATTTTTAAAAGAGCTATTAGTTTGACATCTCACAGTTGCTTTGTTCTTTACATAAATCAGCTGCTCTTTTGAGAAAAGACATTTAATGAAGATATTCAGTATCAACGTTTGGTCTATGGAAATATTAATATGTAGAAGTTGTTGTTTTATATGTTTGTGAAATCATAAATTATATTTCTTACCTGACAATAATATTCTGAACTATTCATTATTGCATCCAGTATGATCGCTTGCCGTGATTGGCAAAATATTCTCTCTGCTTCATTTTTGTGTCCTCCTTCCTCCTATCCTAGAGCAGACGGAGGATTTAGGAAAGGAGAGCACAAGGGGAATTCCCCAATCTGAGCAGAATACCACCCCCACCCACCCCTGCTTTTCAGTATATTCAAAGACAAAAAAATTACAGTGATAAAAGTATTCTAAATATATTCCAAGCTATTTTTATTTTATTAAGTTTTGATCATGTACATATTTTATTTGTATTTATATCCTACTTTTTTTTATAAAGCTATTTGCAATTACCTTTAGCTGTATATTTAAATGTTCTCAACCATTTTTTAAGCATGGTTTCCATTAAAAATACTGTGAGTTTGACACGGTTCTGAAAACTAAATCCTCAGGGAATGTTGTATTCAATATGTTGGAGAAGCTTTTTTTAAGTCCATTTGAATTACTCTTAAATTAGCTTGATACCAAAATAGTACCGGGAATGTCGTTACTCAGAAGCTTTCAAATGTAAATTAGTCTTATGGTCTCAAATACCATATTGTTCTATATTACTCTTTAGGTAATTGAGGCTTCAGATGTCATACTTGAAATCTTGGATGCTAGAGATCCTCTAGGCTGTAGGTGTCCACAGGTTGAACAACTTATTGCTCAGTCTGAGGGAGGAAAAAAAATACTTTTGGTTTTAAATAAAATTGGTAAGTAAAATGAGTATTGCTTTTTTACATACACTTTTCAGCTCTATTCTTTAGGCCAGTTAAGTCCAATGATTTGAAGATCTCATGTGTGAAATTCAGAAATGGAGATAGGAGACTAGGCCATTTTTCTTAAACGCTAGTAGTGGCTGGTTTGTATTTAAACTTAGAGTTTGACTGCGCTGTTAATTGCATTATCATTTAAATAATTCTTCCGTAGGATGTGAGCTATGAGGAGGCTATAAAATGTGCTGACCTACATCTGGAGACTGTCAGATCCAACTCTGAGCTCGCTCTATCTGCTAAGGAAGCATTAGCTGATTCTAGTCATTCTCATCCTTTATGTTTTAGAAATGCCTACATTGTACCCACAGTGTTTGATCTTGTGAAAATCTTCACAAGCATTTTGCCTTCTAAGCTGCTGGTGGGCATACAGGGTATTACTCCCATTTAATGCGGCCCTGTGTTGAAAAAAACTGAAATAAAGCTGACTCTGGAAAGGCTTTCATTGAAGTATTGATTAAATTGTGCTTCATTCTGTTGTGCTGAATTTAAAACTCAAAAATGTATTGATCTGCTTGAATATATATCTCAAGCTCAGAATACATCTGGTTCGCTGAAGAGTTTAGAATTGTCTCTGAATTACCTATATATAGCTGTGAATATCCTCTGGAGCATGGTACCTTTCTTTAACTACTAAATTTACAATGTTGTACTTGACAAAGAACATATTTTATGTTAATCAAGCAGTCCTGTGAAATAGCAGCTATTTTGGCTGTTGGGTGTTATTTTGGTCTACTTATCTTAAAATCTGTTGATTGTGAAATAAAATCAATTATTTAATAAGCTTTACTGATTTCTGTACTTTTCAAGATCTATGACTATAGTTAACTATTTTTAATAGGTTCATGCTGGGTAGCTTCATGAAGTAAATAATGTTGCTTGTAATACTTTTGAGAAATGTGGCTAAATCTAAATCCAATGAAATAGAATCTTATCTTTGCACTAGTTAATTGGAGCAGTTGGTTAGCAATTATGGGTAATGGACTTTCAATGTGAAAGGAACAGAAATAATGGGATCCACAAGTCTTAGACATTTATTTTTATTTTAAAATTGCATCCGAATAGGACATGGAATCATTACTGCAATTAATTAATTTCTTACTGCAAGTAGGCAGAAATGTTTTTTATACGATATACATCTAATAATCCTCCAAGACTTTAGAGAACAACGGATTACATACAACTGCAAATAGTTTTTAGTATTTAGTGAGTAGCTCACAAATGTTGATGCCATAATAATCATAACTCAGTGGCTTTCTAGATGTAAACCTGGAAAGGCATGAGGAATTTGGTAGTATCTTTTCTGCCTAAAAATTTTTATTAAAAAGCAGGGTTTTTTGTGAGCTGCAGTTTATTCCATCCAATACCTTTTTAAAAAATTGGTAAGTTGGGAAATGGGCTGCCAGGTTTCTTCTGATATTTATTTTTCTCCATAGACTAACATAGTGCTCCTCTTACTCAATGTTTGAAAACAATGGATTGTCACACAACAGCATATTTTTCAGCAAGCTTCTGCATGTTTTTTCTCCTAGATCTGATACCAAAAGAAAACTTAGAGAATTGGTTAAATTATTTAAATAAAGATCTTCCAACTATTGCTTTTAAATCTGCAATGCAGATAAAAGACAGAACTGTGGTAAGAACATATTTTTCCTGTCTTCTGTAATACTACCCAATCTGTTTTTATAATATTATTTGCAAACTATTGAAAAAAGACTAAAGATAATATGAAATGTTTAAATGATTAAATTAGTATTCCTAAAGATGCAGTGTTCATACATTCTGTAGAAGCAAGCATGCATAGATTGTATTGTCACTATCATATATTTTTCTAGAACAGGGGTGTCAAACTCAAGGCCCCGGGGGCTGGATCCTGCCCACGGGGTGCTTAGATCTGGCCCACGGGGCTGTCCTGGAAACAGCGGTGCCTCTGCCAGCAAAAATGAAGCTCGAGGCTGTGTGCGGCCCTCCCGAGCCCCATTTTTGCTGGTGGAGGGTTGCAGCTGAAAATGGAGCTCAGGAACCCATTTTTGCTGGCGGAGTGCTTGGGTCGCCAAAGGCGCCCCTCCAACACGAGTGATGTCATGCTGGCCACACACCTCGCCCCTGAGGTCAAACACAACACTGAGGCGGCCCTCGAATCTAGTTTGTTCTAGAAAATCCTTAAACAGGCCATTTACACAATCCAACCCACTTTTCACATAGGAAACTAAATCAAAGTATTTCCATCCAAAAGAGGAGTCATTGGAAAATTGATTATACTATGATACTACAACTATTGATGGAAAAAAAATATTTTCATTTGAAATAAGCAAAGATGCTAATATTACCAGACAGTTGTGTTTCCTCAGTTGTGTTGATTGTTTCTTAATAACTAAAATTATTTGACTAGAAAACTCTGTTGGAATCATCTAGTGCAATGGTGGCTAACTTTTCGGCACCGAGTGCCAAAACCAGGAGCATGGGCCGGAAACTGGAAGAGCAGCTCCCCCACATGTCCACATGGGAGCATCAGAAACCAGAAGCTAGCTTCCCGACACATGCATGTGTGTGGGCCAGCTGGTCTTCCTGTTTCTAACAGGAATGTGCGTGTGAAGACCAGCTGGCCAGCGCATGCATACACTCCAGGGAGCTGTTCTTCTGGTTTCTAGTGCTCCCATGCACACAAAGACCAGCTGGCGCACCAAAACCTGGTAGAGCAACAGGTGACGGCTGCCGTGCCTGGAGAAATGGCTCTGCGTGCCACTTCCAGCACGTGTGACATAGGTTTGCCATCACAGATCTAGTGCTAAAAAGCATTCGTGTTTTTCCTCCACAAATAAATGATGAGGGCAGTGAAAGATTCAGAAATCTAAAACAGTATATGGAAAAAATAAACCTAGAAGCTTGAACATACTTGGGGACAAAAGAGATTGGGTATCATGTAAAATAGTTATGGGGTCTTTATAACTGTATTTAAAAATGCATTATCCAGGGTTTTGTGTCTTTCCATTTTATTCATAATAACTGAATAAATGTCTACAGTTTCAGCAATATTCTATGATTCTTAACTTCCTATTTTATTCTACAATTGAAGTAATTATTGCAAATACCACTACAGATGGAATGTTGTTCTACTTTTAGTTTAGATAAAAATTCATAAATTTATCTCTTTTACTGATTTCATGGATTTATCATAATTGCTTTGTTCAGATAAAAATCCATAAATTAATTTCCCTTTTTTAGAGATTTCATGGATTTATTATAAATGATTGACTTAAATTCTTCTTTTAGTAAAAAAAAACCCAACAACTGCTTTTAACTTATCAGGCTCTTTGTCATATGGCTGAATCTGGTAAAAATATATTTATTTGTGAAATAGATATATTTTTCTCTGTGATCTTATTTTAAATTTACAGCAAGAGAAAAGAAATACGAAGAAGAATAGTGCATATCTAGAAGTATCAAGAGCAAACAAATGCTTTGGAAGTCAATGTCTCCTGAAACTTCTCCAGGAATATTGTATGACTAAAGATAAAGTTATACAGGTTGGGGTGATAGGTAAGTTTGCCTTGCCCGTATGGAGTTCTGTGAATTATAGTACAGACAGTACATATAGTAAGGACTGCTATGGAAATTCATGCTTGAAAAAATACATAAAGTATTGTAATTGGTCATATTATACATTTTTATGATGAGGATGCCTGCTTATTTATAATACTAGAGTGAGAAATGAGGATATATGCTTTTGTCTTAGTCTCATGGTGAAGACTTCAGATCCAACTCTGATCTTGCTCTATAGGCAATTTAAAAAGTGAAAACTTAATTGGCCCCAGTTACTCTAACTGATACTTTCAAAGAATACAATGTCCAAAATCAGAAGGCGGAAATGTACTGCATTTTATTCTTCCACTCAGACCTTATTATATTTCAAACCTAAATGTAATAGCCAAATGAGAGGAAGAAGAAATTGAAATAAGAATCTACACCTTTTCTTAATTTTTTATGGAATATCTGATTATTTAAAGCAGAGGTCTCCAAACTTGGCAACTTTTAAGACTTGTGGACTTCAACTCCCAGAATTCTCCGGCCAGCTATGCTGGCTGAAGAATTCTGGGAGTTAAAGTCCACAAGTCTTAAAAGTTGCCAAGTTTGGGGATCCCTGATTTAAAGTGGCATTCCTAGAATATAAAGTAATTTGAAGATGCTCTATTTACGTTCGTGTTGTGGAACTAAAAATAGAATCTTATCCATCTAAATCTCTGATCTTCAAAATAATTCACTTCATGTTATGTCTTACAAAAGTTTTTTGTTTTGTTTTATGATGGGCTTTAGGTTTTCCAAATGTGGGGAAAAGCAGCATAATCAATAGTCTGAAAGAGGTACGCGCCTGCAACGTGGGACCAGAGAGAGGCCTAACAAAGTTAGTTTGCTTTAATAAAGCACTGTTGTAACAGAGCACACATATGCATAACTACACATGGGTTAGTCTTTTGGGGTCCCACAAGCAACAGTCCCTCAGTCCTTCTCCCAACAGTCTTTCCTATAATCCTTTGGACTCAGCTCAGTGTCTGCTACCACCCACTTTTTACAGAGAAAACTTTTCTGCATCTTTGTCAGAAGGAAAGGTATGGGAAAAACTTGTTTTTCTTAACTTATCTGTTGCTTATAGAGTGGCCAGAATATGCAGCAGTTATACATTGAATTACTTAGATCAATTCATGATAATAAAAAAAAAGTTTTATTTGAAAAAATCCTAATTTAAAGTTAACCTAGATAGCTATTTCCTCCAATAGATTCTTTCAAAAATTTTCTCCAATCCTGTGGATGACTATATTCCAATTATTCTGCCATCTGTTTCCTCATAATTCTGGTTTGTCCATGCACCTGATTCTCTCAACCATTATGTCTCTGTTCTGTTCTGTTAAGGTCCATACAAGCAGTGCACATTGACAAACGTATCAAGATGTTGGATAGTCCCTGTATCATTGCAGCACCTTCATGCTCTACTCTAACTCTAGCACTGAGAAGTATCACATGTGCTGAAAACCTACTTGATTCCGTAGATGCTATTCTGAAGCACTGTAGGAAACAGCAGGTAAAGATACTGTACATTCACCATTTGATTATGGGCATTTTATGAGTTTTTGATTACACCTTATTTTCTATAATTCAGAGTAGGGTCTGAGCAGTATAGCTAGATGACACTGTATTCATTAATTTGGCATATCAGCAAAATGAAATTTTACTGTCGAAAAATACTTGTGATTGTATCTACAATAGAAGGGAATATTTATATTCTATTTATACAGTAGAGGATACAATTGTGCTCAGTGTGCCACCATTTAGGCAAGTAAGAAATGAGGATATTTGCTATGTCATACTGTTACAGTGATGACATCAGATCCAACTCTGATCTTGCTGTACCCCTTAAATGGTCCTTTTTGATCAGCATTATTTATTTTCCACATCAAAGTAGTGACTTATATAAACAAATTGGAGGAAAAACAGGCAAGTAGCTGTGGCTGGTTGGAAATTATGTAGGAATGTCTTCATACAAGAAAAAAAATTCTGAGAATATAATACTTTGTGGGGGGCTTCTTTTATTCTAGATCATGTTACACTATAATATCCCAGACTACAGGAATTCTCTGGAATTTTTAACTTTGCTCGCTCAAAAGAGAGGAATGTTGAAAAAAGGTGGTATTCCCAATACAGAAGGTGCGGCTAAATTACTGCTCTGGGACTGGACAGGGTAAATATGTGGTCATTTAATTACAATAAAGCCCTCTCGCTATGTGTGTGTGTGTGTGTGATGTTTTTGCGGGTATTTATATGTATGGTATTTAGGTTTCTTTGGGTATTTTCCCACGTCTTAATATTTGTGCTTTTATTATAGCGACGTTTCGGCAGAATCTCATCTGCCATCCTCAGGCTTGAGATTCTGCTGAAACGTCGCTATAATAAAGGCACAAATATTAAGACGTGGGAAAATACCCGAAGAAACCTAAATACCATACATATAAATATCTGCGAAAACATAACATAACATTACATACATACATACATACATACATACATACTCAAACAGATGCATTATAAATTTACTGTTTGGTCTTCCAAGCACATGTCTTTTTTATACATACATATATACATATATAATATAAGCAAGGCTATTTACAGTTTTAAGTATATTTTGCATGCCGTGCTATGACATAAAAATAGTATTATGATAAATTTAGTCTGAAACATTGCTTTTTGCAAAGCATGAAGGGCATGGCAGAGTGTAGGGCAGACAAAATATCAGAGATGGGAGGGAGAGGTAGGTAGGTGGAAGGAATGGACAGGTGACAAGAAACACACCCCCCCTTTTTTTTTAGCATGTGACTGAAAGGGCACTGCAAAAACCTAACTTCAGTGATTTGACATGTTCAAGTTCAGCACTATTGCAACTTTGAATGGTTGCTGAAGAGATGGTCATTAAGCAAGGACTACCTGTATACCTATTGCAGTTAATCTGAGTCAATGCTTAATTTAGAACTTGCATGGTGAATACCAAAGAATGAGAACAGTAAGATAGTAATAAATCTTGAAGAAAGTTTATTAGGAAATTGTTCCTGAATGTACAGCATCAGAAGGGTACAAACCCCAAACATCCAGGTGATCCCAATGGTGGGATTCAAAACTCTACTCATGAGGAAGTTGGTTAAAAGAGACAATCTTAAAGCCATTTTCCTCACTCTTCTGCCCTATGGAATTTTTATCTCTGTGTTGAGATAATTAAGTAAAAGGAAATTCATTGGATGATAAAAAAAAAAAGTAAAAAGTACACACGGGGGAACTAGACATGGAAAGCAATGCCTAGTGCAGCTCAGTGGAAATACACATGGAAAGAAATCCTAGTGCAGCTCAGGGTGACAAACAAAAGGTTTCAGTGTGAAATCGATTTGGATTTTGTCAATATCAGGTAGCAACTGCCAGGAGGATTCTAATTAACTAATTAAGGTCACTTGTTAACTTCCAGCTAGCACTTTTTAGGAAAGTGCTGTGCTGCAGGAAAAAAGCAGCTGAGGAAAAGATAGTTTGTTTAAGCAACCTCTGCCCTGCAGTGGAGAACTGGGACAGACACTGGGCAAGATGATGCCTTACTGGCTATAATGTTGAACATGTGACAGAGAGGGACACTGTAATGGTCACAAATATACATGTTGGCCACTTAGTTATTGTTTCATCACTGTCGTAACTGCAAAGAGGCACTGTCTGAATCAGCTGGTAAACAAGGACTTCTTTATATGTATGTATATGCAGAAAGAAATTTAACAGCTTGTTCGGCTATTTAAGGGTTTTTATATTTCTGTTAAAAGATGAAAATCTCTCCTAAATGTTCTTCTTTTCAGTGCCAAAGTTAGATACTATTCTCGACCTCCTGAACCATGGACTCTGTCTCCACATCTTTACAGAGAAGGACCAGCAACAGTACAGGAGGGCTTTAATTTTCAAGAACTGGAAGAAGACAACAAAAATACTATAAACGGTGCGATTAGTCTAACCTAACCTTCTCTCATCTTATATACATATAAGAGCAAAATCCATAATGACCTAGTATAAATTATTGAATGGTTTACATATTACAGAATAGACTTTTTCCAGAGGCTACGTTTGAATTCCATGAAGAAAAAAAAGGTTGTTATGTTGGATGTTTCACATTTCAGGGAAAACAAAGTTTAATCCCTACAAAGATACCAGCATATCCCTCAACTTAATTCCCAAATTACAATTAGTTTATATAGGAATGTTAACTCTTTTCTCCATCTATTGCTTTTTCCAACATAAAATTTATATATACTAGAAATAATTAAATTTAAGTTTATTTCAGTGCTCTTTTGCTTGAAATAGCTTATCCTGATTCTGGTTGAGCTTTATTTAAAAATGCAAATTTATAGTGCTAATTGTCTCATGAACATATTGGGAGTTATAAATAAAATTTTATTTGTAGTACTTGGAGGTGGGGGAGAGAAAGGTATAACTTTTCCTTCTTTCAATTCTTAAAGTCTTCTTTATGCAGCTAGCAATTGGTGAAATACCTGTTGAGGAAGGCTGTTTCTAATTGCCTTTTCTAATTTCTCTTCATATTGCCTATTTGTCTAGAAGTACATACTTGGCTTTATGTTTGATTTAAGGTCTGTTTATAATATTAGCACAATGATAAATCTTGACAAAATTTTAAGAAATTCCAGAATTATAATGGAGTTGGGTGGCTTTAGAAATATGATAAATATTAGGAATATTCATAGCAAGAAAGACATATAGTCATAAATACCTTTGGGGAGGTTTATAACTTTGAACAGTTGCTAAGCGATAGGCCATAAGCCAAGGATGAAATGCAGCTAATGTTCCTCCATTTATTTTTTTTCCCCATCAGTAAAAAAATAGCAAACAGTCCTGCTAATTAGCAGTCTTGCTAACAAACTCATAATCTTAAAAGTGTTGCAACAGAATTCATTTCTGTGGCAGTTTATCTTTTGGCAAAAAGCCCTAGAAAGTTCTGTTTGTTCAGTCAGTCTCTTTAAGGAAGTACTTCTTTTTTAGCAAACAAATACCCTAACCAGGCAAGCACTATTGTCTTCCAATCTCCTGGCTTCACGGATGGCATCATGGAAGATAATGAACAGCCAGAAGAAGCCCTGGAATCAGAGAATGCGGAAGAAAATGATGAAGAATTAACTGAAGAAGAAATTGAGGATGATGAAAGTGACCTTGATGATGTGGAAAAGGTAACAGTTGAATTTTAAGATGTTTAGGATGCTGTCCAGTGAGATCTTTCCTTGACTGAATTGTTTTTCCTGTGAATGAACCAGGAGGAATACATTTTGAACTGTATGTAAGGTGGGAGAAAGAAGTCATGTTACACAGGCAAAACCCTGTTCAAGTGATATGGGACTTCATTTGAAATATTATGCAATTTCAAAATATAGTTTGTGGATTCATCACTCAGATTATGAAGAATGGATGTTTAGATATTTGAAACCCTGTTCATACAGAATAATTTTAATTCCTATCTTTAAAATGGAGAACAACCACTAACCTAGAGTATATAAGAAGGTATACGCACTGCATTTGGTTTTCCTATATCAGTGATGCTGATACAGCAATTGTTAATCTTGTTTTAGGAAAGTGACAGATTAATGAGTAGTCAAACACCCTCTGAAGAATTGAAAGCAAAGAATACGAATTTGGACATGTTACCTACAGGTATATATTAAACCTACAAATTTCAAAGGAGTAAATATTTAAATAGAAAAAGCCCATAATATTCTGAACTTGTTTTTTTTTTCTTTAGATGATAAACAACTCAAAACCAATGACCTGGATGATGCCTATGACTTCAGTACCGATTACATGTGAAGAAAATATTACAAAATTTCAAGTATTTTTCACATTCTGGAATGCATTCCTAATCTGCTTTTGTGGTTACTGAACACCAAACTCTTGTAAATATATTAGAAAAAGCAGCTGATACTGAAAGATACTTTCTGATATAGTATAAATTTTGTTCAGTAAATGCTTTGATCACATGAACTTCAAGCAAAAGTAAAACCAGTGTTTTACAAACAACAATTCAGACTGTAACCTGTATAGAGTTTGTGTTGAATTTATGGATAACAAAGAACTTTCTACTTTCCAAACTGGAAAAAACTGTCTGCATTGCAGAAAATCCTATGGTGGAATGAAAATTATTTTTCTTCTTCCTACAGTAGTAAACTTAGCACTAAGATGAAAGTTGCAGCCTATAAAGGGTAAAGGAACAGGTGAAGATTGCTTCTTTCTTGAATTATGCATTTTTCATAATTCTGTAGTCTTGTTTCCATCATATTAAGGCATAATTATGTTTGTATACAGGAATACGTAATGAAGGTTCCTGAGGAAACTATGTGTAATTAGTAAATATAACCAAAAAGTGTACATATATCTGTGATATCTTCCTGCTCAGTAGGTAAGCAGTGCAGTCATTTAGAATATGTCAGGAAATCCAGTTGAAAATGATATAATTGCATATATTTATCTAATTTCTCTCTGCGTGTATATACAGAGGCAAGAATTTTAACTTGTAATGCAGTACAGCCAAAGCCCTTTCCCACCCACTGTTTACTTCAAATTATTTGTTTTCAGACACATTTTCATGTCTCAGATGAATATAAACATAATTTACACAGTCTACCTAATTCCTGCTAATTAGAAAGACAAAAGTGGGTTCCACCTTTTTTGAACAAGAATCATACTTAGCTATTGGATGGCCCACCAGAAGTCACATTCTTCTGTGTGACACATAATACTTCTCTAATCATTAAGTTTCTCCTTCTGTTGCATTGTAGTTTAGCAGCAACTTTTGGAGGAGGGACACTCTGGCTTCTACACTTCTGTTACATAGTAACAGATCAAAATTTACTTTTTCTTTTATTTTGTGAACTTTTCTCCTAAATTTCTAATTCTTTTAATGTGCATCTCCCAAATAGATGTTCAAGAAACCCATTTATTGGAAGAAGCAATATATTGTTAAGACATTCGTTTTTATTACAGTTATCAAATGTAGATTAATCTGAACTCACATACAAACAAATCAAGATTTCTCCATGAATTTAAATGCTGTTTTAGTGTTGTTGGGCAGTTTCATCATTTACTAAATGACAAAAACAGATTAAATCTACAAAAGACTTAAATAATAATAAACTAAATACTAAAAAGTTCTAACAAACTTATGTTCATGGGTTACTGCTAAGGAGGAAGTATTCCTTCTTTAAAAAATAGCTGTGCAAGATAATATTGCAAATACCTAGGAGTAAATGTCAAATTCCTAGGTGAAGTTCATTTTGTAATGTTTCATTTATGTCTGAAGAATTCATCTGGTCCAGCTGAGTATATAAGTAGTCCTCAATTTAACAACTATTCATTTAAGACAGTTCAAAATTATGCTGGCCTCGGAAAAAGTTACTTATGACCTCTACTTATAACCGTTGCACCATCATGTTTACTACGTAGGCACTTAGCAACTGGCTCAGATTCATAACGAGTTGCAACACCCTACAATCACATTGTGATATGTGACCTCTTTTGCAAAATTCCAGCAAAAACATGCCCATTAGGGATTGGAGCATGTGGTTTGCTTCATGACCACCATGAAAATTTTCATAAAATTGGGTCTGACTAGATACATGACAACAATCTACAGTGGAAATTCTGGTCCCATTTGTCATAGGTCAAAGACTACCTGTAGTTCTTCATCTTGTACTTGAAGGCACAGAGCCGCTGCTTCAGGCATACAATTTCAAGTCTTTCTCAAATTTAGTGTACATTAAACAGACATACCATTACTGATTTCACCCTGATTTTACGGGTTTCCTGAGAAAAACATGTGTTAGGTCTTTATGAATGTGCTGCGTAAATATCACCGTGCCTGCGAATCAGGTTAAATTTGCCACTAGGATCAGGAATGTACCATTTTTCCCAAACATCTGCAAAGGATGCTGTTCGCCCCCAGGGCTTGAAATGTCCATTCCAGTGGAGTAATTTGGCAGCTTTCACAAACTGTGGTGAGTATCTTTTGCCGGCGCTTGAACCTTTAAATGGAATAAGTCAAGAAATATAATAGGCAGAAGTTGTTTCTGCAGTTTTCAACCACAGGTGGAATTAACCATTTGGTAGGTTCACACATTGACATTTTCATCAGAAATATTTTCTTTGTCACTGCTTACTACCCTCAAAATTGTACATGAAAGTTTATTTTAGAATCCTGAAGGTGATATTCTTGCACTAAACTAATCACTCAATGCATATTGAAATTCCACACAAGTTTCAAGTACACTTTTTAAAAAGGTCAATTTTCTTAAGTAGACAATCATTTGATACTCTCCCAGAAGAAAACCAGTCACTTTATTGCAAGGGATGAAAAACACCCTATTAGTGAATTTCAGCTCATACAGTGGGAGCTTCTAGGTCCACAGGAGCATTAAAAAACACTTCATTTAAGAGATTTTGAGCATGCATGAGAAACGGCAAGGGACAGAAAACTGCATGTTCCCATTTCATCAATATTCTGTCCAAAATCATTAAATTACTACTGAAGGGGGGGGGAGTATTATAATCTCAACCTGTTTGATTAGTCAAATTACTTTCAATTTGATAAAGGTACAATATTAACATGAAATTGGTTTCTTCTCTCTACTTACCAAGATGGCGAACATTCCACATAGGGTTAATTTTTGAATGTCGTTTGTAAAATACAATTAGCAGAGGAGGTGTACTGATACTTCCAGCAAGAGTCCTGCTATATATCTCTTCTCTAGTCAGAGATTAAGAAAATACAGATTACCAGCTAAACCAAAAGCATAATTATTAACAAGAAAAACCACGCTTGTTTTTTGCATTGTTTTTTTAAAAAATACTTAATGGCAAACACTATTCACAATGAATAATTAACACTGTACCTTGGATTAGATACTCTCCTATATTATATAGCAGAATATAGCAGCAAAAATCAATACTAAGAGCAACATGGTTCAGAAATTGTGTGGAACTAAATGGGCAGCTTCAGCCCCTGGGGTTAGTCTACTCTGCAGCAGAATACTGTGTTCCAGTATGTCTTAACAGCTGCCATACTAGTAAAAGGATTATCCAACACCATGAGGATTATAAGTATGTATTAAAACCACTCTGACTTGGTTACTTCCTGTTCTGAGCCTTATAGCACTTCCAGCTTTATGAAGGCAAGATGCACCAGTGAAAATACATTAAAAAAATGAACAATTCACTCCTACCAGTGCCGACATTCCTTTTTTATCAGCCAGAAGATTCCAATCCAGGAAATCCCCACTGGCACTTGTACAACATCTGCCCAACAATTTTAACCTCAATTTCCAATGGGAAGCCAAATGGGTTGCTGAATGCCCAGACATAGGAAGACATACAAATGACCCCACAAAAAAAGATGCCAGGCTTTAAACTTGGACAATCCTGAATAGGATTCATACCTTACATGGTATCTGCCAAGACTTGATAAATGGGACATAGTATCCTCAGTGTGATGGCTCCCATGTCAAACTGTAGTTCACACTCTGACCGGCTTAAGCAAAGGGCATATATATGGTGCAGGATCTGATTTTTTTCAATATAAACAATGTTGCACTTCAATTGTTAGATGGCCTACTACACATTAGTATTTGAACACAGATCTTTTTTAACATTTCTATTCTATTTTGTTTTACTAATCTAGGTGAAATGTTAATATAGCTAATCCATGTATGATATGCCATATGATAATCACATTCTTAACAATGAGCTAGAAAACACAATAAAGGAAGTGAGTGATAGCAGAACACAAGACAATCTGCTTCAAATAAGAGATCCCTGTAGGGGTAAACCTCCCATACAATGATTTAGCACTGCCAAGATTTGTTTTTCTTAGACTAATGCCTTCCTAAATATTTTGGACTGCTACTTGCAGAATTTTCAGATGCCTAATAGACAACAGGTTCAGGAAGACTGGTAGGGAAGACAAAGACAGTATTTTTATCTCTGCTTCCCATGCTCATATATATACAATTACAGTGGAACCTCCGGCCGTGACTCTAATTCGTTCCAGGATTTCGGCTGGAACCCGATTTGGTCATGACTGGAAACGACCATCTGTGCATGCATGGACAAAAACCAAATAATTGGTGCCGAAGGGGAAATGGGCATGGAAAGGGAATTTTTCCACACCGATTTTGCTCGCCACCCAATTTTTGAATTGTGACCCAGATTTTTTGGTCAGAACCCAATTTGGTCACGAACAGAAGCATTCACGACCCAAGGTTCCACTGTAGTCCCATTCTCCAACTATCAAATAAAAAAAAAAACTGGACATACTCACACAACATTAAGTGTCATCCATTTCTCTAGTTGTTTAGTAACATTTTGTATTTTCCATTCTGTTAGATTTGCAACAAACACACCAGGATTGAAAGAGCAGGTGCTTGCTTTGATGGACAGCTTCCGAACCAGTTCTTTTTTATAGTCAAGAAATGCCATGTAATTATACTGAAAATAAATAGAAATTGGGCCTCAGATAACAGTTTTATTCCTAATTTTCACTCCAAAGACTTCTTCACTTACACATGCTTCCTTTCTGTGTGGAAAACCAGAAAATTGGACAGAGTTGTCTCTAATCACTTTAAATTATTTTAAATATATATATTGGCAGGCACCATCAGTAGTTACTATGAAAGCAGGAATTACCATATCTACACAGAACATAATGTAAATGATCTTTATACAATAGGTTTTCCTTTTTAGCCATCCCATTTAAAAAAAATCATTGAATCAGACTTGATTTTGGATTATTAGGTTCATTTTCCATGTTTCTTTCTGAGTGTGGAAGTGGCCTGTAACTGCCTTTTTCCAAATTGAAATGTTTGACCTATCTAGGCCTTGGATTTCCAGAAGTCTCACAAGTACTAACTTGCCTGAAAGAATTATAAAGCAAATAAGCAGGAGACTGGTTATAGGGGAAATTCTGTTCTGGCTATAATTTCTACTCTGTCTCACTGCCCACTTAAAAATATCTTCCTATGCAGTGTATACAGTCTGATGTATAGTTAGTCTTTGTTTAGCAAGTTTGGAGTTACGACAGTGATGAAAATGTAACTTTACAACCAACCCTCACTTTTATGACCTTTACAGATCTGTAAAGTAAAGGAAAGATGAAATAAGATAAACATTTATGTGGTTTCACTTAGCAACTGCTTTTCTTAACTACCAAGTTGCTAAGTCCCACTTGTCAATAAAAAGGACTACCTGTAGTGGTTAAGGTATTGGGCTGGAAACAGGAATCATAAGTTCTAGTTCTGTCTTAGACATGAAGTCAGCTGAATTACTTTAGGCCAGGAACTTTTCCCTAGGAAATGGGCAATGGCAAAACACTTCCAAAAATATTGCCAACCAAACTGCAAAGACTAGTCCAGACAGTTACCAGGAGGCAACACAAAAAGAGTAATTTGCATGCAATAGAAAAAGGTCTGTTTCCTTCTTTCTGCCTCCTTTTCACCCCATGGTTGTTAGTTGCAAAGTCATGTCCAACCCGCGTGACCATGAACAACATTCCTCCAGGCCTTCCTATCCTCTACCATCCTCCAGAATCCATTTAAGCTCACGCCTACAGCTTCAGGGACTTCATCCAGCCACCTCATTCTCTGTCGTCCCCTTCTTCTTTTGCCCTCAATCTTTCCCAGAATTAGGCTCTGCTCCAGTGAGTGCTCCCTTCTCATTAAGTATTTGAGTTTCATCTTCAGGATCTGTCCTTCTAAACAGCAGTCAGGGTGATCTCCTCTAGGACTGACCAGTTTGATTGCCTTGTAGTCCAAGGGACTGATAGGAGTCTTCTCCAGTACCATAGTTCAAAGGCCTCAATTCTTTGGCGCTCAGCCTTTCTTATGGCCCACTTTCACAGCCATACATTGCAACTGGGAAAACCATAACACTGACTATATGCACTTTTGTTGGCAAAGTAATGTCTCTGCTTTTCAGTATGCTGTCTAGATTTGCCATAGCTTTCCTCCCCAGGACCAAGCATCTTTTAATTTCTTGGCTGTAGTCCTCATCTGCAGTGATCTTGGATCCCAGGAAAATAAAATCTGTCACTAGCTCCATTTCTTCCCCATCTATTTGCCAGGAATTGAGAGGGGCGGATGCCATGATTTTAATTTTCTTAATGTTGAGTTTCAAGCCAACTTTTGCACTCTCCTTCTTCACCCCCAACAAGAAGCTCTTTAGTTCCTCTTAACTTTCTGCCATTAAAGTGGTATCATCTGCATATCTAAGTTACTTGCTAATCAATGACAAAGATTAAATTGCTTTTGATTACCTCAAAAACAGTAATGGTTCTCCTTGAAAGATGGGGAACAAAAGCATATTTCCTAGTACCCTAAAGAGAATTAAAGACTGCCTACATAAATAAGCATGCATTTGCAAAAAGCTTTAAACTAACAAATTATTTAGGTTCTTTCTCACTGATAAAGTTCCAATAATGAAACATATCAGGAAGAAGCTACTACTTATATTTTTAACTTGAAAAAATGCTTTCCTAAAATTGGCTATGGTACTAAAACTTTTGTAAAAGTTCCAAGTCAAAAATGGAACCAGATAATTACAAGCATCTTCTAACATCTAGGGTCTGTCATTCTTATTTATTCACATTTTTATAACCGCCTATCTCAAGCAAGCAACCCTGGGCAGCGAACAATCATAAAACAGTTAAAAACAATTACAACATAATACAAATTCAGTATTTCAGAGCTGCTCTTACCTGATTTCCTGCTCCACGGACAGAAAACTTATTTGAGGTAGAGTCGCAGTCATCCGAGAACGCCACCGCATGGCCTGGTTGCAATGGAGTGTTGTAAAGTTCAAGGATATCATCTGAAAATGCATCACATGCAATGAGTAGCTGCTACTGCAAGCCAATGAGAACCTGTATTTTGTCATTTTAACATAAACGTCTCAATGGTTTTTTCCAATATTTAGAATATACATACTAGCAGTAAATGCTATTCCAATAAATGCCACGTAAGGCTTAAAACTCGTACCTGTCTATCCAAAGGGCTTTCCCACTTGAACAAAAGCTTATGCACCACAAAGTAAACAAGTTTTAAAACGAAGGGTATCTCTCAGACAATTTTGTAATACAATATGGGCATATGCTGGTAAAAAAGCTTATAGACTGATACTATTATTTAGGTGAAGGCCATAATCATGCATCCAATAATTTCAAAATATTTTTATTTTATTTTCAATTTATACTTGTACCTGTTAGAAATGAGGTCATTAGGCTACTGTGAATTCATATTTCAGCTGTCCCAAAGGTGTTTTGTTTTAATTTTCAAAAGGCAACTTGTTGAGGTAATTCCCCATTAGGAGAATGAGCGCATACAGGGAGATGTATTTGAGAGTAGTGTTTGAATAATACACACACAGCACACAGATACACTGTACAGTAAATGTAGGTTTTTAGTTCCAGAAAGGTTTAAGCAAAGTTCAAAATAAGCAGTCCAAAAGTCATTCACAGGTAAATCAGTCAGTTTTTCAATCCAGGGACATTCCAAATATCAAATTCCAGTGTCAAAAACAGTTCAGTATCAGACTTACATCAAATCCAGGTATATCAGTCAATTCGGAAAAATGGAACGGCAATACTCTCCAACAGAAGGAAACAGAGACTTACTCACACTCTCTTCTGAGACTAAGACTAAGACAAACCAGGTTTCTGGCTCCATCTTATGGCCGTTTGAGAAACCGCACCCAATTGCAGTTTTTTATTTTCTTAAAGATACAGTTTTAAAATGTTTATGCTGGTTTATATATTTCTAACCCAAATACCTGTAAGGTGACTTATATTCCAAACACAACTGCACTTTCTTGGTTTTTTTTCTTTAAAACAATTTGCTTCTCATACAAGAACTTTCTTCAGTTATGGGACAACCTTTGGGCAACCATGAACCTGGATGACTGAGTATCTCCACAGACAATATTTCAGCTAGAAGTAAATTATTACCTTAATCAAACTTTATGTTCAGATACACAGTTTATGCCTTCTGCTCGTGACTGCCCATTTTAATCAAATCATTCTAGATAGCCAACAAGCATAAAAAATTAAATCCAGATATATAAACAACAGGGGAAAAAAGATGCCAGATTAAAAGTTTAAGTCAATTGATGCAAAAGTACAATAACTTTGTTAGCATTCTCACTACTTTCTCTAGTGTTAATCTCCCTCCCTCCAATTTTTCAATTAAATGTATTGGCAAAAATGCTCTTGGTTATTTTACAAAGGCTCCATATTTTCAGAAGGTAAAAATGAAGCATAGCTACAGTCTGTTTTGTTTGTAAATGGCCTCATCTGCATAAAATAAACAAGTAGCCTGGTGATTGATCGAGATTGCTATGGTCTCAGGGATGACAGCAGGTATCAATTGGTACACTATGAAATGTGATGGTCACTGCTACCATAACAGATGTTTTGTGACTGCCTATAAGCGCACAGCATATTCTTCAAACAACAAATATGAACACTGGCGCAAACAATTGGAAGGTCTTACAACAGTTTATTATAAAGTTTTTTATTTATAATGATTAATTAATCTAAAGCAGGCAAACACATTTTTTTCAAGAGCTACTTTTGGTTTTTCAGTGTGCCAGAGAAATACTGTATTTTTTGGACTATAAGACGCACTGGACCTTAAGACATACCTAGATTTAGAGAAGGAAAACAAGAAAAATATTAGTTTTTGGCCTCTGCACATCCTGTTTTCGGCCTCCCCGGGCCCCCAGAAGCACTCTGCAGGCCAAAAATGTGCCTGTTTTTGGCTTTCCAAACCCTCCACACATGCCGTTTTTGCCCTCCCCGGTATCCAGAAGCACTCCGCAGGACTAACTGGGATGCATGGAGGGTTTGAGAGGCCAAAAACAGGCCCATATTCACTCTATAAGACACACAGACATTTCCACCCACTTTTTTTGGGGGGGGGGGGGTGTCTTATAGTCCGAAAAATACACTACATTACAAAAAAGTAGGAGGAGGAATCGGGATGAAAATTGCAATGATTGCTGGGGGCTGAGATCCCAACACATCTCACTGTCACCAATATGGGGAAGGTTGATGTGTTGAAAGGCAACTTATATGTCATTAAGCATATTTAAAAAGCAAAGCCCCATACCTTGTACAATCACATCATCATCCAAATAAATGGCCTTTTCTGCATTTGGGACCCACTTAGGTAGATAGAATCTTGCAAAGGTCAGCTGGAAAGAAACAAAAGGTGTGACAAGTCTAAAACGACCATATAAATATTTTATGAGTTGACATGGTGATAAAAACAATTATGACATGGCAAGCATTAGATACTTGTAATCAAATCTCTTTGATACACCTTCATATAATACAAGATTAAGTAGAAGTATTGGGGCAACTTTGGTGAATAAGATGTAAATTACCAAAACTACCCAATTAAATCAGATATGCAAAAGAGAATTAAGGATTATAATATTAAAAGACAACTTTCTCAAAAGTATAATAACTAAGCATATATTCAAACATAAATATCTATCAGTAATAGTGAAAACATGATATTTACAGTGAAATAAATCAGTCATTCTTACCGGTTTTATGGAATTTGGCATCTTTGAATCTATTCGTACTTTTCCAGCCAGCATGCCAGGATCAAAATTCAAAATTTGGTATTGAACATTTTTTAAACTGGTTTTACTAAGCCATGACCTACACAATTAAAAAAGAAATACAAATATCAACCATTACTGAAATAGCTGGAGTGATATCCTACAAAAATAATTCTTTGAATTTTCTCATCATGGTATATCTTGTAACAATCAAAAGTAGGAGAGAGTATGACAATCTGAAATCCAGTATTACATAATAGAGACCCAATAACGGTTAAGGTACCAATAAAAAAACTAGTAGACTGAGCATTTTAGTCCCACTTTAGGTAGAAATCAGCTGGTGGTTTTGGGTTAATTACTCTCAATCCTACAAAGAAGGAAAAGGCAAATCACTCCTGAAAATATTACCAAGAAAATTGTATGAACCAGACTGACAGGAAGGAAGGAAGGAAGGAAGGAAGGAAGGAAGGAAGGAAGGAAGGAAGGAAGGAAGGAAGGAAGGAAGGAAGGAAGGAAGGAAGGAAGGAAGGAAAAACAGGTGAGAGTGCATAAACTACAAAAATGACCCAGAAGAAGTGGCAAGTGTAGCACCTCTTAGTACTCATTAAAGCAGCCACTTTTCTTTTCAAGAGTCAGGAAGCTGAAAAAAGAGGTTGCTTTAAAAGTTGCTTTAAAAGTCAAATAATTATTTTGGTCAAATAATTAAAGGACATATAATAAATAACAATCTCTTTCTTATTAAATATAAGAATAACTATCTTTTTCCAATGCACTAATTCATCTAAAATCATCCTTCACTAAATAGGTGGGCAATAACATTTCACAAATATGGTTTTTACCTCAGATGATCCACAGTGTCATTCAAAGTGACAATATGGAATGCAACATTAGATTTGGTGTTTTGCTGAATACTGTTCACAACTGCAATTACACCACCAAGCCTTTCTTCAGATGCCGTAAGGACCACAGGAATTTCCTTGTCATTTTCTTTCACTACCAATCTTTGAGGAGCTTCAGGTATAAAATCTATTGTATGAAATCCTAGTGGATTTGAATCTACAGATAAATTATATAAAGCATGACATTTTGATATAGCATGTTGAGTGACTTCAGATTTTTTCTTACGTAAACCAAGGTTGATGGTACAATATGTAAACTCAGTTATGGTTTATTTAATAAACCTTGGCTAAAAACCCATGGTTAAACAAACCCTAGCTACTGTGATGTTGAAACCAATGATAATCTCTTAAAGATAATCTTATAAGGCAGCAATTACTTTGAAGTTATTTACAAACAATACGATTTACAGGTTGAAGTTATGGCCAATATAGAATCTATATTTTAACATTATTTTATATTTTACATTAAATAACTGATACAAAAGATGCAAATGAGTGTATTTCAGCTCAGGTACCATGAAAATAGCCATGCTACACAGTGACTGTTTCATTTTTAACAATTTCTAGTGAGAAACGCTATATAACAGTAAAAGTAGACAATTACAAAGAATTGCAAATGGACGGCAATAATTGTTAAAAGTATGGAATCAAAATTAAACAGTGCCACCATGCAAATACGTTTTTACAGGGAAAAAAACTTGCTTATAAAAACATATACAAAGGTATTTATTTCCTATCAAACATTTTTACTGAAGCATATTAAAATAGGGAAATAAGAATACCTGATAATTCTTTTTTTAAGAGATCACTGAGACCTAGAAAGTTGTGATGCAACACTAACAGAAATATAACAACAACCAATATGAGGATGGCTATGTTTACTGCAATGAAAAAAGAAAGCCATTGTTAGAATAGCAGCATCTGAGTATTTAACTTTTTAAAAATAATTATTTAGAGGAAAAAGTACCTTTTCTTAATGACATTTTCTTTGTGGATGAAAAACAAAATCTCTTGACACGTCTACAAAAAAGGAACACAACTAAGAAAGTCTCCACAAACATGTAAAGAGATACAGTAAGTGATAAGGTATAACATTCACATGTAAGTAGTAATAATGTACATAATGAGGAACAAAAATTTGGGGAACTGTCTGATATCCAACATTTGCCTAGAAAAAAACCACTTTGAAATATAATTATGTAATCATATGTAATATGACTGTCGTGTTTCTCTGAGTCGTATGTGTATGTGTACGTGGGTATATGCATAATGGTTATCTTTTGAGAGCTGAATGCAACAAAATTTAATTTTAATATATGCTGATTAGTGTACATTTGAAGTGACTATCCTATCCTTATCCCTATTCCTATCCCTATCCTATTCTAATCATTGACCAGAGATGTTTTTAGGAAAAACAGACATTTACCAGACTTAGTAATTCAAGAATGAAACAAGGATAAAAGTTCCTCCTAAATTCAGCAAGTATATAAAAAAGACAGAATTAGGAAACAGAACTTATATATACTATTTTAGGCCTTCATTCTCAGTGTGATTAAATTATCTACTGCCAATCTAAAGAGAAGTACCTGTCTAGAAGAGAAGCAATTTTGTCTCAGCTGCAGCCAAATTAGGGAGGGCTGACTTCATCCTAAACTATCCCTATCTTACTTCTCACACCACAAAACATTTTGCACTGATGACAAATATTTTCACTGTTGCCACTACATTGGCTTTTATAGGCACATATTACAAGCTGCACTTTGCACATGTGAACTGTTTACATTCAACTGACTTACACTTCTGTAAGCCTTAACCATTCAATAAATGAGGAATTTGAGGCTAATAAACATATTAATAAAGATTTCTGTGACATAGCTTCTCTATTATCATAACCAATCTGTAATCCTATACTATACAATAAAAGCTGCATTTAAATGAATTCATAAATTGTGGGAATTTAAGATGAATAGAATCTGTCACATCAACCACATTTGGAATACAAACTCAATGACCGTGTATTAGTTCATATACACTGCTCAAAAAAATAAAGGGAACACACAAATAAGACATCCTAGATTTGAATGAAATATTCTTATTAAATACTTCGTTCATTACATAGTTGAATGTGCTGACAACAAAATCACACAAAAATTATCAATGGAAATCAAATTTAGCAACCCATGGAGGTCTGGATTTGGAGTTACACTCCAAATTAAAATGGAAAAAAACACTACAGGCTGATCCAACTTTGATGTAATATCCTGAAAACAAGTCAAAATGAGGCTCAGTAGTGTGTGTGGCCTCCACGTGCCTGTATGACCTCCCTACATGAGCCTGGGCATGCTCCTGATGAGGTGGCAGATGCTCTCCTGAGGGATCTCCTCCCACACCTGGACTAAAGCATCCCCCAACTCCTGGACAGTCTGTGGTGCAACGTGGCATTGGTGGATGGAGTGAGACATGATGTCCCAGATGTGCTCAATTGGATTCAGGTCTGGGGAATGGGGGGGCAGTCCATAGCATCAATGCCTTCATCTTGCAGGAACTGCTGACACACTCTAGCCACATTAGGTCTAGCATTGTCTTGCATTAGAAAGAACCCAGGGCCAACCGCACCAGCATATGGTCTCACAAGGGGTCTGAGAATCTCATCTCGGTACCTAATGGCAGTCAGGCTACCTCTGGCGAGCACATGGAGGGCTGTGCAGCCCCCTATTTGCCAATCTTGGTGTTCTCTGGCAAATGCCAAACGTCCTGCACGGTGTTGGGCTGTAAGCACAACCCCCACCTGTGGACATCGGGCCCTCATACCATCTTCATGGAGTCTGTTTCTGACCGTTTGAGCAGCCACATGCACATTTGTGGCCCGCTAGAGGTCATTTTGCAGGGCTCTGGCAATGCTCCTCCTGTCCCTCCTTGCACAAAGGCGGAGGTAGTGGTCCTGATGCTGGGTTGTTGCCCTCCTACGGCCTCCTCCACGTCTCCTGATGTACTGGCCTGTCTCCTGGTAGAGCCTCCATGCTCTGGACACTACGCTGACAGACACAGCAAACCTTCTTGCCACAGCTCACATTTATGTGCCATCCTGGATGAGCTGCACTACCTGAGCCACTTGTGTGGGTTGTAGACTCCATCTCATGCTACCACTAGAGTGAAAGCACTGCCAGCATTCAAAAGTGACCAAACCATCAGCCAGAAAGCATAGGAACTGAGAAGTGGTCTGTGGTCACCATCTGCAGAACCACTCCTTTATTGGGGATGTCTTGCTAACTGCCTATGCTTTCCACCTGTTGTCTATTCCATTTGCACAACAGCATGTGAAATTGATTGTCAATCAGTGTTGCTACCTAAGTGGACAGTTTGATTTCACAGAAGTGTGATTGACTTGGAGTTACATTGTGTTGTTTAAGTGTTCCCTTTATTTTTTTGAGCAGTGTACTTCATTTATCTTGTGGGTAATAATTTGTAATCTCCTTGTAACCATGATGCTTTATAAGAAGTCAGTGTTATCAAAACTGCAATATTAAGAATACAGGGAACTAAAATTATATTCCATGTAAAAGAAATGGGAATATTTAGCACTAAGATAAGATCAGGGGTACATTAACTTTGAAATATTTCAAAGAATGCTATAAGAACATAAAGTGCTTACTAGATCATACCAAGACCCATCATGATCCTCTTAAATCACTTTTCTCTAATGAGTCCCAAATGTTATAGTGAGGTGTTTTCTAATCATTTTGAATCACTTTTCTGTATTTCCCCAGCTCTAGAATCTTTTTAGTGCGATTACCACAATTGTACAAAATATTCAGGTGCAGACATACTGTCAATTTATGATAGAGTAATACATTAGCTGTTTTATTTTTCATCTTTTTCTTGCTGAACCTTAAGATGGAATTTATCTAGTATTTCTTAACAGCTGCTGCACATGGAAACAGCATCTTCGTTACCTGCGATAATGCTAAAAATTCTTGATTACAGACAGCTCAGATCTCTTTAATGTTGAGTATGTATGAAGCTGGGGGAAAGTATAGTGAATATATCTCACTTTATGCTGACCTTCATTTAACATGTATTCTCTCTATAGAAATCCAATGATTTTTTTCAAAAAAAAAATTTTTTTAAACCCTGAAAAGTTTGGTATCATCTGCAAACAGGACATTCACTAAATCACTCTTTAATCAAGATTATTGACTAAATCTGTAAGAGATACTTCAATTTGGATACCTGTACTGACTTGGGGGGGAGCAGTAGCTTAAATGGGCTCTTCAACGTTCTACATGGTTTATTCCCACAGTGTCTTTCAAATTATATCTATCAATATTATACAGATACAGATTAAGAGTTGGAAGGGACCTTGTAAGTATCTAGTCCACCCCCCACCCACCCAAGCAGACCCTACACCATTTCTGACAGATGGCAGTCCAGTATCTTCTTAAAAGCTTTCAGTGATGAAGCTCCCACAACTTCTGAAGGAAAGCTGTTCCATTGGTTGACTGTAAGCGCACATTTTAAGACATTCACTGTCATATAAAATTTGCTCAAGAATCAATATGTAGAATCACCATTCAACCATTATTGTTAGCTGTTAAGTTTCAATTAGTCAGGTGACTGCAGGGACAAATATGGAGAGCATGTTGCTCTTCTGCAGCTACATAACTGATGCTCTGCAAATGTTTAACATGTTCTCTCTTCAATGTTTCCTCCTCTCCTTTCCATTAGGTCATCCTGTTCCAAAACGCCTAGCTAGCTCATTATTACTGCAAATGACACCAGTTATTTGCAAGCGACATCACAACCCACCCGTTAAAACGAAACTACTGCTACTTTTCAAAAGGAAACCCCATCACTCGCTTGTCTTCCATCCCCCTCGCTCAGAGATGCTAGCCACCCGACTAGATGATTCATTGCATATTAAAAAGGGGAATGTATCATATCTGCATAAGATACAGTATAAGGCTTATTATTCATTTCACATCATTCCAGCAATTCAATCCCCACAGTATGGCAAGCAGGCCGGTCTATTCCCACGAGTCTTACTTGCTGTCCCAGAATCCAGAGATCCTTCTAGTCCTCCCTTCCCTTTGCACAGTCTGGCGGCCACGCGCGAATTGCCAACTCAACACCAAGTACACCAAGTATATTGTAATCAGTAGCTGGAAAAATAAAAGGTGCCTATCATAGTGCCTGATTATTATTATTTTTTTTAAAAAGCGATACGTAAAGAAGCGCGTTCAACAAAGTGTTAATGCCAAATACGTCTCCATAACTGCACCCTCTCTCTCTCTCTCTCTCTCTCTCTGTGTGTGTGTGTGTGTGTGTGTGTGTGTGTGTGTGTGTGTGTGTGTGTGTGTGTGTGTGTGTGTGTGTGTGTGTGTGTGTGTGTGTGTGTGTGTGTGTGTGTGTGTGTGTGTGTGTGTGTGTGTGTGTGTGTGTTAGGAAAAAAAAACAGAGCGGCAATACACTAGACGCCACCTTCACTAAGACCCAAAAGATTGGAAAATGCCTCCTGCGCTTGTTGTCATGGTGACGAACTAAGACTCCACGGTTGGCCGCGAGCCCTGTGACGTCATAGCGCTATTGCCAGTCGACCAACAGACGGCAGCATCCGATAGCGGAGTTGGCTTTTCTCTGGAATGAGTCCAGGAGGGGAATAGCCCCGACGCCCCGCCCGAGCCGAGCCGGAAATTCAAAAATGATGAGGCGGGGCAAGAGGACGTCGAATCCGGTATGTCCGAGAGCGCCCGCCTTACGGCAGAAAGCCGTCTTGATCAAGAAGCCGGAAGCGCCCGTTGACTGTTCATCGCTCGGCTCTCCCGCCTCCAACGGCAACTCTCTGGGCGACTCTTTCCAGCCGCCGGAGAGCAAGCTTCCTCCCTGCAGTCCCGAGGAGCTCCCGTTGCCTCCCTTCCTCTCGGAAAGCGCTGACGGCTGCAATAATCTAGACGGCGCTGCTGTTCTGGGCACCACCATGCTCAACTTCTTCCGATCCATCCCGACGCAGATGGTAAGGCGGGGGTGTCCCGGGACTTGCCTCCCTCCCCCGCCCCCGCCCCCCACCAGCGGAGGACAGAACTATGCCTGCCGCCCGCCCGACTTTGAGGTCGGGCAGGAAGCGGTAAAGCATCCAGGCTATCAGATAGGAAGTGCCTGGCTCTCTGGGCTGATAAGGAGACGTGTCCTAAATAGAAGCGCCCGAAGGTCCGATGACTGATAGGTGCCCATTAGGCGGAAAGATGTAGGGTTCGGAATACAAAACAAAAAGGCTCCGTTGTTCTACCTCCTCTTCCTCCCCGTTTTTGAATTAATGTCTCGAGTTGTGTAAAATTCAATACCTTAAAATAAGCCTTTTGTTTCCGTAGGGTTTTATTAGTTATCTCATAATGTGGATCAGGTGGATGGCTTAGGTAAAACAAAAAGTAACTATCAGTTAAACATATTTAAAACACAATTCTACTTCAAAAAGATAAAATCTTGGAAAATATTGAAACACTAAATTAACAATATTACATTGATTATTTTCTGAAGTGTAGAGTAGCCCCGCAGCCAGATAGGCAGCAAATAAATTTAACAAAGACCTAGGTAAATAAGATACTACATACTACTGACAGAATATTGATATAGATAAAATAAGTGTTGCTCAACATATTTTCTCCCTCAAAAGTCTTTTTCACTATTTAAAGGAACATTTGGCAACATTAATCACTTTCGATAAAAATAAACTTAATCCCTGTGATGTGCGAGTGCCAGGTCAGTGGGATTTATTGATAGAGCTTTAACTCTAACATCCTATTTTTTGAGGTTTACAATAAATTGGGCAGACTAGACTTGTTGATTCCTCCTTGTTTTCCAAATTGACTAGACTTGTTCAATTGATTGTTTTGTTTATTTATTTGAAGCATTTATATGACCACTCAAATCCAAACATGATTCAACATGGGTAACTTGATTATGTACCATCAAATTATTTCAATTCCTGGTAATTAGTTAAATGGCTTACAAAATCATTAAATATACAAACCAAAAATATGAACTGGCAATCAGGCTAAAATATATCTTCCCAATGGGTACTGAGCAATATTTTTTTCATCCTGACCAAAGGTCTGAATTGCCTTTCTGATGCCCTGCAGGGTTCAGCAAAACTGGGATGGGGAATCATTCCAAAGGCAAGGCGGGCGAACACCAAGAAGGCATCCCTACTAGGTCTCACTGGGAGACATTATTGTTATTCACCATCCAAAATGTGAAATATTTTAGAGTGTCTGAATACATGAATATTGTTTATTGGACAGAGATTACAGTCCTTCCATACAGAATTTCTATTTTATAGTTATGCTTGTACTTGTTTACATTTATTTCATTCTTTTCTTTAGGCATTAAATAATTCTTCCTCCTCTTTTCAGTTTTTAATCATCCTGTTTAGTGTAATAATCTATATGGCTGGGTTCTAGAGGTGGTGAATTATTCCAGGCGGGGGTTGTTCTTCCACCCTTTAAAACATGGGTATCAAACTTGTGACGTCACGTTGCTGTCACATGTTTCATGATTTTTTTTTCCTTCACAGAGCTGGGTTGGGCATGGCCTGTGTGTGACACATCCAGCCCACAGGCCACCAATTTGACACCCCTGCTTTAAAGTGATTGTTTTGCCCCATCTCAAGAAGCCATTGTTGCCAACCTTGACAATTTTCACACAGTATCCATTTCCCTTTTTAAAGAAGGCTGTTGAGAAGTTGATCGGCAGCTTCAGAGGATCTTGGATAAAGTGGTTATTTGAACCCTTCAGTTGTGTTTCAGGCTGAGGCTGAAACAAAATTCTGAATTTAGATGACCTCCAGTGGGAGTGGGCTATCCATCCTTGATCTACTTGACCTCTCAAGGACCTTCAATACCATTAACTGTAGTCTTTCTGGGCCGGCTGCAGGGATTGGGAATGGATCTTGTGCTGGTTTTCTTCCTTTCTTCACAGGCAGTTTTAGCTGGTGTTGATTGGAAGAGATCCTCTACCTTGTGCAGACTTCAAAGCTTTCTCTACTCCTATTTAATGTCTACATGAAACTGTTGGGTGAGATTATCCACTGCTAGGAGGAAGAGTATCATCAGTAGACTGATTATACCCAGAAATACAGTTCTGTTCTTGGAAAATTAAATGATTGAACAGCAGACTTTAACCCTTGCAAGAATGAGTGGCTTCAGGTTTGGAGGCTTTCAGGATCTGGGAACTTACCATCTTTGGTGCTGAATGGGGAGGCACTGCCCCAGACAGAGCCTATGCTCAAACTGGGTTTCTAAACTTATTGAGCAGGTAGCAGCTGTCGTTAGGAGGACCTTTGCACAACTGGATTATGTGCTATTTGCATCTTTTCCTGGATTTCATGAGGCTCTGCTGTCAGTCAGCCATACCCTGGATTACTATAATGCACCCTACAAGGGGCTGCCCTTAATGAGCACCCAGAAAGTACAAAATACAATGGTGCAAGCAATCATTGATGTTCCTTGATTAGCCATAATCAGCATGTTGAACCATTGCTCCACAAGCTGCAATGGTTAACAATTTGCTTTTGGCTTCAATTCAAGGTGATGCTAATGAACTAAAGCCCTAGATGGCAAGGGGTAGTTGTTGGAGGAATCAACTCTCCTAGGTTGCATCTATCTGTCCCATCAGTCTGTCGGGGACTGTTATAGCTCCTATTTACCAAGAAGTTACATCAGACAAAACCCAGGAAACAATCCTTTTCTGCCATAGAGCCCATCTTTGGAACATTATCTTCCCACCCCAAGATTTGACTCGCCCGAACCTTATTAACTCCAGAAAGCCCTGAAGCTCTGCTGCCATGTTGGAGCATGTCCTGTGACCGCCTGCAACCTATGCAATGATTATGTTGTCCATAAGATGAATGCCATTCTCCTGCAGATTTTTTAATGGTTTTTATTTTTAATAGTATTTTAATAAATTGTTTTACTATTTGTATTTGTTCTCTGAATTTTAGCTGTTGTGAGAGCCGCCTGGTTGCATATGCAAGATGTACAAATTGAACAAATAAGTATAAATGAGTGGACCAAAATAAATTAGTCCATTTCCTTCAGTTCAAGTTGAATTCCGCTAACTTCAATTAACTAAGATCACACACTGAGGCAAACTATGATTTGTTGTGACTATGAATTACTTAAGCCATAATTATTAAGTTTACATATTTCCATTAAATATTAATAGACCTGTGTAAACCTAGCCAGAACACAAGTATCTGAAGAATTTTATAAAATTCTTTGTAGAGAGGTAAAACAAAACCTTTTTTCCAGCCTCTGGTCCTTGTTAGACAAAACTTAAAAAGGACATTAAACTTTCAAGAAGTGAGCTGACATCACCACTTAGAGGCTACAATACCTAGCTGAACCTAAAAGATGTCACAAAAGTCAAATGTAAGTTGACTTTAAACCTGCTGGGTAAATATAATAAATTTATATATTTAGCAGGCAACAGCAATTAAAAATGAACTGTACTCTGACCATAATGGAAATTATAAGCATACTCAACTTTTCATATTCAGTAGAAATATCTATTTTTAAGAACTCTTCCTCAGGTTTATTTTTAAATGCATTCTCAGCTCTTATGCCTATTACATTATCAGAAATCTTAGTGTAAGCTATAATTTTTAGGGATGGGGAAAATATTGGTGCTATTTATTTTTCTTTTTCCACAGGACTACAAGGGTCAAAAACTAGCAGAGCAGATTTTTCAAGGAATAATTCTTTTCTCTGCTGTAAGTATACTAAAAAGCATAGAACACCATCATTGTAAATTCATCACCTCTTTCCACCTTACCCTCCCGTAAAAGATGTTCATAAGAGGTAAAGCATGAGATTCTTGACAATATTTTATGTGACATATTAGGAAATAAGCAAAATCTCTCCTAATTATTGGAGCACAGGAATCTTCTGGATCCCAGCCCTTTTTCAAAATAGCTGTCATTGCAGTAAGAACATCCTAGAATAAAATCGATACCTTTTTTAGCATTGTGCCCTGAACTATAGACTATTAAGAATTCAATACTTTCTTATGAATACCCAGTAACTTCTTCAGTTGTTGTATATATTTTAAATTGTTATATTAGGTTTGAGAAATAGACTTGAATATCCTTTGTTATATCTAATTTTTATCTTATAGGTGGTTGGCTTTATTTATGGATATATTACTGAACAGTTTGGCTGGACAGTTTACATAGTAATGGCTGGATTTGCTGTATCGTGCCTGGTAAGAATATAATTCTGTAGCAAATATACACAGTATATTAAAAATATCAAGTCCTGCAATGACTGTAGTGAACTGTACTTGTAATGCTAGCACACGTGCTAAATGATTAAGATAATTATTTTTTCTTTGGTCAATAAATTATCAACATTGTATTATATGTTATTCTGTTGTCTTGATATTCCAGCTTTTTGTTGTTTTTGCAATTGGCTTTTATCCTGATCTTCGTTTGAAGCAACTACATAGTATTATGGAAATACTGCTCACCAGATTAGTTTCCTTTGCTCCTAATCTTAGTTGTTCTAACCAAAAATTAAGCATTTAATAGGAGTCTTAAATTGTCCTAATTTTTTGTATTACAGCTCACACTGCCTCCATGGCCCATTTACCGTCGCAATCCTCTGAAATGGCTCCCTGTTCAGGAATCTGCAACAGATGATAAAAAACCTGCAGACAGAAAAGTAAAGAGGCATCCTAAAAATTGAAAAACTACATCTTCTGTATGATTTTCTGTCATTAAATTTGCTTTAAAATTGATTTCTCTTCTTTTACTTGGTTTGATGTTTCTGCACACAGTCAGAGAATAAATTCTTTCGTTGTATTTAACTCCATCCATCTAGGGAATGGTACACTTGGTGATTTATTAAGCAATTTAAATATTGGAATAGCTGCATTTAATAGTGGAATTGCTTAGCTCACTATAGTTTAGCTCAGCAATCATTTTCTAGTATATCCTAAGAGGATTAAGTAAGCCATGGAAATAATTATATTGCTGCTTCTGCAGTAGTTAAAAGTCTACTACCACTAATCATAGAAATCACTTAGAAATCATCTTAACTGCAGTCAACAATAAAATAGGCCAATCTCTTTAAACCAGTCTGTTAGACATTATTGCAAAATCATATTATGACTAATTCTGAATTTGCGCTTAAGTAATATTTTAAATATGTATGTATTCAATGCATTTTCAAAGTAGTTGTGTAAATTCCAGCAAAAGTGAAAATCTTCTGACATTTTAATGATTAATACTTCTTATAGGATGAGATTTTAATGGATTATAGTTCACTTTAACAGATGCAATATAGATTATCCAGAGTTCCAGATTATAGACTCATGAACGCACATAGTAATTATCAATTGTGATCATTTAAGAATGTACACAAATCACAATGCCAGAAATCATAGTATCTAAAAGCTACAGTAGCAACTATGTTAACCTCTCTTAAACACTTAACTGACCTTATTTACAGTGATCTTCCCTGAGTGAATGAACTTCAATAAGAAATTCCAGCATGAAAATTTAAATTAAATTTGATATAGCAATCCCATTTTATCACCTAAGAATTGGACCAAGATTATAGGGTCATATGTGGATTATCATACCAGAATGATTGTTTTGAATGACATTTTGATGCTATAACCATTTTGCTTTTATATCGTATGTATGACTTGTATTTAATTTCCTTCTGACTCTTCTGCGTTCTCTAACCTCCATCATTCATGCATACTTTTTCTGCATCCATAATCTGCATTCTGTGATAAATGTTGGTATTCTGTGAATTGGCAAAGCATTTGTTGCTTTTAAATTTTATTACTGCATGTCCTAAAATAGCAATAACATTTAGACTCACAGTGCTTTATAGCCCTCTTTAAGCAGTTTACAGAGTCAGATATTGGTTCCAACAATCTGGGTCCTAAATATGAAGAACAATGATAATAACTCCTTGTTTTCCAGGTTCTGTATAAAAGTTTATTAATAGAGGAGCTGAGTTTGTATAACAACTACTGTATATTTTGGGGGCATGACATCTCCTTCTACTTTGAGAAATGTCTGATCTGGCAGTGTATTTCCACTGGCAGAATGAGCAATGATAGAATTTTCACCTTCCTAGAAATCTGCTCTATATCATTAAATTTTCTGTAATATTTGGGAGCAACATTGGCATCTATGCTCCTTTTCATGAACATGAGTATTCTGAGAAATTCTACTCAGTTCTGTTCAGTAGATGCTGACTAATGTAATTAATTCCTGGATCCAATCCATTCAAAGCACTTTGGAGTGAGCGGGGAGGCAAGGAAGGAATTTTAGATACTGCAATAGCCTCCTAGCAGTTCTCTCCTTTTCTACTCTTGTTTTGTTGACTTAGGTTCCTTGTCTTCTTGGAGCCCTGCATTAGCTGTAATTAAGGCCAGGTGTTACTGTGAAATATTATTTTTAGCCCTTTGGGCAGTATAGTGTTTCTGCTTTCTACTATTTTCACTGTTACATGTACTGATTCAGATTCCTTGGCTATTCCCTCTACACTCAAGACATAGTCCCACGTAACCTTAAAACTGTTCCCATGTGGTGAAACAATGCTTCCACTTGTGGCTTTTGAACTGGCCTCAGAGATCATTTATTTCACATATTATTTAATTTTACTTGATTTAATCAATTATATATTTGTTAATGGGTTTTAGAGGGTCTGGTGTCCCATAAGAGTTAGAGTTGCCTAGGATTGACTAGGTTTGAATTTCTTGACTGTATAATCAAATTCTAGAGATATTCTATTATTTTTGCTTGATGCTTAGCTTTCCAGTGCAATATAAATAAATTTTATAAGTCAGAGAGCTTTTGCCATTTGGTCTCATAAAACTAAAAATCAAGCAAGACAAAATTTAGTAGAAGAAATTTCTAATGTTCATCACTTCAAAGTCTTTTGTAATAAATAATTTTACTTGATTCCTGTGAAGCTTAATATCTCAATTGATTTAATTAAACACATCCCATCACAACCCGAAGTTTATTAAAATAGTAAGCATTGTGTTTCAAGCAAAATACTCAAACAAGGGTGTCAAACTCATGGTCTGCAGGTCAAATGCGTCACGTACTGGCCCCACCCCACCCAGTTTAGCGATGGGGGGAAATCCTGATATGTCACTTGACGCCGTCATGATGCTGCGAGTTTGACACCCCTGCTCCAGACACTCAATTTATGTTGTTTTCCCATCCTCTTATTCAAAAATAATGAAAATGATTTCTCATATAAAATATGTATTTGTTAGAAGGGTAAAATTTGTAAAAAGCCCTATAGGATTTTTTACTTTTTTAAAAAAAATAGTCATACTAATTATGTATCCAATATTATATGTGAATATTGGACAAATAGATTAGTACACCATTGTTTTAAAAATACTGGTTCTCAGATATGTTGATAAAGATATAAACATATATATTCCAACTGAAGAGAATATATGCAATTCATGGTTGAATTCTGGTGTCCTTGAAACTTGTTTGAAGAAAACAAGAAGACCTCAATACATCTCCAACAACCAAAACCCAGACAAGCAGTGATTAAAACCAGACAAACAAGCAGAAAACAATATCCTAATGAAGGAATTAACAATGAGTGTTACCCACCAACACTGGCAAGACCAAGCTACTGTGTATAAACAGCATATCACACGCCCAACAGCACTGATGATGTTACCTAATTGGATAATGAAGCTCCCGCAAGCAAACAATTAAGCTAAGAAAGCATTAAGGTCTTCACATAGTCTTACTCTTTTCCTGTCTCTAATTGGTGCATCACATCTATGTTCTTTTCCTGAATAGAATTTGTTAGGGTTTTTTTTTCATTATACCATAACATTAATTGAAAATTATTCTACTTTACTGAAAATTTATTCTTGGGCTGAAATCAGAGGTTGTCTAAAATACCAAATTCCAACAACGTACATATTTGACTACCAGTATATACAGGTTTACCAATTTTAAATGATTGACGTTGAAACAAAAATAATTTAATATTTTAAAAAGACAGAATCATTAGAAAGTGCTGCTTGTTGCTAGTATTTAAAAAAATTCCCACTTATCCAAACTTACCTTTAAGCATGTATTGCTCCTTCTAAACTAAATACACAATCTACAATAGATAACAAGAAACAGTATGGGAAAAGGTTTATCTTCTAAATGAATGAATCTTAAGAAAATTTTAAAAATCATTCCAGTTACAAACTGAGTGTCTTTCTTTCAGGAAGAAACAGTTCAACTGAGGTATTTGTCAAAGTTTCACATTGTCTTCTAAGAACTTTAAATGACGAGCCTTCATACTATAAGACGTGTACTTTTCTCCCATGAGCTTCCGCAAACATAGCTAAAGGAGGGAAAAAACATTGTAATTCAAACATGAATAGTACATTTAAGCAGAGATTATATGCAAAACTGATCACTATTAAATCCACAGATAACTAGTGCACGTATTTGGGAAATTGCACAATTAAGAATTCATAAAACACTGAATTTTGTGGCAACACAAAGATGGTAATAGAAAATATTAAGACACGTTAATGGAGAATATGTGCAGCTAGAGCTGAAATGTTGGTATCTTGGTATTCAATAAGTTTACAAACATTTTGCTGCCAAATTAAATAATATCAGTGCTTTGGCACAAGGGAATTGGATTTGTGGCGTTTGTACCCAGCCCTACCTACCTTGATCCAGGGATGGGATTCAATCGGCATTATTACTGGTTCGGTTTTTGTGTTTTGTGCATGTGTATACTACACGCGCGCGCATGTACTACACCATTAGCTGAGCCACCAGGACAGCTGATAAGCACTGCATGCAGGTGCGCAGCGTTTCAAAAAGCACTTTTTAACTGCTTTTTCAAGCTCAGCTGTGCCGTGCAAAGCAGCTGAGGTTGAAAAACAGGAAATAAAGGTCAGGTAAGAACCCGGGCAGGCAGGTGGACCAAACAGCAGCAGACACAGAACCGGTTCTGTGTCTTCTGCTCTTCAAAGTTACCGGTTCTATAGAGCCATCCAGAACCGGTAGCATCCCACCCCTGCATTGATCTAATTTGGTTGGCTGTATTGTTTCATCTTAGATTGTTCCTGCCTATCTTGCTGGAATAGTTTGTGGATTGGGTTTATTTCTGGGCATCTGTTATTTCTGATCTATCAGAATTCTAGAATTCTTTTACATTCTTGGATTTTGTATTAAATAATTAGTTTTATATTTGTTCTGTCAAAAAAACATACCTCTTTTTTCTGTTCATCCTCTTCCTCCATTGCATCATAAACTTTTTCTAGCAGCTTTACTCCAATTCCTTGAACTACATCTGCTCTTAAAATCTCAACCAATCTTCTAATATTCTGAGGACCAGACTTGACATCTAATAAAATAATAAAATACATTGTTTTTTTTAATTTTAATTCTGGCATCTATAATTTGAGAGATCAAGTGTAACATTTTAATTTTAATTCAGATCAATATTCTGGAGATTCTCAGATTTTATTTAGCATTCTATTCCAAATAATCAGAATCGGTACTTATACCATTTCTGTAGATAGAATAGGTTAAATGGAACCTTTAAAAGGGGAGTTGCTTTTCTTCTTAATAAATTTTTTTGTTGGTAATGCTAGAGCAGAAAATCTAATTTGAATATCACAAGTATCAAGCATAACATACAGACCTGAAGGAAGCTCTTGAAACTGAAATTCATCAGGTTCTTCAGCTGCTTTCCCATGTAAGATCAGTGTATCCCTATATTTTCTATTTAGCCTGAACTGTGACTCAGGTGTTGGCATTGCAAATTGTGAATAATTTTCAATATTATCCATTTTTAGTGTTTGCGTCATCAACTGTAGCAAGTCATTCATTTCATTACTTTTTCTGCAAAACAAGAAAATACTTCAGCATACTCACAAGTCATACACAATTCGAGAATTTTAATGGTGAACTATCTAAACTTAGTATAGTACACAGAATTGTGTAAGGTATGGTTTAGGCCTTATTTTCCAAAAGGTTTTTTATCATGTTTCTCTTCCTGCTTCAGAACGAGGAATGGGTTGGAGATAAACCAAGACCGAGCAAGACAAAAATAAAAGATTTCAACAAAACCATATTAGTAGTCCTCAACTTACAACTTACAACTGGGCCTGGAATTTCATACAACATTGTGGCCATAGGTTGAAGCTCCATGTGACAGGACTCAATTTTACAATGTTTTATGACAGTCATAAAACGAATTACATAGCCATTAAGTAAACCCAGCTAGAATTCAGAAAAAATGTTACAAATCATGGTTATGTGGCTGAAAGATGCCACAACCTATTGTAAATGAGAGCCTATTGCCAAGCACTTGAACGGCAATCACATGATCAACAGGACACGGCAGTCATAACTCCAAGGATGGATCATAAGGAGCATTTTTTAAAGACTATCATAACAGAATGGTTATTAAACAACCAATGCTAAGTTGAGGATTACTTCTAGTTTTGTGGCATGAGAGCAATAGACTGTTACTGTAAAGTAGAGAGGGAAAATACACTCCCATACATGCAGATGGCACATGAACTATACAGGTTACAGGTGACAATCAACTTACAACAGTTCATTTAGTGACTGGAGTTAAAACATCAGTGAAAAATGTGACTTTTTTCACATGACCGATACAGCATTCTCATGGTCACGTGATTTATATTCGGATGTTTGACAAATGACTCGTATTTATGACGGTTGTAATGTCTCGGAGTCATGTGATCACCTTTTGTGACCTTCTGTCAAGCAAAGTCAATTGGGAAACTAACAACTGCAGCGATTCACTTAACCACTGTGGCAAGAAAAGTCGTAAAATGGAGCAAAATTCACCAAATTTCTCACTTAACAACATAAATTTTGGGCTCAATTGTGGTTGTAAATTGAGGACTACCGGTACCTGTACTGCACTGGGTTTAGGAATATTTGTCTGTTGGCTGGATCAAAGAGACTGTTAATGCAGAAAACTACAAATTTCCAAATTCTTTTCATAAAACTTTACAAATAGAAGAGGGGATGCTTCCAGGGCTGGGCTACTGGGGGTTTGCAGGGGTTCGGGAAAGCCCCTACCTAAGATTCTGTGCAGTTTGGAGAACCCCCAAATCCCACTCATGGCTGGGCCCCGCTCACCCCCTCCCAGGAGTCCCCATACAGCCCATTTTGGATGCAGGTAAGTACAGGGTGCACGCCAGAGGTGGTATTCAGCAGGTTCTGACCAGTTCTGGAGAATCGGTAGCGGAAATTTTGAGTAGTTCAGAGAACTGGCAAATACCACCTCTGACTGGCTCTGCCCCCATCTATTCTCTGCCTCCTGAGCTGGGTCTTTTGTTGCCCTGCACAGGAGAACGGAGCTGGAAAGCAGGTTAGTGGAGTGGGGAGGGAATGGGGATTTTACAGTATCCTTCCCGTGCCACGCCCACCAAGCCACACCTACAGAACCAGTAGTAAAAAAAATTTGAATCCCACCACTGGTGCACGCAGAGGCTCATGGAGGGCAAAACTTCCCAGAGGTTTCGGGAAGTCTGGAAAGGGACTAGTTTCTGGTTTCCAGAAAGCCTCTGGAGCCCAGGGAGGCCGTTTTCACCCTCCCGGAGGCTCGAAGAAAGCCCCCAGAGCACAGGGAGGGCAAAAACACCCCCTCCCCGGGTTCAGGAGGCCAACTAGGCTATGCCCACCCAGCAACCAGGCAGAGAACCCTTTGCTAAAATTTTTGAAGCTTCTGGAAGCTTCAAGTTTTAATTAAGATAATATGGAAAAGATGTAGAAGATTCTGATTCTTAACAAAACTATCTATAAAAATACTGTGAATTTTCACAGTAATTTTAAAGAAAGCTACACAGAAAACTCCTTGACACAGTTCTTCCAGCATTTTTATAAGTGGGAATAGTGAATTATCATTTCCCAGTTTTATTTTTTTCTGTGCTGCTTTCAACCCAGTTATTTTTAGGTTGAACTTTCCTTTTAAAAGGAGATCTTATAATAGTTAATACTGAGGAGGTCTTTATAACATAGTACAGTACTTCCTAAACTTGGCTATTGATGATTTTTTTATTGGGCCTTTGACTAGGAACATAACTATATCACATGTGTATACAGATACACAAATGCACTCAGTGACTGGCTATGGCTTAATATCCACAAGGGACTTATCATACAATACACTAATGGTTTACAAACAGCAATAGTTTTATTTATATAATAAACAAACTATATATGTGATTAACATGCGTAAACCACACATAACCATAGACAGAAAACACCTACTTTTCTTTATAATCTCCATCTGATTTTTCTGTAGAGCTTGTAGAAGAGCTCAGTTCATCCTCAGTGCAACAACCAGTTAAGCTTTTCTTCTGTTGAGGACAATTTTTCAAGTACAAGAAAACAGAGAGAACCATTATAGGAATAATTCAATAGAAAATTCTTTCTTACTTCTCAGTGAAAGAGCAATGTGAATTTAGCTTCATTTACGTTTCTAATGAAATACTTTTGTGAGGATAGTACTTGAAAGCATAGCAGATTACAAGCTACTTTCAATGATGATAACGTTTCTATGGGCATCCTACAGGACATATCAGAATTGCCCTGGGAGGAATTCCTATATGATGAAGTCTTCAAAGTCTGTGCTGTGAGCTACTTCTGCAATATTCTTCTGCAAAAGGATGCTTTGACCAATGCAGAAGAATTAAGTTACTTATACATCCAAAGGACACGGATTGCAAGGCAGCCCTTAGAATAATAGCATCCCTGTGAGATGTGTTGGGCTGACAGAATCACCTAACCGGTTTTCATGCTTACTGAAGGCCTAGTACAATAAGTCAGAGTTTCCTATGAAGGAGACATATTTTGTATTTTTGCAAGCTACTTTGATCCACCAGAAAACTATGATCAGTGAAGATTTGTGATCCAGATTGGGCTATTGGAAATAGATTGTATGAGGCTCTGAAATCTGTTCTACGTATGCCTTTGATGACTCGTCTAATATTTCTTTTATGACTTGTTTAGTATTTCTGGTATGCCATTCCTCTTCTCTTTGGATAAAAGGTAGGAGATAGCTCTTTCTGCCCCTGTGGAAAACCAAATTTATTTTAATATATTAGTGATGATCTGAGGTGGAACAGAGGCGGTGATGCTAGCGCAGGGGACCGGCTGCAAATATAGATGAAGCTTCGCTCACTTGCTTACAATTCTAAGCTCTGTCTCCAAACTTAGTGGGAGGGAAATCTGCCCGGCCTCTGCTGTAAAAATGGCAGATTCCCCAAAATAATTGTTTCTCTTTAGAATAATCTAAAGCAGTAGAAATCTTAAAGGTAATAATTTAAGTAGTAGAATTTCCATATATTGATGGCAGACACATCTCTTTTTTAATATTCTACAATGTTGTAAATTGTTACTATACTTAATATATGACAACTACTTACCTTATCAGTGCTGGATTCTGAAGTAAACTGAGCAATCTGAATAAAACTATCTTCCTTTGGAAGTTTTGTTTCTGATGATGTATCATAAGACATTTGTCTTATAGAAGGCCCTGAAAAGGACCAAGGGATAATATGTATAGTTTAGTCTTATTTTACTTCATATATGCACTATCATGACAGCAGGATTAAATGCCTGATAAACTAAAATAGACCTTTCTTCTTTCAGTTTAACATTCAGTCATGTACAAGATTTTGGTCCTGTCTTTCCCCTAGGAATTCAAAGCTGTATACAATCCTTTCTTTTCCTCCTACAGCAACTCTGAGGTAGGTTGGACTGAAAAAAATGACTATCTCAGTGTCACTTATTGAGTTTCCGTGGCTGGAAGAGGATTTGAATTTGGGTTCCCTCCATGATATTTTAATCATTACATCAATCCCTCAATCCTCTCTACCCTATTGTTGATACTTTTCCAAGTATAATGAAGGGGAAGTTTAGTTTCCAATTCCTGTAGTAGTTGATGCGATCTAGTAGTTGATGTGATCTTTGTGGCTAGTCACAAAGTATGCATTTCCCAGAAAGCAAATTGATAAAAGTGAAAAGGAAGGGAATTTGTCAAAAACCTCAGTACCAAAAACAACAGATCCAACACACCAACTCATTGTTCAAAGACATGCCTATTTCCAGTCAGCAGATTATGAAGGCTAGTACAGTAAGTTAAGTAGCCTGGAAACTAAAAATAGAGTTGAGGCCTTATGACCCTCTCACTATTATAATACAACTTTACAGAGGGCAAATTGATGAAGCCCACAAAGAGGGAAAATACTGCACAAACATGAAACTAATGAATTTACACAAAAACATCCACATTCAAGAAAAACAGCAGAAATAAGAGATTGTCCATCATTTCCCATATTCTCCATACGATAAGATATTCCCTGCCACATTTTTAGACTCAATGATGCTCCTTCCTCCTTCTCCTGGTACCTCTTTTCTCTGAGCAGCTGTGAATCTTTTTAAAACATTGGTTGTAACTATCCAATGTTTTTATTTTCCAAGACTTCAGCATGCCAGATCCCCATTTAAGTTTTCAGTTAAATTAAGCCATCTTAAGAATGACTTCAGGACACAGAAAGAGACCAAGAGGTGCCAAGAAATGTATTTGTGGGAATAATTTTTGCTGTTACACTAAGGCCCCTTTGAAAGAATTATTTTACTGAAGATTTGTCAGAGATAAGGTGTGTGTATCTATGTGAAAATAAGAAAGTAAAATGTAAAAGAGAAGGAGGCAAAGAAAACTTAACACCAAATAAACAATCAAGCAATAAACAAAAGCCTAATCAAGGAACTGCCAAGGAAAAAACAAAAACCTAACCAATCCTGACAAGTTATTATATAAAAACAGAGAGCAAACCCCATTCTCTTCTAGCACTGAAAATATTATCAAGCCAACAACCAAGCTCAAAAAGCTCCAAGGACTTCACAGCAAAGAAAACTATTACCAGAAGAAAGCATGTCCTCTTGGGATTGCTTTAATCTTCTCCTTTCTCGGGCTGATAATGGCCGATCCTTTGAAAGGAGAAAAGTAAAAAAAAAAAAAAAAGTAAACTTATTGATGTATATGGCACTGATACATCCTTAATAAAAGAAATTCAAGTTTTACAACTAAATGATAGGTCATTAGACATTTCTTTGTATTTATTCTATAAAACATTATGGGAAAGAACTACACTGCTCTATTACTTTATAATCCCATTTTACATAGTTCTACACAGTTCTGGCAATATGATACCAGATTGGCATATAAAATTAGAATATTCAAATTGAGTAATTTCTTTTAAAAAGGACACGTACATAAAGTTATTTGGCACAAACCTTGGAATGTTCTACTTCAAAGCTTTTTGACTTTTTCAGAACATTTGCAGCACGCTGATGGTCTATGTTACCTCCTTTCATCTTTACATCAGGAAAAGCGGGCAGTTGTCGAGGACCAAGTGCTGCAATCTTAACAGGAGAAATAGCACCTTTATAAAAGGTTTCTCCCCAAAAAACAGGTACAGTATTCACTCAAGAATGCATGAAAGAACTCCAGAGGGGCAGGTCTAGCGATTGTGCTGGTACGCATTCAACATGACCAATACAGAATGTTTCCAGTAATATTTCAGTAACATCTGGAGCACCACAGATTATCCAGCCATGGATGAAGTTAATTCCCAACTTATTAATATTCAAATAGCACTTCCATTTCATTTTTCACACAGATAAAATAGAGTATCCTACATCCCAGACAACACATTAGATCTTTATCATTCCAGAAAAGGCAGATGTTCTGCCACTTAGTTCTTTACAACATATGCTACAAACTAACACCAATTTTTATACTGAAATGTGCTAACCTATAAAATAAAGGTTTTTTTAACTGAACTTTAAATTGAATATACCTGGTTAACATAAACATCTATAGAAACTAATGGCAGGGGGTGGTGTGTTTTTTTTAGTTTTAAAAGATTTAAACAATTGTTCTAGTAACTTGGATGCCTCAGAAGCTAAAAATGCTGGTGGTCAAAACTGTTATTGTAACTATAAATATTGCCACTAAGTTGCCAACTGGTCCAAAGTCAATATCCCTGCTTTCACCCAATTTTTAAAAAAATCACTATCTTTTTTCCAATTTTTAATGTTTAGCATGGGAAAAAGTATCGAATCTGTTTTTATTGAACATTCCTTTCCACAGCTTTCTAACCAATATAATTGTTTCCAGAGATATTAGTGTTCTACTGAATTTAGTTCCTAATACTGTCCTAATCTTTACCTTGTCTGAGCAGATCTCAGACTGCTCCTGCTTCTTATGGCGTCGCTGTCGTGACAAGGAAGGCTCTTGAACCGATCCTTGAGGTCGAAAACAAGGAGTGCTTATAGGCAGAATGGGATCTTTAGCTTCTCCTGAGTTTTCACAGGAGGCTTCATTCTATGAATATATATGTACACACGCTTTACAATGCTTCAATTTATGCTGTCCAGAATCAAGCATGTACACTTAGTTCAAAAGTGTTAATAGAAAGCCAAAATTATTTTTATTTTAATCAAAATTAAATTCACTTAAGTATTTGAAGAAAATCCTGTCATCGTACTTTAAAATAAATCATTGGCATAATAATATTTGTGTTGCAGACCACAAAATTCAAATACTTACCAAAATTTCTCTAGGATCAATCGGTACTAGCAGTTTCTCAGTAGAGTCCAGACTCTGGAAAGAGAGTTTGCTGTATTTTCATGAATAGCCACTATTATAACATTAAATAGAATGTGATATAAGCATTAGGAAACTGAAAGAGCAACATCTCCATTATTGAAGGGAGTAAAAGAACTATTAGCTGGGCACTAAACACAATAGCTGGATGCTGAAACTAATACTGTATCATTTACCTAAGGCTAAACTAGTAAGTAGAAAAATGACAAACTACCCTAGAAGATGACAATGATAAAACTTTTTTGAAATATTGCAAGGAAAACTACTGTATGTAGATATCCTATATGGTATGTTCTGATTTAACTTACTTCTGATTAATTCCAGCAAATCTTCCAAGATCTGGAAGGGTGATTTTAGGAAAAATAGGAGAGGAAAGAGTATTATGTACTGTATATTTGTTGCCTTTCATTATTTATGAAAATTATCAAGGTGGGACAAACATCTAGGTTTATTTGTTTAAGTTCAGTTTGCCTATTTTAGGAAAATTGTGCAAAGGTCCTTATCAACCTCAATAGTTCTAAGCCCCAAAATCTGATCACAAAAGGTTCAGAGATATATAGATCTGAATTGCATTGAAATAAGTGCATATGTATTCATTTAATGGCCCTCTAAACGTAAATAAATACTGAGGCACAATTGTTCTACCTAGAAAAACAGCTATCACTTTCTCAAAAAATGATATCTGATAGAAATTAAAATGAAATTAAATGCTGAAGTTGCTCCGTCTGCTAGGGAAAATACGCCCGGTATTCCTTAGTAGCCTCTTAAAACCCGTAGTGGGATCGACCCTGAGGCCACCACCTCGTGAACCCCCAGACCCCATGGCCCTAGGGGGCCAAACCCATTATGAGGTGCAGCAAATCCTCGATTCGAGGTGGCACTGAAGACAACTCCAATATTTAATCAAGAGGAAGGGCTACCCCTTATCAGAGGCATCTTGGGTAAAGAGTAGGACTGTCCAAGTCAATTGCCTGATGACGAGCTTCCATGCAGAAAACCCAACCTAAACTTGGTAACCCTAAGTTCTATACCTGCAATAAATTTGTTTTCTTTTTGTGTTGTACAGGTCACCTTCAAGAAGTGAGGGGAGCTGAATGCCAACTAAATAATAATAATACTCCTCCCTTGGTCTTTTAGTTGCCAGCAAAAAGGGAGTGGGGGGAAGCAGTGAATTCTTCATATGCTTCAGATAATCGCCTTGGCAGCCCAAAGTTGTCAGCATGCAAAAATATTACTGGAGAGCATGATTGATGACTCTTGGCTATGGATGTGTCCCACTGGAGAATATACATCCAGTGGGTGGGAGGAAGACCACGGTCAAGGGGGAAATGATGTATTTTAGTGTCGGCTCCACTACCTAAGGCCAACATGGCCATTTCTAATAAAACAATTTTTTTTAACTCTGAGAGATGGGGCTAGAGATATGATTTGAATGGGGGTAGATTTGTTGGAGCTCTGACAGACAGTATAGAGAATTCAAGACAAAATATCTGGCTTTTCAGCAAAGTCTGAGATTAAGTAGGAAAAGAATCTAATTGGAAGAGATGCTAAGGAAGAGGTGAATGCACAATTTGTAAGTTAATAATAATTAGCTACCTTAATAATTCTCAAGTCCTTAGTTCAATTATTAAGTTTCTATTACTCTTAGACTGGGAATCTAACTGTAAGTTACCCATACACAAACCATAACAATAAAGCAACATTTGCCTATCCCAGGTCTTTAGAAAGGACTTGCTTGGAGGATAAAAATGCCAAATCCAGTGTAAACATCTGGCTGACTGAATAATAAAACATAGCATATTTATGCTGCCCACATAGTTATATAACAATAAATTTCTAAAACATATAAACCCCAATCAATGGACACAATTAACAAGCATTAAGCAATATTACTATATTAACAATGAACCATAAAAAATCCAAGACTAGCAAAGCACCAATATGTCTGATGCTCTATCTCCCTCAAACACGTTTGTACTGTGGAAGAAATCTGCACTGAAAATGATCTGTTCCAACAGAGCAAAACCAACTAATAGCACAGGATAAACTTATGTCCAGAATCAGGTCATGTCACAAACTTAGCACTAGGAGTTACTGAAACAGCAGAAACCAGCATTTCAGAGTTCAATCACATTTTCAACAGATTTGCAGGTAGTCCTTGACTTACGACCACAATGGAGCCCAAAATTTCTGTTGCTAAGCAAGACAGTTAAGTGAGTTTTACCCTACTTTGTTTCTTGCCACAGTTAAGTGAATCATTGCAGTTGTTAAGTTAGTAACATGGTTGTTAAGTGAATCTGGCTTCCCCATTGACTTTGCTTGCCAGAAGGTCGCAAAAGATGATCACATGACCCCGGGACACTGCAATATATGCTAGTTACCAAGCACCCAAATTCTGATCACATGAGCATGGAATGCTGCAACATTCATAAGTGTGAAAAACAGTCATAAGTCACTTTTTCCAGGGCCATTGTAATTCTGAATATAAAGAAATGATTGTAAGTCAAGGACTGCCTGTACATCTTCTAATATCATATTCACATACACACGTACATACGTGAAACAGTAAATAATTACTTTATTGCTTACACATGGAATCTTTGAAGTGGGTTGCAGAAGGTTTGTAGTGTCATCACCATTATCTGTCTCCTTAGCATCTACACCTCCAGTTTTTGGGCAAGTCTTTGTCACTTTCAGTAAACTTTCTTCCTTTAATTCTGGGCTATTTTTTGCTTTTTCAGGCTCTGCTTCACTGGGAACATGTATATTTTCAGATTCTTTGTGTTCTGCTAACTGTTTGTTTGCAGAGTTTCTTTTTTCCAGTGGAACAATAAGTATATTAACTTTGTTCATTGTTGTCAAAGAGACATCTAAGCTATTCAAACCATTTTTGCTGGTTTTTTCAGGTTCAGATGCTAGTTTCTTTGAAGAAGAAACATCAAATGTTTTATTATTGATTAAACATTTATCTTCATTCTGTAATATTAAGAAGTACAATTAAGTCACCAATTCTATTAAGCTAGGTTATTTTAAACATAAGTATAACATTACAGTAATCTGTTTTGATCTGACTTGATCCAGTTATGAAATTTTACATGGAATGGACTGAGGACTGGGGAAAGATATGGCATGTTTTACTAGAATGGTATAATGCAGGAGAGGCTTAGCCAACAACAAAAGACCTCTTAGTCATATGGGAGGTGCACAAATGACAGAAAAGGTCAGTCATATAGAAGCCAGGCTGTTGGTCTATTAGTCTGCTTGATATTTTTTGCAATGGCCTTAGTTGGTCCGGAAGTTGGTTTGCTGTCCTTATTTACAAGATATTTTGAAGGCTATGTAAGTCCAAGACATACGAAGGTCCAATATCTTCAACCTATGTTGGTTCAAGTCCTTCAGTCAAATAACTGACCAAACATGCAAAAGCTGGGAGATGGTATTCCAACTAAACTTATAAGATTATGTTGTTATTAATAATAAATATTAATTAGTATTAATACTGTATTAATAATGCTGAATTAATAATATGAATACTTAATACGGTAAGTATTATTAATATATAATAATATAATTAATAAATAATAATAATCAAGAGCCTCGGTGACAAAGTGGTTAGAGTGCAGTACTACAAGCTACTTCTGCTGCAGCCAGAAGTAGTTGGCAGAACGAATCTCACCAGGCTCAAGATTGGCTCAGCCTTCCATCCTTCCGAGCTGGATAAAATGAGGACCCAGATTGTTGGGGGTAATATGTGATTCTGTAAACCGCTTAGAGAGGGCTGTAAAGCACTATAAAGCAGTATATAAGTCTAAGTGCTATTGCTATTACTGTAACAATGTGTTGTGATAGGGCAGGTATGGGAACTTAAGGCAAGAAGGATAGATTGGAATCACTTATTTATTCCAACTCTCTCCCTGTGTTACCAAGGGCTCACTAAGAGGTCTGATTGTCATGAAGCTGCACCAGTAGTCCATCTTTTTTGTTCATCTTACTTCCCTATTCCCATCTTCCACAGCATTAGCTACAGTTATTATATGACCACTATTAAAAACTATTGCACCACCTGTTATTGTTTAAATTTTTTGAAAACCAATTCTTTATATAACTTAATATTTACATCAAGGAGTTTTCCATAAAGGAAATCATCAGATACCATTCCGGCTGCAAGTAAGATATTGTAACATGCACTGTAAAAAAAAAAAAGCTGTTCTATCGTCTACTCATGCAGGGTTCTCCAAGAGTTAGTTTTACTATTCTAGAGTAGACCTGTGCAAGAGATTCACTTCACTTTTGACTGGCATGTCAGGGCCTGAACTCTGAACAGTGAATAGCACATAGAAAAAGAACAAGGTGGGAACGGAGCAAAATTTAAATTTATTTTAAACAGAAGCAGTTAATTCATTAGTCTCCATGGTTTTCAGAATTTTATTCTGTGACATGTAAATTAAAACTCAGTGTATTTTCATAGGTTTGGTGATACCTAACATTTTAGGGCAAGGGTGTCAAACTGGCGGCCCACAGGATGGATGCGTCACATGCAGGCCACACCCACCCCGACTCCACAAAGGCAAAAAACGTTGATACATCGCGATATGTCATGTGACACGATCGAGTTTGCCATCCGTGCTTTAGGGCAACCGACTGTGCACCTCCAATTGAACAGAATTTAAATGGGTATCATTATGAGAAAACAAACAGATGGAAGGATTAAGAATTGATATTCTTTCTCCTTAATTTGAAACAAAATTTGTATTTCATCAAACTTGACCATGGGCTTTTTTTTCTGCCCCACCCATTCTGGCTACAGAGCTAAAATAATAACTTGCCCCATTGGACTTCTTCGAAAGTTCATTTGGCTGCTTCTGAGATTCTGTACTTTCTTTCTTTAATTCAGTTTTCTCTGAAGATCCCCGAGGTTTGCTTTCAGACACTTTCTTATGATTTTTAGATGTTTTTCTTTAAAGAAAAAAGCAAGAAGATATGTTATCAGATTTACAAAATATGGACATTTTTCAATACTTTTTGCCAAAACATAGTTTTCTCATATCTCTATGTATAGGTTTACTTTTTTCTGAAGTACTGCAGGTGTAGCAATATGGATATTATTTTAGATACAAAACTGCTTCTCAAGTCATAAACATTTGTAAATATGGTTTAATTATTCACTTTTAAGAATGTGTCCTATGAACGATGTCCAACATACGAGATAAATAAATAGATGAGCCAATAGAGAATAAATGATTGCCAAAAACGTTATGGCCCCAATCACTATCATTGTTCTCATTTTCCCTGTAGCCCTTGGATTTATCTTTTGTACTGCTATAGAGGTTTACCCTATACTGCACCAAACTCAAGGGACAGTCAATGAAGATTAACCTTTCAATTTCCTTTCATAGATAAACCTTCTTACAATATTTAGTTGCTTGAAAACTTTTAATAAAATTCTGAGATACGAAAATATTCTTCAATTTTGAAAATAAGTTTAATGTCAACTCATAAAATATTTCTCTGGTCTTTTTAGAGTTGCCAACAGAAAGGGAGGGGGGAGCAGTGCAGAAGCTTGCAAACCGAAACCGCATTCCATAAATGTTTTCAAAGATTGTAACTAGGTGACTGACGTTTCTGCCGTGCAAAATTCTAACTGGATTGATGATTCTTGGCTATGAATTGGAGAATATGAATTATGATACACCCAGGGTGTGGGGGAAAACCTGGGTAAAGGGTGACAATGAATTATGTGCCTCAGAGTCGCCTATACCCAGGCAGTGCTGGACAGTTTAACTCACAATAAATCCTTAACTTTTGGAGGTTTGGCTCGAGACTCATGATTTAAATGGGGGTTACTGCCAGAATCTTGACAGCTAGCTGACTCTGAGGCACATAATTCATTGTCACCCTTGACCCTGGTTTTCCGCCATCCCCTGGGTGTATCATAATTCATATTCTCCAATGGAACACATTCATAGCCAAGAGTCATCAATCATGCTCTCTAGTTAGAATTTTGCGCGGCAGAAACGTCACTCACCTAGTTACAATCTTTGAAAACATTTATGGAATGCAGTTACAGTTTGCAAGCTGCTGCACTGCTCCCCCCTCCCTATCTGTTGGCAACTCTAAAGACCATAGAAATATTTTATGAATTGACATTTAGTTGCTGTAGATCTTTGCATAACAAACAATTGAGGCACAACACAACATGAAGTAAAAAAGCAGTGTTTGAAATAATTATGAGACGTGTTATAGAATCAGACTGGTACTGAAGATATTATACAGCCCCTGAAATAAATCCAATTTTCTTAGACCTTACACTATCACTCACTGCAATACTGCCTTTTGTTAGAGCTAGTTTTAGTACTGATCCAGTTGACCTTTGAATTAAACTGAATTCTAAGAAAATAACGATCAACTGCTAGCCCAGACAAATTGTATATAAACACTGAGAGATTGAAAAGAGTTCCAAATAATATAGAAGATAGCATCTTCCCCAGTTACTATAGTTAACCTATGCCACTCAATTGCTATCAGCTAATATTTCAAACAGATAGGGATACACAACTGTTGCTTTGGCCATAAGCAAATCAGCAAGGAAGCAGGCTTTTGATTTCTCTGCATTTCTAATTCTTCAGAGGGATCCCAGCATCAGGACCTATAATACTGGACTGCTGCATACAGATGTGATCCAGTCTTCCAACAAGTCACTCCTATGCTCACTTTGGACTTTCATAAGCTTTTGCTATTCTCCAGCTTGCCTGGAATAGCCATCTGAATTGCCAAAAGTTCCATATGAGCAGGAATCAGGTTTGGTGACTACCAGGCTAATACAGAAGGAGCTTTGGTTTGGGCTATAACACGAAACTAAAGTTTACTAAGTGTTTCTTTATTCTGTCTCTTTCTCTCTCTCTCTCTGCATGTATAATAAAAATGGGCTGGGTTTCCAAGTCAGCTGTGTCTCAAGACTCCATTATCAAAGCCAATATATGAACTCCAGGATGGTGTAATACCAGTGATAACACTAAACACTTTGCTTCAAATTATTTTTTCATTTAAATATCTCTTACGCCTTTGTAGCTTCCAAAAACAGAGAGATTTGCTGCTTGATATACGGTTGCCTCAATATGCTTCTAACACTGGGTCTCTCCTCTGGCTTTTTACTAAGCATTGTTCTTATCAGTTCTTTCAACTGAGTGCTATAATCTTTTGGCATTGGTGGCAGCTGTTAAAAGAACACAGAAGAAAAAAAGAACACTTTTCATGGGCTTAAGGCATTTTCTTCATTAACATTTCCCCCTTTTACTATACATGTTAACCAAAGCTCTGGCAACACCTTTCTGAAAGAGGCTGAAAAATAGGGCTAGAACCTCTAACAGGCTATTGAAACTAATAATATCATCAAGAAATATTATCATTGTCTAGAACTTTTTAAGCATTTCATAAGAAACCCAGTGGGTAATGGATAACGGATTGCCATTCTGCTAAAGCCTTGGAAGAAATATTCCCAGTGTGAAATTGACTTGTTCTCGAGGTACACTCAATTTTCAAACAATTCAATAGCACTCAATGTTTTCTGCTCCTATCACATGCACGTAAGACTACTGTTATTTTTCTCCTGCTGAATGGCTGCTCCTACTTTGCTTCTTTCTCTCTTTTCTAGACTACAGTACATCACAAATGTAAGGGAACAGTCCCATTTCAAATGACATGTCAACAACTGAAGCAGGAAGAGCATTCCATTTAAATGACATTCTTTAGATCACAATGCTGCCCATCTTCACTTGCTTATGAGATGCCTGGATGAATTGGATGGATGGACAGAAGTCAGCAGTAACCAGCCTCACAAAACAAACCAAGATGGTTGCTTCTATCAATTTTTCAATTGTTTTCCTACCTTTAACTGTTAAGGATATTATCCAACCTGAGTGTGGCAGGCAGAAATGTCTCAGCCACTCCTGACGTATATCTAATTAAACTGTATATCATTTCTGGATAGGGCCATTAACCGTCCAATGTATACATGTGAAAGAGGTAGAGTATAAAGTCTGTGTTGCCTCTCTCACTGCCTTTGAAAAGCATTTGGAAGCTTCAGCTGATACCGAATTTGGCTGTAGCATGGAGAATTAATGGTGTTGGTTATTCAATGCATAAAACACCTCTGCTTTACAAGCTGCATTGGCTTCCAGTTGCTTCAGGTTGCAATTCAAAATCCTGGCAGTTACTTTTAAGGCCTTTCATGTCTTGGGACTATTACTTTCAGGTAATAGCTTGGGACTTTCAGCTTGGGACTATTACTGTCTCTCCGAATTATCTCTACTCATCCCATCCAGTTTGGCAGGAACACTTGCTGGATCTAAACAACTAAGGAGTATCAACTGCCAAGAAGAGCCTTTTCTTCCATGGTGCCTACTCTGTGCAACATCATTCCTACTAAAATTAGATTGGCTTCAACCCTGTTGACTGTTCATAAGCCCTAAAAACAATTTTGTGCCCAGGCCTGGGGCCCCAGATGTATCATGGAGTTGTTCTCTTGGTTGTGGCTAATGCTTGGCTAAGTATTTTTATTTTTATACTGTGTCTTCTATGTATTGATTTTATTGTAAACTACCTGGAATATGTAAAGTAGGTGTCCATATAAATCGAATGAAAGATGAATAAAAACACATCATGATGGCATTTGAATGCTGCTTTCTTTTGTTAGCATAACACTAATAATGTTTTATGATGGTGCTGAATAACTGGTACTTACAACTGGTCCTTGAAGTTCCAGCCTTCCCAGCACACACAGGATCATGTAATTGTGATCTGGGCACCTGACCACCAGCTGCAGCATCCTGCAGTCATGTGATCATAATTTGCAACCTTCCCTGCCAGCTTCCCACAAGGAAAGTCAATGGGGAAGCCACCAGGGAAATTCACAAGTCTCTCCCTTCCTGCAACAACCATTCCCAGTCCTACCATGCTCACATTGCACCTCACTAACCCCTTGCACACCTCATTGATTTTGCCTGTTGGAAGTCAGCAAGAAGTTGTGAGGAGGTCCTTGTTTAAATACCCACAACTATCACTTAATGGAGAGTGCTAACAATGCTATTGCAAAGCAATGCAGTCACACAGTGTTGAGCTGTATTACCACGTGGCTTAATGATGGAAATTCCAGTCCCAATGACCATCATTAACCAAGGACTACCTGTATAAATTGCTAGGGAACCTGAGAGCAAATGTGGGAAAATGAATTTTCCTGAGATATTCTATATATCAGATTCTATACATTGCTATGTATGACGCTGCATTCATCATCCATGACATGTTTTATGCCAACACAAAGAAAGCAACATTTATCAAACTTACTCAACATTTGCTACCAATTGATTATTTGGGGAAATCCTTGCAATTCTTCATTTAAAAGGATAGCATTTCCCATATTTAACAGCAGGTATTTCAATATGACTTGCAGTGTCTTTATCCTCTATGTAGTTTTCTCAAGCACAAAATAACAAGTTGGAAATTCTCTATGTGAAGGAAGCCTAGTAAATATTAGATTAAAAATATACCTTTCCTTCAATAATTCGATAAACCAAGGAATTCATGTCTTTAGCATTAAAAGCATGCTTCAAGGTGGCCATTTCATATGCACAGCAACCCAAGGCCCAAACATCAGACTGTAAATGCAAACAAAGCACAACAATATACTTTTGAAAAGCCATCCGAATAAAAGCAAATGAAGTACACGTTGCCTACACAATCTATTTCACAGGTGCTCCATAAATCAAATACCTTAATATCTCCTCTTTTGTGGCAAATTGGAGATGACAATGCAGGTTTTGAAAATTCTGATGTAGTTCCAATTCCAATATATCAAATTGTCTATTTTTGTTTCCTCCAGATCAAGGGTCTCTCTATTCGAAACCAGGCCATTTGACTGGCAGGCTGGTGGCGTGCACACACTAGACCCACATGAGTGGCAGGCAGGCATGCATGTGTACACAGTTAAGCTGTGTGTGCATGTGCATGCACGTCAGCCCACCATTTGAGTAGCTTGGTTCCCCTGTTCCCCTCTTCAGCCAGGCTACCAAGCTACAAAGATTAGAGACCACTGCTCTAGATAACTACTTATAGATGGAACATTTTTAATATAATTCACTAGAATTATTCACTAGAATTATGAAAATAATGTAAACCTTATTCATATAATTATGATAAGACACGTTTGAAATAAATTGCAGGGACTAGAATAAGAAAAATATCAGGAAGGTGCATTAGAAATTATCAAATAGGACATACTTCAAATTGTTGCTTTCCAGACCTTTTGCCAGTCCTTCTTCCAGAATACCCCATCCCATTTACTCTATCCAGCAATTTTTTCTTTTCCTTTCAAAAGACAATTGACATTCTAGATTCACTATGCATATCAAATCTCCTTAGCAGTTTCTGTCTTTGGGAATGTCTTTGCTTTTTCCTTGTAAAGCTTTTCTTGTTCTGCTTTAAGTTTGTAGTTTCACCATAAACAGTATACTAGCTGCAAAAATCCAGAGAACCACAAGGGTAGCAAAGAAATTCAAATCATTTGCTCTTTGCTGCAAAATATTGGTTGTCTGATTGCTGGCAGCCCAGATAGGGCATGTTTAACTAGCAAGGCTTCATCTCAAGAATGTAGACTGGTTATCTGAAGACAAATACCTAAGAGATTAAGTTCATTTATATGATATACTTTACCTTGTAATTGTAAGGCTTGTTAGAGAACAACTCAGGGCTCATATAGTAAGGAGTGCCAATGAGAGTACTAGCCATATCATGCTGATTATCCAGCACTCTGGCGATTCCCAGATCTCCCACTTTGATAATATTAGAACGGGTCAGGAAAACATTTTGAGTTTTGAGATCTCTATGCAGAATGTGCTTCTCATGCAAATACTGAAAAATAAAATATTGGAATTCACAAATTACATATCAAGTTTAGTTTCCTGACTGCATGACAAAAAAACAATTATTTAATAAACTATAAGCTCCTTGCAGAGGGACAGGACTACATTAAATAAATCTGTCAAGCTGGGGAGCCACCAATCAGTTTTGTTGACTCTGTAGATATTAATAAGATGATCAAAATTACATCAAGAATATATTCATTATTTTCTATGCTCATTACAAATATCCATGGAAACTTGTAATAGGCCTCCTAGAACAGTTTAGAAAATGATAAAACAACTAAAATCAATCCATGTAAAGGGAGGTCAGGTACCTGCAGTGCCATAGCAATCTGAACAAGCCACTCCACCACTTGAGACTCAGGAAGAAGTTGTCCTTTCCGCTCTTTCAGTTTATGATATAAGTCCCCTCCTTCACAGAAGCCCATGACAATGTACAGCAAGCCATCATCTCCTTCCCAGGACTCTCTATAGGTGATTATGTTTGGATGCTTCAGCTGTGACAATAGCTGGGCTTCCTGCTCTGCTGCTTTTCTCTCGCGGCTTGAGGCATGTTTAAGGTTCAGCCTTTTGATAACATACTGCACAAACAGAAAGAAGGTTTAATCTTTTTTTAAAAAAAAAAAATATTACTGTAAATGAAAGAAATCTAAAGATCAACCATGTGGGGCTTTTTTGTACAAACACTATCACATGAGTTGTTCAAAACAAAAACTCTCCCAGCTGCAAAAGCAACGTGCATGGGAGAGGGAGAGAGGATGCAAAAAGCAAATAAACTTGGAATTTTATAAAAAGTGATGGCAAGGTAACCTGATAATAGAAGTGATATGTCAACCTTTGACAAAACTCTAACTGTAGCATTATCCACCAGGCAAAAAATTTTTTCAAGGAAAGCAAATAATTTTTGCAAATAGAAAATACAACACCTTAAATGTGACTCTAGGACCATAAATACAGTTAAATCTCCATTCAAGGAACGGGCTCTGTTAATACTGTATGTTAGCTAAAGGCATTTCTCACAGACATTTCTCACAGACATTTCTCTCTAGGGACCAATAGTTCCAAGAATATCTCCAAACTGCCAGTCTGATTCTTCAAAAGTACAAACTATATCCTAAATCCCAAAATGACATGTCTGCCGACGCACAGAACCTTCATTTAATTCACACTGTACTTAATTTAATAATTTAAATACTTGTTTAATATTTTTCCTGTACTAAATTTGGTATCCTTGTTTTTTAAAAAATACTTTAGAAATGTAAAATTGATAAGGGCACACTGAATGCGTATAATAAAGAATTGTTTCACTGTTGCCCTTTTTTTGTTTTAATATATTTGTTATTTGCTTTACAAGACCAGAAATCAATAAAATTTTAAAGATGTAAGTAAATTGTTTAATCATTTATCAAAATCTTGGAATCTCTATATCAAAAATTATGGACTGGTTTTCTTCTCCTTTAACACATATCAATTTAATATATTAGACACAAAATGAAAAAAAAATATCCTGATTAGTTTTTCAGATTATTTCAAGCTTTAATAAAATCTAATTTGGTTGTCATCTAAAGATACCTTTACTAATGTCCTGAATAAAAACTGCTCTTGCAAGAAAAATGTTATGGAATGAACAGAAAAAATATGGATTTTGAAAAGACTCTTAGGATAAATCCATTGAAGACTGAATGAGGACAGGAAGGGGGAGTATTGTAGCTGGAAAGCAGAATCAACCAACAAACCAAGTGGGGGGGAGGCATCCTTGATAGTAAATTTCAAAATGAGAAGGAGGAATAGAATAGAATAACAGAGGATGTCTTCTCTCTAGTCCAACCCATGCTCAGACAGGAAACCTTACATCACTTCAGACAAATGGTTGTCCAAAATCTTTTTAAAAATTTCCAGTGTTGGAGCATTCACAAGTTCTGGAGGCAAGTTGTTCCACTGATTAATTGTTCTGTCAGGAAATTTCTCCTTACTTCTAGATTGCTTCTCTCCTTGATTAGTTTCTTCTTGTCCTGCCCTCAGGTGCTTTGGAGCACAGCTTGACCTCCTCTTCTTTGTGGCAGCCCCTGAGATATTGGAACACTACTATCATGTCTCCCCTAGTCCTTCTGAATGAAATTAGACCAGACATACCCAGTTCCAGCAACCGTTCTTCATATGTTTTAGCCTCCAGTCTCCTAATCATCTCTGCATTCTTTCTAGGATCTCAACATCTTTTTTTTATAGGTGGCGGCCAAAATTGGATGCGGAACTCCAAGTGTGGAAAGGATGGTCGATCCTATTTTCACACGGAGCAACGCCTGTTGCTGTAGGACAGCCGCCACTTTGTGGCGCGGAGTTGTTTTTAAATTCCCCTTTGGTCGGAGAGCAAAAGCGACTCGCACGGGCCACCGTCCTCCATCTCCAACCCGCAAAGGCCTCCGGAGACAGCGAGGGAAGGAGGGACGGAGCGCGAAAAGGAGTCCCCGGGAAGCGTCGCGTCGTCCCCCCACTCCCCGCAACACGCCTCCCGGACCCTCCGGCGGAGTCCCCTCTCCCAACAACCCCCTTCTTCCCCAGCCCGCCTTACCTGTTTGCCGTCATGCCGGTGCCGCACCAGGCTCACTTCCCCGTAGCTGCCCTTCCCCACAACCCGCACGAAAGTGTACTCGCCCAGGGGCATCTTCACGCGACCCCACACTCAGGTAGCCCGATGAGACCCGGGAGCGGGGGGGTTCCGGCAGCCCCCATCCACTCCCTGCGAGGACGCGGCTCCCGATGCCATAGAGATCACCAAACCTCTGGGTGCCATAGAGAGCACTTCTTCCAGAACGTACAAAAGGAAAAAAAAAAAAGTCCTTCTATTTTCTATGGTAATATTACGTTGCTTAAGCGACCATCTTGGACACGGGCAAATTTATTTCCGCGCATGCGTTCAACCCTGTTATCCACTATTTTAACTGCTTGTCAGCCATTTTCGTTCTGGGCATTCTGGCCAGAGGATGCCGTTGAAATTGCTGGCATTTTATTTTATTTTTTTAAAAAACAAACTTTATTAAATATACAATTAAAATAACGAACAAACACATACACAACATAGAAAAAAAGTCGAAAATAAAAAAACAAATAAAAGTAAGCAATTCTGCTGTCAACAGTTTGTGGTTCCTTATTATCGTTATTGGTGTCATATTTACAAGTAAGTCTTAATGCGAATATGTAATTACTACCTCCTTTACAGTTTAACAATATTTACTAACATATTTTCTATCTTTGTTCTATCCAGTCATATCAACATTCCCAGCTTTTCTAATATTCTGATGATTCTTTATCATTAAGTTGCTAGGGTCAATTTATCCATCTCTGCACAGGTTGCTATTTTCTGAATAATCATTTCCTCTTGGGATGTCAGCTTTTTTCCAACACTGCAAAGGTTAATCTAGCTGCAGTAAGTATGTGCAATATTATATATTTGGCTTTTTTAGGGAATTGTCTATTAAATATCCCCCATACAGGTGAAAATTAGAACACTGTGCAAAAGTTCATTTATTTCAGTGATGCAACTGAAAAGGTGAACCTAATATATGAGATAGACTCATTACATGCAAAGCAAGATAATTCAACCCGTGATGTGTCATAATTGAGATGATTATGGCTTACAGCTCATGAAAACCCCAAATCCACAATCTCAGAAAATTAGAATGTTGTGAAAAGGTTCAATATTCTAGGCTCAAAGTGTCCCACTCTAATCAGCTAATTAAGCCAACACCTGCAAAGGATTCCTGAGCCTTTAAATGGTCTCTCAGTCAGGTTCAGTAGGAATCACAATCATGGGAAAGACTGCTGACCTGACAGTTGTGCAAAAAACCATCAATGACACCCTCCATAAGGAGGGAAAGCCTCAAAAGGTAATTACAAAAGAAGTTGGATGTTCCCAAAGTGCTGTATCAAAGCACATTAATAGAAAGTTATGTGGAAGGGAAAAGTGTGGAAGAAAAAGGTGCACAAGCAACAGGGATGACCGCAGCCTGGAGAGGATTCTCAGGAAAAGGCCATTCAAAAGTGTTGGGGACTTTCACAAGGAGTGGACTGAGGCTGGAGTCAGTGCATCAAGAGCCACCACACACAGATGGATCCTGGACATGGGCTTCAAATGTTGTATTCCTCTTGTCAAGCCGCTCCTGAACAACAAGTAACGTCAGAAGCATCTTACCTGGACTACAGAAAAACAGAACTGGTCTGTTGCTCAGTGATCCAAAGTCCTCTTTTCTGATGAGAGCCACATTTGCATCTCATTTGGAAACCAAGGATCCAGAGTTTGGAGGAACACACTGCACACACTGCAAGATGCTTGAAATCCAGTGTGAAGTTTCCAGTCTGTGTTGATTTGGGGAGCCATGTCATCTGCTGGTATTGGTCCACTGTGCTTCATTAAGTCCAGGGTCAACGCAGCCATCTACCAGGAGATTTTGGAGCACTTCATACTTCCTTCTGAAGACGAGCTTTATGGGGATGCTGACTTCAGTTTCCAGCAGGACTTGGCACCTGCCCACTCTGCCAAAAGCACGAAAACCTGGTTCAATGACTGTGGGATTACTATGCTTGATTGGCCAGCAAAATTGCCTGACCTGAACCTCATAGAGAATCTATGGGGCAATGCCAAGAGAAAGATGAGAGACATGAGACCGAACAATGCAGAAGAGCTGAAGGCCGCTATTGAAGTATCCTGGTCTTCCATAACACTTCAGCAGTGCCACAGGCTAATAGTTTCCATGCCATGCTGCATTGAGGCAATAATTGTTGCAAAAGGGGCCCAAACCAAGTATTGAGTACGTATGCATGCTTCTACTTTTCAGAGGTCCGATATTGTTCTATGTACAATCCTTGTTTTATTGATTGCATGTTATATTCTAATTTTCTGAGATTGTAGATTTGGGGTTTTCATGAACTGTAAGCCATCTTCCTCACAATTATGACAAATCATGGCTTGAACTATCTTGCTTTGCATGTAATAAGTCTATCTCATATATTAGTTTCACCTTTTAAGTTGCATTACTGAAATAAATGAACTTTTGCACGATATTCTAATTTTTCGAGTTTCACCTATAGGAAGAATTCTGGTTTTAATTCGATTTGCTCTGCCATTATTTCCTCCAACCATTTTTTGATTCTGTGCCAATATTTTTGGGCTTCAGTGCAGGACCGCCACATATGAAAGAATGTTCCGTGTTTCTTTTTACATTTCCAGCAATTCAGATTCATGTTAGGAGACATCTTCGCTGTTCTCGAAGGGGAGAGATGCCATCTATAAAACATTTTATAGGCATTTTCTTTATATGTTGCTGATTTTGTGATTTTATTATTCCTGATCCAGACTTTTTCCCATTCTAATAATGTAATACTACGTCTGATATTTCTACTCCAAGCTATCATATTGCCTTTGACTACTTCCTCCTCTAATTCTATCTCTAATAAATGGTTATAAAATTTGGTTATATTTTTTTATCTGGACCTAGTAAGATTTTATCTATTGTTATAGCTTACTGTAAATTCCAAAACTTTTCTTATCCTGTCTGTATCTATTTTGAATTTGCAGGTAAACCTACCACCGGTCTACTCGTAGCCCTTGTTCTTAGAGATCTTGCCATGGTTTTAAAGTTCCTTGTGCATCCAGAAGGTCTTTGTATTTTATCATCTTGTTAAGATCCAAATTATTTGGATGTATCATCGCCTCCATCGTTGAGATCCAAATTGGGATTTTTAGATAATGTTTTTTCTTTATTTTATTCCAATTAGCCAGTAAAGAGTCTTTAATTATATGTCTGTGGAACTAATTCTGTTTGGTTTTTCCCATGTCCCATAAAAATGCATGCCATCCCCTCTGTAAGTCATGGCCTTCTAGGAATAGAATTCTTTTATTTGACAAGTTTACCCACTCTTTCAGCCATAGTAAAGAGGCTGCGCTATGGTATAATTCCCAATTTGGGAGTGCCATACCCCCCTGCTCTTCATATTTTGCATTGCTTTTAAATTTATCCTTTTCCCTTGCCAAATAAATTTTGCGATTATCCTATTAAGTTCCACAAAGTAGTTTTTAAGTATTTTTATTGGCATTGTCTAGAACAAATAAATAAATTTAGGGAGAATGGTCATTTTAACAGTAGCAAGCCTCCATAATAGGGAAATTTGCAATTTAATCCATAACTCTGAGTCCTTTTTAACCTTTAGTAATTTGCTATAATTATTTTCCATTAGAGTTTTACAATGAGCTGTCAGCCAGATTCCTAGGTATTTAATTTTTTTTACCACTTTTAGTCCCATTGCCTTTTCCAATTCTAATTTCTGTTTTTCTGTTAGGTTTTTAGTTATTAATTTTGTTTTTTCCCCCTGTTAATTTTAAGTCCTGCAACTTTCCCAAATTGATCTACCTCTTTCAATAGTTCTTGACCTGTTTCAACTGGATCCTCTATGAAAAAGACCATATCATCCACAAATGACTTCAGTTTATATTCTTCTTTCTTAATTCTTAACCCCTTTATTCCTGGATTCTGTCTAATTCGTGTGAGCAGTGTTTCCAAAGATAATATGAAGAGCCGGGGAGATAATGGACATCCCTGCCTAACTCCTTTCTCTATTTTTATTGAGTGCGTATACTCTCTGTTAATTATAATATTCGACTTTTGTGAGGCATAAATTGTAGTCACGATGTTTTCAAATTTAGGAAATTGCTGGCATTTTAACCCCCCTGAGTTGTGGCCGATCGTGTTCCTTGCCTTGCTAGATTCGTTAGTGATGTTATATGTCTATAGACAGCTTAGTGGAAAGACCAGGCGTGGGGTATCAACGCCTTCCATATATATATTGTTCATAATTTGCTATGGGCAAGTTGATTTGAATCCTATTTCATGAAAAGCTATTTACCGTATTTATCGGCGTATAACACGCACTTTTTCCCCCTGAAAATAGGGGGCAAATGATGTATGCGTGTTATACGCCGATGTCCAGGGAGCGGAATCCTCTTTAAGGGATCCCGTTCCCAATAGTGCCTAGCGGCGGCGCAGCGTCGTGACGTGATGTCAGCGCTGCGCCCGCCGCATATTTTTTTCCTGAAATTTCCCTCTTAAAGGGAATGCGTGTTATACGCCTGTGCGTGTTATACGCCGATAAATACGGTATATTACAAATATTTATAATATTTAAAGAGAGCAGAACTGACTCTCTGGATGTTGTTGATATACAGTTACAATCAGAATGGTCAATGATGCAGCATCACACTAACTGGTGACCTAAAGAGCCACTGCTGCTGCACAGTAAACAGTAAACCTGAGCAGGCTTTATTTTAAAGCATATCTGCCCTGTAGGCTTAATAGTTTTCTTCTCATTCCAGGATATCACATGACAATCAAAATCTTTCCACATTTATTTGAAGTATCTCTGGAACGAAGTAAGCATACATCTTGTTCCTAAACAAGACTAATTCCAATATGGATTTGTTGGGATTAATATTAGGGTATTTTTGGCTCTTGGTCTTCGCTCAGATACATCTGGTGTGTCATTTGTATTCTATCATGGATTAAGAGACTTTTCCCACTGTTCCTAAGTCACTTTGAATATAGATAACTGCAACACATTGAACATATGGTTACCCTTGAAGACCACTCAGACACTAAAACGGATTCTGAATGTATCATCATAAATAACTATTGGAATCCCTTACTTTGCTTTGCTTTGACTCCTTTACTTTCTGTGTTGCACTGGTTATTAGTTGGCTTCTGGTACAAGTATTGGTTGTTATTCATAAGGCTTTTCATTATGTGGGATATGATTATCTGCAAGACTGCTTCTCTCTGATTGAGTCCTACCCATTTGGTAAGATCTAGTAGGAAGACATGGTTTTGTGGTCCCATCACAAAAGAACTGCACCAGAGATGGGCCTTCTCTGAAGCCATTCCTACTGTGAGGATTAGCCTTAGTCAAATGAGTCACTGAATGCCCAGATATAGGAAGACATATAAATGCCCCCACAAAAAAAGCTGCCAAGCATTGAACTACTATGCTAGAAATGGACAATCCTGAATAGAATTTACACGTCACACAGCATCTGCCAAGACTCTCTGTTTAAATGGGACATCTACTCAGTGTGACTGAGCGGTCCCTTGTCAAACTATAGATCATACTGTGACTGGCTGTAAGGCCAGGGCATATACAGTCCGGTATCTGATTTTTTTAAATGTAAATGATGCTGCGCTTCAATAATTAGATGGCCTAATCTAAGGTACCGTGTTTCTCCAACAATACGGCCTCCACCAATAGAAAGGCCCAGCATGATTTCTAGGCATGAAGTGAAATTAAGCCCCTCCCCCACCATTTCCCCACCATTTCTCACATCGTGCGTTTCCCCGCCATTTCTTACATCGTTCATTAGAACTACACAAGGTGAAGAGAAATGGGGGGGAAGGGCGGGTGGGAGAAAACTTGCCTTTAGGAGTGCCCTGCAGGTAGCCTAGGCTAGAATACCCCGATAGCTGATAGAAGCTCCCTGAAGGCAGAGTCCCCAGCCGCTTCAGGGCGTGGCATGGTTGCCCGTGTCCCCTCGCCTTTAGGCAGTCTCTTTCGGGCGATGGAAGCTCCCCAAGTGCAGTCACCAGCCACTTTGATCAGCCGGTAGAAGCGGCCTCGCAACGAGGGGAGTGTGTGAGTGCGCTCACCCTGAGGCCACTTCTACCGGCCGATCGAAGTGGCTGGTGACTGCACTTGGGGAGCTTCCATTGCCCGAAAGAGACTGCCCTAAGGTGAGGGGACACGGGTAGCCACGCCACGCCCCGAAGCAGCTAGGGACTCTGCCTTCGGGGAGGTTTCATTGGCTGATAGAAGCGGCCTCGTGGTGAGGTACGTGTGTATGGACCGCTCTAGGTGGGGAGGAAATTAAGTCACCCCTGAAAAGACGGCCTAGCTGTTTTTTCGGGGGTCAAAAAAAATAAGGCCCGGCCTTATTTTGTGAGAAACACGGTACTTTGTTCAAGACATAAAAAATTTATTTATTCTAGATATATTAATTTATTCATCAGAGTACAGCAATTGTCACATCTCTGTGAGAACTATATCAAGAAAGGATATCCTTTTTAACAGGAACTTAAAAGTAGAAACAATTTAAACCATCATTTAAGTATGTTTTATGATAATGTAGGAAGTTAACATCCACCCCTCTCCTCGAAAAATGAAATATCCTGGGAAATATTAAAAAGGCAGAATTTTTCCTCTAAAAAGAGTAGAAACTCAGAAGCAGAAACTCACCTCAGAAGCAGAAGCTCACCCCCACCTTTGTTAATGGGTGGGTCATTGAGGCCTGGGCCAGAATACTTTACATAACAAAGATCTCCAGGTAAAGCTATAGCAATTGCTCAAAAGCCCTTTCAGTGCATCATCATCCAGTAAGGCTCAACCAAGCCTGGAACTTAGGACAGCCTACAGAGGTGCTCCTGCATGGCCTCATGGGAATCTGACAACCAATTAGAAACAAGCTTCAATTCAAATCCCAACAAAGGTTATAAAACCCAGGCACTCTCAGCACCTCAGCCTTTTTTTTTCTTGATCTCTTCCTTCACCTTGAAGCATGTGATCATCCTTCCTTTTCACTCTGGAGTTTCAAGCCATGTGGTCCTCCTGTCCACCATTAAAACTTCCAAATAGCCTCCATGTTTCCAGTGTCGTTTTCCCCACTTGGAACTGAACCCAGAAGGATTTTTCTTCTAACAATAATTTTCTTCTTTAATCAGCTTCTGAAAAACTAGGGAAAGGCTCTGTTTCCAAAGTCTTATTCCTGTTAAGCAAAAGAGCAATTACTGCAGGGTTTCCTGAGTTTGTTTAATATGGTTGCAATTTTACAGATAAAGATATACATACATCATTTCACATTTTTCAATTATTACTCTATTTTGTCAAAATTCATTTTATATTAAAAGAAAAAAATCCCAAAGCTGAATTAATCTCATATATTCCATTTTCATGAACATGTACATTTTTGCACATACCTTAACTATTTAAACTTTCATGAACATATTTGATGCTTTGATTATAGCTTACCCAACATGTTTGTGCTACAGCAGGCTTCACAAATTATACCCTTTCACCTGAAAAAACACCTGGAACAGCTCCATCTCATAACCCATTCTAGCATATCACTTTCTCCTTGTTTACAATCCTCCAGAGTTGAAGATCAGCAACTGTATTGTTTGTTCAGAATTCTAAAGAAGCTTAACTTTCAAACTACAGAGAGGGGCAAAGAAGCTGAAAACAGATTAATGGAATTCAGCTGGATAGTATTTCCTGTCCCCCCCACCCCACCCCCACCCCCCCCACAGCTTTATTAATTAGAAAATGCTATTTTACTACTTTCAATTATATCAAGTGAAGAAAGAGAATTGCCAAATGAAATACAGTCTAAACTCCATATTAGAAATCAGAGTATCTTATATATTCGGACATCTACTGGTGCGCTGCAGAATAAGGAGGGCAAAAGAATAAAATGTTTCTTTTGAAGAAATGGCAAATGAAATCTAATAAAGGAATAATAGATTTTCATAAAGTGTATACATCCTAATTCCAGAATCTTGAATGCAGCAGTATAAATGTCTCTGGATATCATCTGACAATTTTTGTTTGATGACCAGCAATCTCTGTCAGTTCACGTGGCAGCCATACTGCTCACACATAGTGCACTCACAATTCCAAATTATCACTAGCCAGAAAGGTTGAAGAGACACCTGTCCTAATTTACACGCATAAAAACATAATCACTTCAATTGAAATAGAAGTGGGAAATGTATTCAGGTGATCAAAGTGTAAGCTCAAGAAATCTCAGGAGAAATCTTATCATATTGGTGGTGAAACAGATGTGGAGTCTAATTTGAGATTTAATTCTAAAGGTGTTCTACATAGGGCACAGCAGGTAAACCTGGGCTTCATAGATTAGAGGCTGAAATGTGCTTTTCTGGCCTTGGACTCTCTAACTTTAATGTAGAAATTTCATCAACCATTTTCCAAAGATAAATATTTGCCATTGTTACTTCAGTGTTACTGTTTGACTATTTACAAGGTTCACTACAAAGAGAGGTCCTTCCAAATTGACATTTTTATTTTTCTTCCAACATGGGGAAAGGTATCCCATGTTACATTTTACTGGGCTTGATTCCTGCTCTTGTAACTTCAGATATTTTGATAAACCCACTGAGAAACATTAAGGTATGTAGCTAAATATATGAAGTCATCAACTTATTTCCTCAGAGTTCTTTTAGCTTTAAGCAACAACTGGAAATCCACTATCTCGATCCTTCAAGATGTCCAGCTTTCTGCCTGCGTGATTCGAGATACCTGTATGCTTAATTTGACTGAAATTCTAAAGTTCATTGAAACTGGTTGCCTATGAAATTTCATGCCATAAGCTGCCTGGCTCAGATGTACTGCATTTGAATATGAATCAGGCAAAGTTATGCTAGCCTATGACAATAATAAAAATTTGATTTGAAGCCAGTAAGGTGCTTTGGTCACTCACTACGCCTCTCAGCAATTCCCATGACATCTTTTATGAGTGGTTGATAGGTATTCTGAGAGGGACCATGTTGGATCCAGACTTGATTTAGCTTCTTTGGATTCATATGCTGCACATCATGTTGCGTATTTCAACAATTTTGGGAGAAACACTGAATTGAGAAAGAATGAATCAAATAAAGCAAGCAGTACTTGCATCTATGTGTGTGTGATTGTGGGGTGTTTGAAAGGGATGCAAGGTGGTACATACATACATACATACATACATGCATGCATGCATGCATGCATACATACACACATACATACATGAGAGAGCGATCCATCACACCTGGGTATATACCTAACTTATCTAAATTTGAACTGAGGCAGTTCCACAGACATGGAAAGAATATGAAATCAGCCTAGTACTAAGTTCCTCTGAAAACGCTAGAAAAACTCTATTAGGTAAAGGTATTTATCTTAGTTAGTATGGTAATTTATGCCATATTTTCCAGATGTTTCTTGTTTTCTGTTTATGTAATTAATGTTTCCCAATTATTCAGGTTGGTAAACTGGTAGGGATTTGTTCGGTCGGAACCCAGCCAAGGTTATGCATGCTGATTATTCAGACTTCATTTTACAGAAGCTCTCATTTATTGTGATGCTCTCCCTTAAAATGAAAAGAAATGTGGAATAATATACAACTACTATGCAACATATTTGGTAGGATACAGCATCTGTTGTTTGGCAATAATTAATCGTTTTTTTCACTGTTTATTTGTAGAAGAGAAGTGCCACTGATGTGGTAAGTAACCTTTCATTTAGAATGCTGATCATTAAGTTTAGACGGCACATACAAAATACAAATATTTTCTCTTAGTCATTTGTATCTTCATTGCTGGGCTTAAAGATATCATTTCCTCAGCTCAAAAGTTATATTTATTTCTTCAAAAATCAGTCCTCTTGTGTTCAGGGATGTTTTAATTCTGAACAAATGGCGTATTTCATTCACTCTTGCAAAGTACCTGTCATGTGCAAGTGTGCAAAGGCCGCATCACACACTTTTATGAAGGTGATTACCTCATGCATGGATTCAGGGGGTAACAAATATCTGTTTGCATTCCTTTTACAGAAAGAAAGTAAAATGTTTTAGAAATTTGTTCTTGTTTTCTTTCCCTATAACAATCATTTCTTAAAAACACAATACAATAATGGAATGGAACAAGAAAATGATTGGGGTCAGCTGCAATTTAATTAAATTTTGTAAGTAACTAAAACATTCATCAAATGTAATTAGCACTAAAGTAAATACTATGTGTGTAATGTGAGGTACAGAAAGATCTTTGTGTTATCTCAAATAAACGTGTATAAAATAAAAATAATATATTAGCAGCACATTTCTGTATAACCATATGACTTTTTTATTCTCTAGCACACCCAACCCATAGAAATCTACTGGGTGAAAATTGACTGCAGTGTAACTTCCAGGTTTTCCCGTAATGTCATCACTAGTCGAGCTGTGAATCGTGCCAATGTGTCCAAGGAAGCTCAGTTTGATGTGGAGCTCCCCAAAACAGCCTTTATTTCCAACTTTACTTTGTATGTACATTATTTTCTTATTTGTCTATGCTTTGGAGATCAGTCTAAAAATAACTAAGCCAGTCAGATGCTGTAATAGAATAACTACCATGAATCATAGAGCTGCAGTTGTAACCATCTAATGCAATTATGTGCTCAAAATAGGAAAACTAATGCCTTTCTCACAAACATTAGCCTTATCTTCATTCTTTTTAATGATCATCAAAAATGTGGCCTCTTCTTGCATAAGCTCCTCTGAAATAGACTTGCCCTCTGGGCAGACTTTTTATCCATCTGCCCTGCAATGTCCAGAGAAATTCATACAGAGGCAGCATTTTTTCTAGCCTCCTCATTATACCTCTCAAATATCCCCTTTACTTGATGAACTGGAGAAAAAAAACCGTACAAGACATCTTTGCACATATTTTCAAATATCTGATGTATCCTTCAATAGGACAATTGATGGGGTCACTTATCCTGGAATCGTAAAGGAGAAAGAAGTTGCCCAAAAGCAGTATCAACAAGCAGTTTCAAGGGGCCAGACTGCGGGGCTTGTGAAGTAAGTACGTGAGGCCAAACCGAATTTGTTTCCTTATTTCATTTCCTATCCTAAGTATTTATTCAATAAACAGATGCTCAGTAACTGAACAAAGAGCAAAAGAAAGTATTAAATGGTGGGCTATATTATTCATCATCAGGATATGTAATTGTCCTTTTATGGCTCTCTTGAATCTTATGAATCTTACCTTACTGTGTTTAACATGTGAAGGGCTGCTGGAAGAAAAACAGAGAAATTCAGTGTTTCGGTCAACATTGCATCATCCAGCAAAGTTACTTTTCAATTGACTTATGAAGAACTCTTGAAGAGAAAGTTTGGAAAATATGAGATATTTATCAAAGTAAATCCAAAACAGCTTGTCAATAAATTTGAGGTAGGATCAAATGTATAGTCACTTTATCTTGTAGTAGTTTTTGGAAAGGTTTGTGAATTATGCTCAGAACTATTAATTTAGAAACAAATGTATAAATAACTGAAATTAATTCTTTTTTAATGCTTTGTTTACACTTTTCATTACTGGTCTATCTGATTTTTAATGTTGATATAATTTTAAATCAATGTTACAGATTGAAGCAAACATCTTTGAGCCTCAAGGCATCAGTGAACTTGAAGTTGAAGGGACATTCCTCAACAACGAACTGCTACCAGTTGTGAAAAAGTCTTTTTCAGGAAAAAAGGTATGTCTGGTAGAATCTTGAAGAGTGATTCATATGCAGGTAATCCTTGCCTAATGACCAGTGGGATGGCAATAGGGACTGCCAGGATTTTGGTTGCTAAGTGTGTTGTGTAGCAGTGGGAATCCCAGTCCCAATTACCATTGTTAATTGTGAATTAACTATAATGAGATGGAAGAATGAGTATCTGCCATGATCAGGGTCACCACCTTTGCTGCAGATTCCTTTGGTTGTAAGTAAGTACAGAAGAGGCCAATTGGATTCATAAGCATCAAACGAAAATTACAATGGTAGCAGGTCTTATGACACCATCCAGAAGCAAAGAAAAGAAAGAATGACCACTTGAATATATTTCTTAAAAGCAATCCATTTGCTTCATGTTAGCTGACAGGTTGTTTTGTCCCAGTCAGGGGTCTAGGTGAGACATGCCCAGGACAATCACAAAACAAAGATGCAGGCACAGAATTATTTGAGGATACTTCACAAAAGTAAAAGTAGTTCCTAAGCATTTCCCGATATCAGGGATAGGCAATATTTTCCTAGAAGAGCTAAAGAACTACACTTACAAAAAATAGGTGGGTCAGAATGAAAAACTAAGCAAAGACTCAAAAAAGTAGATGGAGCTGAACCTAAATAATAATATTGAAAATATTTAAGTCTTATCATGTCTAATCATCTCACTTTCAAAGTGTTTCTGCTTTGCAGTATTTTTTAAAGTTGAGGTAGATAGCTTATTAAAAAGAATGTGTTTACAGAGAAACAACAAAGTCAAAATGTATTTCTCATTCTTGCATCTGGTGTATAGACAAGGATTAAGACTGCTCCTTAAAAAACATGTGATTCAGTCCATGGACACTCTTCTGTAACTTGAAAAAGTCTATCTTTTTCAAGTTTTTTGTTTTTCTTTACATATGGGTATTGAGCAACATTCCTCTTGAAGCTGCTCTGAGATTGAGATATTTAATAAGCTAAATGAAACTAATGAAGAATATTATTATGAAAGTGTGTTTCACTGATGCTACAAAGATTCTATTGTAATCTTTGCCATGTTTTGGGGATTATATATTGGCAACCCATCTCAGCTTTTACAACAGTTCATTTAGTGACCATTCAAAGTTACAACAACACTGAAAAAAGTGACTTACCATTTTTCACAGTTATGACCTTTGCAGCATCTCCATGTTCATCTGATCAAAATTCAGATGTTTTGCAACTGGTTCATATTTATGACCATTACTTTGTCCCAAGGTCATGTGACTACGTTTTGTGACCTGACAAGCAAAATCAATGGGGAAGGCAAATTTATTTAATACCCGGGTTACTAACTTATCAACTGCAGTGATTCATTTAATGACTGTGGCAAGAAAGGTCATAAAATGAGGCAAAACTCAATTAACAAATGTCTCACTCAACAGCATAAATTTTGGGCTTAATTATGGTCGTAAGTGGAGGACTACCTGTACTTCAATTCATCTTTGTCTTTTATGGGTGGATTGTACTGGAAATTGCAAACATTATTAATTCTTCCCAATGTTTCTTTGTTACTCCAGCATGGAGAAACATGCTTCTGGTCATTTGCATTACTTTTATTGTTTATTTAGTTTTATTTATTTATTTGATTTGTCAATCACTTACAAGATAATAGGTATAAGTATAAACATAGTTATGAATACATGAAATTGATACATATAAGAAAAATAAAAAGAAACAATAGGACAGGGATGGTAGGCACATTGGTACACTTATGCACACCTCTTACAGACCACTTAGGAAAGGGGTGAGGTTAACAGTAGACAGTCTAAGGTTAAAGTTTTTAGCGGTTGGGGAAGAAACCACCGAGTCAGGTATGGTATTCCAGACATTGACCACTCTGTTGCTAAAGTCGTATTTCCTGCAATCAAGTTTGGTGTGATTAACCTTGAGTTTGTATCTATTGTGTGCTCTTGTATTGTTATGGTTGAAGTGAAGTATTCATTGACAGGTAAGTCATTGCAATGTATGATTTTATATACTATACTTAGATCAGACTGAAGGCAGCGTAGTTCTAGGTTTTCTAGGTCTAGAATTTCAAGTCTGGAGGCATAAGGTAGTCTGGAGGCAACGAGTAGAGGAGTGGAGAACTCTTCTTGTGAAATATTTCCAGACTTTCTCAATTATGTTAATATCAGATACGTAATGTGGGTTCCAGACTGATGAGATGTATTCAAGTATTGGTCTAGCAAATGTTTTGTATGCTCTCGTTATTAGTGTAATATTACCAGAGAAAAAGCTACGTAGGATTAGGTTAACAACTCTTAATGCCTTTTTGGTTATGTAGTTACAGTGGGCTCTTTGCCATTTGCCATTCTGATACATAGTTGAGGTCTTTTTGAAGGGTAGCAGTATTGTCTGTGGTGTTGAATAGCTTTACATCATCAGCAAAGAGAACGCAGTTGCTCTTGATATGATCACAGAGGTCATTTATGTAGAGTATGAAGAGAGTTGGTCCTAGAACACTGCTTTGGGGACACTGACAGGTACATAATTTGATAGGATGCTCCCAATTTTGACCATTTGTTGTCTGTTTGACAGGAATGCTTCTAACCAGTTATGCAGTTGTCCAGAGACCCCATAAGATTTTAGTTTTAGAAGTAGTTTGTCATGTACCACTGAATCAAAGGCTTTACAGAAGTCTATGTAGATTGCGTCTATTGCTTTGCCCTGGTCGAGTTTTTGCAGTGTAAGAGTTACAGGTTACAGGATAGTTTTTTCTGAAACCAAATTATTTATTAGAGAGTAGGTTGTTTGGTGGAGAATAATGGATTGGTTAATAATTGATTCCATGACTTTACAGGTGACACAACATAAAGAGATTGGTCTGTAATTTTCAACTAGGCTGGGGTCTCCCTTTTTGAAGATGGGGATGACTGTGGCTTGTGACCATAGTTTTGGCAAGGAGCTGATCCTGAAAGATTTTTAAAAGGTTATGCTTAGAGGTTTGGCTATGGCAGTGGATAGCTTTTTAAAGAAGTAGGCACATATTCCATCCGGTCCAATAGATAGAGATGGTTTTAGATTGCGTAGTGCTTTTTCAACATTGTCTTCTGTAAAATCTATATGTATTAGATCAGGCTTGTCCAACCTTTCACCTTCCCTGGGCCACATTAGAAGATGAAAATTTGGTTTGGGCCGCACATAAAATAAAATAACAGTACCGATACCTGATCATCCAAAAAAACCATAGAAACCATAGTTAACATATTAAATTTATTTGGAAATGAAGTTAGTGAGATTGTTTGACATTGTTTCTCAGCCACCAATGCATCCATATTTGCTTCGATGGAACTTGTTGCAATTTTCAGTGAGTGCTCAAGGTGCTCATCAGATATTTTGGTTCTAGTTTTATTCTTTGTGTGCTTCATCCTTGAAAATAGCTGCTCACAAATGTAGGTGCTTCCAAATAGCGATGACATGAATAAGGCATGATTGTGAAGTGAAGGATATTTTTCTCTGGGAAGATATATCTTATAGAAGTCCATTAAAGAGACACGGTCAAATTTTTCTTTCAATTGAATGTCAGATTGGAGCTCTATGCATTCCATTTGCAAATTGGCAGGTAATATATTAATGTCCACTGAAAATAGAGTTGCAAATATCAGAAAAGATGGCTGATTTTTTCTAAAATCTTGAAACCTGTTCTGAAATTCCTGTACCAAATTGAAAAGCAAAGCTGCATATTTTTCCGTGTTCACAGAGGCGTGTTTAGCCAATGTGCTAAAATGCATCAAATTTTGGAATGTAAAAATAAAGGACTTTTAGAAAGCTTGGTTTAATAATCAGTGTGATTACTTATGTGCATTATGCTACAGATTTCCCTTTAAAATTAACGGGAAGTGGAATGCAATTGGATTTTGATGCAGAATTCCACAGCCAATTTTGTGTCAAAATCCGTTGTGTGAACCCAGCCTTAGTCTCCTGACTACCAGAAAGTGGCACAGGCCGCAAGATGGCGGAGCTAATATAAGATGGCGGAGCTAATATAATGGATGGGGCGCAGGGTTGCCAGGTCGCAGTTTGGCTCTGCGGCCAAACTCAAGCCAAAATATGGCCAAATTCAGCCAAATTATTTTTTATCACGGCCAAATTTTCCGGCCAAAGTTTTTTCATAAGATATCATAAAAAATAGTCAACCAGGGAGAAAGGAACATTGGGGGGAAGAAAGCTCGCCCGCCTCGTGCCTACCTCTCCTCCTGCAAATGGCCCAGCTGGATGCGGCAGGACTGGAAGGCGAGGACCGGGAGGCTCGGTGCAGCAGCAGCGGCGGGGGCGGCGGGGGCAGAGGCCGCGGCGGGGGCAGCGGTGGCAGCAGCGGCAGCAGCGGCGGTGGGGGCAGAAGCCGCTACAACAGCTCTGGCGGCAGCAGCGGTGGCGGCAACAGCAGGAGGTGGCGGAGCGGGACTCTTGTGCTGCAGCTGCCTCGGCACAAGGAGCGCTCTGAACGCACCCGCCTTTTCTGTTGCTGCTTGGCGTGGCAGTTGCCTCGCCCCGCCTCACGCCTGCCTCTCCTTCTCCTCCTCGCTGGCTCGTCCTCTTGCACGAAGGTTGGGGTGGGCACTGGGCCTCATTGCGAGCTGACCTGGGCCGCATGTGGCCCACGGGCCACAGGTTGGACAAGACTGTATTAGATCATTGTAGTTTTCTGTGGTTCGGCTAGGAAATACTGGGCATGATCCATTGCTGTTTACAAATACTGAGCCAAAGAATGTGTTAAAGAGGTTGGCTTTAATGGTGTCGTCGTTGCAGTCTTTACCATTAGGTTCTATCAGGGGTGGGATGGACCTTGAGTCTTTTAGTTTGTTGCTTACAAAATGGTAGAAAGCGCAGGTGAAATTGGTGCGTAGAAGGTTTTCTTCTTGTTTAATGGGATAATTGGTGCATTCAGTCTTTATCTGGTGGCATAAATTTTTGTATCGGCTTTTGAAGTTGGCAACGTGACCAGATTTGTTTTTCCGCCAAAATGATCTCTTTTTGGATTGAAGCTTCCTTATTGTTATGGGTAATTTGTTTTTTGAGAGTTGTTATTGGTACATATAGTTTGATGATTCTTTTGACTTCAAGTAAAAATATGTTGTACTGGTCTTCAACAGTATTGCATCCAGTGACTAGAAATTGCCAATCAAGGGATTTTCTTCTCTGCCATATCATTTTGTTATGGGATATTTGGAACTATTTTTTCATATTTTATCATCTCTCCTCTTGACTACTTCTCAACTTCCTTCCCTGTGTTTTTATTTCTACTATTAAGTGTGCAGTGTCTTAGGCTTTCTTCCATTCTTGCAAAATATATTCCTTTTGCTTTTCCAGAGATTCTCCCTTGTTCTTTATCAAGGTAAGTCAATACTTTGGAAAAGTGATGGACATTAGGTAATGAAAACGTTCCCCTATATTTTAGCTTCCCAAGTTCCTGAACAGAATTCCAACTACAGAGAAGATTTTTCTATATTTTCCATCATTTAGCAGTTCAATAGAGTCAGATCTCCTTGCTGGATTCATGACTTTCTGCCTGCTTTACAGACTGACAAACTGTTTTGTTCCTGAATATAAATTACTCTCTCCTCTTAGCCAACACAACACTGTTGGGAGGGGGGAGGGGATAAGTAATGTATACTCAGTGCAGGATCCTATGCAGTGATAAGTCAGTGGCTTCAAAATGGCGAGCAACAATCAGACAGTCAAAGTCTTCTTCCTTTTGACTTGGTTTTGTAGAAAGAAATCTGGAAGTTAGTTTGAATGAAATGCCAATAGACTTTTTATTGAAGAACATAAACAATGCTTAAGCACAGAACTGGTAAGGTGTGTCCAGCCTTATGGTAAAAAAATATGAATAAAATTGGTGAAGAAGAAGGAGATAAAAGTAATAAATATTATCATGCAAATATGACAAATGAATGGGTGTGTGTGTGTGTGTGTGAGAGAGAGAGAGAGAGAGAGAAAGAGAGAGAAGCAGGCAGGCAGGTAGGCAAACAGACAGACAGACATAATGCTGATCATATAAGTGTAGCCAGTAAGAGGCAATGCAGAGTAAGATATGAAGAGTAATCCTTCTTAGACAAGAAAAGGAGATAAAAATGCAATGCTCCACTGCTAGTTCCTTGCATTCATTGTTCCTACAGATGTAGAAAACTGGTACGTACTATGTTGGATCTTGCAATGTTTAATAATTCAAAATATACCACAGCTGAATTTTGAAAACAACTCCTGGCTCATCCCATTCTAAATATTCCTCTAAAAACTCCCAAGGCTTCCTTCCTTAGAAATTTTATATGTACAGATAAAACTTGAAAAATTAGAATATCATGCAAAAGTTCGTTTATTTTAGTAATGCAACTTTTGCATGATATTCTAATTTTTCGAGTTTCACCTGTATAATAAAGGAATAAATAGCTACTAGTTATAAACTGTTTATTACTTCAAATATTGAAGATCTTACTTGTTTTTAATAAGTATACCCATGTATTACAGTACTTACAGGCTTGATGCAAATATTGTAGGCCTCTAATTCACTGATGTAAAGAGTGGACAAAGGACAAGATAGGCCTCTAAATTGATAAATCATGTTTGGAAGTAATCTTTGAATATAAACTGCAGAAGATGTATTGAGAAATATTATTCTGGATCGCTAAATGAAAGCAAAATTTTTAGAGAATCTGCTTTCCTCATTTGCTGAAATCTAAGATGAAGAATTCTTCTTTCTTAAGGGCCATGTATCATTCAGTCCTACTATTGAACAACAACGAACCTGTGACAATTGTACAACCACTCTGCTACAAGGAGATTTTGTCATTAAGTATGACGTGAACAGAGATTCTCCTAATAATTTACAGGTAACTCTAGTTCTTTGACACTTGAACTAATATACCAGCACAAAAACACACCCAAACAAAAAACCCTACCACAAATGAATACTATCTTTATCAATGTTTTTTAGGTAGTAAATGGATACTTTGTACACTTTTTTGCACCAAAAATCTTGGAACGTTTACCAAAGAATGTTGCCTTTGTAATCGATGTCAGTGGTTCCATGTCCGGACAGAAAATTCAGCAAGTAAGTAAACAACACAAATTCTTGGAATATCGCTAAAAGGATGGCAAATTGTACAGCAGATAAAAATCAGATCATACAATCTTTTGCACCAAGTTATTTTTGCCTTGCAAGATTTACACATATAGTAAAATATGTAGCATAGTAATCTTGAAAGTATTTAGTAATGTAATTGAAATGTACTGCTTCATCCTTAACTTTCAGCTAAGCCTTCTTTTATATGTGTTGACTTAGGCCAGGGCCCCCCAACCCCTGGACCGCGGCCTGTTCAGAACTGGGCTGCACAAGTGGCGAGCAAGGGCACACATGTACATGCAGCTCTATTGACATGAGTGGCAGGTGCTTGGTTCATGCTTGAAGCTCCACTCATACAAATGGAGCTGTGCGCGCTCGTATGCGTGTACCTGCCACTCACTCAGAACTATCATGTTTCCCCGCAACTTCTGCCGGGCCACCAAGCCAGAAAGGTTGGGGATCACTGATTTAGGCCATATATTTACTTAGCTTCAAAGTCATACAGAACATTCTTTCAGGTGGCTCCTGCAGAAATAAAACACTTGAGCATTGGAATGAAATGTGAGATATTGGGAAGCTTGACAATTACATTGCCAACTGGTTTATTCAGCTTTACAATTAGGGTGAGGACCCAAGCAGTGAAAGTGAATAAGGAAGCAGTTCGAGGAAGCAGTTTGATTTTGAATTGATTAGTTTGAGTTAAGCCATGAATCAATCTGTTTATGAACTATATCAAGAGTAAAAAAATTATTAAAAATAAACAGCTAAATAACAGTAATATTTTTTAAAAAGACGAACATGTTTTAAGAGCTTTGGTGGCACAGCGGTTAGAGTGTAATACTGCAAACTACTTCTGCTGACAGCCAGTTGCCTGCAAATTGGCAGATCGAATCCCACCAGGCTCAAGGTTGACTCAGCCTTCCATCCTTCTAAAGTGGGTAAAATGAGGACCCAGATTGTTGGAGGCAATATGCTGACTCTATAAACTGCTTAGAGAAGGCTGTAAAGCCCTATAAAGTGGTTTATAAGTCTAAGTGCTATTGCTATGTTACGAAATTATCATTTAAAAAAAATCTTAGCTATTTTTCTCATAAGATTTCATGCTATCTCAAACATCCTACAATTTCATGGGAGAAAGGCAAAATCTCATACAAGTCAGAAAAGACAGTCAATTTTTATTTATGAAAAATACATATTAAATTTAATACTAATGATTCAGGGATGATAGTGTAGAGCCTGACTGCTGCACAATTTCACTAATTTTTTGACCATGGTTAGGAAACAATGGAGTGTTGGCTTAGTATGGAGATCTACCTTTCAAAAAAAAGGGTAGGGTTTTTTTCCTCAGTAATCATTTGACTTTACAGGTAAACAATTGAAGATCTCAAGCAAACAAATATAAAAGGATTTGTATGCATCATATGATGTGGGTAGCAAAAGCAGGACATGGACATAATAAGTTTGTAGCAATGTAATGTGCTGGTATAGAGAGCTCACTCAGTTGAAAGGAACGCAGGGTGGAGTAACCCCTGGAATAGCGAGATTGGGTTATGGAGGAGAAGTCCTTTGTTGAGAATTGATACTTTTTTAAAAATAATTCTAGGCAAAGGAAGCCTTGACAAAAATAGTGGAAGACTTAAAAGAAGAAGATCACTTCAACATCATCCTGTTTCAAAGTTCAGTTTCAACATGGAAAGATAACTTAATCCAAGCTACTCCAGAGAATGTGAATCAATCAAAGGAATTTATTCAACAAATAAATGCGTGGGGAGGTAAATAGAAAAAAAAAGAAAAATTGCTATATTAGAATAAAGTTAAAATAAAATGGCTGTATTTAAAAACACCACATTAAAAAGATTTGAATCTCCATTTTCATATGCTAAAAAAATTGAAACCCCACTTTCACATTCTAGGAACAAATTATAATGATGGTTTACTGACTGGTATTGAAATGCTGAATAAAGCTTATGAATCGAAATCTGTACCTGAAAGAAGTGCCTCTTTAGTTATCATGTTATCTGATGGGGAGGCCAATACGGGTAAGTAGCTGAATGACCGATGAACATGGAAATAAAGATTGCTGTTCAGTCTCCTTGTTTTCACATAGTCTTCTCCATACTATATACCACAACCACTGGTGATCGTGTCATTACAGAAGTCCTGGGAGAAGCTCCCAGAAATACTCCAACATAACTGCTAAACTTCTGAAGCTGCTCTTGATTGATTGTCTATCACCAGTTTCAGAATATTTCGACATGGGGAAGGGGAGGGGGTTACAATACAATACATCTAATAAATAATGTTTTTACCTTGGAAAAGGCAGTAAGGAAGGAAAAAGGAATCAAATTACAACACTACTCACTCTCTTTCAACCCATTAGGAGGAGAGTTTGAAGCTGAAAGATAGGAAGCTGCAGAGCCTTGTATTAAAGTTACAGGATTGCTGTGCCCACAAACACGTTTCAGATCATTGCACTATTTAACTGTGTTTTGTGATCCTTTCTGTGCAGGTGTAACAAATCCCATACAGATTCAAGAAAATGCTAAGAATGCAACTAAAGGAAAATATCCTATATACAATCTTGGGTTTGGTTATGATGTCGACTATGCATTTTTAGAGAGAATAGCAACAGAAAACAATGGTTTGGCTCGCCGCATCTTTGTTGACTCAGATGCAACCTTACAACTACAGGTAGAAGAATAAGCATATGAAAGGTTGATATTTATATTTATGAAAAAATATTTCTGTGGCAGAGAAAGGGCACTGAGTAAACCATATGGTAACAACACTACCCTTACTTGGATTCAGACATGAGGAAAAAAACACATATGTGTTCTCCTCTCCTCCCATTTATCCCAATTTCCTATGTTTGCCATCTGAAAACTGCAGGAATTATACTCCAAATGAAATTTAGTAACAGCTTCTGTTGGTCATAAAATTTATTGATTCTCCAACAGAGCAGCATAGTGGCCTAGCAGTGAAGACACTCACCTGCCACTTGGAAGGTTTAGGGTTCAATTCGCGGTAGCGGCAGATGTTTCTCGCCCAAAGAAAAATATCGCTGCAAACTCCACTTAGGCATCAGGAAGGGCGATCAGCCAGAAAATGCTCACCTCTACCCAGTCACCTTGGCTCTACTCTGAATTAAAGGACTACTGGGTCATAAAAAGAAAACACTATTGATTCTACAACAAAAAAAGCCGTTTGTGTGTCATGGCTACCAAAAGTTAGAAATGTGTGCCATAGCCTCTCACTGATACAAGATCTGCTGCCAGCTAGTATTCTGCTCCACACTGTTTAGAGGTGAGCCTTTGGCTCAATTCTTAGCCCAGATGACATGGAAAGACAAAATTAAGAGAACGTAATTCAGCTTTTTCCAATCTGGTGCCTACAGTATAATAATATTGTTACGATTCCTGCCTCCCTTCCTTTCATTATTCCTTTCAGTTACAAAAGGCCATGAAGGATATAATATCTCATCCCATCCTCAAGGAAAGGCGTATAGCATCTGAAAGTAACCAAGAGAGATTAGCATATATGTCCCCCTCACATTGTGGCAATCAACTCAGAATATGTTTACATACCATGAAACATAGTGAGAAAATATAGGAATCCATTGTAAATAATAAGGTTCATCATCTCATTGGTTAATTTTCTAAGGTAGCCCTCTCACTCTACCTAACAGGTAAGGCATCACAGGGACCAGGTGCATCTTTTTCTGTATTTTTTGGTTAGATCCTGACCCCAGCTACCATTTTCCCTTGTTGCTGGCCTGTTGCAAAAGAATCAGCACAGCCCAGTGGGATGAAACTTTATCCCTTCGCGGGCAACTAACTACTATTAGCCGTGGTGGTGTAATGGTTAGAACATGGTACTGCAGGCTACTTCTCCTGACTGCCAGCTGCTGGCAGTTAGGCAGTTCGTTTCCCATTGGCTTAAGGTTGACTCAGCCTTCCATCCTTCTGAAGTTGGTAAAACGAGGACCCAGATTGTTGGTGGCAATAGGCTGACTCTGTAAACTGCTTAGAGAAGGGCTGTAAAGCATTGTGAAGAAATATACAAATCTAAGTGCTATTGCTTTTTCATTCAATATCATACTTCATATTTTCCTGGCAAAAATTAATTAAAAAGTGAGAGGCTGGGTAAAAAAGCAAGAAAAAGTGGTTTGTTTAGTTTCTGTGTCCTATTAGAAATGTTAGTTCTTCCTTTGAAAAAGCTGCTCACATCAGGAAAATTTACCTCATGAGAGCCTACATCAGGGAATTTATATGATGAATGAAAGTAGACCTTTTAATTTTTTTAAAAAGGGATTGTCTAGCAATCGATGGTTTTGCAAAATAGGAAAAGATGTCTAGAAAGGCTTTGTGTTAGTAAAAATTGTGAATGAAAAGAATTACACCTTTTCCTGTGATTAAAAAGAATTAAAACTCATCTGAAAATTGTTTTATTAACATGTACAGTGAAATAGTCCTAATTTTTGTACTGCACATGTTTAATGTTATTGCAACATCTAAACTCACATGGTTAATCCTCCATTTCATGGCGTCCACATTTTCTATATCTATACAAAATTGTAGATGTCAATTTTGGGAAAGATTTTTTAAGAGTCAAGACTGTTGTCAAGAGTCAAGAGTAAGAGTCAAGAAGTCTGTTTTCCAGAGTACTTTTCCAGGGTCGTCTAGATTCTGATAACAGAAAAGTTGTTGTTGTTTTTAGTTGCGAAGTCATGTCTGACTCATTGCGACCCCATGAACAACGTTCCTCCAGGCCTTCCTGTCCTCCACCATCTTCTGGAGTCTGTTTAAGCTCACACCGACTGCTTCAGTGATTCCATCCAGCCACCTCATTCTCTGTTGTCCCATTCTTCTTTTGCCCTCAATCATTCCCAGCATTAGGCTCTTCTAAAGTGAGTCCTTCCTTCTCACTAGGAGGCCAAAGTCTTTGAAGTTCATCTTCAGGATCTTTCTTTCTAAAGAGCAGTCAGGGTTGGTCTCTAGGACTGACCAGTTTGATCGCCTTGCAGTCCAAGGGACTCGCAGGAGTCTTCTCCAGAAGCATAGTTCAAAAGCCTCAATTGTTTGGCACTCAGTCTTTCTTATGGTCCAACTTTCACAGCCATACATTGCAACTGGGAAAACCATAGCCTTGACTATACGTACTTTTGTTGGTAGGATTATGGCTCTGCTTTTTTAATATGATTTTTTTACAATATGATTTTTAGTATGATTTTTACAGAAAAGTACCATGCCTAAAAAAGGTAACCTCTCATTTGCAATATTTTGATTTCAAGAATAAATACCCTAATATCTATTTTATTCCCAGGGTTTTTATGATGAAGTAGCCAATCCTTTGCTTACTGAAGTGGAGTTAGGCTATAAGGAAAATGCCATCTCAGATTTGACTCAAAATAGTTTTAAACATTATTATGATGGCTCTGAAATAGTTGTGGCTGGACGAATTACAGACAATGACCTGAACAGTATCACAGCAGAAGTAAAAGCTCAAGGGGTAAGTATCTTTGAAGTCCAACATTCCTCAAGATATTACCATGGGATTCCAGTTTCTATAACAAAAAAAATATTCACACTTCCAGAACAATAATTTTCTGAACACTGCTGAGAGAGTAGATACTCCAGGGAAAATCATTAGGTAGTTTACCTGCCTCTGTCAACGTTCCAGAATCTTGAAAATTTTTATTTTGGAAATGGTTTCTATTTATATTATTTTTAGAGACAGGCCAGCACCCAGATTACTGGTATATTGGCTAATTATTTCACTTAATACCTAGCCAAACTGAATTTATACTGCCAAGCCATATCCAAGCCATCCATCCACATTTAAACATCAGCTTCACCTTCATAAGACTCACACAAAGCCTTTTCAGGCATGAGACATCAATATTATCACTAGTTTACATGGATGAAGGCTATGTGGTCATGTTGAACCTGGGTGACAAATAAAGCATCATTCACTCAACAAGATATTAGAAGGGAACTAATGGCACCTTTTCCACCTAACCAATGTTATTCAGAGACAGTTTTTTCTGAGTTGCAGCACACTTCATCAGATGCATTGAGTCGCTAGGCTGGTGTAAGATTTAATTTGAGATTTGGCAGGGAGGGGAAAATTGGTATTTATTTCTGTATTATTAAATATAGTTATATAGTGATTACATAGCACCCCAGCTTGTACCAAACTCAAACCAAGAGACAAAAATACATTTATGTAGAGTAAAAATATTAAAACCAAAATATAAGTCCCTTACAAAACAGTACAGGTATCTTCTCAGTTAATAATTTCAATGTGTTAGAAATCCATGGGGTTTATTTAGATCTTTAAAGACTGTCTAAATTTTTTGATACATTTGAGTTCAGCCATCTGTTGTTCAATGTACATAGATATAGAAATAAACACCTGTATAAAAGTGTACTGCTGAAAAATTATAGTGGAATTATAAATCCAATCCTTTTCTTTCATCTAGGCACTAAATGAGGTGACTTATAGTGAACAAGCCGATGTTGAGGAAACAACCAAAGCTCTTGAAGAGCAGCAATACATATTTGGAGAATATATTGAGAAATTGTGGGCTTATCTCACCATTCAGCAACTCCTAGACGCACGGTAATGTAGGACTTTTTCAACTTTGTGGTTACTCTAGAGAAGTCCATGAAGACTGGTATAGTCAATCACTTTCCATCCCTTTCTTGAGAAAGATTATTATTCTTGAGAAAGGGAAAATTAGTTTCATTCAATAATGCCTGGAATGGATTGGTAGCTATTCATCATTGTTGGCCTGTAGTTGATTTGATCTCTTAGCCCAAGTTAAATTGCTTCAGATAATGCAAGATAATTATTGCAGGTCTTCTAACTTCACATTAGAGTTTGATAAGTTTAGCTTTAAGTGTCAGTTATCTCTTTCTTCTTTCAGGAGACAAGTCTTTTGTTTCCAAAGTGTTCATGAGGCTTATATCCTATTTACTTTATTATTTAGAACAATGTTTTTTGTATTACAGGATGGAAGAATACTGAATAATTAGTATTATCATGGTTAAAACAGTTTCTAAATGCTTCTCCAATGTCCTTGCTTTTAGTGCTGTAGCGCAGGGAGATGAAAAGGAAAATATTACTGCTAAAGCTCTGGAGTTGTCTCTGAAATATAACTTTGTGACTCCATTAACATCCATGGTTGTCACAAAGCCAGAAGACAATGAAGAAAAGGAATCAGTTGCTGACAAACCCACAGAAGGTACAGATATTGTCATAAGGATATTAATCTATCTGGCTTTTAGTAGTTTGGGGGCAATATTCAAAATATTAACAATTGAACTAGTCGAGAATATCCCGGAGCAACAGGTAGTATGCTTTCCCCTTAGATCAGGATAGGAAAGCATGAATTTTGTGGTGTGTGCTTTTCAGCAACATCTGCAAACAGGCCAAGGGGGGATCGGATTGATGTCAGCAGCATCATGGCAAGCTCCACCTCTTTTCTACATGCATTTTGACATTACATGTATTCCCCAAAGGAGAAGAACTTAAAAAGAACAATCTCACAATATGGCTTTTGTCATCTTTTCTTCTTATTTTTTACATTTTAACGTAACTGTTGTAGTTGAGCAATGAGAGGCTGAACCAGGGCATGGATGCAACAATACTTTATTAGAATAATAAAGGACTGAACGTGCTTGCCAAGCCTGGAACTGGCTCGCAGCGATCAGCGACTGGTTGAACCCCGCAGCCTGCTTTTATAGCCGGCTGCTGGGGGAAGCCAGCCAATGAGGGACAGCAAACGCCCCCGCAGCGTGAGCGGACCTGGGTGGGAACTCTTGCAAGTTCCAGGGACATAACAGTAACTATTTTCAAAACACAGGTAAAAATTTAAAAAACCAAACAAACAGTAGAAATGAGATTTGTAGCAATCTCCTGCTAGAGCAATGTTTCTCAATCTTGGCATCTTTAAGATGTGGGGGGGTTCAAATGCCAGAATTCTCCAACCTGTTGCTAAGATTGAGAAACGTGCATTAAAACTAGTTATTTCAGCCATGGCAACTTTAAGATCTGTGGACTTCATTGATGGCTGGGGAATTCTGGGAGCTGAAGTCCACAGGTCTGAAAGTGGCCAAGGTTGAACACCCCAGCTCTAGAACAACTATGGGTTCCACTAAGCTTAGCTGCTCACTTCACCATAGTTGTTCTTTTAGTTGATCCCTTCCTTCTCAAAAGCCTCATAACTTTTGTCCTGTTGTAGCATGAAGCTACAATTGAAATTAACATTGAAATTAAATAATTGGAATCTGAAATCTATCATCCCTATCAGAAGAAGATTATCTCTGGAAGAATTAAAGGAAATAAAGTCTTGATGGTGATGCTTTGCTAAATAACTGCATGACATGAATCAATGGAGGAAGGGAAGTGAGAGATTTTATGTATAAATTATATTTTGTAATGTGAGTAATTAGAGAAGACTATATTTTGTAATATGAGTAATTAGACAAGCCCTTTTAAAAGAAAGTAGCTGTTTACTTGAATTACTTTTTAGAAAAAATAAAAATAGCTGTCTAGAGACATGTAATTGACATTGTGTGCAGTGCACCCTCCAGTCTATCCTTATTGAAATAGGTCAACTATAATTTTTTGCAATCAAACCAGTTTAGCAAAAAAAAATTAATGTTTCTTTTTCTCTCTCCCTCCCTCCCTCCATCTTTTATCATCTTTGGAAACAGCTGAAGGTAAAGTGAATTGTAATTCTTTGCCTTTCTTCTATATGAATATGAGCATATTATAAAGGTATTCTTTGAATGATGAGTTCCAGATCTAATTGAAAAGAAGCAAATAAAGCAATAATAACTCAATGGTGTTTTAAATAAGTTTAGCTCAGATCTCATATCTTCCAATCCTATTGGTTAGGTCTCTCCCTCCCCCCCTTCACCCTTGGAAACAGCTGAAGGTAAGTTCCGTTCTAATTCTTTCCCTCATATTTCATATCTTGCCATTCCATCGGTCGGGTTTAATGGAGTTTATTTTAGTTCCTTCTTTTTCTATCTGTTTAAGATGAAATGTATACATTTTCACAATGGAGTGTAATTTAAATATACCCTGTGCTTTTAAAGAAAGGTGTATGCCATATTTTCCATTTATTGACTCAGAGCAATTTGCTAAATATATAGGTTTGATTATATAAAATTTAAGGTACTAGCCTAATTTTCTGAAATTTATTGTACAACTTGGTTGATTATAAGCAAAGTTTCATTTGAATCTTGTCCACCATGCTTGTGCAAATGAGAATTGCCTTACATCCAGGAAGGTCATATCCACATTTAATAAAAACAACAACCAAGTATTCAAAGGAATTGTATTACAGACAATGCTGGGAGCAAATTTGGACTGTTTGCTTCAACAGACCCATGGTAAAAGTAAAAATGAGCCATAGTTGATCTGGCATTCTGACTTCAGTCTGAAACCTCTGCCTACATGTTTCATTGTTTTTGTTTAGTTTTTATAGTGTCTGTCTGTGTGTGTGTGTTTTCACTATAAAATACACACACACACACACACAGAGAGAGAGAGAGAGAGAGAGAGAGAGAGAGAGAGAGAGAGAGAGAGAGCAGGTTGGTGCTTTTTACAGAGATGTTTAACTCCTGCAGCACTTCCTGGAATGACCACTGTAGTAATGTGGCAATTATGGGTAAGGAAGGGTTTGATGCTGCAGTGATGTGTAGAAGCTTCTTAAGTGATAAAGAAAATTAGGGAAATATTCCTTACAACTTTGTACAATGAATGAGGTAATTCCAATCCATCAATAAATTACAGGTAGATAATCCATTGCCCAAGGTCACAGGTAGTCCTCAATTTTTTTGCTTGCTTATGAACAAAGCATCTTACCGTAATTGCCAAACAGTGGAAAGAAGCGATCTTCCATTATTTTGAGGCATAAAATACATTGAAATCTGTGCAGGGTAAACCTTAATTAGGTACAATTCCCGAAGCACTATACTCAGACCAAGAAAAAAAAAAAATCTCAGCCCATGAATGTGCAAGATAATAGGCACAGAGATTTCATTCCATTACTTGGTTTCCCCGATTGTCCCTTTCTTCCTTCAAATGTTATGTAATCCTTGCCTCCCCCCAAATATTGCCTTTCCGTGCCCCAAATGTGAACCTGGCCTTCAAAGCTTTTATTGAAATGGAGCAGAATGTTAACTGATATCCTTACAATCACAACATCTGGAAACAATCGTTTTATTTTGTTTTTCTTTTCTTTTATGCAGGAAAGCAACAAGTGTCCAGCTATCAACCTCCATCTGCCCCTTACTATTATTCTAGTGGTAAGTTTCTTTTTTAGAGTTCATAAATATCTAACATACACACACCATACATACATACATACAGATATACAAAGAGTGATTGATATCAATAAGAAGAAGGGGAAAAAAGTAAGGAAAAAATAAATCTTTCTGAGGTCCTGGAGAGTGAATCCATGAAGTCAAGGCAACAAAAGGGTTTCAGGTCTTCCTGTTTGAGACAGACCCTCCAATTGTTGGAAGTGGACTGGAACATCTCATGCCGTACCTTAAAATGGGAGACACTTCAAGGAATGGATCATGTCTCATGCAATTGTTGTTGCCTATGAAAGACAAAGACCTTATTTTTTTCTCACTCCCTCAATCATCAACTAGAGATGATTACGGAACAATTTCCAATGTTGGATTAAGACTAAGACCCATGTTACAATAATATTACCCTGAATGTTCTTTCTACTGTAAGGGCACTACAGAAATATACTAAATAGAAACTCTGTATCTTTCTATACTTTTTATTCTTATATTCTTCTATTTCATTTTAAATGGTGCACAAAGAGATCACAAAAATAAAATGACCCACTGATGGAAGCATGATTTTGGTGTAATTTCTTCTTTGCAGTTGATGGAGACCCACACTTTATCATAGCTGTACCCCAGAAAGAAGATGCCCTTTGTTTCAATATTAATGAGGAGCCAGGGGTGGTGTTAAATTTGATAAGAGATCCAGTTACAGGTGAGCTTTTCTTTCTTAAACTGTGATTTTAAGTAAGAAAGGTATTGCGCTGCTAGATCAGTTCATTGTCTATCTAATTCCATTTGATTTCTTTGAAGTCTGTTTCCTTTGGTTAAAGAATACGCAGATAACATGTAAATTCTTACATGTATAACTCTGTTAGCCTTCCATAAAGCTTTAAAGACCTGTCAATATTCCCATGCCTGGGGCGCTATATGCACCAAGGCCCCTGCTTCCTAGCTATATTGTTAACAAGCCCGATATCTTGTTTTTTCATGTACTTTGAATTAGACGTTTTAATGTAGTTTATTGTTTTAACAGTTTTTACAGTTTTTATTATTTTAAAAGCTTTAAGATTTTAATTGCAATGTATGTTTTTGAATTGTGAGCTGCCCAGAGTCATTGTCTGAGCTGGGTAGCTACAGAAATCAAATAAATAAATTTTAGCTTGAATCAATCCCAGTTTAACAAAAAAATATATTATGGAAAATGTTCTGCCTCCTGGAAACCAGGAAAAGACATATTTTAAAAATATGTTACTTATACGTATGCCATCCCCTTAACATCACTTCTGGACTTTAGGCATGACCGTCAATGGACAGCTTATTGGAGATAAAAAGAGCATCAACGATGTAAGACCACAGAATACATATTTTGGAAAACTTGGGATTGTAACCACAAATCGGAATGTAAGGCTTGAAATAACAACTCAAAATATCATCCTGCAAATTGGTGTAAAAAGGAGAGTATTCAGTTGGCTTGATGAAGTTGCCTTACAACAACCTGGGTGAGCTTTTCATACCCCTAATATATAAAAAGTGTTATTCTTAAATCAGGGATGGGTGATTTAAAGCTTTTGTAATTTTGCACATTATCTTGGTCTATTCCAAAAGCCTAAGACAAAGTACCAGATCAGGTTTCTGACAGGTTATCCTTATTTCTTGGCAGAATGCAGTGAGAGAAAAAAGTATGTCAGAAAGAATAGCTTTTTCCCACCCACTTTCTCTGCTCTTAATCTCTTCTTGCTTCAACTCGATTAACAATGCATTCCCCCAACAGACCAACCCTGAAAGAAGGTGACCATCACAAGGAAACAAGTTTGCCCATCCCAAATATAAACAAAGTGGGATAGATTTAAATAAATCCAGCTACAGAGAAAGGCAACACGCTATAACTTCCTTTGCAAATATGAGGCTTGGTTGATAAAAATTAATGTTTTTATAAGGTTTTTAATTTTTTTTATAAAAATTAACTGCAACCTTCATAAATATGAGTCAGTTGCCAAATGTCTGAATTTTGATCACATGACCCTAGGGATTCTGCAACAGTTATGTGTCGTAAATTGCTTTTTCAGTAACTTCAGTTCCTAAATGATTGGTAATCATAATGTAATCAGAGCAATTGTTTCAGGTGAGTGGTTTATTTGCATTGCTCTACTTCAGCCTGCTTCATTGGTGAATGAATGGATAGCTTCACCATTTAATAAGGTTGAGGGCCAGATTTGATAGGCTGTGGTAGAATTTAATGCTAGGCTTCATTTAAACGATAGCTGTGTGCTTACAGATGCTTTCTGCAGAAATGATTCTCCCTTTGCAACCAATTTCCCTAATTTGAATCTCTGCATTATGCAAACTAATAATCATGTTTTCCTGCTTGGTTTCTCTTTTCCCACTTAGTTTGACACTAATAATCAAACAAAAACGGAGCGTAGAGGTTTCAATGGATAATGGAGCAACATTCGTTGTTGTTCTACACCAAGTGTGGAAGAAACATCCATTACACCAAAGTTTCCTGGGATTTTACATGGCGGATAGTCACAGATTATCTGAACAAACCCATGGTTTACTAGGTAACAAAAATATATTATTCTAAGGATGTTTTTGTTTTATTTTGTTTTGTTTTTTCCACTGCTTTTCTTTCATAAGGCATATAGTCTTCTGATGAGGCATGAGGTTAAACTCCTGACTGACTTGGCATAAGATTAAACTGGTTTGGCATTGACTTGGCATGAGATTTAAAAGGTGGCAATATTAACATCCCAAATTAACTGGAAACAGTTTTCTAGACAATTGGCATAGACAGTTTCAAAGTTAATGTTTTGGTTATCCCAGGTTTACTCCTTTGCTGTACAGAATAGAGATGAAAGATGGAATCACCAATTTATTCCTTCTCTTTTCTGGACCTTGAAAGAAAAAACCTTGATGTACGGGGATAATGTAGCAAATTCCTTTGCTTTTCTCCCTGATTAGGTTTCTTCTTTAAAGAAACCCAACAACCTATGAAGCCATGAAGACCCATCAAGAGCCATTGTACAGGAGCTGTACACAATAGTGGGGAGAACCAGAACCTTAATTTTCGAGAGCCATTTTATCTTATCTGTAGCTTGTTGTCTCATATGCAAACATTCATACACAAAGCTCAAGCAATTTCCAAAGCAGTCTTTTGGATCATCCAAACAGGCTTATTTTAAATTTGAATTTTAGTGCCCCATTACCAATCCCAATGGTATTTTTTGTGACCCATATAAGGGAAGTTCTCTGACAGCAGGACTGTATCCAACATTTCTGTATAAGTAAAAAAATAGAATTAGGACCTCAATAAAGTAGCTATAAAAGTAGTTACATGCAACTTATAGCCACAATTAGCCCTGCCGAATGCAACATGTAGCTCTTATGGTTTGCTCTTGAATGACTGACAACTATTTAATCAAGTTCCTATTTTGCTCCCAATTTCTTAAATTGGAAATGAGACAGATGTAAATGGAGAAATGGACAAAAGATATAAAAATATTTTTCTTTAAAGCAAGATTAAATATATAAAACAGAATTAAGATGAGGCAAAAGTGGAGAGGAGTTATATAATAGATATAGAATGGTAAATAAGATGGGTAATGGTATATAAGAAGAGCATGAATTCAATTGAAGTCCATACAAAAAGAGGTAATCTGGGGCCAAGTTACTTTCTAGAAGAAAGTTTTATGTTTTTATGTCTATGTCTTATGTGTGTGTGTTTAATTAAGAATTAAATAATAAAATCTCGGAGGAAGACTAGATGAGAATAATTATAAACAAGCCAGAGGAAAATATAAATTTGATGACTGAATAGCAGATAAATCAGAAAGGAAATATGATTGAATAATGATTAAAGAGAAACAATGTGGAATTTGGTAAAGGGAATTTATGTGTTTATATGGAAATGGGATAAATTATAAGTACGTGATATAAAGCAATATGTTACCTGCCTTGTAAAGATCTACAATGGAAAGAGGTTTTATGTTTTTAATGTTTAATGATGTTTTGTTTTGTTTGTTTGTTTGTAAAATCAATAAAACTTGTTTAAAAAAAAAGTAGTTACATGCAACTTATAGCCACAATTAGCCCTGGCGAATGCAACATGTAGCTCTTATGGTTTGCTCTTGAATGACTGACAACTATTTAATCAAGTTCCTATTTTGCTCCCAAATGACTGGCAACTGTTTAATAATTACTGCTGCTGCTGTCATGTTTATTTTAAGGGCAATTTTTCCACCCAATCGACTTTGATATACTTGAGGTCCACCCTGGATCAGATCCACAAAAACCAGATGCCACCATGATTGTGAAAAATAACCAGTTGACAGTAACCAGGTAAAGAGAGCCTGACATTTTAGCTGAGATTGAAATGCTTGCATAAACTGGATGCTCTAAGCTCACTGCTTTCTGTGTTATATTGTAGGGGATGGCAGAAGGATTACACAGCTGATATCCAGCATGGCACCAATATCCCTTGCTGGTTTATTCACAACAATGGAGATGGTCTTATTGATGGCAATCACACAGACTACATTGTTCCCAGCATATTTTGAAATAAAAAATAAAAAAGAGTGGTGATGATGATGGTGGTGGTGATAATGATAAAAACTTACATGCTATGATAACTGCTTGTGATATCATCTGAAGAAATATTTTAATACTAGAGATTTAGTTGTGAATCCATATAATTGAAACTGATATATTCATAATACAATTTGTATATCTTCTGCTGAGATTTAATTTCAATAAATAGGAAAACTTTTTCATTTGCCCACTTATTTTCTACTCACTCCTGAGTGTCTCTAAGCAAGGTTATATAACTAAACATTAAATATGGATAACATATAAGTTAAAACATAAAAATCTCTCATCTCCAAAATGTCTGAATAAGACTGGGTCTAAATTTTAATTTTGTGTGTGTGTGAGAGAGAGAGAGTTCCAATAGCAATTTATTCTAAAGAAAATTCATCATTACAGGACAGTGGTGGGATTCAAAAATGTTTATTACTGGTTATGTGGGCATGGCTTGGTGGGCATGGCAGGGGAAGGACTGCAAAATCCATTCTCTCTCCACCCCACTAACCTGTTTTCCAGCTACATTCTCCTGTGCAGGGCAACAAAAGAAGACCCAGCCAATCAGCTTGGACTTGGGAGGCAGAGGGGCCAGTCAGAGGTGGTATTTGCCAGTTCACGGAACTACTCAAAATTTCCACTACGGGTTCTCCAGAACTGGTCAGAACCTGCTGAATACCACCTCTGTTACAGGAATAATATTAGTATGTAGAGATGCTTGAAACTTCAAACTTCTAGTTTCCAGGAAAGGAAAAATATTGGCAACTATCACCAACCCATTGATGACAACTGCACTAAATCCAGCTGCTTTAGATAGATATTAAATGATACAGTGAACAAGATGGAATCTTACCAGAGAAATAATAGCAGAACCACCATTAATTACCATTATGGGAAGAATCTAAGAGGTAAAATTTTTCACTTGTTCAGACTACAGTTAAGTTGATTTTTTTATTTATCCATACCCTGAAAGACTACTATACTTTGTTCTTTATGGATGCAGTTGTGGGGAGAATCCCATGTCTTATTTTAATATTCTTGGCATCTACCAAAAAAGAGTTTTGTTAAATAGCTGTTAGGAAAACTTGGCATCATAGAGAAAATGTGCTGAGATACTCAAAAAGCAGGACAGTATTTGATTTTAAGGCTGTGCTGGGGACAGAACAGAAAGGAGGAGATGTCTCTTTTTGCATAAACCTAGCAACCTTGTTCATGGTTGCAATAGCAAAAACTTTAATGTTACCTATAATAGGTATGAATAGATTTGTTATGGTTATGTGTGATATGCAACTAATTTTTTCTCTGCTCTCAGATATAATAGCTTTATTATGGAGAACGAGGAGGCCATAACTATGAAGAAGAACAGCAACATATGAGAAACTTGCAGGATGGCCAGGAGGGGAGATGAGGAGGCCATTGCAGTGTGTGTGTGTGTATGTAGCATACACACACACACACACACACACACGTATATGTATATGTATATAATATTGATGTTTCCTTTTCTGCAGGTGGCTATTACTGATTTTATATGTATCGATTTTAATGGACTTGTTTATCATCTGAAATAACTTGTCTTTGGATTTCAGGCTTAATACAGAGCCAAGGGTTTATGTTGGGCTAACAAATGATATTTGGAAGGTGGGGTGGGGTGGGGAGGGAAGAAGCCAAACAGTACAAATGAATGGACAAGGGGTGCATGTGCACTTACATCACAACACATACACGCATATCATGGATAGGAAAGATGCAATGCCACTCTCAGGAGGGAGATCATACTTTATTAAAATGATTGCTGGGTTTCAGCTTACAAGAAAAAGACAGAGAAAACAGTAGAAAAGATCATTTATTTTGTATTGTACAGCAAGCAACTTTATGAACAGAGAGCAAACCTGTAACTCACTGCCACTAATGACATTACATAGTCAGATAGTGAAACAATTGCAAGCAAAAAAGCTCAGACAGCACCAAGGTCTCTATAGTTCAACCTTGAGATAGACAGACAGACAGACAGACAGACAAATATTCTCTTGTATTGAAAAACAAAGGTAGTCCATTTCTTCCCTTCATTTTTCTCATAGATCTTTTAATCATTTCTGATTATTTGATACCATTGTAATTACTACATAAATTTCCTATTACCTTCTCTATTTAATCTATAAGACCCTCCCTTAATTATCAAGCTCTTTTCTCTACTTTGCACTTTGATAATATTTTGATATTTGATCATTTTAGAATGTGTCAGGAAAACATTTTGAGTTTTGAGATCTCTGTGCAGAATATGCTTCTCATACAAATACTGAAAAATAAAACAAAGGAATTCACAAATTATATATCCAATTTATTTTACTGAACTATTGCATGAAAAAGAAACAATTATTTAATAGACTATGAACTCCTTGCAGAGGGAGGGGAATATATTAAATAAATCTGTCAAACTGCTTAGCCATTATTACCAATCACAGCTTTTCATAAATTCGGATAAGATGATCAAAAGTACATCAAGACGACTATATTATTTTCTATGCTTATTACAAATATCCATGGAAACTAGCGATAGGTTTCCTAGAATACATTAGAAAATGATAAAACGACTAAAATCAATCCATGCTAAAATTCAGTGGTATCAGAACTGATTGGCAAAGGGAGGTCAGGTACCTGCAGTGCCATAGCAATCTGAACAAGCCACTCCACCACTTGAGACTCAGGAAGAAGTTGTCCTTTCCGCTCTTTCAGTTTATGATATAAGTCCCCTCCTTCACAGAAGCCCATGACAATGTACAGCAAGCCATCATCTCCTTCCCAGGACTCTCTATAGGTGATTATGTTTGGATGCTTCAGCTGTGACAATAGCTGGGCTTCCTGCTCTGCTGCTTTTCTCTCGCGGCTTGAGGCATGTTTAAGTTTCAGCCTTTTGATAACATACTGCACAAACAGAAAGAAGGTTTAATTTATTTTTTATTTTTAAAGAATATTACTGTAAATGAAAGAAATTTAAAGGTCAGTCACATGGGTCTGTTTTGTACAAATACTATTAAAACTACCACAAGAGTTATTTAAAATAAAAACCCTCCCACCTGCTAAAGCAACGTGTGTGAGAAAGGAGAGAGGGATGCAAGAAGCAAATCAACTTGGACCTTTTTAAAAAGCACAGCCCTCCATGTGCTCTCCAGAGGTAGCCTGACTGCCATTAGGTATCGAGATGAGATCCTCAGACCCCTTGTGAGACCATATGCTGGTGCAGTTGGTCTTGGGTTCCTCCTAATACAAGACAATACTAGACCTCATGTGGCTGGAGTGTGTCAGTAGTTCCTGCAAGATGAAGGCATTGATGCTATGGACTGGCCCGCCTGTTCTCCAGACCTGAATCCAATTGAGCACATCTGGGACATCATGTCTTGCTCCATCCACCAACACCACGTTGCACCACAGACTGTCCAGGAGTTGGGGGATGCTTTAGTCCAGGTCTGGGAGAAGATCACCCAGGAGACCATCTGTCACCTCATCAGGAGCATGCCCAGGCATTGTAAAGGTCATTCAGGCACGTGGAGGCAACACCCCCTCTGAGCCTCATTTTGACTTGTTTTAAGGACATTACATCAAAGGTAGATCAGCCTGCAGTGTTTTTTTTTTCACTTTAATTTTGAGTGTAACTCCAAATCCAGACCTCCATGGGTTGCTAAATTTGATTTCCATTTATAATTTTTGTGTGATTTTGTTGTCAGCACATTCAACTATGCAATGAAAAAAGCATTTAATAAGAATATTTCATTCATTCAAATCTAGGATGTCTTATTTTTATGTTCCGTTTATTTTTTTGAGCAGTGTAGTTTTGATTATAGCTTAGCCAACACACATTTGTGTACTCCAGCTGGCTTTAGAAATCACGTCCTTTCACCTGAAAAAAACACCTGGAACAGCTTTATCTCACAACCCATTCTAGCATGTCACTTTCTCCTTGTTTACAATCCTCCAGAGTTGAAGATCAGCAACTGTTGATTGTTCAGGATTCTAAAGAAGCTTAACTTTCAAATTACAGAGAGGGGCAAAGAAGCTGAAAACAGATTAGTGGAATTCAGCTGGATAGTATTTCCTATTTTCCTCCACACAGCTTTAATCTTTGCAATATGCTATACTACTACTTTTAATTATATCAAGTGAAGAAAGAAAATTGCCAAATGAAGTTCAATCTAAACTGTATCTCAGAAATCAGTGTATTACTATTATCTTTGTCATCTTTCCTATTACCGTTTGCTATAGGTATCTTATAATTATATTACTTTGTTGTTGTTATGTTTACTGAGTGCTTATGCACTGGAGACAAATTCCTTGTGTGTCCCATCACACTTGGTCAATAAAGAATAAAGATTATTGTATGTTACGCATTAGCTACTGCAGTACAAAACAAAGAAGGCAAAAGAATAAAAATTTTCTTTTAAAGAAAAGGCAAAGTGAAATCCAATAAAGGAATAATAGATTTACATAAAGTGTGCACTTAGCAATAGCACTTAGACTTATATACAACTTCACAGTGCTTTACAGCCCTCTCTAAGCATTGTACAGAATCAGCATATTGCCCCCAACAACCTGGGTCCTCATTTTACTGATCTTGGAAGGCCTAAAGGCTGAGTCAAGCTTGAGCTGGTGAGAACTGAACTGCCGAATTGCAAAAGTAAGCAGAAGTAGTTTGCAGTACTGCATTCAAACCACTGCACCACCACGGCTCTTGTGGTAGTGTCACCCGATCCTGTTTCCAGAGTCTTCAATGCAGCAGTAGAAATGTCTCTAAGCAATCCCTGTCAGTTCACTTGACAGCCATAGTGCTCACACATAGTGCACTCACAATTCCAAATTATCACTAGCCAGAAAGGTTAAAGAGACATCTGTCCTAATTTACATGCATAAAAACATAATGACTTTAATTGAAATAGAAGTCTCCAGTGGGAAATATATCCAGGTGATCAAAGTGCTACTTCAAAAAATCTCAAGATTTCTGACCCAATTGGTGAAACAGATGTGAAGTTAATTTGGGATTTAATTTTAAAGGTGTTCTATATAAGGCATAGTGGGTAAATTTGAGCTTTTCTGGCCTTGGACTCTCTAACTTTCATGAGGAAATTTCATCAACTATTTTCCAAAGATAAATATTTGTCATAGTTACTTCAGTGTTATTCTTTGACGATTTACAAGGTTCATACAAATAAAGGTCCTTCCAAATTAACATTTTTCTTTTTCTTCCAACATGAGGAAGGGTATCCCATGTTGCATTTTACTGGGCTTGATTCCTGCTCTTGTAACTTCAGATGTTTTGATAAACCCACTGAGAAACATTAAGGTATGTACCTAAATATATAAAGTTGCTTCTTTTTTTCCTCAGAATTTTTAAAGCTTTGAACAGCAACCACAAATCCACTATCTCAATCTGTCAAGACTTCTTCAGCCTTCTCCCTGCCTGATTCATGATACATTTTCTTACCAGTATGCTTAATTTGACTGAAATTCTAAAGTTCAGGGAAACTGGTTGCCTATGAAACTTCATGTCCTGAGCTTCCTGGATCAGATGTGCTGCATATAGATATGAAGAAGGCAAAGTTATGCTTGTCTATGACCATAACAAAGATTTGATTTGAAGCCAGTAAGGGGCTATGGTCCCTTACTCTTCCTGTTAGCAAGTCCTGTGACTTCTTTTATGAGCTGCTGAGACATACCCTGAGGGGGATTGTGTTGGACCCAAACTTGATTTGCCTTCGTTGGATCGTTGGTGTTTGAAATATGGATTCATGGTTGTATGTGCATAAATACTATATATATATATATATATATATATATATATATATATATATATATATATATATATATATATATATATATATATATACACACACACACACACATATATACATTACATACATGAGAGAGTTATCTACCACACCTGTGTTTATACCTAACTTACCTAAAATTGAATTGAGGCAGCTCCACAGTTATGCCTCTGAGGAACAGTAGAAAAACTCTATTAGGTAAAGGTATTTATCTTAGTTACTATGGTAATTTATGGCATATTTTCCAGATGTTTCTTATTTTCTGTTTATGTAAGTAATGTTTCCAAATTATTCAGGTCGGTAAACTGGTAGGGATTTGTTTGGTAAGAACCCAGCCAAGGTTATGCATGCTGATTGTTCAGACTTCATTTTATGGTAGCTCTCATTTATTGTGATGCTCTCCTTTAAAATAAAAAGAAATGTGGAATAACATACAACTACTATGCAGTATATTTGGTAGGATACAGCTTCTGTTTTTTGGCAATAATTAATCCTTTTTTTCACTGTTTATTTGTAGAAGAGAAGTGCCACTGATGTGGTAAGTAACCTGTCATTTAGAATGCTGATCATTAAGTTTAGGTGGCACATACAAAATACAAATATTTTCTCTTAGTCATTTGTATCTTCATTGCTGAGCTTAAAGAAATCATTTCCTCAGCTCAAAAGTTATATTTATTTCTTCAGAAATCAGTTTCCCCCAACATATAATTTTCCAGATGTGGCCTTTTGATTTCATTTAAAAAAATAACAGGAATGTATATTAGCAGCACATTTCTGTATAACCATGTGACTTTTTTTTTTCTCTAGCACACCCAGGCCATAGAGATCTACTGGGTGAAAATTGACTGCAGTGTAACTTCCAGGTTTTCCCGTAATGTCATCACTAGTCAAGCTGTGAATCGTGCCAATATGTCCAAGGAAGCTCAGTTTGATGTGGAGCTTCCCAAAACAGCCTTTATTACCAACTTTACCTTGTATGTACATCATTTTCTTATTTCTCTATACTATGGAGATCACTCTAGCAATAATTAAGCCATTCAGATACTGTTAGCAGAATAACTACCATGAAGATACAGTTACAGATGACATTGTAGCCACCCAATCCAACTATGTACACAAAATCAGATTTCTAAAACTAAGGCCTCTCTCATAACCTCTCTGTTCTTACCAGTCTAGATAACTGATTGCATCACAGCATTATTCTTACCTTCATTCTTTTTAAAGATCATCCAAAATATGGCCTCCTGTTGCATAAGCTCCTCTGAAATAGACATGCCCTCTGGTAAGAGTTTTTTCCAATCTGCTCTGCAATATCCAGAGAATATCCTTCATAATTCTTCATTATGTTTTCAGTCCTACAGAGGCAGCATTCTTTCCAGCCTCCTCATTATACCTCTCAAATACCTCCTTTACTTGATGAACTGAAGAAAAAAACCCTACAAGACATCTTTGCACATATATTCAAATATCTGATGTATCCTTTAATAGGACAATTGATGGGGTCACTTATCCTGGAATCATAAAGGAGAAAGAAGTTGCCCAAAAGCAGTATCAACAAGCAGTTTCAAGGGGCCAGACTGCAGGGCTTGTGAAGTAAGTACGTGAGGCCAAACCGAATTTGTTTCCTTATTTCATTTCCTGTCCTAAGTATTTATTCAATAAACAGATGCTAAATAAATGGACAAAGTGCAAATGAAAGTATTAAATGGTGGGCTATGAGCATGAGGCTATGTAATCATCTTTTTATGCTATCTTGAAGGGCTGCTGGAAGAAAAACAGAGAAATTCAGTGTTTCGGTCAACATTGCATCATCCAGCAAAGTTACTTTTCAATTGACTTATGAAGAACTCTTGAAACGAAAGTTTGGAAAATATGAGATGTTTATCAAAGTAAATCCAAAACAGCTTGTCAAAAAATTTGAGGTACGATCAAATGTATTGTCACTTTATCTTGTAGTAGTTTTTGGAAAGGTTTGTGAATTATGCTCAGAACTATTAATTTAGAAATAAACATAAAAATAACTATGAAATTAATTGTTTTTGATGCTTTGTTTACACTGTACATTACTGGTCTATCTGGTTTTTTTCTTGGTCTTGCTAATGTCAATGTAATTTTAAATCAATGTTACAGATTGAAGCAAACATCTTTGAGCCTCAAGGCATCAGTGAATTTGAAGTTGAAGGGACATTCCTCAACAACGAACTGCTACCAGTAGTGAAAAAGTCTTTTTCAGGAAAAAAGGTATGGCTGGTAATAGAATCTTGAAGAGTAATTCATGCACAGGTAATCCCTGCCTAATGACCAGTGGGATGACAATGGTGACTGCCAGGATTTTTGTCACTAAGTGTGTTGGGAATCCCAGTCGCAATTACCATTGTTAACTGAGGATTAACTATAATTAGTTGGAAGCATGGGTATCTGCCATGATCATGGTTACAACCTTGGGTGGAGATTTTCCCTGCAGTAAGCACAGAAGAAGCCCCTGGCTGCAAGTTTGTATAGAAGTTTCACAAGCAAGAAGCAAAAATTACAATGGTGACATGCCTTACGATACTATCTAGAAGTAAAGAAAATAAAGAACGACCCATTGAATATATATTTTTTAAAGTAATCTATTTGCTTCACACATATCATTTTGTCCCCAGTCAGGGCTCTAAGTGAGACATGGCATGGGGTAACCACAATCAAAGATACAGCCACAGAATTATATGAGGATACTTCACAAGTGAAAGTAGTTCCCAAGCATTTCCCTGTATCAGGTATAGGCAATATTTTCTTAGAATAGCTAAAAAGCTGCTCTTACGAAAATAGGTGGGTCAGAATGAAAAAAATAAGTGAAGGCTCAAAACGGGTAGGTGAGGCTGAACCCAAATAATAATATTGAAAATATTATTATTAAATATTTAAGCCTTATCACGTCTAATTCTCCCACTTTCAAAGTGTTTCTGCTTTACAGTATTTTTTTTAAATTTGAGGGAGATAAAAAGAATGTGTATACAGAGAAACAACAAAGTCAATGTGTATTTCTCATTCTTGCATGTGGTATATAGACAAAGATTAAGTCTGCTCCTTAAAATCATATGATTCAGTCTTTCATTCTAAGACATTCCAAGCTATTGCATCCAAACATTGCATGTTTGAATCCATGGACACTCTTCTATAACTTACACCAGTCTTTCTTTTTCAAGTTACTTACATCATGGTGGCTGTTATTATGAAAGTGTGTTTCACCGCTGGTATAAAGATTCCATTGTAATCTTTGCCATGTTTTGGGGAGTATCTCTTGGCAACCCATCTCGTCTTATAGAGTTAGACATTGTATTGTCTTCTTTATCATATTAATTGCAAAGACTAATTTGTATCCAAAGAACTTCCTCTCTTTTTGTTCCTCACTGAAAATCTTTGTTTTCTTGTAAAAAAAAAATCAATATCTTTTCTACCAGCACTTAGCTATTTGTCTTCCCTCCAGTGTGGCTCCTTGTGGAGGAATCTAGTATATCTTCCTCTTTGGCTAGAAGAGAAATCATTTAGAAAGCATGTCTAGTTGAGTTGAGTATCTTATCTATGGTTCTGGGACTGTCTCTAATGGCCTTTGTTTCTGCTTATGGCATTACTACCATTTCTTCTTTATTATGAAGGTTCAATAATTTCTTCTTGCTATGAAAGCTGCACTATTGTTTTTCATCTTGGCATTTCTAAATGAAATCTCAATATTCAGTCCTTGTCTTCATCAAAATATGCATCACTGTATATTTTAATAGAATGCTGGGCATGATATATCTCTTGTGTCTATTTAATATCTTCATATCTTAAGTATGTTACATTGGGGAGTGAAAAGGATAGTTATATGAGGTATTAAATACATACATACATCTTGAATTCCAACACTTAATGTGCTTCACAATGGTTTGCTCTTATACCATGATTCATCTTTGTCTTTTATGTGTAAATTATATTGGAAGTTGCAAACATTTCTACTTCTTCCCAATATTACTTTGTTAGTCCATCATGGAGAATCATGCTTCTGGTAATTTGCATTAGATTCTGGTTTTCCTCTCTGCCACATTGTTTTGTTGTGGGATATTGGGAATTATTTTTTCATGCTTTATCCTTTTTCTTTTTAGCTACTTCTCAACTTCCTTTCCTGTGTTTTTACTCCCACTAGTAAGTGTGCAGTATCAGGCTTTCTTCCAGATACATTACTCACTCTTGCAAAAAACCAAAAAACAAAACCATTCTGTTTATCTTTCCAGGACTCTTTTGCTCTTTAAGAAAGTAAATGAAAAATTTTCAGAACTGATAGTTATTAGGTACATTTTAGCTTCCAAGTTCTGGAAAAGAATTCCTATGAATAATGCATTTGGGAGTTTAAGCCATTAGTTTAATGACTTAAATGTAATGTAATTACATTGTTTAATGTAGTATCATAGGCACTTGAGAGAAGTCATGCTGCAATACTGAATAGCTTCTGAAGTTTACACCACATTTCTTTTCCCAATATAATCTAGTAAGGGATCACTTGCTATTATAGAAAGGTGACCCATGACTAGATGTCTATGGAGATTGTCAGTCATCCAGGTCACAATTGTCCCAAAGGTGCTTTTCAAAAGGCAACTGAACTTTCTTTTTCCTTGAAGATGTTTCACTTCTCATCCAACAAATGAAACTTCTTCTAGGAAAAGCATCTCCAAGGAGAAACCAAGTCCTGTTGCCTTTTGAAAAAACACCTTTGGATGACCCATGACTGTTTTCTTGCTTCTTTCCTGTTTCTGTTGGCCTTGGTTCTTCCAGAATGTGAAGTACCACAGCAGCATTTTCATTAGAAAGAAGATTTTTCTATAGTTTCTGTAATATAACAGTTCAATCAAGTCAGATCATCTTGCTGAATTGCTCATGGGCTTCCTGCCTGCTTTGCAGACTGACAAACTCTTTCTCTTCCTAAACATAAATTACTCTCTGCTCTTGGTCAATACAACATTCTTGGGGCAGGGGAGGGGATAAGCAATATATGCTTAGGGCCAAATCATGTGAAGTGATGTCAGTGGCTTCCAAATGGTGGGCAACAATCAGACAGTCAAAGCCCCCCTCCTTTTGACTTGGTTTTCTAGAAAGGAATCTGGAAGCTAGTATGAATGAAAATCCAATAGACTCTTTATTGCAGAACATAAATAATGCCTAACAGCATAGAACTGGTGTGGTGCATCCATCATTATGGAAAAAGTAACACATAAATTCAATGAAGGAGGAAATAAAAAGTAATAAATATCATCATACAAATACGATGAATGAATGAATGAAATAATCCTGACCATGTAAGTGTAGCTAGTTAAGAGGCAATGCAAAGTAAGATATGCAGAGTACGTTTTCTTAGACAAGAAAAGGTGATAAAAATGCGATGTTCCACTGCTAACTGCTTTGCATTTATTGTTCCTACATCTGCAGCTGATACATGCAATTTTGGAACTTCCAACATTTAATAATTCAAAATATGCCACAACTGAATTTCAATAGCAATTTGTAGTTTTCCAGAAATTGCTGACCCCATTCTAAATATTCCTTTTAAAAACTCCCAAGGCTTCCTCAGATATTCTGCATGTACAATAAGGACAAGATAGGCCTCTAGATTGGTAAAGCGTGTTTGGAAATAATCTTTGAATATAAACTGCAGAAAATATATTGAGAGATAGTATGGGTCATTATCCTGGGTCCCTAAATAAAAGTAAAACTCCTGCAGAATCTGCTTTCTTCATTTGCTGAAATCTAAGATGAAGAATTCTTCTTTCTTAAGGGTCATGTATCATTCAGTCCTACTATTGAACAACAACGAACCTGTGACAATTGTACAACTACTCTGCTACAAGGAGATTTTGTCATTAAGTATGATGTGAACAGAGATTCTCCTAATAATTTACAGGTAACTCTAGTTGTTTCACATTTGAACTAGTATACCAGCACAAAAACAAATCCAAAAAAAACCTTACCACACATGTTTTATCAATGTTTTTTAGGTAGTAAATGGATACTTTGTACACTTTTTTGCACCAAAAATCCTGGAACGTTTACCAAAGAATGTTGCCTTTGTAATCGATGTCAGTGGTTCCATGTATGGACAGAAAATTCGGCAAGTAAGTAAACAAATTCTTGTAATATCGCTAGAAGGATGATAACTTGTACAGCAGATAAAATCAGGTCCTACAATCTTTTACTGCAAATTATTTCTGCCTTGAAAGAAATAATACATAGCAAAATATCTATTATTGTAATTTTGAAAGTATTTCATAATGTAATTGAAATCTACCGCTTCATCCTAAAACTTTCAGCTACATTATGTTTTGAATATGTTGGTCATACATTTACTTAGATCCAAAGTCATATAGAATATCTTTTCAGTAAAGTAAATAAAACACTTGAGCATTAGAATGAAATGTGGGACATCAGCAAGCTTGACCATTACATTGCCAACTAGGGTGAGGATAGAAAATGATGAAACTGAATATGGAAGGATCTTCGTTGAGGAAGAAGTTTAACTTTGAAATGATCAGTCTGCATGTGAGCCATGAACAAATCTGTTCATGAACTATATAAGGAGTCACCAAATTATTGAAAATAGATAAAAATTAAAACAATAATAATTTTTAAAGACTAAAATATTAAGAAATTATCATTTATAAAAAAAAAACAAGTATTATGAAATCTCTAAAATTTCATATTACCTCAATCATACAATTTCATTGGAGAAACGGAAAATCTCAGTTAAATCAGAAAAGACTTAGCCAATGTATGTGAATTATATATTAAATTTAATATTGATGATTCAGGATAATAGTGTAGAGCCTGGGTGGTGTACAGTATTACTTATTTTTTGACCATGGTTAAGACAAGAAAGAATTGCCTTAGTGTGATGTGTCTACCTTTTGCAAAAAAAAGGGTGATTTTTTTTCCCCCCTCAGTAAATATTTGTTTTTTAATAGCAAGAGCAAGAGCACTCAGACTTATATATCACTTCACAGTGCTTTACAGCCCTTTCTAAGCAGTTTACAGAGTCAGCAAATTGCTCCCAACAATCTGGGTCCTCATTTTACCCAGTTTGGAAGGATGGAAAGCTGAGTCAACCTTAAAGCATGTAACTTTGGGTTAAACAGTTGAATACCTTGAGCAAACAAATATCATTCAAAAGATCTGTCAGCAGCATATAATGTGGGTGACAATAGCAAGACACATGGGCATAATGTCAGGACAAGGAGCTGATAGCTTCTGCTATATAACAGCTTTCCTTACCATCCAAATATTTAAGGAGTCAAATTCCCACCGAACAAAATACTGGCTACTGCAAGTAGGGAACTACACAATCTAACTAATCATTAAAGTAGAAAACTGGATTATTTTCAATGGGCTAACAAATCGTAACTGGGAAGAAAATATCATAGCAATATAACCTCTGGAATAACCCAATTGGCTTATGGAGCAGATGTCCTTTGTTGAGTTGAGAGATCCCTCAAATACAAAAGAGTTTGTTCCATTTTATTATATTTTTTTAAAAAATAATTCTAGGCAAAGGAAGCCTTGACAAAAATAGTGGAAGACTTAAAAGAAGAAGATCACTTCAATATCATCCTGTTTGAAAGTTCAGTTTCAACATGGAAAGATAACTTAATCCAAGCTACTCCGGAGAATGTGAATCAATCCAAGGAATTTATTAGCCAGATAAACGACTTAGGATGTAAGTAAAAGAAAAAAAGTTTGAGTAAAATTAAACTGATATATTAGAATAATATAAAATGGCTATATTAAGAAATAAGATGAAATAAAACATTACATTGAAAAGATTTGAATCTCTGTTTTAGTATGCTGAAAAACTGAACTCCTGCTTTCATATTGTAGTAACAGATCTTAATGGTGGTTTACTGACTGGTATTGAAATGCTGAATAAAGCTCATGAAGCAAAATCTGTACCTGAAAGAAGCGCCTCTTTAGTTATTATGTTAACTGATGGGGATCCCACATCTGGTAAGTAGCTGAATGACCAATGAATATGTGAATAAGACTGCTTGTTCGTTCTCTGTGTTTTCACTAGGTCTATATAACACAAACCCTGATGACCATGAGCTGTTACAGAGGACTGGGAAGGAAGGCAGTTTATGGTCTTGCATCTCACAAAAGTATCCAAACATGTTTTTCAGCATTGTGAGATGTGGGAGCATCTGTGGAGATTCTCAGTCATCCAGGTCATGGTTGTCGCAAAAGTGCTTTTTTAAAAGGCACTTGGATTTCCTTTGAATCCATTTCACTTCCTTTGAATCCATTTTGCTTCTCATTTAAGAAGCTTCTTCAGTTCTGACTGAATGGTGGAAAGATTTATATTCCTTGCAGTCATCTAGTTGTTGGCACTCTTTCTGAGAGTCAGTGAGGGCACTTGGAAGTTTAACACCTGAGTAGTTCAAATGTGTGTCATAGCCTGCACCCTCTGTTTAGAGAGGGCTGTTCAGCCTTAATGTAGATGGAATTTCAGTGGTGGAATTCATTTTTTTTTACTACCGGTTCTGTGGGCGTGGCTTGGTGGGTGTGGCAGGGGTAGGATACTGTAAAATATCCAGTCAGAGATGGTATTTGCCGGTTCTCCAAACTACTCAAAATTTCTGCTACCGGTTCTCCAGAACCGGTCAGAACCTGCTAAATACTACCTCTTTCAAACCAGCAGTCTTCTGTGTCCAGAATGTGGATCTTGTTGTCTCCAAAATATGAGCTTTGTTTTTCAAATTTATTTTTCAAATGAAGATGAATTGCTGAATTTTGTCCTGATGGGTTTGTTCTCCTTTGTTGTGCCATGCAATGTACAGATCTGCACATTTCACTGCTTTGTACTGTGTATATCACATTGCTCAGTTGGTGTCTGGGTGTTTTGTCCTAGGGGTGGACAAGCTTCTGCCTTAGTGTATTCTTGGGGTTTAAAGTGGGGTTTATATTATACAATATATATTGTATTGGTTAAAAATTGTCCTGAGCTTTTCAGTTATTCCTGCAATGTATAGAATGACAACATTGCTTTGTTTGTTGTTCTCTTCTTTGTCTGTTATGTAGTAGCTCCTAGTGGGTCTTTTTTTGGATTTGATGAAGGCTCAGTTGGGATGGCCATAAGATCTGAGGGCTTTCTTGAATGTGCTTTAGTTCTTTTTTTTTTCATATTTGCTGGTAGGCAAACTTTCAGCCTGATAGCATAGGGTTCTGATCACTCCTATTTTGTGCTCCAGTGGGTGGTGACAATCAAAATATAAATATTGATCTCTGTGTGTGGGTTTACTGTAAATGTCAGTGTTAAGACTTCTGTCTTCCTTAATGTTGTAATGATGAGGCAGTCGAGTTGTTTGATCATGAACAACTAAATCATGATCATCTTTATTGGAGTCTAGTCTTGCATTTATACACATTTTTAGTTATCCTCCATCATTGGTTAACTTTGGTTACTGCTTAACTTTTGTTATTGTTTAGCACAGTAATTAATACAGTTATCTCTAGTTAAAGTCTAACATATGTTTACTTCCTTTCTCTAATCCTCCTTTAGATTAGTGACTTTGTTTGCCTGAGTTGTATTTGCTTGGAAACATTCTTTATCTGAGGTTTGCCATCCAAGATTGGAACATTCCTGCAATTACAACTCTACATCTTAATGTGTACTGCATAGTCCAGGAAGGCTAGATTATTTTCCTTAACAGCTTCCCAAGTGAACATCATCCAGATGTGGAAGACATTTACTGGACAACTAGAATCATGGGCTTCCAAAAGATTTCTTTTAGCAAAAGTAGATCTAGTTGTTCCACTTCCAGCATTTATAAAGAACTTGTCTGTTCCCACCCTACCTCAAAAGACTGAAAATAATTGATTCCTTGTGAGAAACATTGCAGAAAATCTTGGAAAAAGCTGCCGGAATGACTGCTAATTTCCTGAAGTTGCTGTAAGTTAATAATCTGTTAACAGTTTCAGAGTAGTTTGGAATGCGGGGGGCTATAATACAGTGCATATAATAAATAACAACAGTTTTTCCTAGGGAAAAGGCAGTGAGGAAGGAAAAAAGAATCAGATTACACTATTAGTTATTCTCTTCCCATTATGAGAAGAGTTTGAAGCTATACAGGTTATGGAGTTTTAGAGCCCTGTGCAAAGGTTATAGCATTGTTTTCCCCAAAAAGGTTTTTCCTAGAAGCATGTTTCAGATAATTGTACTGTTTAACTATGTTTTGTGATCCTTTCTGTGCAGGTGTAACAAATCTCAGGCAGATTGAAGAAAATGCTAAGAATGCAGCTAAAGGAAAATATCCTATATACAATCTTGGGTTTGGTTATGATGTTGACTATGCATTTTTAGAGAGAATAGCAACAGAAAACAATGGTGTGGCTCGCCGCATCTTTGATGACTCAGATGCAGCCTTACAACTACAGGTACAAGGATAAGCATACAAAAGGTTGATATTTATATTTATGATAAAATATTTCTGTGGCAGAGAAAGGACTCAATATGATAACAACACTACTCTTGCTTGGATTCAGACATGAGAGAAAAAACACTTTGTGTTCTCCTCTCCTCCCATTTATCCCAATTCTCTATGTTTACCATCTGAAAACTGTGATGACCTGGGGCGTGGCACAAAGGCAACATAGACAGATAATCAATAAGAATCCCTTTATTATCTCTAGCTTTGCCCCTAATGTCCAGGTTACCACCTGCCTAGAGAAAAACTCTCCCAGGAACAGCCTTTGACTGCAGAAAATTAAGTCCAAAGCAGGGTAACCACAAACTGTAATTTAAAGTCCAAAGAAGCCAAACTGAAGTGATTAGTTTGGCAGGGCAAGAGCAAGAATTTCAGACTTGAAAGCATGCCAAAACTCACACAGTTGGGAAGATGCCAGGAACATAGATAAGCCACGACAACACAAGATAAAGTCACATTTGCTCCCAACAGCCTGCCGCACACAGCTTGCCTTTTTTATAAACTGTTTTCCCAGCTGTGGCTAATGAAGGGAATCAGGGCCCTTTCCTCTCCCGTAAGCCATGCAACCCACATTGCTCTCTTCTCCGTTCCTCCCTGCAGGCCCTAGGATGAAGAGGGGGTGGGCCTGGGTCTTCTTCTGAATTCTCTCTCCCTTGTTCTACCTCTTCCCTGCTCTGCCCAGCTGGACTTTGCCCTTCCCCAGTTTCATCCACAGCCAACAGAGACACACTCCCACTCTCTGTCAGCTGTTTGACTTCTTCCTCAGATTCAGACTCTGACAGGGGGCATGGCAAACTGAAGGAATTATACTCCATATGAATTTTGGTAGCAGCTTGTATTTGTCAGAAGATATACTGATTCTCCAACAAAACAATGTTGGCCTAATGTTGAAGACTCTTGCCTCCCACTCAGAAGGTTCAGAGTTCAATCATAGGTAGCAGCAGATGTTTCTTTCTTAGGGCCCAAAGAAAAAGTATCCAGATGCCCTTCCTGACTGCTAAGTGGGATTCACAACAGATATTTTTTCTCCACCCAGTCACCCCAACTCTACTCCACATTAAAGAGCTACAGGGTCATAAAAAGAAAGAAAATATTGATTTTACAAAAAAAAGCAGTTCATGTATATCATGGCTACCAAAAGTTAGAAATTTGTGCCATTTCCTCTCACTGATAACAAGATCTGCTGCTAGCAAGAATTCTGCTCCAAATGTTCAGAGGTGTGCCTTTGGCCCAATTCTTAGGCCAAATAGCATTGAAAGACAAAATTAACAGAATATAATTCACCTTTCCTGGTGCCCATATTATTATGATTATAATTTGTTACAATTCTTGCCTCTAATTGCTTCACATCTCAAGAGATTTTGGTTGGACAAGATAGGCATAATTGCTAGATGTTTCCTCCTATCTGATAAATTTATTTTCTTATCAAGCAGAGAACGATTGCTGATTATTCTTTTCAGTCATGAGAAGAAAATGGTATATCATCCCATCCTAAAGCAGAGGTGTATAGCATCCAAAGATAGCCAAGAGACAATAGCATATATGTTCCTCTCAACTGTGGCAAAAAAATCAACTAAGAATACACTTACACACCATGAAACACAGAGTAAGGAACCAAATTTATCTCATGAGAGCCTAAATCAGGGAATGTGAATGATGGAGGAAAGTAGACCTTTTTATTTTAAAAAGGGATTGTCTAGCAATTAATGGTTTTGCAAAATAGGAAAAGATGTCTAGAAAGGCTTTGTGTTAGTAAAAGTTGTGAATGAAAAGAATTACACATTTTTCTGTGATTAAAAAAATTAAAACTCATCAGACTTGAAAACTGTTTTATTAACATGTACAGTGAAATAGAACTAATTTTCGTACTACACATGTTTAATGTTATTGCTACATCTAAACTCACATAATTAGTCCTCCACTTCATGGAGTAAAAAAAAAATTCAACCTCTCATTTTCAATATTTTTATTTCAAGAATAAATACCCTTTTAGTGTTACAGTTTTTAATACCTAATATCTATTTTGTTCCCAGGGTTTTTATGATGAAGTAGCCAATCCTTTGCTTACTGAAGTGGAGTTAGACTATAAGGAAAATGGCATCTCAGATTTAACTCAAAATAGTTTTAAACATTATTATGATGGCTCTGAAATAGTTGTGGCTGGACGAATTATAGACAATGACCTGAACAGTGTCACCGCAGAAATAAAAGCTCAAGGGGTAAGTATCTTTGAAGTCCAACATTCCTGCAAGATATGGCCATGAGATTTCAGTTTCTACAATACAAACAAAATATTCATAGTTCCAGAAACATAATTTTGTAAACATTGCTGAGAGAGTAGATGCTTCAAGGAAGGTCGTTAGCTAGTTTACCTGCTTTTATTGATATTCTAGAACTAATCTTGAAATTTTGGTTTTGGAGATTGTCCCTGTTGATATTGCTTCTAGAGACAGGAAAGCACCAATATTACTGGTATATTTGCTAATTATTTCACTTAGTAGCTAATCAAATTGAATTTAAACTGCCAAGCCATATCCAATTCATCCATCCACATTTAAACATCAGTTTCACCTGTTATAAGATTCACACGAAGTATTTTCAGGCAGTGAGACATCACTATTATCACTAGTTAACATGGCTATGTGGTCATGTTGAGCCTGGGTGACATCATCAGTCAACGCAATATATTAGAAGGGGACTGATGGCAACTTTTCTGCCTCATCAAATGTTATTCACTCAAAGACACAACTTTTTCTGAATTGCAGCACACTTCATCGGGTGCATTGAGTGGCTAGGTGTAAGATTTAATTTGAGATTTAGAGGAACTAGAGATCAAATTGCCAATATATGCTGGATCATGGAGAAAGCTAGGGAGTTCCAGAAAAATATCTACTACTGCTTCATTGACTATGCTAAAGCCTTTGATTGTGTGGATCACAACAAATTGTGGCAACTTTTTAAAGAGATGGGAGTACCAGATCATCTTATTTGTTTCTTGAGAAACCTATATGTGGATCAAAAAGCAACAGTGAGAACTGGACATGGAACCACTGATTGTTTCAAAAATGGGAAAGGAGTCCGGCAAGGCTGTATACTGTTGCCCAGCCTATTTAACTTATATGCAAAGCACATCATGAGAAAGGCAGGACTAGATGAATCAAAAGTTGAAATTAAGATTGCCGGGAGAAATATCATCAACCTCAGATATGCAGATGATACCACTCTAATGGCAGAAAGCGAAGAGGAACTAAAGAGCCTCTTGTTGTGGCTGCAAAAGTTGGCTTGAAACTCAGCATTAAGAAAACTAAAATCATGGCATCTGGCCCTCTCAATTCCTGGCAAATAGATGGAGAAGAAATGGAGGTAGTGACAAATTTTACTTTCCTGGGCTCCAAGATCACCACAGATGGGGACTGCAACCAAGAAATTAAAAGAAGCTTGCTCTTTGGGAAGAAAGCAATGGCAAATCTAGATAGCATACTGAAAAGCAGGGATATCACCCTGCCAACAAAAGTACGTATAGTCAAGGCTATGGTTTTCCCAGTTGCAATGTATGGCTATGAAAATTGGCCCATAAGAAAGGCTGAGCGCCAAAGAATTGAGGCCTTTGAACTATGGTGCTGGAGAAGACTCTTGTGAGTCCCTTGGACAGCAAGGCGATCAAACTGGTCGGTCCTAGAGGAGATCAACCCTGACTGCTCTTTAGAAGGCTAGATGCTGAAGTCAAATACTTTGAACTCAAATACTTTGGCCACCTAATGAGAAGGAAGGGCTCACTGGAGAAGAGCCTAATGCTGGGAAAGATTGAGGTCAATAGAAGAATGGGATGACAGAGAATGAGGTGGATGGATGGAGTCACTGAACAGGCGGCGTGAGCTTAAATGAACTCCAGAAGATGGTAAAGGACAGGAAGGCCTGGAGGAACGTTGCTCATGGGGTTGCAGTGAGTCAGATATGACTTCGCAACTAACAACAATAGGGAGGGGAAAATAGGTATTTATTTGTTCATTATTGAAAAATAGTTATATAGTGATTACATAGCAACCCAGCTTGTACCAAAGTCAAAGCAAAAGATGCAACCACATTTATGTACAGTAAAATATTAAAACCAAAATATAAGTCCCTTACAAAACAGTACAGGTATCTTCTCAGTTAATAATTTCAATGTGTTAGAAACCCATGGGATTTATTTAGACCTTTAAAGACTGCCTGAATTTTTTTGGATACAAGTGAGTTCAGCCCTCTGTTGCTCAATATACAGTACAAAAATATAGAAATAAACACCTCTATATAAATGTACTGCTGAAAAATTATAGTGGAATTATAAATCCAATCCTTTTCTTTCATCTAGGCACTAAATGAGGTGACTTATACTGAACAAGCTGATGTTGAGGAAACGATCAAAGCTCTCGAAGAGCAACAATACATATTTGGCGAATATATTGAGAAATTGTGGGCTTATCTAACCATTCAACAACTTCTAGAAGCACGGTAATGTAGGACCTTTTTCAACTTTGCGGTTCATCCAGCGAAATCCATGAAGACTGGTATAGTCAATCACTTTCCATCCCTTTCTTGAAAAAAATTATACTTGAAGGAAAATTAGTTTCATTCAATAATGCCTGGAATGGACTGGTAGCTATTGATCATTTTTTAGTTGATTTGATCTCTAGGCCAAAGTTAAATTGCTTCAGATGATGCAAGATAATTATTGCAGGTCTTCTAATTTCACATTAGAGTTTGATAAGTCCCAGTTATCTCTTTCTTCTTTCAGGAGACAAGTCTTTTGTTTGCAAAGTATTCATGAGACTTGTACACTATTTATTTTATTATTTAGAACAATTTCCAATATGTTTATAAATTACAGGCTGGAAAAAACTGAATAATTAAAATTATCACAATTAAAACAGCTTCTAAATGCTTCTTGCTTTTAGTTCTATAGCGCAGGGAGATGAAAAGGAAAATATTACTGCTAAAGCCCTGGAGTTGTCCTTGAAATATAAGTTTGTGACTCCATTAACATCCATGGTTGTCACAAAGCCAGAAGACAATGAAGAAAAAGAAGCAATTGCCGACAAGCCCACAGAAGGTACAGATATTGTCATAAGGACATTAATCTATCTGACTTTTAATGGTTTGGGGCAAGGGTGGGATTCTACCAGTTCAGACTGGTTCTATAGAATCAGTTGTTATGATTTTGTGCAGTTTGGAGAACTGGCAAATCGTGCCCCTGGCTGGCCTTGCCCCTCCCCTCCCCCCTGCCCTCCCTGCCCATTCAGTCCTTATCGTGCATACACAACATCGCACGCATGTCGGACATCGCTGACTGCGTTCTTCCCCACCCAGTGATTCCTTAAGGTATTTTTCCCCTCCTGCCAATCAGCTGTTCCAATGAACAGCTGTGCCGGGATCCCCCTCACTGTCTTAATGCTTCGTCCAGGAGGCTTCCCTGAGGCACAGGAGGCAAAAAGGGGCATGCGGGAGCGGGGCTGTGCTACCTCTATGCTCCATTTTTTTTGCCTTCCTGGGCCCCAGAGAAATGGAGGGGAAGGGGTGCTGTGCGCTCCCTCTGCACTTGTTTTTTTTTACTTCCTGGGTCCCAGGGAAGCCATCTGGTAACAAAAACACCCCCTCCACCAGGAGGCTCCCTGAAGCCCAGGGGGCAAAAAAACCAACAACCTGGTGGTGGAGTGCTGCAAAAAAGAAGAAGCCATGCCCACCCAGTCACATGCCCATGCCCACCTAGCCATGCCCACAGAACTGATTGTTAAAAAATTTGAATTCCACCCCCCAGTTTGGGGGCAATATTCAAAATATTAAGAATTGAACTGGAGCAGCAGGTGGTATGCTTTCCCTTAGATCGGGATAGGAAAGCATGAATTTTGTGGTGTGTGCTTTTCAGCAACATCTGCAAACAGGCCAAAGGGGGATCAGATTGATGTCAGCAGCATCATGGCAAGCTCCACCTCTTTTCTACATGCATTTTGACATTACATGTATTCCCCAAAGGAGGAGAACTTAAAAAGAACAATTTCACAATATGGCTATTGTCATCTTTTGTTCTTATTTTTTACATTTTAACATAAATATTTTCAAAACACAGTTTTTAAAAAAAACAGTAGAAATGAGATTCGTAGCAATCTCCTGCTAGAGCAATGTTTCTCAATCTTGGCATCTTTAAGATGTGGGGGGTTTCAAATGCCAGAATTCTCCAACTTGTTGCTAAGATTGAGAAACGTGCATTAAAACTAGTTGTTCCAGCCATGGCAACTTTAAGATCTGTGGACTTCATTGATGGCTGGGGAATTCTGGGAGCTGAAGTCCACAGGTCTGAAAGTGATCAAGGTTGAACACCCCAGCTTTAGAATAACAATGGGTTCCACTAAGCTTAGCTGCTCACTTCACCACCGTTGTTCTTTCATTTGATCCCTTTCTACTCAAAGGCCTTATGTCAGGGCTCCAGCATCCACGCCCATTTAAATCATGAGTCTCCAGCCTCATCTCTCAGTTTAGAGAAGATTTATTAGGAGTGAACGTGCCGGTGCTACCTGGGTGTAGCCAACTCTGAGACATATCATTCATTTCACCCTTGATCCTGGTCTTCCCCCCACCCCCTGGATGTATATTCTCCAATGGGACACATCCATAGCCCAGAGTCATCAATCATGCTCTCCAGTAATAATCTTGCACACCAGAAGCTTTGGTCACCTAGAGATTATCTATGAAGCACCTAGAAATTAAATAATTGGAATCTGAAATCTATCATCCCTATCAGAAGAAGATTATCTCTGGAAGAATTAAAGGAAATAAAGTCTTGATGATGATGCTTTGCTAAATAACTGCATGACATGAATCAATGGAGGAAGGGAAGTGAGAGATTTTATGTATAAATTATATTTTGTAATGTGAGTAATTAGAGAAGACTATATTTTGTAATATGAGTAATTAGACAAGCCCTTTTAAAAGAAAGTAGCTGTTTACTTGAATTACTTTTTAGAAAAAATAAAAATAGCTGTCTAGAGACATGTAATTGACATTGTGTGCAGTGCACCCTCCAGTCTATCCTTATTGAAATAGGTCAACTATAATTTTTTGCAATCAAACCAGTTTAGCAAAAAAAAATTAATGTTTCTTTTTCTCTCTCCCTCCCTCCCTCCCTCCATCTTTTATCATCTTTGGAAACAGCTGAAGGTAAAGTGAATTGTAATTCTTTGCCTTTCTTCTATATGAATATGAGCATATTATAAAGGTATTCTTTGAATGATGAGTTCCAGATCTAATTGAAAAGAAGCAAATAAAGCAATAATAACTCAATGGTGTTTTAAATAAGTTTAGCTCAGATCTCATATCTTCCAATCCTATTGGTTAGGTCTCTCCCTCCCCCCCTCCACCCTTGGAAACAGCTGAAGGTAAGTTCCGTTCTAATTCTTTCCCTCATATTTCATATCTTGCCATTCCATCGGTCGGGTTTAATGGAGTTTATTTTAGTTCCTTCTTTTTCTATCTGTTTAAGATGAAATGTGTACATTTTCACAATGGAGTGTAATTTAAATATACCCTGTGCTTTTAAAGAAAGGTGTATGCCATATTTTCCATTTATTAGCGCAATTTGCTAAATATATAGCTTTGATTATATAACATTTAAAGTACTAGCCTAATTTTCTGAAATTTATTGTACAGCTTGGTTGATTATAAGCAAAGTTTCATTTGAATCTTGTCCACCTTGCTTGTGCAAATGAGAATTGCCTTACATCCAGGAAGGTCATATCCACATTTAATAAAAACAACAACCAAGTATTCAAAGGAATTGTATTACAGACAATGCTGGGAGCAAATTTGGACAGTTTGCTTCAACAGACCCATGGTAAAAGTAAAAATGAGCCATAGTTGATTTGGCATTCTGACTTCAGTCTGAAACCTCTGCCTACATGTTTCATTGTTTTTGTTTAGTTTTTATAGTGTCTGTCTGTCTGTGTGTGTGTGTGTGTGTGTGTATTTTCACTATAAAATACACATACACACAGACACACACAGAGAGAGACACTATAAAAGCTAAACGGAGCAGGTTGGTGCTTTTTACAGAGATGTTTAACTCCTGCAGCACTTCCTGGAATGACCACTGTAGTAATGTGGCAATTATGGGTAAAGAAGTGATGTGTAAAGGCTTTTTAAGGGATCACAGGTAGATAATCCATTGCCCAAGGTCACAAGTAGTCCTCAATTTTTTTGCTTGCTTATGGACAAAGCATCTTACTGTAATCGCCAAACAATGGAAAGAAGTGATCTTCCATTATTTTGAGGCACAAAATACATGAAATCTGTGCAGGGTAAACCTTAATTAGGTACAATTCCTAAAGCACTATACTCAGACCAAGAAAAACAAACAAAAACAAAAAATCTCAGCCCATGAACGTGCATGATAGGTGCACAGATTTTATCGCATTACTTGATTTACTGATTGTCCCTGCCCTTCCTTCAAATCTTATGTAATCCTTGCCTCCCCCCAAAATTGCCTTTCTGTGCCCCAAATGTGAACCTGGCCTTCAAAGCTATTATTGAAATGGAGCAGAATGTTAACTGATATCCTTACAATCACAACATGTGGAAACAATCTTTTTTGTTTGTTTGTTTCTTTTATGCAGAAAACTTTCAATTTTTAAGCTATCAAACCATGGTCCCTCCAACTATGACCCCTTACTATTATTCTAGTGGTAAGTTTCTTTTTTAGAGTTCATAAATATCTAGCATACACACACCATACATACATACACATATACAAAGAGTGATTGATATCAATAAGAAGAAGGGAAAAAAAGTAAGGAAAAAATAAATCTTTCTGAGGTCCTGGGAGAGTGAATTCATGAAGTAAAGGCAGCAAAAGGATTTCAGGTCTTCCTGTTTGAGACAGAACCGCCAATTGTTGGATGTGGACTGGAACGTCTCATGCCGTACCTTAAAATGGGAGACACTTCAAGGAATGGATCATGTCTCGTGCAACTGTTGTTGCCTATGAAAGACAAAGACCTTATTTTTTTCTCAGCTCCCTCAATCATCAACTAGAGATGATTACATAAGAAGAAAAGGAAATTAATGACCTCCTCCTGTCAATTTCCAAAGCTAGGTCCAATGTTGGATTAAGGCTAGGGCCCATGTTACAATAATGTTACCCTGAATGTTCTTTCTACTGTAAGGGCAGTACAGAAATATACTAAATAGAAACTCTGTGTCTTTCTATACTTTTTATTCTTATATTCTTCTATTTCATTTTAAATGGTGTACAAAAAAATCACAGAAATAAAATGACCTGCTGATGGGAGTATGATATTGGGTGTAATTTCTTCTTTGCAGTTGATGGAGATCCACACTTTATGATAGCTGTACCCCAGAAAAAAGATGCCCTTTGTTTCAATATTAATGAGGAGCCAGGGGTGGTGTTAAATTTGATAAGAGATCCAGTTACAGGTGAGCCTTTCTTTTCTGAAACTGTGATTGTAAGTAAGAAATATACTGCACTGCTAGATCAGTTCATTGTCCATCTAATTCCATTTGATTTCTTTGAAGTCTGTTTCGTTTGGATAAAAAATACACAAATAACATGCAAATTCTTACATGTATATGTGTAAGATACAGATATGAATCAAAACTTTTCAGATTTGAATTGCTTATTATTTAAGTGGAATTAGGGGCTTTTTCTGATCTTGATTTACTTGCTTCTGGCATACCCAAACATCCCATTTCCATACTCTACAGTGAACTTTAGCTGCCACTGTTTTTCATATCCAACTAATCCTAAGGAAGCTTCTATTGCTCTCTTCACAAGACCTGTTTAAGTGTTATGAATCCAGAATGCTTGCCACACAGGAGGTATATATACTGGTGTATTCACATCCTTAGGTTAGTTGCTGACAATCCCATATTCTAAAGTCTGCTATAGCAGCACAGGTAGATAATAGAAGTATCACCAGAGTACCCCAATACAATATAAGTATCTTCCCTTTTCAATCCATGAGGAGTGGTTTTAAAGTTTTGTCTAGGTTGGTATTGGGAAATTGAGCCATCAAGTCTATATGATCATATTAGAGATAGCATAGCTATGCTACTCCAAATGTTCATCCATTATACTCTTCCATTCTGTTATAACCACTTATACATTGATTCCATGTCATGCTAGTATGACATGGAATCATATTCACATGACAGGGTTGCCTAAGCTTATCAAAGCTTCTGCTATATCCTAAAATCCACTCACCATTAATATATCTCAAGATTGATTATATCCTTTAGATCTGAGTGTATATACAATTTTGTTAGTTCAGCATGGCTGTTTATTTGTGCCAACTTTAGGTATCAACACTTTGAAAGTATTGTAACAGATGTCAAAAGGTGAGCTCACTTCAAGGAAGCCATTGCAATTCTTAGGCACCAATCTAAAAGAGATCATCACAATAGCAGATTCTCAGAAAAGTTGTGAATTTAAATCATGGAACATATCCAAATTCAGTAGAAGTGGATTTCTTTTTTAATTGAAATGGCTTCAGAATGTGATGCATGTGTTTCAGAGCTACCTGCACTAGATTATAGGACTTCTAAATGCTGGAATTACCAATAAATGATCATTGCCCTTTGGAGAAGATACTTGCCTAAATATAGCCCAATCTGTTATTCTCTGAAGAAATAAAAATGAAATTAATTCCAATTAAAGGAGATTGAGAAAATTAAATTATTCTAAGCATAATTTATTCCACTAAATATTTCAAGATGGCTTAAAGTCCAAGCGGGTACCCATGGTTTTCTTTTCAGTACAAATACAATATTTTGGTGAGGGCCTACGCTCTTAATTAAGATTAGGGGGAAAGGAAATAAATATTTCATTTTCATTACAGTCAATCCCAGTTTAACAAAAATATGCAGTATGCAATTCTGCCCTCTGGAAAAGACATATTTAAAAACCCTGTTACTTATATGTATGCTATCCCTTTAACATCATTTCTGGACTTTAGGTGTTACCGTTAATGGACAGCTTATTGGAGATAAAAAGAGCATCAACAATGTAAAACCACAGAATACATATTTTGGAAAATTTGGGATTACAACTATGAATCGGAATGTAAGGCTTGAAATAACAACTCAAAATATCATCCTTCAAAATGGGATGAAAAGGAGAGTATTCAGTTGGTTTCATGAAGTTGACTTACAACACTCCGGGTGAGGTTTCATATTCCTAATATAGAAAAGTGTTATTCTTAGATCAGGGATGGGCAACTTAAAGCTTTTGTAATTTTCACATCTCTTGGTCTATTCCAAAAGCCTAAGGCAAAATACCAGATCATATTTCTGACAGGTTATCCTTATTTCTTTGCAGAATGCAATGAGAGGAAAAAAAAGAGTCAGGAAGAATGGTAGTTCCCACCCACTGTTTCTATGTCTAACCTCCCTTTGGGCTCTGCTATTAATCTCTTCTTGTTTCAGCTCTGTTAACAATACATTCCCCCAACAGACCAACCCTGAAAGAAGGTTACCTTCACAATGAAAAAAGTTTTCCCAGTCCCAATATAAACAAAGTACGGTCGATTTAAATAAATTCAGCTACAGAGAAAGACAACATGCTATAACTTCTTTTGCAAACATGAGACAGGCTTTATAAAAAATAATTATGTGAAGCATAAAACATATATGGCCTATGAAATATAACCAGTGAGATACATTTTTGAAATATATATTGAAATACATATTTTCAATATACAATATTTCAGATACTTAATATGGCCTATATTTAACTAAATATGTACCCATGTTCTAGTTATCTTAAAAAAGTGATGACCCATATAAATAATGGGTGAAGTGGGAGGAATAATATTTCGAGCAAGAATCTGCTTATGTCACTGAGACTGAGGTAAGGACATTAGAAATGATTATAAATTGACAACTACCTGTACAGACATCACTTACTTTGATTTATCTATGAAAATGTGCCATCCAAAAGTGTAGCAGATACATATTTAAAGAGTGGGAGATTTTCTAGGACTGGTTTCAGCTGCAATTCAGAGAAATCTAAGTTGAGAAATCTAATATGATAAGGTGAGGAAGCTGGGCATTGTACAGGATTTTTATTTTTGAAACTGAACATGGTTGAGGACCAGAACTGTTAGGCTGTAGCAAAATTTAATGCTAGGCTTCATTTAAACAATACCCATGTGCTTACAGATGCCTTTTCCAGAAATGGTTCTCCCCTTGCAACCAATTTTCCTGATTCAAATCTTTGCATTATGCATACTAATATTCACTTTTTCCTGCTTGGTTTCTCTATTCCCACTTAGTTTGACACTAATGATCAAACGAAAACAGAGCGTAGAGGTTTCAATGGATAATGGAGCAAAGTTTATTGTTGTTCTACACCAAGTGTGGAAACATCCAGTACACCAAGATTTCCTGGGATTTTACATGATGGATAGTCACAGATTATCTGAACAAACCCATGGTTTACTAGGTAATACAAAGATGTTATTCTAAATAATCTTTTTTCACTGCTTGTCTTTCAAAAGGCAGAGTCTTCTGAAATGGTATGAGGTTAAACTCCTGACTGACTTGGCATGAGATTAAATAGTCAGTAACACTTGCTTTTTACATTTGTTTGTTGCCAGCAATGCAGTGTTTATTTCTGAATCGTGCCTTCTGCTATCATTGATTGTATATAAAAGTTGTTGAAGTTTTGGTAGGGTTTTTTGTGGGGGAGGAGGTTATGAGTTATTTCCAGTTTAGGTTATACCAAGCACATTCCATTTGATTCCTATATTCAGATTAGAGCACACCACCTGACATAGACAGCAATAAATATATCCTGATGTTTATTTATTAAAGATCAGCAAACATAAAAACAGTTAACTGGTAGAATGGGATAAAAGAAAAGCAGGGAAAGAGAGAGATGAACATTAGATAAAAATAGAAAATAATCATTGTATATATTGGGCAGCATAAAATTTAATGAATAAAATAAAAAGTAAAATGAATAAAATTATAATTTATTAACTGAAGACTATTTCTAAATGAAAAAATCTCTAGAACTTTCCAGATTAACTGAAAACTATTTTCTAGGGAATTAGCATAGACAATACTAAAGGGCAAGTTAATGTTTTGGTTAACCGAGATTTAATCCTTTAATGTACAGAATAGAGATGAAAGATGGAATCACCAGTTTATTCCATCTCTTTTCTGGGCCTTGAAAGAAACAATTTGGTGGACAAGGATAATGTAGCCAACCATTTTGACTCTGGGCACACTTCCTTGCTTTTCTCCTTCCCATATTAAAGAAAAAACTGCTCCCTAATTAACAGTTTCTTCTTTAATATGGGGGGCAAGAAAAAAACAACCTATGAAGCCATGATCAAGAGCCATTGTACAGGAGCTATACACAATAGTAGGGAGAACCAGAACCTTAATTTTCGAGAGCCATTTTATCTTATCTGTAGCTTGTTGTCTCTGTCATATGCAAACACTCATACACAAAGCTCAAGCAATTTCCAAAGCAGTCTTTTGGATCATCCAAACAGGCTTATTTTAAATATGAATCTTAGCACCCCATTACCAATCCCAATGGTATTGTGACCCATATAAGGCAAGTTGTTTGAAAGCAGGAGAGTAATGGACTGTATCCAACATTTCTGTATAATTAAAAAATAGAATTAAGACCCCAATGGGGTAGCTATAAAAGTAGATACATCCAACTTATAGCCACAATTAGCCCTGCCGAATGCAAGATGTAGCTCTTATGATTTGCTTTTATGACTGACAACTATTTAATCAAATTCCTATTTTGCTCTCAAATGACTGGTAATTGTTTAATAATTACTGCTGTTGCTATCATTTTTATTTTAAGGGCAATTTTTCCACCCAATCGACTTTGATATACTTGATGTCCACTCTGGTTCAGATGCACAAAAACCAGATGCCACCATGATTGTTAAAAATAACCAGCTGAGAGTAACTAGGTAAAGAGAGCCTGACCTTTATAGCTGAGATTGAAATGCTTGCATGAACTGGATGCTCTAAGCTCATTGCTTTTTGTGTTATATTGTAGGGGATGGCAGAAGGATTACATAGCTGATATCCAACAGGGCGCCAATATCCCTTGTTGGTTTATTCACAACAATGGAGATGGCCTTATTGATGGAAATCACACAGACTACATTGTTCCCAGCATATTCTGAAATAAAAAAACAACCTTAAGAGCAATGATGATGATGATGAAGAAAAAGATCATGTTATGATAACTGCTTGTGATATCATCTGAAGAAATACTGGGGATTTTGTTGTGAATCCAAATAATTGATGTGTATTTTCTGCTTAGATATAATTTCAATAGACTGGAAAACTTTGAATTGATTTAATTGCAGATTTATTTTCTACTCATTCCTGCGTATCTGTAGGCAGGTTTACATAACTAAACATTAAATATGTAAAAATGTATATGTTGCACTGTAAAAATCTCTCTGAAATGTCTGGCTAAGGCTGTGAGTAAATTTTAATAATATTTGTGTGCAGGCATGCATATGTGTGTGTGTCAGCTCCAATAGTAATTTGTTCTGATTATTTATAACTTATATGTTTTATATACACTGAGAGCTTATGCACCAAAGACAAATCCCTTGTGTGAGCAATCACACTTGGCCAATAAAGAATTCTATTGTATTCTACAGAAAATTCCCCATTACAGAAATAATATTCATATGCAGAGATGCTTGAAATATCAAACCTCTAGTTTGCAGGAAAGGAAAGTATTGGCAACTATCGCCAACCCATTGATGACAATTGCTCCAAATCTAGTTGCTTTAGATACTGTAGATATTAAATAATACGGTGAACAAGATGAAATCTTACCAAATTGTCAAGGCCAATTCCTAAGCAGTCAAGCAGAGTGTGTCAGAGTCGTCAGAGAGATAATAGCAGAACCACCATTAATTACCATTGTGGGAGAAATGTTTCATTTGATTCATACCGTGAAGACTACATTATTGTGTTCTTTATGGATGCTGTTGAGGGGGAAAATCCATGGCTTATTTTCAGTGGTGAGATTCAGCCAGTTCTCACCAGTTCGCTAGAACCAGTAGCCAACTGTTTGTTCAGTTTGGCAAATCACCTGAAGCCTCACCCATCCCCTCCCAATCACTCCTTCCTTGCTTGCCTGGGTTCTCCTCTCTGGGCTGGTTAAATCATACTTTGGGTAAGAGTAAGGAACTGTTGACAGTCTGCTTCCCTTTCCCTTATTATGCTGCTTATGCAAAGACAGTTGCCACCTTTTTGCACTTTCCTGTCTGGCCAAACTGAGGCCATTTTGGCATCTTGGCAGTCCGCTAACTGCCCACCCTGTCCCCTTTCAAGCAAACAATGTCTGCACAGGCGAAACCCCAAAGCAGCTCTAAGGCACCCAAGGAGAGGAAATGTGGGGAAATTGATACAGGGGGACATCAACTCTAGCTTTGCTGTCCATTGCAGCTAGGAATCTCAAATAAGGCTGAGAATGAAAGTTTGTGTTGTGGCCAGCCAGACGCTAAATTGGCCCTCTGTGAAGTCCTCGTCTGCTGACTTCATGTGCCACCCGCTAAGGTGTCTGGATTCCCAGTGATGGGATGGGGTCCTTCAGGCACTTAGTTTGGCTTCCTGTTTAGTAGCTCTAGCCCCTCCCTCCATCACTGGGAGTCCAAGCACTTCAGCACGCTATAAGCAAGGCCTCAGCCAGGCTCCTTGGCAGACAAGGACTTCACAGAGGAGAACTGATCTAGCGCTCAGGCTGGCTACAACACAAACTTTCATTCTCAGCCTTATTTGAGATTCCAAGCTGCAATGGACAGCAAAGCTAGAGTTGATGTCCCCCTGTATCAATTTCCCCACACTTCCTCTCCTTGGGTGCCTTAGAGCTGCTTTGGGGTCCCTCTGCATCGATCCAGGAGACAAAACAGGAAAGGGGATCAGAGAGAAACAGTCCAGTTGCTGAGGTATTGTCTCCACATGCTTCCTCCCTGGCTGCTGCTGCTGTGAGAGTGGGGAGGCGAGCAAACCAGAGAGCTTCTTCCCCATCTTCCCAGGAGCATGGGACTTCTCGCAAGTAGGCCTGAGCTCCCTTGAAGTTTGTTCCGTTGCTGGGGGATGGCTGCAGTGGACCCATTTTGGCTCATGCCAGCTCCATGCCAGGATTGCTGCAGAGAATCTCCTCTTTCGGGGTCTTTTTGTATGGGTTGGAGGGAGGCAGAAATTGCAACTTGGGGTCTGTTTCAGCCTCGTGGACTTTGGGCAAAGGCTGGAGGGAAGCGCCACTGGTGGTGAAGAGCCAGAGGGTCTTGTTCCAGTGGGACTGCATCATAGCCTGGAACTGGCTGACCATCTCCAGGCACTGGCACGTGGCCTTGCACTCCCGCAGGTCTTCCATCTGCTTAGAAAGCCTATGCTCATAGTCCTCAGTGAGGTGCTTCTGCTGAGCCTCCTTCTTGGTCAGATCCAATTTGAACAGAACCAGCCATTTTGCCAACTCTTTCTCATGGTGGTTGCTTAGCTCCAACAACTGCTTCCTGTTGAGGCCCTAAGGAGCCCAGGTGGGCAGGCAAGGAGAAGCCAGGTGGGGTGCCCCTCAATGTGAGTAATGTTGAGTTGGCCACTCCCACCCAGTCACATGACCACCCAGCCATGCCTACCCAGGTGGTCATCAGGGCAGAGAACTGATTGTTAAATTATATGAATCCCACCACTGGACATGACTATGAAGAAGTTCAATCAATAAAAATATGCAGAAAACTTGCAGGATGGTTGGAGGAGATGGGAGGCTATATCCTTATCTGTGGGTGTCTATTACTGTTTTTACTGTGCAGATTGCGTTGGACTTATTTACCATCTGAAATAAATTGACTCTGAACTTCAGACTGAATATAGAAACAAAGGTTGATGCTGCACCAACAAATGTTATAAGAGAAATAGAAGAAGCCAAACAGTATAGAAGAATAGACAAGGAATGCAGATGCACACGCACACACAGACACACACATACACACACACAGAGACACCACACACATCATGGATATGAAAGATGCAATCCAACTCTGGACTTTATTAAAAGATTGTTGGATTCCAGCTTACAAGGAAGAGAAAGAGAAAGAGAAAGGAAGACCCTTTATAAGGATCTTGCATTGTGGGGCACCACATTCTAAAGCTCTGATTTTTTGTTAGTACTGGGGGACCATAACTGGAAAACAGTGTAAGGAGAATCATTTTATTGTTTAAAAATACCAAGTCTTTTAGAGGTGGCACGGATGCTAAAATATATTGTTTCTTGTTAACCAGTAGAAAAACATTGATGGGATTAAGTAGCCACCACCCAATTACTTTGTCCAATTTTCTTATTAGGATTTTTTTTAGTAAATCTCTCTAGGGCAGGCTTGTCCAACCTGCGGCCCAGGTCGCCTCGTAATGCAGCCCAGTGCCCACCCCAACCTTTGTGCCAGAGCCAGCGAGGAGGAGGAGGAGAGGCAGGCGTGAGGCGGGGCGAGGCGAGCACCAGGCCAAGCAGCAACAGAAAAGGCAGGCGCCGTCAGAGCACCACCTCCTGCTGTTGCCGCCGCTGCCCCCCGCTGCCGCTTCTGCCCCTGCCGCTGCCACCGCTTCTTCCCCCACCACTGCTGCTGCTTCTGCCCCCGCCGCCGCCGCCCCCGCCGCCGCTTTTGCCCCCGCCGCCGCTTCTGCCCCCGCCACTGCTGCTGCTTCTGCCCCCACCGCCGCTGCCCCCACCGCCGCTGCTGCTTCTGCCTTCCAGTCCTGCCTCATCCACCCGGGCCATTTGCAGGAGGAGAGGTAGGCGCGAGGCAGGCGAGCTTTCTCCCCCCCCCCCGCAAAATTTGGCCGGAAAATAAACCATGATAAAAAAAACATGATATAAAAACGTGATAAAAAATAAATAATAAATAATTAATAATTAATAATAAAAACATCTAACTAACTTCATTTCCAAATAAATTTAATATGTTAACTATGTTTTCTATGGTTTTTTTGGATGATCAGGTATCGTTTCTGTTATTTTATTTTATGTGCAGCCCAAACCAAATTTTCATCTTCTAATGTGGCCCAGGGAAGGTGAAAGGTTGGACACCCCTGCTCTAGGGCTAGGCTGTATCTTTGCTGTCTCTAGTTAGTTTCATTTATTCATGAACCCTTCCCAAACATCCTTCTTTTCTGGATGTAAACTTTGTTATACTTCTACACATAAAGGAAATATTAAAAACACACAATACGTGAACATATAAAAATTAACTTTTCAAACACAAAACTAAACATCTTGTGTGCTATCTGTTCATCTCTGTGTCTCTGTCTCTGTCTCTCTCTGTCTCTCTCTCTTTCCCCCCTCACCTCTCACCTTTCACCTTTCACTTCTCACCTCTCATATCATCTCTCATCGAAAGCAATATCCTAATCAATAGCAATAGCAATAACATTTAGACTTATATATTGCTTCACAGACCTTTCCAGCCCTCTCTAAGCAGTTTACAGAGTCAGCATATTGCCGACTCTTTAAACAATCTGGGTCCTCATTTTACTGACCTTGGAAGGATGGAAGGCTGAGTCAGATTGGACAGCCAATTGTCCAGTATGGAAGACCTCCAAGGTTCTTTCCAACTCTGTTATACTGTTACTGTTACACCTCTAAATTTAACAACCTTCTCTTCCTCAACAAGATCTATTCTTTTAAACATACCAGACAGCTTGCCACAAGATATACTTTCAAAATAGGTACTGCTGAACTTCCTCTTTCTTTAGCATCCCTTACCACTTGCATTTGACCTCATTTTTTTTTGCCTTGCTATATGAATTGAGAACTTTTTGCTATTGCAAAAGGGCACATCATTTTTCAATATAGCTATTGTCTAGAAAAAAAAGCATTCTACATAATACATTCTTTACTCCCAGATATTAACCATCTCCAGTATAAAACCAATCAAATATGCTGATTTTGACCATCCTCTGTCATAATTTTAATTAATACTAGACAACCTATAACATTGGGTCTTCCCTCATCAATATTTACTTAGCTAAAGAGATAAACAGAATGACCATGGACAGGGGAAAAAAGCAGTGGGACTTGGAACAGCTTCTGACTTCCTGCTAGCTTCCCCTTTGCTTGTGGGAACCTGATATATGGTCAGAAATCACAATTATCACAATTATGAAATCACAATCACAATTATGTGACTGTGGCTGACCACAGTGGTACTGCAATTGCTGCAAATTTGTAAATTGGTGTGAAGATCATTAAAATTTCAATTATATGGGAATAATGGTTCTTGGATTTTCTGTGCAATTTTTAAGTTACTGGATTCAAAAATTGTTGCCCTATGATGCATCATTTTGGCTAATTGAAGTTGACATACAGACAAACAGACAGGAGAGTTTTAGTAGTATATACTCTTGTTTTTTCCCCCTGATTTATATTAAATCTGAAATTTTCCATATTTCATTAATGTATGTATTAAAATGTTAAAATTTGATTAGGATCCACTATTATTACAATTATTTGGAGATGATAATCAGTTTTATTAATTAATTCCCTTCTTTCCTTGCTCTTTTGTGTTGCAGCTGTGTAAGAAATGAGCTTATAGTTTGCCTTCTCTAGAGGAAGCAGGCTGGATGCTTGGTTTGTCTTCCATCCTTCCAGCTGAGTTCCAGCAAGCCTCTGTTCACCTGGGAAACAAGCATTTTCCTTTGACAATAAAAGCTGCCCTTTCTGGTACAGCCTGCTTATCCTTCACTAAGGAGCTAATGAATCACATCTAGCAGCTTTCTCTTTTGACTAGCCAGTGAGTAGGACACAGATCTGGTTAGTTAAAATAGAGACAAAAGACCATCAGCTCATTTCTTTTATTAGAGATAAATAATATATATTATTGAGCTTGCTGAAACATTGTTGGATGATTGAGGGACAAACTGAAGTCTCTATAGAAAGCAAGCTTTTGAATTCTTCAAAACTCTTCTTCAGGCAGATGTCATCTGCACTTCAAATTTATGCATCTGCCTGAAGAAGAGATCTGAAGCATTCAAAGGCTCATTCAGTTTTGTGACATTTTAGTTAACCTAATAATAAAGTTATTGCCCAACTATATATTTTGGATTTATATTGATTAAGGTCAGGGTCCAGACGTGTTATTTAGCTGGATTCTGGGAAGAAGATCAAGGAAAGATTAAATAAATAAAATCCAAACCTGAATATATATAAAAAATATTGTGATAGACTAAAGTTTTCTTAAGGACAATACTAGGAAAAGTCAAATATTGGTTTTAGATATGTTACATCATGTTAGCTACTCACAAATGTTGCACAAATGAACAAAAATGTTGCTTCAAAAATAATCAGCAAAATCTAGTTGTAAAAAATGGAATGGTAATAAATGAATTATGAATTAGCATTCTTCATAATGCTTCTGATCCTGGAAAAGGGTGCAAATAGATGTGTATTTATGTACTATATGTAAGTGAAATCATACGATCATTTTATCATTATATATGGTATTTACTTTTCTCTTTTGTGCTTTTGAGTCAGTGCCATTTTCCTGGCAATATTTCAGGAGTGGTTTGCCAATGCCTGCTTCCCAGGGTTGAGATCTGATCAGGGCTGATCAAAGTGCAGATGAAGAGTTGAACAACAATTAAAAGCACCATGAAAAACTGAAGAGCATTGCAAAACACTTAAGTCAGCAATGGCACTGAAGCAACAGGACCAATTTGCACAGCAAACAAATTATTTGCAAAGTTGGTTAGATAACCAAGATGACAAGGAGAAATGTGTGAATGTTCACGTTTGAGGTATGCCTGAAATGGAGGAGGGAGGGAGGGAGGGAAGGAAGGAAGGAAGGAAGGAAGGAAGGAAGGAAGGAAGGAAGGAAGGAAGGAAGGAAGGAGGTATGCTGCTATTGATCCAAGAAACCTGGTAAGAAGTAGACACACAGAATCTTCTGGTCTAAATAAACTAGCTGGAAAATATGCTGCTAAGATTTGCAGCCTCCCATTGAAAAAAAAATCCTATTTCACATGTTAAAAGCTAGAAAGTAGTTATTAGATACCTCCCTAATTCATGCTTTTCAAATTCCACATCCAGTTATGTTAGCTAAAAGGTAGGAAATTGAACTATACATACAGAAAACAATTCAGAGAAAAGTACTGTATATACAAATCAGTTAAGGAGCATCCCTTTAAGCTTGTGAGTCAAATGCAATGGAAAATCTCTTGTTGCAGCAAAAAAAATAAAGGAAGATGGACAACACTTAAGGAATTATGTCTTCTGACTCCAAAATCTGGAAGAAGATGGGTTGACTAGAAGAGCAGTAAAATCCTCTGCAATGGTCTAGGATAGATCTCAGTCATAACAACAAGAATGAATGAATGACAAAATTCTGTAATATACTTAATAATACACTTGCAGTTGCTCAAGAATAAACATCCCTAGGTTACCTCTAATGTTTAATAATGATGTTTCCAGCCAATTACTAGTTAAAAGCGGTGGGGCCCTTTTTTTGGCCATAGCCTTTACTATGATTAAGAGATAGGGCTTCACCCACCCCATCCTTTTACATCTAAGCAAAGCATAAAGCTGTCTTAACAGTATCTATTTTTTCTACTTGACCCATGACATTGTCTTCATGTTTTCCCCAGCCTATGAGGGAAGGCATATATTTTCTGCACATATTGTTGAGACAGGCATATATTGGCTTGTTAAAAAAGGATATTTTTCCCTTTACTTTGACACTGTCCTGTGGCAGCCTAAAGGAGGATAAAATCGATTCTAGTTGTCAACTATTACTCTGGAGGAAGATGCTTTACTCACAGCTAGTAATTGGGCAGACAAGCAGGACAGAGATTTTCAACAAAAATAGAAGATTTCAAGTCAGTATGTTTTCTGTTACCTGGAGGGAGAATGGATAGCACTTCACTTTAGTTGGAGAAACATCAGTTTAAAGAATTTCCCAAAAGACAAAACTGAAAAATTGTGATTTTAAAAGATGTCATCGTTCTCCCTTATTTACAGTAATTCGGCACATGCAGCCTTCAAATTAAAACAATAGGTGCTATTTCTAGAATTAGGATTGCTTTTTTTTTAATAAGAAAAGACCCATGGAGTCCCAATAAGTTGGAACAGTATTTTGCAGACCTCCAGATGTCCTCTTTTCAAAAACTCTTGATTCCTGCATTTTGTACTTGTGTGTGATAAGCATATCAACATAAATTACACCTTAGCCTGATTTCGACTATCGATTGTGAGAAGTGTTTTTCTTCCTGGATATGTAAGTTGCTATGCATCTATATATGTATACAAATCCGACAGGTAACAGTAAAATGCAGATCTTAAACATGATATGGAACAGCTTGCCCTGGGATGTTGTGGGAGCGCCATCACTTGAGACTTTCAAGAAGAGATTGGACTGCCATTTGTCAGAAATGGTGTAGGGTTGGACTAGATGACCTACAAGGTCCCTTCCACCTCTGATTATCTGTTAAATCTGTTAAATATAAAAAAGTTATTGTGTTGTGTCATTGCACTGCATGGATCTCCTGGTTGATGAGCAACATTTGATTGGTTTACAAAATAGTCTCTAAATAGAGATTCCAACCTAATAGAATAGCATGCATGTGTTGGAATGAAAGTAGGTTTGGGTATACTTAATTTAAAAAAAAAAACAACTGATTGGTGTTATATTTGCTGTTGGTATAGACTGCTGCATATGGCACAGAGTTAACTAAGGATGATAATTTAGTCTGCACCTTCTATAAGTGTTGTAGTTCGCTGGCAGCAGGTGTGGAAGGCTGAGGTCTTGGAGAGTAAGGACTCAGATGAGGGGTCTGCGTGTGATGCAGGGATGGGGCCAGGACCATCGGGGAGTGGAATGCTGACTTTGGAGATTGTGAAGGCTGGCAGCAGTGATGAAGAGGCCCCCAAGAAGCCCATGCCCAGCGCACATGCGTGCAGGGCTGCTCGAAGGAAAGAACAGCTGCAGCAACACGGGTGACTCGGGAGTAAGGCTGGAAGGTAATGGCCCCTCCCTGAGAAGATAAAAGCCAGCTGAGAAACTGCAGTTCTTTGCAGAAGGCAAAGAAGTTTGATATTCGAGCCTAGTAGACGTTAGAATATCTGAGTTGGTGTTTGAAGACTCTTTGATTTATAGTTTAGGAAATTTATCTGTTCTTGGCAGCCTTGCCAAAACTTGGCAAGGCTCTTTCTTGTCAGAAGTTGGAAGCAGCCTTTTATCTCTGAAGAAACAGGATTCATAAATGAAACAGTAAAAGGTTGTGCTGTTACCATTGTCTTGTGTTTACTCTCTTAGAACCAGGTTTGGGTCAGAACAATATGCTACTAAAAAGTACTGTGCAAAAGCTTCAATTCAAAGAATCATCAACAACTACTGGAGTAAAATTCAAATTGGTTTCTTTAACTTTTATTTCTCTTAATATACCTGTGGACCTGATAGGGTGTTCCCTCACACTTGTAGACATTTGATGAGTATTTGTGGGCTCTAATGAATGAGGTTACTGCTTTATTGGTGCATGCCTTTGTTTCATGGTTATATTACTGCAGTAGTCTCCTGGCCTGTGGTGATCCCAATTCTGCTCTTTATCCCATAATCTTGATTCAGGATAGTGTCCTTTCGCTAGTCTTATGTTAGCACAGGTAGGCCTTGTTTGCCAATTGCCTCACTTAGTGACAATTCAAAATTACAATGGCACTGAAAAAGTAACTTTAAGCCCAGTCCTTGCATTTATGACTGTCACAGTATCCGAGGGTCACCTGATCACCATTTGTACGCTTTACAAGCAGGTTCTGACAAGCAGTATCAATGGAGTAGCCAACAGTAAAACTGCAAGTCAGTCATGTGCTGTCTTATTTAATGACTCACAATTATTTGCTTAACAACTGTCACAGAAATGAGGTTTTAAGCCCCTCACAGTCACATGCTATCTTGCTTAATGATAGATTTTTCCAGTCCCATTGTATTTAGGTAAGCAAGGACTAACTGTATAGTACAATGTTCTTTACTGGTTTTTTCTCTAAACCAGAGTCCCATTGAATCTACCAGTCCGTGTGTTAGGAACCCCATCCACTCAGGATTTGTCTGCCATTACTTCTCTCTAAAATTCAATTTGTTCTTTACATTTTTCTAACCAGGCCCCCTTTTCACTTCTCTGGAATTAGATTCCTTCTTTACACACACACACACACACACACACACACCAAAAAAAAGCTTCTTCCATTAAAAGGGATTTAAAGAATATTTTATGTAACCAGGGTGTTAAGATTAATAGATTAGAGAGGGAATAATTTAACAGTTCTCTTTTATTTTAGTATATATGGATATCCAGATTTAGATTTAGATATGCTTGGATGGCATGCTTTAAATTTGATTTAAAGATTCAGATATGCTTGGATGGCATGTTTTAAATATGTTACATGTGTACAGTTATGTTTCATTTGTCTTTGCTGTTAATATTTGTTTTGGCTTGACTGTTAAATGAACTAATTTCATTGGACTGGTTTTTGTAATTATGTGTTTTTCTGATGATAATGATTAGCTAGTATGTGTAGAATAAATACAAACACACATATACTTACTTCAAAATAGAATAGAATAGAATTCTTTATTGGCCAAGTGGGGCTGGACACACAAGGAATTTGTCTTGGTGCAAATACTCTCAGTATACATTCAAAAAAAGATATTTATCAAGAATCATAAGGTATAAAACTTAATAATAGCCATAAGGTACAATAAGCAATCAAATCATACTAGGAAATCAATATAAATCATAAGGATACAAGCAACAAAGTTGCAGTCATACAGTCACAAGTGGGAGGAGATGGGTGATAAGGTGTGATGAGAAGATTATCAGTGATAGTAGTGTACACTTTGTAAATAGTTGAACAGTGTTGAGGGATTTATTTGTTTAGTAGAGTGACGGCTTTTGGGGGGGGAAAAACTGTCCTTGTGTCTAGCTGTTCTGGTGTGCAGTGCTCTCTAGCGTCGTTTTGAGGGAAGGAGTTGAAACAGTTTATGTCCGGGATGTGAGGGGTCTGTAAATATTTTCACAGCCCTCTTTTTGACTCGTGCAGTATACAGGTCCTTGATTGAAGGCAGGTTGGTAGTAATCAAAATGTTGATGCACGAGTTTTAATATCAATTGAAAATTATATAAAGATTTTCCAAGATGTTACATAAGTTTTTATAAGGTTTTTAACATAATGTAAATACTTCTTTCTAACAATGTTATATTTTGTTTCATTTAACTATAGAGAGGAAACTATCAGATCTAATATTAAAAAGAGACTTATGCTGTAATGAATGAAAGGAATGGAAAGGGCAATAGCTCATGAATTTTGTAGATTAACTGGTGATTTGTGATTCTTTTTGGTTAAGCATATGGTATAGGAATATTTCACTATAAAGTTATAATTTATTATGATTTTTCAGATTAGGCACAAATGCCATGGAATAATAACATTTTATTGTTTCAAAAGGCTATAACCCTAATTAGATCTGTTTGATTAAAACAGACTAGAGACTATATAGTCAGTGTATGTGCCGTCAATCAGACCTTCTGCATTATTGTGAATAAACCAACAAGGAACATCTGTGCCATGCTTTGAATTTTCAGTGTAGTCTTTTTGCCATCCCCTAAAGAAAAATCAGAGAGTGAAATTTAAAGGGCAAACTCCATGCAGGTAAAATACCATTTCCACAATCCTTGAATTATTGTTTACCTGGTGACTGTCAGCTGGTGATTTTTAACAATCATGGTAGCATCTGGTTTCTCTGGAGTAGATCCAGGATGGACCTCAAGAATGGTAAAATTAATTGGGTGAAAAAACTGGCCTGAAGATGAAAGCAGGAAGATCAGTTAAACTGTTTTCTAGAAAAGTAATGTCAAATAGAAACTAAACAGAATATTTGTCTTTGCAGAGTTCTGCTTAGCTAAGATCCTACTTCTCCCTATTATTAAATACAATTTGATTTATTCAAGTACTGTTATTAAAGATTATAAGTACTAAAATCAATACAAATTAAAATTAAGATATAAAAAATAGAAAGGAAGAGTAAAAGGTGAAAGGGAGAAAAAAGATTCAAAGAAAGAAAGAAAAGAAAGACTATAGTAAAGATAAGAAATATATATGTAAGGAAATGATTCCAACCTTCATCAAAGCAAGTTATTAATTTATCACTTCCTGTTAAATTACACAAATAAGCTCTTGCTGCCATATCCTATCTGTTATCTATATACAAATTCATAAATCATTGTCATTTCAGCAAACGTCCATTTAGGATGATCAGAAATAGAAAACCATCATTTTAGCTTTGAATAAACTTCATATTCTTTTTTTTTTACTTCTAATAATCTTAAATTTTGTTCCATTCAAATAATGGCATAGAAATTGGTTTCTTTTTATTTCTTCTTTGTCCCTTCTCATGAACTTCAAAGCTTTAACAAGTCTCTTTTGTAAGTCCAATATAGGAAAAATATCCAGGTCACTCCCTTGATTTATTATTTCTATGTCCCTTTTAATTAATAAAACATCAGGAGATTTTTTTGTATGTCCAGTAAATAATATTTCCACATCATTCTCGTAATCTGTCATTGTTAACTCAGTTTCTTACTTGTAGCACTTGTTCTCTTCCATTACATTTTTTAAGACTGCCTATCCATATAGGTCAGATATTGCTGTTGATTGACAGAAAATATTAACTTTTGACACAATTTTTCAAAAATGTCCTTCACCATTTCCTGAATTCTGTATCTATTAGACACCATTCTCATCTATTAGACAAGTTTATGTGTTCTTCTCTTTAAGTGAAATCTTGGGTTCCCTGCAGTGGCCAGTTTTTTAAAACTTGCCTTATTACATTAAAAAAAAAACATTTTCTTAGCAGGAAGGATTCTTTATAATTAACTTCAAATTCTTATTTCAAATTAACCTGGACCTTCAATTGGCTTGCAGCTTTCTAAAAGTTTTAATCATTTTTTTGCTGTTTATTTCAAAAAACAATTTTTAAGTCCCTAAGTTTATAGTAAATACATCCTTGTTATTTCTTTTTGTTTTCTTTTTTTGGGGCAGCTTTTACTTTTTTTAAAAAAAAAACTCCCTTATTATGACGCCATAATGCCTTAATTTTGAGTAGAGTCAGACAAACTGGATGGAGCTGAGTTTACTGGCCAGATGCCCTTTCTGATGCCACGCATCTAACTTTATTGCTGCCATTCATTTCAAATAAAAGCGATCGAAAACAATAGTATTGCCTTCTGATACACACATTGCCATCTCATACTTTTCCTACTTTCCCCCCTCATATTTTAATTTTTTTGTAAAAAAATAATAGGACATTGTATCTCTTATTTTGCAATGCTGGTATAATATCATCGTTCAAAGGATGGTTGTAATATAAATCTATAAGATAGATATTCATCTTGCATCCTGGAAGCTTTTCTATGAAATAAGATCAACTCTTTGGATATCTACATACATGAAACTAATGAAAAAAGATATTTAAATCCTCTTTTCACAGTGTACAAAAGAAATAAATATATTTTTTAAAAACTTTATGGAAGAATTACCCAAAAGGAAAGTCAATTATATTACATCAAGAAATCCAAGACTTATTTTTCTATATTAATAATAAAGCAGTTGCTTGCTACATTTCATCTCTGCAAGCACAATATTTTATGGAAGGAAGCTTCAATTATCAGAGCCTTTCAGATTTAAATAGAATGAACAGGTCCTTTTAACTTCTGCACATCAAAAATGTTGCACAAATTCCTACCTAATAAACCATGGGTATGTTCAGACAGTCTGTGACTATCCAGTGCATAGAACCCTAGAAAATCTCCATGTTTTGGATTTCTCCGCCAAGTTTGATGTAAAATTATTACAAATGTTGCTCCTTCTCCCATAAATACTTCCAAACTCTTCTTTTGGATAATTTTCAAGGTCAGGCTAGTTTCAGTGAGAAAACATGATAGAAACAGGTCAATACAATGGTAGTATAAGCTAGCCACCCAAGCCATGTTTATAATTGAGACAAGCAGAGCTACTGCTATCAATTTCCCCACACTACTGCAAAGAAACTCCAAGCTTTGCAAGGCTTTTCCAAAATCTTCCATATGGACAGAGGACAGAAAAAAAAAAATCCTGTGAAATGTAGAGATATCCCACAGGACATCAGATGTTAATGTGATCTGTCTAAATTACAGATGTCCTATCTGTGGTGTACCTGTATTTTTTTTTTTACCTTGCATTTATGCTGGTTTGACTGTAAACCATCTTAAGAAAAACCTGTACAGACTACAAGCTGCTACATCCGTCTCCCTCAACAATTCACCTGCAGATGTGCTTTTTCAAATTCTGCTTCTGGAAAGCAATTGCAAAGTCCTTTCCTTCCTGTGGCAGGCCTTCCAAGTCATTTATATTTTAACAAGTCTGTGTCTGTATGCATATATGCATCAATATGATAAAATGGACCATTTGAACTCTGTCTGCCACCCTGACATGTGATCTCTCAGGAAAATAAACTATGCCTGGAGGTAATCAATTGGGGGGAGGGGGGGAGAATAGCACGGAACAAACTGCCTACTCCCTGGGATCCACATGGCCTTGATCTTTTGGCCTGTCATAAGCCATGAACAACCTTGTCGTTTCCTGAGGCTTTGGGGTCAGAAAGGTTATATGAACCCTGTGGGCTGATTTGTTTGGTTCCAAGCCTTGGATTAGTGTTTTTAATGATTATCTCTGTAAGGAAGATGGGCGGTTAAAAATGTGATAATAAATAAATAAATAATAAAATTAAAAACAAATCTTGTTGATTATAATTTGCTTTGGCTATGATTCTGTTTTGGCTTTAATCTTTTGCTCACCTCCTCAAAGTACTGTATTATGAGTTCGGCAGCTATATAAATTGTTTAAATAAATAAATAAGCAAATAAGGTATATATAAACACACACACACACACACACACACACACACACACACACACAGATGGTTTCATAGAAATGGGAAGGAAACTAAGATGGGTGGGCTATGGAGCTGAAAGGAGCTCTTGGTATCCTCTGAGTTTGGTTGTTTCCTTGTGGATATTTCATTGCCCAACTAGGCAACATCATTGGTGCAAGGGAATGTGGGTTTGCTTCCGGTTTACATATAGTAGCTTACTGTACCTAAAATGAGTTAGTATTGATGAGAAGAGGTGGGTAGGCAAACGAAGTGGAATTTAGGCAGTTTTAGTTCCTGAAGAAACACTGGTTCTGGGGTATATTAGAGGACACTGAACAGGCTTCTGGGTGAAAGAGGATCACTGACAATGGAGGAGGATCAGAGTTTGAGAGATAATTCTATCGTATACAGATTTTCAGGGAGAAGTGGATCCAGATATCAGTATTCTGTTAGCCACACGAGGTTACCAGCTATGTTTGATCTGAAATTCCCATCTAAAATTCAGAGGGGTACTGAGTCCTAACTGCTTATTTGACTATAATTCAGGGTATGCACTGAACTTTAGAAGCACTATTTTGAAGGTAGGGAAATAGTTAATTCCTGAATGGCCAGGTGTTTAGAGCTATATAGGGATTTCCTGCCTTTCCTGCAATCCTGCTAGAAAAATAAATAAAATTTGAATAAATAAATTAAATAAATAAATAAATAAATAAAGTCTATTGGTTTAATTTATTTTAACTGACTATCATTTACAGAGCTACCTAGTTTTAAAAAAACCCAAAATTTAAAATTCTGAATAGATTTTGGGAGAAGGTTCTTGCATGTTGCATGTTTTGTCTGTTTGATATTTCAACACCCACCCTCCCCCGAAGATTCATTATCTGTCTCCCTTATCACTCTCCATATGCAAATCTAAACTAAATGTGTAAGCTTAAAATATTAAACATAACACAGAGACACAGCAACCAGTTTTAACATAAAAATGCTTTTTCTCTGCTTTTCCTGGGTAACCTCTACTGTAGTGACATTTACAACAGACTTTTCTTTGCAACATAATGCTTACATGCACCAAAATCTTAATGAATAGAGAAAGCAGTTTTTATCTCAACTTATTATTTTTTTCCCCTTGAGCTATCTATTTTTCAGCCACACTGCTATTTTTAATGTGTCCATCAGTGCATTGTTTCACTATCTTCTCAGTCACTTCAGGGAGTAGAAAAAAATAATGAAAACAATGGGAGGAAGTGGGAAAATGATACAATGGTGATTTATTTATTTTAAAAAATAATGGCAAAGTAGACAGCTCAGAGAAAGAAAGAAAAAATATGAATGCTGGTAGTCCTCAAATTACAACAGTTCATTTAGTGACTGTTCAAAGTTACAAGAGCACTGCCAACAAAGGAGAACATTTGTAGCTCAGGATTGAAATGTGGAGGAGGTTGCTGCTCTCTGAGGTGGGTTGTTTTCTTGCAGCTTTTTCATTACCCAAGCTAGGTAACATCATTAATGCTAGTGTTCCTTTCCCTTTTCCTGTCCTGATCGGAAGCCAGCTTCATCCTGAAACATCCAACAAGTAAAAAGAGTCTCCCTTGGTGTGAATGGTTCAGCCCGGCTGTGGAAAGTTAAGTACAACCTAAGCTTTTAGCAACTTGGCAGAAGTGTGTGTTTGATCCTAAAACATCAAGCCAACAACCAACATCAGTTGTTGGAATCACAGTCGTTGGGGAGAGGGATCTACTAGTTCTGGCATGCTGATTTCAGATCAGTTTGGGCTCAGACAGAAAGGGCCAGAAAGGGATGCCCTTTTCATATCACTGTATTTCTCAAAGACTCAAAGAACAACTAGCACTACAAGGAAAATTAACATCACTTAGAAGGGATAATTCTGAATGAAAAACATAACCCTGATTCTATACATGTTTTGGAGTAGATTCTATTTAATTCAATGGGGTTTATTTCTAAGGGGATATTAATATATTGCAAATTAAGAATGCTGTATGTTTTAAAATTGTTTATGCGTACTTGTTGCTGTGCCCTTTTTAAATCAATCCTTACCATAGTGTTATTGACCCTTTTAAAGCTTTATTTCCCACACTAGTGAAATGTAGCAGAATTATCTGATGTTTGCCCCACTGTTTCTCTCTCTCTTTCTCTTCCCCCACTCTCTTTCTCTCTGTCTCTCTTCTCTCCCTATCCCCCCCTCTCTCACACGCACAGAGAGGTTACAGAGGGAGAGAAAGGAAGAGAGAGAGAGTTTGTCTCATGGAATAAGTATAATTATCAAGCATATTCAGATCCCAAGGCTCCTAGATTTCTGTGTAACCATGGTTAAAGTTCAGATTAGTTGTTATCTTTCAATATAACTCACTCTGTATTCTTGTTGTGTGGTTAAAACAGGAATCAGAGTATGATACTGCCCTTGCCTGCAAGAGCATAATAAACATCAATTTAATAATAAAATAAAACACTTTGATGGGTCACCACCCTTCTTTGAGTTTCTTGACTCTAGTCCACTTTACTTTTAAATGTGATTTAGGCTCTTACGTGGGATGTAGTAAGGTAACTTCATCCAACCATGTGAATGTCATCTGCTTTGTGCCGTTGTATAGAATGATTTTCTCAGGAGTTACTTCAAGCTTTAAATTCAGTTCTTCGTTGAGAATCCCAAGTCTACCGATATAACTGTTTTGTGGCTGGACATCGTTCTTGCTCTGCTTATTTCCAATCAGCTGTCCATTGACTGTAATGCCTTAAAAAAAGGAAGAGGAGAGGCTCTTTCTAGGTTTCTTTCAATGGAAAGCAATTTGATTTTATTCTATAAATAATTACAATTAAAGGATGATCAAGCAGATTTCAATAGCTATAGAACTATATTAGCGCAATGAAAGAGTATATTTTATGTCCTGTAAAATCACTATAATAATAATAAATCTGGCTTTTTCAGCTCTGTTATAGATTCTTTCTATGGAAAGACATCTTCCACCCTGCCCCCTCATTAGAGATTTGGATGGCCCTAGTATTGCTGCTCTTTTGTAAAACTGTGAAAATGTGGCTCTTTCCTCCAGGCATCAGGCCATGGTGTTAGTTCAGCCTGTCTTGGATGCTGAACTGGGTTTTCTAATGATTACCTTTTGTGACAAACCCACCCCACACCCTTCCCCTACTTTTTCTGTTTTAATCCTAGGCAAGTTTCCCAAAATTACAATTTGTGAGTTTGGTGATCATATGAATTGATTAAATCAATAAATACACAAATATCGGAGTGTTGAAATGACGAAGCAGTCAAGTTGTTTGATCATGAACAACTGAATCATGATGATCTTTATTGGAGTCTAGTCTTGCATTTATACACATTTTTAGTTATCCTCCATCATTGGTTAACTTTGGTTACTGCTTAACTTTTGTTACTGTTTAGCACAGTAATTAACACAATTAATTATCTCTAGTTAAAGTCTAACATATGTTTACTTCCTCTCTCTAATCCTCCTTTAGATTAGTGACTTTGTTTGCCCGAGTTGTATTTGCTTGGAAACATTCTTTATCTGAGGTTTGCCATCCGAGATTGGAACATTCCTGCAATTACAACTCTACATCTGAGTTAATTCTTAGGCAGAAGATGAAATAAGAAACCTGTGTCTTGGCAAGATCATTTCAACTTACCTGTACTAGGGTCCCTGATTAGGTTTAAAATTTTCCCTGGATCTGCATAAATGTTAAAGCAAAGATGATCATCTTGTTCTGGGATGTCTATGATGAAATGTGGATCTCCATCAACTGTAGAGAGAAATGGGCTGCTTGATTTTTGATCCTCATACAAAGCCTTCTATAAAATTATACCTTGTGATAAATTTTCCCCTTTTATTGTTAATGTCATCAACATATTCAAAAAAGAGTCTGAACTCAGGGGTTTGGTTGGCATTGTAGTCAGTCACAGTTTGTTTTAACCACTACTTGTTGCATAAGTCCCAGATGGCTAAGTACATCTCACTTTTATAAGCCATGAAGTACAGTATACAATACCTATGTTGTTTTTAATCAAGTTACATTCACATGAGACTCTAAAGCCGAACAGACTACATTATGAATTTGCATCACTGTTTCTTAAGATTTCACTTTGCACATTTGAGATTTAACTCCAAAGAATATTTTATTGAAAATTTATGGCTAAATTATGCCTTCTATGAATTTGGTTCACATACTATAATAATATTTTCAGTATGATAATACTTTCAATGTGCCACTCAATTTGTGTTGAAGATAGGACAGTGGCACAAGTAGTTAGGATGCTGGATTGGAGGTTAGCAAGCCCACATTCAAGACACAAATGCTGCTGTGAGACGGGATGAGCTCCCATTCTTCACTCCAGCTCTCATCAGGAACATGAAAGGAGCCTCCAATTGGACGTCCCCCAGGAAATGGTGATGTTACCAACTAACTTTTCAACCCAGAAATGCCTTGGTGTTTCTGACCTGAGTACGATGTGAATATGTGATGGAAATATTTTCATAGAAATTTTGCCATGGAGTCTTAGATATAGTTTCATCTACTAATCTTTTGTACAGATCCTAGATCTTCTTGTCCGTGTCCTAGATGTTTTTAACCAGTGTTTGCTATATTTGATGAACCATCTGATTAACATTTTGATAACATAGCTATAGACAGAGGTGGTATGCAGCAGGTTCTGACCAGTTCTGGAGAACCGGTAGTGGAAATTTTGAATAGTTCGGAGAACTGGCTAATACCAGCTCTGACTGGAGATTTTACAATATCCTTCCCCTGCCATACCCACCAAGCCATGCCCACAGAACCGGTAGTAAAAAAATTTGAATCCCACTACTGGCTATAGAGATACTACACTATACTATACTTCATTAAGTCACTGTTCAAAATTACAATGGTACTGAAAAAGAAGACTTACATGCTACTGGTCTTTGAAGTTCCAGCCAACACAGCACTCCCACAGTGACTGTGACAACTGGTTCACACTTTCAAGGGTTGCAGTATTCCATAATCATATGTTCGCCTTTTGTAACCTTCTCTGCTGGCTTCCCACAAGCAAAGTCAATGAGAAAACTGACAGAGAAGGCTGCAAGTCACTCTGGTAAATCTCTTGCACCCTCCTCTGCCTGGCAGCAGCCATCCCTGGACTGCTATGCTTGCCTGTGCACTGTATCTTACCTGCCTGCTGGTCTATTTGCAAGTCACCTGGAACTCGCTTAAGGACCTGTCCAATCCTTGCTTAATGATGGCAGTGGGGATTGCTGGGGTTGCTAAGCAATGAGGTCACATGATGTTGCACTTTCCTGTTGCATCACTTAGCGACAGAAATTCCAATCCCAGTTGCCATTGCTAACCGAGGACTTCCTGCAAATGGTTTGGCCAGGCAGGATTTTCAGCCATGCTAACTAAATTATTATTTGCCAGGTTTCATGGCATGGCAAGCCACGGTTAGAGAAAACTAGAAACAAAAAAGGATATAACCTATGAAAAAGGGGTCTGTACGCTACTCTTCTAGCATAATCCTAAACCTCCAAATTAGATTGGACCAGGGGCGGGATTCAAATTTTTAAACAACTGGTTCTGCGGGCGTGGTTTGGTGGGCGTGGCTTGGTGTTCATGTGACTAGGTGGCATGTCTAGGTGGTCATGTGACTAGGTGGGTGTGGCTTGTTGGTCATATGATGGAGTGGGCATGACTGGGTGGGTGTGGCTATGTGGTCATGTGACTGGGTGGGTCAAAAGAGAGAAACTCACTTTAACAATGCCCTTGGAGCAGGGAGTTGAACTAGATGACCTCTGAGGTCCCTTCCAGCCCTGGATTGCTGTGCTGTTTCAAAGCAACCTTTGAAGCTGCATCTAGTGCCAGCAGGTTTGTGGTCCTTCCTTGCACTCCTTTTTCTCTTCCTCCCTCCCTCCTTCCCTCCATATCTCATTCACTTTCCCTTCCCTTCCCTCTTTCTCCCTTCCCTCCCTCCCTCCCTCTTTCTTTCTCTTTCTTTCTCCCTTCCCTCCCTTTCTTTCTTCCCTCCTTTCCTCCCTCTTTCTTCCTTCCTTCCTTCCTTTCCTTTCTTTCTCCCTTCCCTCCCTCTCTTTTTTCTTTCTTTTTCTTTCTCCCTTTCCTCCCTTTCTTTCTCCCCTCCTTCCCTCCCCCTTCCTTCCTTCCTTCCTTCCTTCCTTTCTTCCTTCACTTCCTTTCTTTCTTTCTCCCTTCCTCCCTTTCTTTCTTTCTTTCTTTCTTTCTTTCTTTCTTTTCTTTCTTTCTCCCTTCCTTTCCTTTCTTTCTTTCTCCCTTCCCTCCCTCCCTTTCTTTTTTTCTTTCTTTCTTTCTCCCATCCCTCCCTCCCCCTCCTTTCTTCCTTCCTTCCTTCCTTCCTTCCTTCCTTCCTTCCTTCCTTCCTTCCTTCCTTTCTTTCTTTCTTCCTTTCTTCCTTTCTTTCTTCTTTCTCTTTTGTTTCTTTTGCCACACCCCCCCCATGCCCTGTTTTTGCTCCCAAGAGGCTGCAGGGAGGCCTCCTAGGCCCAAAATGGGGTACGGGGGCATACTGCACCCCCCCGTGCTGCGTTTTGGCCCTAGGAGGGCTCCCTGCACTTACCTGGGAGCCAGAACCAAACTCCTGGGAGGGGTGGGGCAGGGTTAGCTGGTCTTCGGAACTACCAGTTGGCTAAACTGGATGCAAATTTAACATCTAGTTTGCCCGAACCAGCCCAAACCAGCTGAATCCCACTCATATACATGGGACACATGTATATTACTAATGTGTTTTATGGTAAAATAATCACAATATAAAGTGTCCACCAGCAGACTTTAGATATTACACTTTTCTCCTTTCCATTTACAAAAAAAGACATCAAAACAAAACTTACCACTTGTGTATCTGTGTGTAGGGCTTGATGAGGTAAATGATGGATAAGCATATACTGGTACTGCTGCACAAGAGGAAAAAAGGAAAAGGGGTTATCACAACTGAAATTAGGATAGCTGTATTTGTTTTACCAACTTTAAAGCACACTGAATTTTTATCTTAGTTTTCATCTGATTTTAATAGCAGAGTTTCAGTGAATGTCAACACTATATTATGCTTTCATCTCCAGATAAAATCAAGGTATTAAAAAGACAAAAAAGAGTGGGGAATTAATCTACAAGATTCGGTATTAGATAAAATCTTATTAGGGCCAGAAGATAAATAATGAATATCTACAGATATTTATTGGACTATAAAATGCATAAAGAACAGGTCAAAGAAACGATGATGACCTGGGCCAAGGTTTTTGGACATAATATAAATTTGGATCAATGGCAACAAATTTGGGAGCGAAAAAAAAATAACATTAGCTACATCAAACAAGGAAAACTTGTACAAGATGTTCTATAGGTGGCATCTCCCACCAGCAAGATTGCCCAAAATATACGCAAACCAATCACCAAATTGTTGGAAATGTTTGAGAGAAAGGAGCACATATTATCCTGTATGGTCTGCAAAAAGACACAGGAGTTTTGGGTATAAAATTTGGCTGTGGCTAGAGGAAATGATGGGGCTAAAAATAAACTACAAACCTGAGACGTTTTTATTGGGAATTATGGCAGAGAAGTATAGTAAAGCTGACACCTACATAATAATTCATGTAATACAGTGGCAAGAATAATACATGCCCAAAATTGGAAGGCTAGAGAAATCCCAAGGGAAGATGAGGTGATGGATAAGATATTACAATGCACTGAAATGGACAGGTTGACATTGGAACTGAAGGATAAACACGAGTCAGAATATTATATAATATGGAATAAATTTTACCACTGGAGGGAAATGAAAGGGAGTTAGTAAAATGTAATGGAAAGGTAATGGAAAGGATTTAAAATGTATAAAGATTAAATGTATATATGTATATAAATGTACAAAATTTTCAGAGTATTTAACATAATATGTAATGATAAAAATGTATGTCAAAGAAGTCCACCAAGTTCAATGTTTTTAAAGTTTATATCTAATAAAATTTGTTATATAAAAAATACTATATTATGCTTTCATGTGACTGGTTTTTATTTGTAAAATGTCTGATATTGTCAGATAAGTAAAAGAAAGAGAAAAAACAATATGAATGAAATAAAATAACATGTATCATTCCAATGAGATTCCAATTAACTAGTAAAGAAAAGTCATACAAGAAGAGTACAATAAATTTCTACACTGATATACTTCAAGAATTTCTGTCGAGGATTTTTAATTAACTCAAATTCAAAAATTATAATGGGCAGTTTTGGGCTTTCCTATTGGTTCAATTCTGTGCTGTCCATATATCTAAGTATTTATGAAAGACTTCAATTCAGCTTTGAAATGAAAATTAATTGATCATCTCCAAGAGAATATTCTTCAGGCAGTCATGAACATGGACAGTCCATATACCAACATTTCCCTCAAAAAACTGACATTGCTTTTCAGTGAGTTGCTTTTATTAAGGCAGTTTATTTCAACCACTTGAAGGATTATCCTGAAATATGTCAATGCAGATTTAGTCATGTTCTTTTATAAGATTTCCACAATGGGAAGGAACCCACTTCAGAGGTAGCTACACTGACCACAATAACAATTTAGATTTATGACTGTATAGAAGCCAGATCCTGAGTAAAAGGACATTCCATAGATGGTCATGGCACTAAATAGCTTTAAAATGCTTATTGTCAAAAGACAAATTGATGGAGATTAAGTCTCTTGGAGACTATAAGTGATTCTATCTATCTATCTATCTATCTATCTATCTATCTATCTATCTATCTATCTATCGATCTATCGATCTATCGATCTATCTACAACATTTCTTTATATGGCATTTCTCACTAGAGATTTCAGAGCAGTATATAACTATTCTTTTACTGCAAAATGATAAAATTCAACTGAAAAAAGCAATTAATTGTTCAGTTTCACAGGCAGATTTATTATTATGCAAACTGAAACAAAGAAAATAATGTATCTCTGTGGGGGGTTTTCCAAGGTCCCTTCCAACTCTATTATTCCTGTCCTATCCTATCCTATCCTATCCTATCCTATCCTATTCTATTCTATTCTATGGTCATATTGCTGTTAGCTGTATTTTCAATCAGTTCAGAAGAAATGTCACACAAACAATTTTATCCAATTCCTTTTTAATGAAATGAGATAGTTCAGAAATATAAAATTGTCACTTACATTGTTGAGTAGCTGCAAATGAAAGAAAAGCAAATAATTACATTAATATGAATAAGGAAAAGTACCCCATATCTCCGTTAAATGCTATTTTATTATTAAGAATTTGTACAGATGAATTCCTGAAGGATCAAAATACCCAGAACATCTCCCACATCCAGCATTCAAATCAGTTCCTTCAATTACTTTTTCCAATGCATTCTAAATATATTATAGAGAAAGGGAGCATTTTTTAATTTTAATTTTACATATTTAATATACACAATTAACAAAATAATTCACATTACAATAGCAACCAAAAGAAATTAGGGGGGGAAACCCAATCCCCCAAAAACAAAGAGAAATACTTACATGTCACAAATTATCAAAAGTCACTGGTTTACTAATAAATATACTAATATAATCAATAAAAATATTATTGTAAAATTTTACAAAATTGCTGCCATAATATAACATATTGCTATATGATATCCTTTAATAAGTAGAAAATACCCTTTCCAAAGTAGATAAATCATGCATTCCCAACAACCATTCATTAAAATCTGGAATAAAATTACTTTTCCAATTTCTCAGTATGATTCTTCTAGCCACCCCACATACCTTGCAGAATTAGCAGCCTCAATACATTGAATATAAAATTCTTGTTATACATGTTGTAATGTCCCGTGGATATATGAAAGTGTGGATCTTATAAAACATTGCCCCAATGTTACTTATGTCATTATAATGAATGCAGCCAATTCCTGCAAACATCCATCATCCAGACCAAACATTTGTCCATTCACATGGCCAGTTTTGACATACAACAGATGAGCCTCAAGATCCATACCATTGGCAGCAATGAACCCCAAATACCACTTATTTTCCTTAATTGATTTTTTAAAAAAATTTAAAGCTAAAAATTAAAATAAAAGTCAAACTTACCCTCAGCTGTTCCAACAATGCATAAGAAAGGTGAAAAACAAAAAAAGAACAACATTGTTAATAAAATACTGCTTTGATAAACAAAAAAACTCCTCAAGAACATTTATGATTTACAGTCCTATAAAGAATTATGACACCTTTATAGGACTGTGAAATAAACACGTGTCCCTCTGGAATCCTTGATGCTTGGAGTGGGAAACAAAGGGAAATCAAGCAAATACCAACTCTGATAAACTATCAAAGCATAAACACAGCCTAATCAAGGAACTACCAAGAACAAACAACACTCCCACCAACACTGATGGGGTAGCTACTGTGTATGAACAGAGAACAAAACCCACTTTCTTCTAGCCCTGAAGATGTTACCTATGTTAATTTGGGAGACATTTGGTAAATGTCTGCTCCAAAAACAAAAACAAATCCATGCTCTGAGAGCACCAAGGACTCCACAATTCAACCCTGAGCTACAAATATTATTTTCTATTGGTACTTGTCTCTATGGAATTGATCAATTTCACAGATTTCTGAACCTTCTTGTGAAATTGCCTTTCACATATCCCAAGCACTGCATGCATCTCTTGTTCTTGATTGTGGTCAACAGAATGCTGGCTTGCGAAAGAACCATTATTATGGATTGGAGATCCTAACTTGCATTGAACAGTATAAACATGCTTGAGAGAACCCCAGACTTTAGTTGCATACTTGTCAAATTTACCATAACTGACCAACATTTTCCAGACCATTAGCAAGTAGTGCTGTATGTTGCATGGGTATGATTAAGCTAGTAATCTATATCTTCTCTACATTGCTAAAATGTATTATAGTATATTAAATCTTTAATTGCCCAAATCATGAAGGATGACAGCAGCCAAGATTTGTGGACCTGTAGATTCTTGCAATTTGGAATATAAAACAATGAAATGGCAAAGGGCGGGTAGGTGGAGAGGATGATGAACTAGAAGAGAAAGAGGAAGATATAATGTTCAGAATAAATGTAGCCTGATCTTCTGGACAGATTATGAGTAATGCAGGGAAGCCAAGGTATGGATTAATGAGCTGAAGTGGATAAGTTATGCAGCAAAAAATAATTGCAGATCAAGTCGTCAAACATATGAAGGAGGAATTAATGGGTTCAGAAGAAAGGGAAGCCTAGAAATGCCATGATGGAAAGAGATATTTTGTCAAAAAGGCAGATGTAAGATGTAAAGAGAACAAAAGAGAATATGAAATGATGTATGGACTTAGTGTTTTTATTTTTTAATTTTTTTTCCAGCATCTTTATTGTTATTATAAATAACACAAGGTGGTAATACTTCTTCCTCCTCCTGTTTTCTTCACAACAACCCTGTGAGGTGGGTTGGGCTGAGAGAGAAGAGTGACTGGCCCAAAGTTAACCTGTTGGCTTTCATGCCTAAAGTGAAAGTAGTAGAATCAGAGTATAGAAAGCTATGGTAAATGGTATTGAGGTAAACTATTTGCTTTACTTTTCCTTACATCCTGACTTAATTTCCTTGCTTACTATTTCTTGTTTCTTTTCTGTGTTTTGCCTAATTATCCTATTTCAAAAGGGAGCCTTCTGGGCATGTAGGTTTGCAGATTTTCTTGGTCTAGGCTGCAAAAAAACAAATTACAACTAGATGACAGAGATATAGAAAACTACTCTCTGTTGTGATCTTATGGCTGTTCATATGAGGCAGATACCCAGCAATCAGCTGGCTGGTGGGACTGGGCCTGATCCGGGATGACTGCTTGCAGAGATGGCTCTGCGTGCCACTTCTGACATGCATGCCATAGGTTGCCCATCACGGTTCTACACCATTTCTGACAGATGGCACTCCACTCTCTTCTTGAAAGCCTCCAGTGATGAAGCTCCCACAAGTTCTGAAGGCAAGTTGTTCCATTGGTTGATTGTTCTCACTATCAGAAAATTTCTCCTTATTTCTAGGTTGAATCTCTCCTTGGTCAGTTTCCCCCAACATTCCTTGTCCAGCTTTCAGGTGCTTTGGAAAACAGGTTGACATCCCCTCCTTTTTGTAACAGTCCCCCAAATATTGGAATACTGCTATCATGTCTCCCCTTGTATTTCCTTCTCTTCACTAGACTATGCCCAGTTCCTGTAACTGTTCTTCATATATGTTTTAGCCTCCAGTCCTCTAATCATCTTTGTTGCTCTTCTCTGCACTTAATATCTTTTTTACAGTGTGTGACCAAAACTGGATGCAGTATTCTAGGTGTGGTTTACTAAGGCTTTAGAGAGTGGTATTAGTACTTCACTTGATCTTGATTGAATCCCTCTGTTAATGCAATTTAGGATTGCATTGGCTTTTTGGGCTCCATTGCACACTGTTGGCTTATATTTAATTGGTTGTCCACTAACAGTCCTCTCACAGTTACTGCTGTTAAGCCTGGTTTCACCATATGTTTACTTTTGGTTTTTCTTTCCTAAGTGAAGACTTTACTTTTCTCTACATTGAATTTCATTTTGTTAGATATGGCCCATTTTTCAAGTCTGCCAAGAGCCTTCTGGATCTTAAACCTATTTTCTAGCATGTTAGCTATTCCTGCCATCTTAGTATCATCCCAAATTTGGTAAGTTTCCCTTTTATTCCCTCATCCAAGTCATTTATAAAGATATTGAAGAGTATTAGGCCTAAGATGGATCTTGTGGCACCTCACTGCTTACTTCCCTCCATATAGATGTAGTACCATTAAGGACTACTCATTGAGTACAGTTTGTCAGCCAGTTAGAAACCATACTCAGTTTAATCCAATCAATCCAATTCTTCAAAATCCAATCCTTCAAAGGATAATTCAGAATACATAGCAGCTCATAAAAGCAATGCTTTCTGGATCAATAAAACAATGCCATTCTTTTCCAGGCTTATGTGGCTGCTTCCCTGAAGTGCTTCAGACTATCTTCACATGTAAATGCAGCTATTTCATATGTGTGACAATATCACTTATGTTCTTTATTGATAACATTATAAAAGTTAGTAAGTATGGGTACCTTCTAGTGGCTTGTCAGCAATTGCAGCTTTATCAATATTGTCTTCCGGCTTTGTGACCACCATGGATGTCAGAGGAGTCACAAACTTGTATTTCAGAGACATCTCCAGGGCTTTGGCAGTAAGATTAGTCTTCTCATCACCCTTCGCTGAATTCCTAGATGACAGAACAACACCTAATATATTACTTACCACTAGATGTTTTTACAGCCAGTGGCATAAAGGCCTTCTTCTTTTTTGAAAAAAGGATGCAATACATACACAAAAAACGACCAATATGTACAATAGTAACCAAAGCTCTATGTTCAAATGCAGTAATACTTTGACAACTAAATACTGGGGTCAAGTAAATGAAAACAACTGTTTCCATTGTATCCTGAGCATGTCTTATGAACATTTTGTAGAGTCTAAAATTGAAGCTGCAATGATTTCTTTATTAGAAGACACCTACTGCCTAATATCTTAGTTGTACAATACTTTCACAGCTTGATACACCGACATGAAGGTTGCAGTGTTATTTACCTTTAAAAGGCTATTGTATAAAATTCTGATACTGATACTAAAGGCATTTTAAAAAAATTCTCTCTTTTTAATTGTTTTCCGTTGTGTTTTAATTATGCCAGCTGCCCCAGAGCCATTTTGGACTCAAGCTGCCTTCTAAATCGAGCAAACAAATATTTTAATAACATTTTAGAATAAATGAACATAGGGTAAGTACTGCATTATTTATAATGCTATAATTCTAACTCCCCTACATATTGAGCTGTCTTGTGTTTTCCATGAGGTTTTAGGAGGAGTTATTTAGTTAAATCCTTGATTCTTTTAATTTTTATCAAAAATTATGTTTTTAAATGTTTCAGTCTGGTATTGTTTTTTTAAACAATGAACATGTGGTTTATAAATTCTACAAATCAATGTGACAGATGCAAACACACTGTGTTCAATGGGGCTTATGCCCAGGTAATTACACGTAGGATTGTTACTTCATTGGATTGAGCAGAAGATATTTCTATAAAATTTCTAAACTAATGTATCATGAGGAAAATATCCTTCGTTACCGTTTTTCTAAAAGCTGTTGAATGGTTAAGTAAGCCCAAAGTTTCTCAATGTAATGCCCAAATATGTACTGCTGATCTTCAAAAGCTTGGGCTGTTTGATTAATATCTGATTGTTCAGAGAAAGTTAGGTCATCTTCAGCCTGTTAGAAATTTTTAAAAGAAAAGCTTTCTTTTACTGATTAATTTGTATGACAGCAATTCAGATTGTTTACATTTATAGTAATAGTTTACTGTACAGCAGTCACAGCACCTATAGGTAGTCCTCAACATATGACAGTAAGGGATCCTGGACTTCACAGTTGTAAGTCATGATGGTCATCAAATGGTTGGACCAACCAATTTTACCTTTTTTGCAGTAGTCATTAAATAAATCCATGGTTGTTAAGCAAATGCCATGGTCAGCAAATGAACCAATAGTGCTTGTTGGGTGTGGTTTTGTTATGAATAGGCAAAGCCATTGTAAAAACTGTGGGACCCTGGAATTGGCCCTAAATGTGGCTGAATTTCTGAGCACCCCAATTTCCTAACCTTTTTCAGGCTCTGAAAGACCCAGAAGCAGATTGTTCATGTACAAACAGAGAGACTCTGGCACACATACTGTACACTTTCTACTTACTGGATGCCAGATATGGAAAGTACTGAAATTACTCCTTGGCCTATGTTTTTAATACAGCGGGAGGCCCTCCCAACCTTTGGGCACCAAGGACTGGTTCCATGGAGAGAGGTTTTTCCATGGACCAGAAGGTGCATTTTGTCTGTATCCCATGGATAGGCCTTCACTTGTTTGCGTGGCCCAGTTTCTGGCATGCCGTGGACTGCTGCCAGTCCACAAACTCGGGGTTGGGGAGCCCTGTTTTAATAGATGAGTTGTACTTTGAATGACAAGTTTCCATTTATAAGATCCTTTTAAATAGGGAACCATTATATAGAGACGGGGGTGCTCTCCCCTCCCCTGCCCGTGAGTGGAGAAGGATCCAATCTTGTATTTACCCCATGAGCTTTCACATCTGCAGTAATACTGTTGAGAACATCGTCTATGATGCGTCCAGCCACAACAATTTCAGAACCGTCATAATAGTGTTTAAAATTATTTTGAGTCAGATCAGAGATGGCATTTTCAGGGTAGTGTAACTCCACTTCAGTAAGTAAAGGATTGGCCACTTCATCATAAAAGCCCTAAAGGGAAATCAAACAGAATGTTTAAAAGAAAAAAAAAAGCAAATATAGAAACACCTTGACCCAATTATCAGTAAAACTTCAGCTTGACAGTCTGTCAAGAGGAATGGGTGCCCCATTAAATTCTATTATTTACTAAGGAGCCTGCTTGGTGTAATGGTTAAGGTACTGGCCTGGAAACCAGGACACTATGAGTTCTTGTCATGAAAGCTGGTTGGGTGACTTTGGGCCAGCCAAAGGCCCAAAGCTCAATCCATCTTACAGGCTTGTTGTTGTGGAGAAAATAGAAGGAGGTAGGAGAAGTGTTCACTGCCTTGAGTTGTTTATAAAAATAAATAAATAAAGGTGGGATATAAATAAATAAATAAATCCAAAAAAATATGTTTGCAATGTGACTATCTTTAGTAGCTATGGAGGTGGGTGTTAAGATGCAAGTCACTGGCTCCCAGGGAAGTAGGTAAGACTTGCTCAGATACCAAAACAATCCAACGTAACATGCCCTGGGCTGGGGCACTGCAATCTGAGGCTAAATGGGAGCTCCCTTCCACCAATCTTGCTGTTATATTGCACTGGAGAACTCATTGTGTGACCTATCTGACTGACCTACCCATCTCCCAAGCCATGTTCATCTAGAAAAGGATGTCATTGCTGGACTTAATTTTTTTAAATAGACTTAAAAGTAAAGCCATTATATAATGATTATATTTATCTATTATTTTATGCAAAAGTTGAATGAATATTTTATCATTTAAACCTGCAGCTGCAGAGCGGAATCAGAATCTTCATAGATACGCCGAGCCAACCCATTGTTCTCTGATGCCATCTTTTCTAAAGATCCATAGTCCAGATCATAGCCAAACCCAAGATTATATAAAGGATACTTTCCTTGAATTGCATTTTTAACATTTTCTAAAATTGTGTCTGTGTTTAATTCTCCTACAGGAAAACACACAAAAAGTTAACATAATTTTTTAAAAATACATTTTTGTTGTTCCTGTTTCATTTATAATACCCCAAGTAATAAAAACTCAGCTTAGTATGAATTTTGAACATGGCTTGCTTTTGAAATCAGATTTGCCACTCAGAACAGCAGTTTCCTGTCCTGATTCAGTTAACATATAATTGTGGTTCATATTAATAAAGCAGTACACTGTATTTTGATAAGTGAGTTGATATCTGAATTATTTTTTGTCACACCCAAATCTTTTTTGTTTTCCCCTTCATATAAATGCACAAAGCAACCAGGAACCATTTTTTTGTGTGCAATAGTTTTGTGCAAAGACTTTACAATGGAGAAGCTATAATGAAAAGTATGGTTTAAAGTTTGTTCATTGGCTTGGCTAGAGTTATACATCAAACCAATCCGTAAAGTAGTTTGGTCTTGTAAATCCAGCCAACTGTGGTGTATTCAACAAATGGGAGTTTAGTAAACCATAGCTTATTTAGCACAGTGTGTGAACCCAGGCATTATCTATATAGCTCCCTGGGTTTGATAAAATGAGAAATGATGATTTACTGAAGGATTTATAACATGTTTCAGCTCATTGAAGCCAGAAGAATGAAGGGACTCTGAGCATGGTCATATGGTTTATTCTTGATTAAGGTGAAATTCTCTTCAAAGTTCCTAAATAATTGCATAACGTGTTTACTGCTGCATAAATCATTGTTAAATTGATGATGATTAGTGTTAAATAGGTTTTACACCAATATATATGTCAGATGCAGAGATTAATTTGTGTAAGGCTAAAATATGAAACCCAAAGCTAGTTCCAGGGTATTATACCAAGCTTGCCTGTCAAGAAAATTACCTTTAGTTGGTCTGCCATCTGTTAGCATAATAATTAAGGAAGCACTTCTTTCAGGCAAAAAACCATTTTTGTGAGCCTCATTCAGCAGTTCAATACCGGCCATTAAGCCACCATTAAGATTTGTCCCTGGAACGAAAGTGCACAAGTTAAAAATAGGCACCTCAAAGACTGACACAGAGAGGAGGGGGGATCCGATCAACCTATTCTCCAAAGCACCTCAAGGCAGGACAAGCACTCACAGATGGCAACTTATCAAGGAAAGATCCAACCTAGAATTAAGAAGAAATTTCCTGACAGTGAGAACAATTAATCAGTGGAATGACTTGTCTGCAGATGTTGTGGGTGCTCTATCACTGGAGATTTTTAAGAGTAGATTGGACAGTCATTTGTCTGGAATAGTATAGGATTTTCTGCTTGAGGATATTGAAATAGAAGACCTCCAAAGTTCCTTCCAACTCTGTTTTTCCATATTCTGTATTACTGTAGCTCCACCTGCTTGCACTTGTATTAACATGTTTATATAGTGAAAGAGAATATTGTAGCATTCTACCAGCAAATGGGCTTCCATGATAAAAATCATTGTTTTTTTTTTCTTTTCTCTGTGTGCCGTATCTATTCTTTAAAATTGTATTTCTTTTCTTCAAGCTATTATATCTAAGGAATGAGGGCATGTCAAAGCTATGGTTGAGCTCGTGCAGTATTACATTTTTTAAAAATCCAGCAATAGAGCATCTGTTTGGTATCTTTTATTTAATTTTTGGTTAGAATCCCAGACTGTGGTAGTTCAAAAGATGTCTGTGAAACCCTGGAGAACTATTAACTCACCTAGTCAAACCTATACTCCACTCCAAGGGGAAATGGTCTGGTTTCATATAAGACTTTGATATACATTCACACATGGAAATACATCAAAGATATGTGCATTTATGTCAGGAGAAATTGGAAAATGAATGAGATTAATGGGCCAGGGCATTGGAGGGGTGGGGTCATGGACAAGGAGAATCAGTATAACAAAATCAGCAATGCAGTATTGAAACACAAGGCCCCCTCTTTTTATATTTGACACAGAAAACTAAAAGGGAGACAGCTTGTGGCATGACATCCTGGATGTCCTCAGGTGGCCTATGGATGCTATTGCAATAGAGCCTTTTCCTTCAGCATCCATTATGAGGCAAAAGCTTTTGCCATGTAGACTCTCTGTGTTAAAATTACAGGTTATCCTGTAAAACAGGAGTGTCAAACTCCCAGGCTCCATTTTCAGTCGCAATGGCCTCCTGTAGCCCTTTGCCAAAGAAGGCAGGGGGAGCTCCATTTCTGCTGGCAGAAGGTTGCAGGAGGCCATCGCGGCCGAAAGCAGAGCCCGGGCAGGCTGCACGTGGCCTCCCCGAACTCCCTTTTTGCTGGCAGAAGGCTGAAAGAGGCTGTCGCAGCCAAAAACAGAGCCTCGATGAGTGACATCGAGCAGGCCATGCCCCTTGGCCACACCTCCTGCCCCCCCCAGGTCAAACACAACCCTGATGTGGCCTTCGATGAAATAGTGTTTGACACCCCTGCTGTAAAATATTCAGCATTGTTTGTGTCTCCATTTGTTCATTTTATGCCCTTATCTCATGCAGGCTTTTTTTTTAAAGACCTTGTAGTTCTTCCCACAGTGAATCTTATCAAGTTTTTATATTAAGGATTCTCAACTCAGTAACTTTAAGATGTGTGGACTTCAGCTCCCTGCTGGCTAGGGAACTGTGAGAGTTGAAGTCCACACATCTTAAAATCACTGGTTGAGAAACACTGTTTTAGATAGCATCAATTGGATTATTCACAATAAAGAGGGGGTGATTGTTGTTAAACATCTGTTTTGTTAAATGATACTCAGGATACAGATGCATAAAAATAAATAAATAATGAAAGATTATCAAGGTTATTCTATCCCCTGACAATTGGTCCTTCCTCTGTTTTCTTCCCTTGCTGGAATGTTAATGTTTATAATTTACATGCTACTCTGCAGTAAAGAAACTGCAAATGCTGTTAGTTACTATAATTAAACAAATATAGCCCATTTCCCCACAAAACATACATCCAGCTATATCAATCTGCTGAACATAATCTCTTGCTTCTACCAAGTTCTCAGGAGTGGCTTTGATTAAGGTGTCTTTCCATTTGTGTACTTCACTCCCAAACAGTACGAAATTTATGTAGTCCTCTTCTTTTATATCTTCTAATATTTTTAGCAGTGCTTCTTTTGTCTAAAATTAAACATTAGAACAATGCTTAAAGCAAAAACCTTAATAAAGATATAGAAGTTTAACTTAGTTACTTCCAGCAATTATTTACATTCTTACAGGAACTCAGTTTGGCTATAAACAGAGGTACAATTGACTACAGAAAAGCTGTATAAACCAGGATATAGTTTATAGCTGGATTCATAACAACATTAGGCAGTCTGGTTCTGGAGAAATATTCTGGATCACCAGTCCCATCATTCCTTACTATTGGACATGCTGATGGGGACTGATGGGACTTAGTCCCAAGTCATTTTGGAATACCAGATTGCTTCTGAACCTTCCCCTTTGGCTGTCCTTGGCATCTTTTCTGGAGTAGCCACTCATAGCCTCTCTGGAAGCTCTTTGTTATAGACCTGATATATATTATGGATAAAAACATTTTAAAAGCCAGTAAGGAATTCCTAGCTTTCAAAGGAAGGGAAATGTGTCGATAAAGGCCAGCTTTCTCTCCACAAGAGTGGAGAGAGACTCTTTAGTTGTGTGCCCTAAAGGAAACATGATTCTCCTGGAAGACCACCAGGTCTTCCACAAAATAAATATTTTCATGACCAAAAAACCTAAAACATTAGAAGAAATGGAGTGCACCAGTGAGCTGCCCCGTTCCTCTTATTCCCTCTTACCTCCTGCAAGAATGGCCAAGGAGGTACAGATCCCAATGGCAGACAGGAAGTCGCACCCTTGCAATAGGCCAGAAGATCTGCACCCTCCAAAATTTCTATATCATTGAGAACCTCCATATCTTCAGCTAGCATAAGATGCAAACATGAGTTCCATGCAAAAATGCAGTCTGACTATATAGTCTGTCTCAGCAGCAGTTAGACTGCTGCTTACCCCTTGCCTTTTCCTTTCAGTCATGGTGTTTGAGATGAGTTAGAGGGGATAAAAACATGGTGGGATGAGGGCATCTACTGTGTGATTGAAGTCCTCCTTCTGCACATTGTGCTATGCATACTGAAAAGTGACCAGTATTAAATCACATGGTCCAGGCCTTCATAACTGGGATGCAAGAGTGCTGGCAAATAAAAGTAATGAGGCAACCTGAGAGAACCTTTCAGCTAATTTAAGCATTAGTTGTCCTTAAAACTGACTTTAAAATATGGAGTTACCTGTATTAGTTTACGTCCCCTCATGGAGATGCTGACATCTATGATAAAAACAATATTCTTAGGCAAACGTACAATATTTTTGGGTGCAAAAAAGTGTACAAAGTATCCATTGACGATCTGAAAAATAAGAAGGTAAAAGTTATATGAAGTGAAATTTCTACAGGATGCAATTAGCATGCCCATTCAACTAAGGTCTGCTTACCTGTAGGTTACCTGTAGCTTCTCTGTTCACATCATACTTTACAATAAAATCTCCATTCAGTAGTGTTGTTAGACAGTCTGCACAGGTCCGTTGTTGATCCAAAGTTGGCTTGAAAGAAATTTTGCCCTGAAAACACAATGTATACATATGCACCCCTATAAATGCACAGACATAAGTTTATCAAGTTTAACCATGCATATGCAAACTATGTTCAGTGGGAACCTATAAATATGAATACCTGCTTCACAGAAAAATTGATATCTTGCATATGAAACAAAATTTAAACCTTCAAAGCATGCAACAAAACTCTATGCTACTGTAGGAAGTTAGCACCCACCCCTCTCCTAGAAAATTGAAATATCCTAAGAAATATTTAAAAGGCAGAATATTTCCTCTAAAAAGAGTAGAAACTCAGAAGGAGAAACTCACCTCCACCTTTGTTAATGGGTGGGCCATTAAGGCCTGGGCTGGAATACTTTTCATAACAAGGAACTCCAGGTAAAGCTATAGCAATTGCCAAAAGCCTTTTTAAGGATATAAATCATCCAGCAAGGCTCAACCAAGCCTGGAACCCAGGACAGTCTACAGAGTTGCCCCTCATGGCAGTCTGACAACCAATTAGAAACAAGCTCCGGTTCAAATCCTAACAGAGGGTATAAAACCCAGGCTCTCTCCGCACCTCAGTCCCTTTTTTGATCTCCTTCCTTTTCACTCTGGAGCTCCAGGCCATGTGATCCTGATATTAAACCTTCCAAACAGCCTCCATGTTTCCAGTGTCTTTTCCCCCACTTGGAACTGAACCCAGAAGGATTTTTCTTCCAACACTACTCCTTCAAATAACTGCCTAGTTCAAAGGGTCCCAATCCTTCTCTCTTCAAGGTGTCCTTAAGTGTCTCAATAATTTTTTCACAGCACCTTGGCAATTCCCAAACTGTACCATGGCACTGCTAAAACAAAAGCTTGTGCCCTGGTCAAGAATGCAACATGAGTAACCATTTCAGACAAGTCCTCCTTAATTCATGCTAAAATAAAGGTGGGGCGGGGGAGTGTATTCAGACTAGCAAGCTTACTAAAGCTTTACAATAAAAGTAACACTGACCTGCATGGCTTTGGTTTTCTTGTCAGGTTTACTCTACTGCAAGATTATTAAGTAGTAAAACAATCCCACAGTATCTTTAAGAGTTCACAGGCACTGTCATACAGTTTGGGAAATGTGGGCCTACTTTATATTTCTAAATTAATTATTGGTTTCTCGTGTCCAATGAATATATTATTGCTTTAATATATTCCCTTAACTTTTTAGGGGGACCTAGAAAACACATTTTTTTTCTATAGTAGCCCGTGCTGTGGGGAACAGCCTTCCTCATAAAATCTGGCAGTTCCCCCTTCTTTTTCGAAGCTTTCCAGAAACCAGAAAAGAGCTGGCTCTTTCCCCAAGCCCATGATGGCAAACCTATGGCACGCATGCAAGAAGTGGCATGCAGAGCCATTTCTGACGGCACACAAGCCATCACCCCAGATCAGTCCACTGCGTATACGTGCGTGCCTCCTGCCAGCCAGCTGATTGCCAGATATCTGCCTCGCATGCACAGGGACAGGGGTCACGCAGGAGACATGCGCGCATGCACAGAGGTGCATGTGGTGCACAGGGGAGGGTCATGCGTGCATGTGCAGCAGGTGGGAGGTCACGCATTGCATTATGGGTGCAGTCACGCATGTGTGTGCATGCACTTTTGGCAGGCAATGACGAAAAGGTTAGCCGTCACCTTGAGATGAAGTGAGGATGGAGCCCTATGTCCACTGATGGGTTAGGAAGCATTGATCAGGACGCTGGGATTTGTTTGGGCTTTTTGGTGATTAGTTATATTGTTTACTTTTGTTTTAATGTGAGTCACACAGAGTTGTAACACATCAGATGAGCAGCGGTAGGAATCGTTTAAGTAAATAAAATAAACTAATGTTGAAATTTCATATTTTGTTATTAAAAAAATAAACTCATTTTGACTAAGATTGCTGTCTAGTATACCTTTTTTCCTGAAAAAGACTTCTGTAAGACTGGTAACAAGTCATTGGTGATGAATGAGCCTTCAGCTTCCAGATAACTGATACCCTGGGGTTCAAAGATGTTGACCTCAATCTGAAATGTTAATTTGAATCATGCTGTCACTGACAAATTTACTGACAAATTCAGGAAGAGGCCTCCAAAGAGGACCCCATAGATTTCTAAATCTTTCTCTGAATCTTCAGAAGAACAGTTACTATCTGTTCTTACTATCATCTTAAGTAGCATAAATGCATAGTTATGAAAATGATAAAATGTGTACAACCATTCATTTAAATGCATTCTGAAAAAAATTAACACCATGTGTAATTTCAGAAAGTTTTTACCTCAAAGTTCTTGATAAGCTGCTTTGGGTTGACTTTTATGAACATCTCATAATAGCCAAATCTTCGCTTCAGCAGCTCCTCAAAGGCCAACTCAAAAACCACTTCAGTAGATGCTGCAATATTGACTGAAACAGTGAATTTTTCTGTCTTCCTCCCAGAAGCCCTAGAAAGGCCCAGTTTTTTAATTGAGCATACATGCCATTGCATTAAAATAAAATGTATTTTAGGGTATTTTTATTTAAGGGAATAATGTTAGATTATTATTACAGTGAAATTAAACAAAAAGGTCATGTTTTGAGAAATGGAGCTCCTACATACTCTCTAAAATAGTGTTTCTTTTAATATATATTTATTGTGTTTTATCAATGGGAATACAATACAACACAGGAAAAAAAATCCCCCAAAAAACAATAATTAAAAAAGGAAGGAAGGAAGAAGAAAGAAAGAGAGAGAGAGAGAGAGAGAGAGAGAGAGAGAGAGAGAGAGAGAGAGAAATGTGTACAAAGAAGGAAAAAAATCTAAGTAATCATCAAAATATTAAATATAGAAAAAATTGACCCTGGCTGGATGCTGGCAGGGGAGGAGGGGACGACACCTGATAAATTATCCTCATAAACTTTCTCATCCTTTCTCATCCAAAATGGTATTTTTTTGATGCTGGTACTCAGCACAGTTCTTGTGATGTTTGCTCCATTGAATGCACAGTCTGGACTTAGAAGTAGTATTGAACATACCTATTCTTGTCCACTAGCAATTTGCTGAAATAACTGTACAAAAGTCAACTCTTCCTCCAAGGTACTGAGTTCTCTGTACAAATCCATACATTTCTCTCTTTTTGTCATCCTGTAATAAATTACTAGGATTTCAAAAAAATCTCACCTTACTAGACCAGCTGTCTGTCCTTTTGAAACTGCTTGTTGATACTGTTTTTGAGCAGCTTCTTTTTCTTTTATAGTTCCTGGATATATCACACCATCAATTGTCCTAGGAAAGAAAAAAAATATTCTATACATCAAAATATTTGTGGTCTTTCTCTTTTCAACGCATCAAATTTCTTCCCTGTATTCATGAGTTCAGATGAGAAACATTTATGTCATAATTGTCTTAAGGATTAGACAATTGCAATTAAATGCAGGGCAGTTATGAAGAAAACACCCCATGGAAATTTCTGTCCTGCAAAAGGGAAGCCCTGTGCTCTACAAAGACCTTATAGACTATAGTCAACCACTGGCATATTTAGACAGAGCACAGAAAGAAGCAGCAGTTGGATTTTTTTTCCACCACAAAATCAAGAAAAGAGATAAATTAGACAATTGCTGCTTTAAAACATTTTTTCCGATACTCTCTTCAGCCAAACAGAATTAAAACGTAATTATATTTTTATTTTTAAAAATTGAATTTGTCATTCCAAGGGAGTGTCTCTTAGAGGGCCGGAAAGTTTGTGGCCTCCCCAAAGGTTAAACTACAAAGAGTTCACAGGGCTGTGTGGACTCAGGCTAATGTGAATTGAAGTGAAATAATTTGGAGGTCGCAGATTAATCTTCCCTATTCTACAGTATTATGAAAGAATAATGCAGTTACTATTAGACATGTAATCAGTCAGGACCCAAGGAATAAACAAACTCCATGCCTTTTGATGGGGGATACATAAAATTATCTTTCCCCCTTTTTAACACTATGTATTTTTATGTGTTTGGGGGGGGCGGGGGGGTTATGGTTTCTTTTATTGTATACTGCCCAGAATCATTTCTACAGTGAGATGGGTGGTGTATAGATTTGACAGACAGACAGACAGACAGACAGACAGACAGACAGACAGACAGACAGAGTAGGCTTTTGCAATTTGAGAATAACCAAGGACAATTTATTTCCAAAATTGAGCTAGTTCACATATTTGAAATTTGAAACCAAAGGTGACCCTTACACCTAATTTCTACTATGGGACCAGATATGTTTTCACCTAGGGCAATGGCACCATGAAGGTCTAAATGAATGTCTGTTCACAACTCAATTGTTTTGGAAAATTTTACATACATGATGAAGTTCGTGATGAATGCTGTCTTTGGGAGCTCCACATCAAAGAAGGCTTCCTTAGATGCATTGCCAAAGTTGATGGCCCGACTGGTGATGATATTATGAGCAAATCGAGAGGTAATATGGGAATCAATGTTCATTCTATAGATATCTATGCCATCTGTGTTCTGGAAAATGAGCATTTACTTGATGGGTTAGTAAAAGACATTAACCAGTTTCAAATTGGGAAGATTGGTATAATTCAAATAGAAGTTCAGAACAAAGTTTTAAGAGCACAATGAGAAGTAGAAAAACAATAAATATGTATCCATTTTCTCGGTATGTATTGTCATTAGACTTTCCATTTTATAATATAGATTAGAATAGAATTCTTTATTGGCCACGTGTGATTGGACACACAAGGAATTTGTCTTGGTGCAGATGCTCTCAGTATACATAAAAGAAAAGATACATTCATCAAGAGTCAAGAATCATAAGGTACAACACTTAATAATAGTCATAGGGTACAATAAGCAATCAAATCATACTAGGAAACAATAAAAATTATTAGGATACAAGCAACAAGGTTACAGTCATGCAGTCATAAGTGGGAGGAAATGGATGAAAGGAAGGATGGGAGGATTAATAGTAATTTTCACAACTTAGTAATTATCACAACTTAAACATAATATTTGGTTACATGGACATAAATACCATAGATATATAAATGCATTTACTAGTAAAAACAACTCACTATCAAGTTATTACAGTCTGATCTTCCAATATACAGCACTCATTTTTTTATGATGGACAATTCTTGCAATATATACAAGGTTTTTTTTAACAAATTTTATTCAGTTTTTCACATTAAAAACAAAAAACTCTTTTTAGTGGACAACATATTTCCGGGTTATCACCTTTACATACAAATATGACAGCAATTATACATTCATATATGTATGCTTAATTCTATTATTACCTTTTCCATTCCAAATTTTCAGAAGGAGAGAAACAAACACATTAATTCTAGCCTCTTTCATTAATCTCAATCGAAACATCTTTTTGTTTCATTTCAATCATTTCAAATATAATCCTTTAATATTTATTTTAAAAATAAAGATAAACAATATGTTTGCCTAATAATAATAATAATAATAATAATAAAAGTTACCAATGTCTCTCCTTGCTTTTAATAGTCTATATTGACTTATTAATTTAGTTGGTTCTTTAGTCTGTCATATTCCCTTTCCATTACACATTCTTTTTATAAATTCTAGATTAATACAAATTTTAACACTAAAAAAAAAAAGTATAGGTTTCTCCCCTTTTACTGTTTTGAGTGTGACACCTCAATTATTAGAATATATCTTTATTCCCTCATTTTGATTCCCACTAAACCATTATTTTCAAGAAGTTACAATAATAATCATTACATCTTTTCATTTGGATTCCTCAGCATATTTTCCCCCCTTGATTTTTAATAAGAGTTATCATTATCTATATTACCCTATTTTCTAAATATTTTTAATTGCAGAAATATTCTTATTACCCCTTGTCACCCTGCAGAATCCCCTTTTTAATTCATCAACCATTATCTCCGAAAAAACAATATCTTTTCAACATTTTACTATTTCCGTATTTCTTTATTTCATGGACCTGTTTCTTACTGCTTCTCCTCCCCCTCTTTTCCCCATATCTTTTCTCATTCCAGTTTATATCCCTCTCTTTCTTAATATCTTCCTTTCCCCTTTTCTGCTGGGTCTTTCTGCCTTTCCTGACTTCAGAGGTATTATATACAAGTTTAATGAAAGGAAATCATTTAGAATCTTTTGATACAGAGTTTGGAGCCATTTCCACCTTACGCATAAACTTCTTGCCTAAAGCATGAAATAAAACTCAATTTAACAGCCTTGCAAAATGAATCTGGAAGCTGTTTTGCCGCAGTTTCTAAACATGCAATATCTGCAAAGTCTGGACTGAATACAAAGGCAACTCAAAATAGAGCATGGATATAAATACTACAGTTCAGTTCAAAATCAATGAATCAAAGGATGAAAGTTTTTCCAGCACAAGATTCATAAATAAGGAGAATACTTACAGCATCTGCAACATTTCTCTTCTGTAAAGGGGAAAAAGTAATAAAAATAAATTATTATTCATTGTTAATCAAATTTAAATGACTACATAAATTTATGTTATAGTAAATGTTTGGATATATTCATAATAATAGTTCTTTGTCTTAGAATATGCATTGCTCCAACATTCATCTGTCTATTAAAATATTTATTTAATCCATTCGTTAGATGCCTATCCCATTTCTCCCCAAAAAGTTGAAAAGTTCCTCTTCCATTGTTTCTCACAACAGCCCCCTTGGTATAGATTGGAAGATAAGAACAGGCCCCATATCATTTAGTGAGGTCCATGACTAATGGGGTCTTCAATTCTAATCTGTCATTTAAACTTCTTTTTAAGATATGCTTTCACAAGAATTTAAAGCTCAAAATAAAGTATCATGCTAGGTTTACATTAGATTCTTTGTTCAGTCTGTCTGAAACAGGTTCAGTAGTAATAGCAATAGCACTTAGACTTATATACCACTTCACAGTGCTTCACAGCCCTCTCTAAGTGTTTTACAGAGTCAGCATATTGCCCCCAACAATCTGGGTCCTCATTTTACCCACCTCGGAAGGATGAGTCAACCTTGAGCCTGGTGAAATTTGAACTGCCAAACACCTGGCAGCCAGCAGTCAGCAGAAGTAACCTGCTGTACTGCATTCTAACCAATGCACCACCACAACTCCTAAGATGGTGATCCCTATTGTCTGGACTAAGGTTCCCCCTGATATTTGAATGATTCCCACCTGCTAGTTTTTTGAAGGGCCTTAAAGACCAGGCTCTTTGCTCAGGCCTTTGGTGAAAGGGATTGATGCCGCTTGGATGCCACACATTGCCAAGATGAATCCTTTCTGGGGGCCCTCCATAGCTTGCATGCAGAGTCATGAGGAGGGATAATAAAGAAAACCCCACTGCTACACATACACCATTGTCCTAGCTGCAGATTTCCCTTAAAATATTGGCAGAGGAATTCAAAACCTTTTACCACCAGTTCAGTGGGCGTGGCTTGGTGGACGCACTTTGCTCATACGCACACACTTTGTATGCATGTGCACGCCAAACACGCACTTTGCACAGGTGCAGAGATGTTTGCACAGGCACAGGGGTGTTCCAACTCACCTCCTGCAAGCCTGCACTCTCCCGGTCACTTCAGCAGCTGCCGTGAAGCACTCTGCTGTGCCGCGCAGAGCAGCTGCGCTTCAAAAGCAGAAGATAACAAGTGGACCTAGCAACAGAGTGGCGGAAAGAACTGGTTTGGTCTCTGCTGCTCATCGCTGCTACCGGGCTGAACCCGTAACATACTGCCACTGGGCTCCACACCCTGGAATATTTGGGCTCTGGCAGGACAAAGGCAGTGTGAATTTGGACATTGACGTGCTATAGGGCAGAGGGGTGAGCCAGATCAGTATCATAGTGTGGGCAAGAAGGGGTTTTTATCACTCTGCATTTTCTATAGTCCCAGTTAGTATTTCTTTTCCCTTTCTAATTTCTGTGGAGAAAAACCCTTATAGATATATTTCTGTCACTGCAGATATTAGGAATGGGTCCATAACAGGAGTGAGATGACTCCAACTGACACATATAAAGTCCAAGACCTGTATCTGCCCCAATGTCTTCCACCTCCTGTTCCTTCTATTGTTTTTAAATCAGCTATAAAGATCAAATTATGGGTTAAAGAAGTGTAGTTTGGCTCCCAAAATATATAATATATATAATTCTTTGCCCAACATATAATTCTATGTCCCCAACCAGAGGTGGCACTCAGCAGGTTCTGACCAGTTCTGGAGAGCCAGTATCAGAAATTTTGTGTAGTTCGGAAAACCGGCAAATACCACCTTTGACTGGAGATTTCCCCTGCCACACTCACCAAACCACACCCACAGAACCAGTAGTAAAAAAATTTGAATCCCACCATTGTTCCCAACATATAATTCATATAATATAATTTCATGGCATTATGTAGCTTCTCTCTAAAAAACACTAATCTGTTCAAACAGAAAGATATGGGAATAATGGTAGCTACACTCTTTGCATATAAATTAGGATTTCTGCATTCCAGAATATGAAAATACACCATTTGCCACTCTGTTCATTTCATTAATAAATTAGCAGTTTCCTCTCTTTTTTTGGTTGTTGATGGCATGGACAGATGGATCACTCATGAATAATTGCACTGTGATGCTAAGTACCATGTAATCAAGTACAAAAGTGCAGTTCAATAAAACAATACATAAAAGGAAACTAAATACAGCCTAAGATCACATAGGATTGTTTGTTTATATATGGATCAATGTTTTGTTACATCTAATTTGTGTGCATGTGTATCTGTGTCTAATACCAAAATAGGGTGGTATTGTACAGTACAGTACATTGAAAGCTGTAGCATTAACTGCATTTAGGACAAAATTTGGAAACAGGAAGAAAAATGAGGTTTCTAATACTGCAATTTCAAAAATAGTTTAAAATACCAAATTTTGTACTTTCTAGAATCCAGGGAAATAAGGAAGCCTTAAACACCCAATAAATAAGCAAGTGGGACCAATAAAAGGAATGGCATGAATGAGACAATTAGTATAGCATGGTTTATATTGCCTACTTATCCATCATATATTGAGTAATCTCTGATGCACGGAATGCAAAGAAATCCTCAGAGCCCAAACCATAACTCAAGCTGTCTTCTTATGGATTAGAATATGATATTGGAATGGAATCGAAACCAATCAAAGAGAGAAGCAACCTTGAATTAAGGAGACATTTCCTGACAGAATAATTAATCATTGGAGAACCAGAGGTTGTGGGTGCTTCAACATTAGATGTTTTCAAGAAGAGATTGGATAGCCATTTGTCTGAAGTGGTGTAAGGTGTGATTAGATTAGAAGACCTCCAAGATCCCTTCCAACTGTTATTATTTTAGGCTTATATCTTGAATTTTCTTCATATTTGTGTGTCAGAAGGGATAACATATACACTTGAAACTGGAAGAAGTTGCTGCTAGAGACTTTTGCTCACAGTTCAATGTCAAAACAATGCATGCATAACTCATGTGGTTTTAATATCAATAGGTCACTGAGAGCAATTTGATTCTGGTGGGGTGTAAATCTAATAAATAAATAAATGAGTGAATAAATACTTATCTGCTTTTCTCTGCACTTACCTTGAGGTTCCTGATATTATTTATTAGAAAATCGTATGATCCATCCACAGGAATTGTTGCCAGAAGAATATAAAATAGCAGATGTCTCTCCATGATCAAAGACTAAAAAGCACATTAGCAGAAATGCACAAGATCAAGCAGTCACTCTTGCAGTGACTTTGGTAAAACACAAATCAGAAGCTCAGACAAAAAACCAAATATTTGTCAATGTCTGCAAATAAACTGTGAAATCTTGGAAATAGGTCAAAGATTGATCATGTGGGGAAAAGGCAGCCTCTAATCAGGCAAAAATGCTCATCCAGAGCCCTACAAAATGACCTCCAGCGGGCCACAAATGTGCATTTGGCTGCTCAAATGGTCAGAAACAGACTCCATGAGGGTGCTATGAGGGCCCAACATCCACAGGTGGGGGTTGTGCTTACAGCCCAACACGGTGCAGGATGTTTGGCATTTGCCAGAGAACACCAAGATTGGCAAATTCACCACTGGCGCCCTGTACTCTTCACGGATGAAAGCAGGTTCACACTGAGCACATGTGATAGACGTGACAGGGTCTGGAGATGCTGTGGAGAACGTTCTGCTGCCTGCAACATTCTCCAGCATGACCGGTTTGGCAGTGGGCCAGTAATGGTATGGAGTAGCATTTCTTTAGGGGGCCATACAGCCCTCCATGTGCTCACCAGAGGTAGCCTGACTGCCATTAGGTACCAAGATGAGATCCTCAGACTCCTTGTGAGACCATATGCTGGGGCAGTTGGTCCTGGGCTCCTCCTAATGCATGACAATGCTAGACCTCATGTGGCTGGAGTGTGTCAGCAGTTCCTGCAAGATGAAGGCATTGATGCTATGGACTGGCCCGCCCGTTCCCCAGACCTGAATCCAATTGAGCACATCTGGGACATCATGTCTCACTCCATCCACCAATGCCACATTGCACCACAGACTGTCCAGGAGTTGGGGGATGCTTTAGTCCAGGTGTGGGAGGAGATCCCTCTGGAGACCATCCGCCACTTTATCAGGAATTGCAGGGAGGCCCAGGCATTGCAGGGAGGTCATACAGGCATGTGGAGGCCACACACACAACTGAGCCTCATTTTGACTTGTTTTAAGGACATTACATCAAAGTTGGATCAGCCTGTAGTGTTTTTTTCCACTTTAATTTTGAGTGTAACTCCAAATCCAGACCTCCATGGGTTGCTAAATTTAATTTCCATTGATAATTTCTGTGTGATTTTGTAGTCAGCAGATACAACTATGTCATGAACGAAGTATTTAATAAGAACATTTCATTCATTCAGATCTAGGATGTCTTATTTTTGTGTTCCCTTTATTTTGGGGGGCAGTGTATATTGGCGACATAGATTAGAAAGACATGAGAATGTAGTGAAATTGGACTTTGAAAATATATTGTAAAGTTATATAAAGGTAAAAAAAATGGGTAAAATAGAAAATCTTATTATTAAGATCAATTTCTATAGTAGACTTTAATTTTCTTTCTATCATTTTCAAGTAAAAATCTTCTCTTGGCCACTGAAGGGAGATACAAACAAAATTCATTGTCCAAGTTTTCAGAGTTTTGTGTCTATTGAGTCTTGATCAATCTGGTTATTGGTGGGGGTGGGGGGGAAGCAACAGTGGGATTTAAAACCTCCTCTTGCTTATCTCCATAACTAAGCAAGTTCATAGAAACAGAGGTAATTCCACATACTCTTTTTAGGATTTTAATTCTTAACACCAGCCCCTGAAACTTGATGGTAAGAAAGAAATGGAGTCTTCCCTTCCCTCCTTCTCCTCCTGTCCCCCTTCCCCCCGCCTTCTTCTCTTTGTTGGCTGTTTCTGTTGACAGGAAGGAAAATGCATTTGCATGTGCTTTCTTGTGCCTTTACATCAGAGCGGAGGTGGTATTCAGCAGGTTCTGACCGGTTCTAGAGAACCGGTAGCAGAAATTTTGAATAGTTCAGAGAACCAGAAAATACCACCTCTGACTGGCCCTGCCCCCATCTATTCTCTGCCTCCTGAGTCCCAGCTGATTGGCTGGGTCTTCTTTTGTTGCTCTGGAAGGAGAACTGAGCTGGAAAGCAGGCTAATGGGGTGGGGAGGGAATGGGATTTTGTAGTAACCTTCCCCCTGGAATGGTGTGGGAATACAGATTTTATAGTATCCTTTCCCTGCCATGTCCACCAAGCCATGCCCACCAAGCCACACCATGCCCACCATGCCATGCCCACAGAACCGGTAGTAAAAATTTTTGAATCCCATCCCTGCATCAGAGGTGGTATTCAGCAGTTTCTGACCAGTTCTGGAGAACTGCTAGCAGAAATTTTGAGTAGTTCGGAGAACCAGCAAATATCACCTGTGACTGGCCCCACCCCCATCTATTCTCTGCCTCCCGAGTCCCAGCTGATAAGCTGGGTCTTCTTTTGTTGCCCTGCATAGGAGAACAAAGCTGGAAAGCAGGTTAGTGGGGTGGGGAAGGAATGGAGATTTTGCAGTATCCTTCCCCTGCCACACCCACTAAGCCATGCTCACCAAGCCATGCCCCCCGGTAGTAAAAAAAAAACAACCGAATCCCACCACTACTTTATATATACACCCATGAGTGTTCTTAGGTGTTTACATGTGTGAGACTGATTTGAATAGGGAAGGAAATAATTAGTTTTAGAAACAAGGTACATTATTTTATAGGCAATTAATTCTAATTGATAGCTTTACTTCAAGTAAAGCTTTTTGGATTGTCTTGACCATGCCTTTCTTTTGCAATGTAGTTTCTGGTGAATAGACATATTTGTAGGTATGTACTGTATATGTGTAACACATAGTGATGTGTCCATTGGACATATGTGCAGGGATGGAGAATCTCCTGGACTGATTTCAGCCAGAGCTGGCAACCTTAAGGAGACATGGTGAGGAATCCAAACATTACTTCCTTGATGAAGATGCAATTTTAAATTCATGGTTATCTTTCTTTGGCAAGAGAAGTATCTGGGTATATTCCATGATACCAAGAGAAAGGAGAATCATGTAGTACAATAAATTAAAAGTCACACATTTCTGTAAACCTGCTTTTGGCTAGAGCACTTGCAGAAAAACATATGTGATTATGAATTAAAGTACTGCTGTGTCTATCCAGCTGCCCAATAATCCTTGACAATATTAGAACCATAAGGTTACATGGCTATTCTTAAGGAAACTACTTTGATAACAGATAACAGATAATAGATAATCAGAATTGGAAGGGACCTTGTAGATCATCTAGTGACTAGTCCAACCCCCCTCCCCACTCAAGTGGGAGACCCTACACCATTTCTGAGAAATGGCAGTCCAATCTCTTCTTGAAAGTCTCAACTGATGGCGCTCCCACAACTTCTGAGGGCAAGCTGTTCCATTGGTTGATTGTTCTCACTGTCAGAAAGTTTCTCTTTATTTCCAGGTTAAATCTCTCCTTGTTCAGTTTCCGCCCATTTGTGGTCTCTCTCTCTCTCTCTCTCTCTCTCTCTCTCTCTCTCTCTCTCTCTCTCTCTCTCTCTCTCTCTCTCTCTCTCTCTCTCTCCCCCTCCCTCCCTCCCTCCCTCCTCTGTCTCTCTTGCATGCTTTGTGGGGGAAAGCATTTTAAATTTAAATATAATATAGTATCTATTTTGATAAAACATTTACAAGAAAATGTGCAATTTATTATTGATGGTAAATTGTGAAATTTCATTTTAGATTTTTTTTTGGTAAAATTTAGAAAAGGCAATATATTGTTCTTTTGGAATTATTATTTGTTCAGCAGGATTTTGCATAATAGTCACATGCAAATAATGATGCAGAATCAGTTGCCTAGAAACTCAGTCCAATAGTCCTTTTTTAATTTTTTATTAAACTGGCGAGGTGTCATTATCAGAAACAATTTAACTTTATTGTTAACCCAATAAGGAAATGTAGATTGATTTGTATCACAATAATATATGTTAGTTTGAACTAAATTGAAAAAAGATGTGACTTCTTAGTAAGGACAATTATAGGCTTTCTTTTCCCTTACAAAATAAAATCAGTTATTTGAATTTAGGTTTCCATGAGGTACCAAATTCTATGGAGGGAGCAGTGTTATTCTACAAGTATGGCCATTCACTCTTATGTCCATAATGTAATTAAACTGAAAAACATGTGGATGATTTTATGCTTTCTAATAAAATCATGGTCACTAAGCAGTAACAATCTTTTGCTGTTAAGGGTGTTCTTTAAGGATTTGCATACAGTTTCCAGCAAGTAACTTCAATTTGACTAGATCCAGTTCTGTAGTCCTTCACACGTGTCCTGAAAAACAGAAAAAGAGAAGTGTTAAGTAGTTGCATTATTACTGATAAAATATATATCCAGACATAAACCTTTGGTGGCATTATAGTATTGTCTGATTAGCTTATTTGCTATGGTTATCCTAAAATCGGGTAATCACAGAGGTATCTGAATATTATTCAAGGGGTTCAAATTACATCTGACATACCATGTCTGAGGAGACTTAACAAGAATGATAGTTTATGCCTTTTGTTACTCAGTGTAACTGAGAATAACACACAGTGTAAAATATAGATATAATTCACATACCCCTATCCAAATGATAGAGTGGAACTTATGTAAAATCCCATGCATGGGGGCATGACATAATGTAAAATTTATATCTCTCTACTCTGAGAGCTTAAGGGAAGGTGGACCATCCCAATAGAGCTTCTAAAATCAAGGACTAGATTGCAACAAGAATTGTATGTTATATTCTAACACTTGTGAGAATCCTCTGCCTTTAATTAAGCCTTTTCCACAGCTCCATCCCACTTCTATTCTCAAGTCCATGTTCTCAAGCCAAGTTCTAAAGATCCAGATAATTTTTAGTCTAGAGAAAAAGGCAACAAAAATAACAGAATAATAGGATTGGAAGGGATCTTGGAGGTATCTAGTCCACCCCGCTGCTCAAGTAGGGAACCCCATAACATTACAGACAATCTCTTCTTGAAAACCTCCAGTGATTGAGCACCCACAACTTCTGAAGGCCCCTCTCTTCTCTGTGACCCCCCTCTTCTCTGTGGCAGCCTGTCAAATATTGGAACATTTCTATCATATCTCCCTAGTCTTTCTTTTCATTAAAAAAGACATAATTCTTGCAATCGTTCTTCATATGTTTTAGCCTTCAGTAAAAAATAATTAATCAAGGAAATGCTTTTAGGTTTCTCTCACCTGGTGGCTACATTGTGCTGTCCATGTACCATAACTGTTAGGGAACCATCAAAAGGTCTGTCAAAATTTGTATTAGACAAAAACTGACCTGGGAACACAGACATAAAACCACAATTACATTTTTTAATGTAATAACCTAGACATCCTGGAGGCAGATTACATGCTACTTAAATCTATCATAGTTGAAGTCTATGAAAAGTTTTCCCATTGCTTTTCTTTACGTAGTTATAATCAATGAATCATCCAGCATTTTAACTGCATCTTCTGGGATTATATTTTGACCACAGCAATCAAAAGCTACAATCTAAATTTCAGGCCACTTTCATTGTGCTTTTTCAAATAACTCTTACACTTATCAGTTATGAACATTTCTGGAATTTTGATGCACTATTTTTTTTTAACAAATTTTATTCAGTTTTTCACATAAAAACAAAAATCTCTTTTTAGTGGACAACATATTTCCGGGTTATCACCTTTACATACAAATATGACAGCAATTATACATTATATATGCATACTTAATTCTGTTATTACCTTTTCCATTCCAAATTTTCAGTAAGGAGAGAAACAAACACATTAATTCTAGCCTCTTTCATTAATCTCAGTCAAAACATCTTTTTGTTTCATTTCAATTATTTCAAATATAATCCTTTAATATTTATTTTAAAAGTAAAGATAAACAATATGTGTTTGCATAACAACAACAACAACAACAACAATAATAATGTTACCAATGTCTCTCCTTGCTTTTAATAGTCTATGTTAACTTGTTAATTTAGTTGGTTCTTTAGTCTGTCATATTCCCTTTCCATTACACATTCTTTTTATAAATTCTAGATTAATACAAATTTTAACAGTAAAAAAAAAAAGTATAGGTTTCCCCCCTTTTACTGCTTTGAGTGTGACACCTCAATTATTAAAATATACCTTTATTCCTTCATCTTGACCCCCAATAAACTATTATTTTTAAGAAGTTACAATAATAATCATTACATCTTTTCATTTGGATTCCTCAGCATATTTCCCCCCTTGATTTTTAATATGAGTTATCATTATCTATATTACCCTATTTTCTAAACATTTTTAATTGCAGAAATATTCTTATTATCCCTTGTCCCCCTGCAGAATCCCCTTTTAAATTCATCAACCATTATCTCTGAAAAAACAATTTCTTTTCAACATTTTACTATTTCTGTATTTGTTTATTTCATGCACATATTTCTTACTGCTTCTCCTCCCCCTCCTTTCCCCATATCTTTTCTCATTCCAGTTTATATCCCTCTCTTTCTTCCTCTCCCCTTTTCTGCTGGGTCTTTCTGCCTTTCCTGACTTCACAGGTATTCCCCTTTTGATTGACTTCTTAATTCTCAACTTTTTAACCTTTCTTCTTCCCCCACTACTTTGTAGCGTTCTTTGTGTTCTTTGTCTATTTAAAATGTCTTCTTCTTGAATCGACTCCTCTTCCTCCGAAGCTCTTTCTTCTTGTTCTTCCATCGCCATTTCCATTTTTTCTAACAAAGAGCAAAGTGATTCGCCTCTTTCCTGTAGTAATTCTCTCATATTTTTAAGTTCCATTTTTAATTCCCGAAAAGATATCATCATTACACACTCTTATATTTTATGATCGTTAAAGTCTACACACACACACAAAAAAAAACACTTTTACTTTCCTTCTTTCTTCTTTCAATTTTCTAAAGTTCTCAGTTATTCTAGCCCAGAGTCGATACCAAAAACATCAATCAATCCCACAGTCAGTCTTTCCTTGCTTTTTCCTTTATTCTGGTTCTGCTTTCACTTTCTAAGATTCTTACTTTGTTTCAATATTTCTTTAATGTTATACCCACACAAATTCATTCAGAAACAGGATGCTTTCCATTTTGTTTGAGTTCAAGTTTTTGTGAAAAGGTGGCACTCTTCCATTATACAAAGTCTTCACCTTTTTCCCCTATTTTTTTATTTAGGGTTTTTTAAACCTCAATATTCCAGCACAGTCCAGTCTCCAATTTGTAAACTTTATTATTATTATTATTATTGACAATCATAAGTCCAGCTTTATTTTATGCCTGTTTATTGCCAAAATATTTTAGTCCAATTTATTTAAATCTTTAGTTCCAGCTTCTTCTTTTCCCGGTTCGAAGCCCCGCTTAGCTGTCAAAAATATTTTCTTATTTTTTTTTCTGTCCCTTTGTAATTTCGCTTCTCACTTTTCTTTTCTTAAAAATTCCATGTTACCTTAATCCCGGGGTACTTTTGTTTAGTTGTATCACCCAATTGTCCCGGTTCAGATGTTATCCACCTCTTTCTTCCCTCCTGCACAAAACTTAATCCAGCTAAGTCCTCCTCTTCGGGGTGGCCATTTTAAACCACTGCTGCAGTCATCTTCAGGGGGAAAAAGACCAAGCCCAGGGGGGGAGATGCAGCTCCCCTCAACCTGGCTTGCAGCTTCCCCTTACTCCACCGCCCCTCCAAGGCAGCTTCAGCCCCTAATCGTAATGATCGGGGCTCTCCAATGAAAGAGCACGGACCATAGCTGCAGAGAGATGTGATCTATGATCTGTCTGCGAGGAGGCTCCACCTTCCAGCCAGAATTTTGATGCACTATTGTGCTACTAGTTAATTGTGAAAATACTTTTCCATTCAGAAATCTTCATCCATGGCTAGAGATGTGCCATATATTCTTCTCCAAGGCCATCATAAATCAGTGCAAGCAACAGATTTGGCTTTATCCTCCATGATGCAAGTCTCACATTTAAATGACACAGTCTACCAAGTAGCTTGCAAACAAGTCCTCTAGCTTCGGTGCTGGTATTTAGTTGCAGTTTGGGATAGATTAAGCTGTCCGTCTTGCATTGTTTAAAAGAACCCCTACTACTATTTGAGATGTGAATTCAGAACTTGATATGAAAATGCAAATCTCTCATTAACTCAGAGGCCTGCATGAGATGAGCAAGTGACAAAAGCAGTATTGTATTATCACAATGCGGGCTCCACAACATATATGTATTGTGATATCACATGCATATATGTTATGAATCATGATAACATGATATTGCTTTCATCATTCTGATGAAAGCCTTGAATACATATGCTCAGACTGTGATTGGAAATCAATAAATTAATTTTCTCATTTTAAAAGATTTGGAAGGCTGTTAGTCCCTTATTAGAGAATAAAACCTGCCCAGTTTTTCATAAGAAATTGCCATCGTTTCTGTTATAGGAAATAAGCATGTTTATTTACTCTATTCCAAATTTCAGAGGAATTATATATTTCCTTCCCCTTCCATTTGTTGATTTTTTACCAATTTGAATACAAATAACAAACATTATTTATATTTTTCCATGCAAGAAATATGAAATAGTTCAAATTCCAAAGGTGGGGAAAATGATTAATTGAAAGGAGTACAAAACATGTTTGTTCTCTGCTCAGTTGAGACTAAAATCACAGAGGGCACCAAAGGGTAAATGATTGACGATCAGCAAACAATTGCAGAAGAAGTTGAACATCCAGAGTGTTCAACAAGAATTTGTGTTTTATCCTCCAAACTTCCACACATTCAACACACACCATTTTGTAATCCTGGGAGGCAATTTCCAATAGGCACTAGGATTGGCTCTGATGTATTCCATCAATATCTTTGTTACAAAACAAAGGAAGCCTTAACTTAAATAAATAATGTAAATAGAGACAGAGTTACAAAACCATCAGGTATATTTCTCCAAATGAGAAATGAAAAAGGAAATGATTCAAACCCCTTTTTTCCTCACCTCGAAGATATATATGCTTCTATAGAAGACTATACAGTCTTGGTACTGTATCTATAGAAAGGGGCTTGGAAGGGTTTCATATGGACTCCACTCTGATATGAATATCTCTCAGACTTATCAAAGGCCATTTCCATATGATTAGTTTCCACTCTTCCAATCCTCAGTTTACAAGGTGATTATACTTTTTGCTACTGATTTGGAATGCTGAGAACAAGGTATGAAGCCCACCAGCACCCAAAAGCACTTCCCTATTGAGAAGAAAACCATAAGGCTATCTGCTGTATGTTCGTGAAATCACTAGGAGTCAAATCTGATTCAAGGGCAAATTTATCTTTCTCGTGTTAATGCACCTCAAAGGATTATCACAAAGACTAGCAAGATAACATGGATAAAGTGCTTTGTGGATATTACATATTGAAAAGCCAAATTCAATTCCAAATTGTATTACCGTAGTCTGCAACAGTAGTTAAATACTTACCGAAAAGTCCAGTAACTTGATTAGAAAAATAATCGCTGTTCTCAAAGTACAGTCCAAGCCAACCAAGAGGAGGAGGTATATAGAAAATTTTGGTTACAATGTTGTCTGGTCCTGACAGAAAGAGGCTTTCTCCACTTGTCAGTGTAACATTTAGCCTAAGAGGAAACAAACTATTATTTTCTAATATTCCTTTGACAACTTGTCATGCTGGTGTAGTAATTTAATATCACTTGAATTACTGCTATTGGTGAACACAGTTTTAATAAAACATATTTAAATGAATATTTTCACATTTTTAATTATATATCCCTTATGTATGTACCTGAACTAATTATATAGCATGTTTCAACACCATGGCCTTACAGAAAATAGAAAATGCCAATTCAAGCAACACCTCAAAGGCACCTTAACTGCTGACCCTCCACATAATCTAGTACAACAGAAAGAGAGGGATTTATTTTAAAATTTTCTTCTTCATTTTCAAACCTACATCTCATGCTTTTATTAAGGGGTCTTTTATTACCTTATCTAGATTTGTGGCTGTAGGGAGAAGCCAAATGCTCAACTGTTTTCCCCATCTATTTGATGGATATTTGCCATTAGAGGAAAATCAAATAACCACCAGCCCATATTTTTTTTTAAAAAGAGCAATAAATAATGACTCTATAGAAGGCAACATGAAATAATTACATAGGTAAACCTGATTTAGAAACAATCAAAAATAAATCAGAGTTGTATATGATTTGCCTTTATCAATTTGGAATTGTTTCCAGATACCAGTTTATGATTTCCATTGTCTCCTTCTGATTAATTTCATAGGGGTATCAAACACCATTTACACAAATTTAAATCTAGAAGAACCACAGAAGGAAAATGATAGAGCAGTAAATTCCAAGTACAGCCTTCTGGATATATAGTAGACTTAACCAGGATGTTGTATTAATACTAACAGTATGATCGCAATCTTTGAAAGCTGATAATACATCAGAAGGATCAATACTATTGCTGTGTTTCTGTCTCCATCATGACCATACATCAAATTACCCTACTAAAGGCAAAAATCAAATTGAAAAGAAACTGATAATTAGAATACTGTTAGATATCAGAGAAACCTAAGTCTTTCCAATACCAGATTAAGGACCAAAAAATCAGATACAGAATAACTTTTTCCATATCAACTTGGTTTTAACTAAGTAAATTAAAACCACCATCTCTTTCCAAGGAAGAAGGGACTAAAGATTGCAACTTGGAAGTGTTAATTAGATCAAGCTGATGGTCTAGCCAGTATGGACACCATCTAAACAATGGACCTCAAATCTCCAAATAATTTATCTATATTCTCAAAGTGTAAAAGTTCAAATCTATCGATAACAAGCTGACTAAATGCAGTACTGGCTGCTTTAATATTTAATTCTATGTTAATGAAGATGTGCAAATTAGATTTGAAAAAACCCAATTCAATGTTATTAAAATTGCAGCCTGATAGCCAAGGATTTTCATTTTATGTGTACTGTATCTGGGAGGAAGAAAGAGCACTTTTCAGTCTGACAGATTACACGAAAGAGGCTGTGTTTAAGGATTGTAGAGCTCTATTGTCTATAAAAGAAAACTAAAAATAGCAAATTTACCCTTCAATTGTTAAAGAGTTTCTGTCATTCCACACAAAAGAGTGACTGGAGCTATTACTTTTCAGTGTAATTTGTTTTGTTGACACCTTTATTTCCAGGTTCAGCCTCGGATAAGTTATTTCAAACTCTGCAAAATGGTTGTTTTTGCCAAGCTTGCCAGTCACTTGGATCCCTGGAAGTACGTAAAGGAACATTCAGGAAGCATATTAGCGTTTGCCTAACATTCATTAGTACAGAAATAATTGCCATATAAACACAATGAGTAAAAACTTCTGAATATCACAAGATTGCTGCTTACTTAATCTGATTGCCAATTCAGGTGGCTGCAGTTTGCTACCCTGCTCAATTTATTTAGACTCAAGAGCTAAGATGAGTTTAACCCACTTGGGATTTAGATGGGACGCTGCCACAAAACCCCAAGATTACTGGCTAGACATAGAAGCTTTCTATATCTATGTCTATATCTAGTATGTCCACATCTATCTCCTGGAAGAAAGTATGAGAACATATCCATGAACTTCACCGGCAGTCAAGCTTAATTTGAAGATGGCTTAGTTATACTACACAAATAATTACAACTTCTGTTTTTGTCCAGATAGCCAACCTTTCAGTCAAGCAATCAACCATGCCAATGCTGCTAAATATTTTTTACATCTGTGTAGCAGATATAAGACAAGACAATCGATAAAGAGTTGATAGGAATATCCAACATTTAAAATAAATATCACAAATAATCAGTGAATTTGGGAACTAAGAAAAGTCAGCACACCCACATATACATATTGGAATCTGCAACATGTTACAGTGCATTTGTCTGAAATGAGATGAAAATTACAGTCAAGAAAAACAAGGATCAGAAGAGAAGAATAGTTGGGTTTTTTTAGGCTGTCACAAGGAAAACATCCCCATAGAACTTTGAATATTCAGAGCATACCTTTCTCTGGATCAGATAACAGATTTAAGGGTGTTCGTGGCTGTCCATTAATAGATACACAAGCTAAAAAGTTTTCACTAGGTGGTTGAAAAAGGAAATGGATATATGAAGGCCTAGGAACATCTGGAAAGAAAGTAATTATTAGTATGTATTTTATACTAATTTATGGAGTCATCCAAGATCCCTAATAGCTTAGTTTTATGGCTGATGAAATTCAGGTAATTATAATTAGTGTGAACAGAAGGCTGCAAAAGTTTACAACATAGCTGTTAACAGAGCTGTCAAATTCTTTGTGAGGATATTTTGTTCCATCAAATGTCCAAGCACAGCACCCTAAAAGCAACCTCAGGAGTTTCTATTCAATAACAAAGAAAAATAGCCCATTAATGAGCTGGCATGACCGACTTAGGCTATAGTAACCATATGGCCTTTATTTCAGAAAGCTGTCCTTTAGATTTATTCAGTTTAACCGTTTATTTTCTTGACTTGGCTCTTGCATTGTCCTTTGTAAAGCATATCAACACAAACACTTTTAAATCCTTATGAACTTCTTTCAGATTTGCTCCCTTTTCAGGTTTGCCCTTTTTTCTGATCAAGGAAATATGATCATTATAACTTAAACCTATGTTGCACTTATGGAGTGGAAACATATGAAGAAGAAATAAATTGCAGCCTCAATTGTTTTCCCTCTGATGTTTTGCTGCAATAGATTAAATATACCATTTGTGGTGCTTTAAAAGGACATCCAGAATTGCCTTATTGGTGAGAGGGGTGGTATATAAGTTTAATAAATAATAATAAACTGGTTTTTCCAGTTTGACACTAATATTATTCTTATAACAATAGTGTCTACCTTCTTTCAGATTAACAAAGTCCAGATTCATTGCTTGTTTTTTCACTCACTGTACAGAATGGAGACATCACTTCAACAAAGGGGGAGGAGAGGAAAAAATGATCTCTTTATACAATCTATTATGTGCCTGACCTGTTTTCTTGTACCTCCCCCTACTTCCAGAATGAGGAGATTGGAGATGAAGAGATTGTAAGAGAGTAAGCAACACACAATGGGGAATACATTGGCTGTTTGCATGATATGCTTGGGTTTGCTGGCTTCCCCATTGTGTGCCTGCTTATTCTTTTGTAATCCCTTCCTCTCTAATGAACTGCTTGGGAAAGGCAATTTATTAGCTTGACTTAATGCCAAGGAGTTAAGCCAGCATTTCTCAAACTCAGCAACTTTAAGATGTGTTGACCAAATCCATGCTGGATGGAGAACTCTGGGAATTGAAGTCAACACATCTTAAAGTTTCAGAAATTGAGAAACTACAAGTCAAGATTCAGAGATGGTGGATATTGCAAAATACAGTATTTCTAAATTAGCAGTCAAGTTCAGACATTTGAGCATCACCAGTGCTAAGCTGGTTTCGTTTTGCTTCTTTTTCCTTTCAACTTCCCAGACAATTTTGTATTAGTTCAATTATTATTTATGTAACACCATGTTCTTTCAAAATTTTAATACTAGCATGTCTATTTACTTTACAAAATGATTGAATGTACAGTTTTTTAAAAGGTTGATCAACGTTTTGTAATTTGCCTTAATAAGAATACAAAGCATGTCTGAACTTGGCAAAAGTCTTTATCTGCATAGTAGAACCATTGATATCTTTTGATAATGTATCAATCTATTTTTGCATATGGGTAATCCACTGACACTGACCATGAGTTTGTGACGTTCTGCTAAAAGGTATTAACTTCATTTTCTCTGCTGATTCTGAGATAGGACGACCTGCAAAAATTTACATTTTAGTGAAGCTCACTAGTTTTTCTCTTTTACTTTGATCTGATATATAGAATAGCGTTTCATTATCAAAAACAAGAATTATATTTATTTCTTACCCAAATCTCAAGATAAGAAGAAAAGATAAGAAGCCCCCTCACCTGCCACAAATACATTTACACACAGACACACGCAGATATAATATATGAATACTATTAATAAGTGTGTGTTTCCCACAAATTTGCATGGATACACATAGAAATTAAGGCATGGTAATCCTTGCTCACTGACTTCCTTGTTCAGTAACCATTGGGAGTTATAGTAGTGCTAAAAAATAATATTATAAACAATCTCCACATTAAAAACTTTTGCAGCATCCCCCAGTCACAGGATCATCATTATAATCAGTATGTGTCGCCCTGTGCCTCATCTATGTTTTTTCCTCCATGGCAGAATAGAGAGATTGGAGAGGATAGAATTATAAGAGACTAATCAGGCACACAATGGGGAATACACAGTGAGAGCATATGCACACTTGGCCAGTAAAGAATTCATTCATTCATTCATTCATTCATTCATTCATTCATTCATTCATTCATTCATTCTCAATAAAAGCAATGCGTTCTTTGCTAAATTGTGTGCTTGCTTACTCTCTTGTAAAGATAATCCTTGACTTATGATCATAATTAAACTCACGATTTTGGTCATAAGTTGTGATGGTGTTAAGCAGATCACCAGATGTCCATACCCAATTTTATGGCAGTCATTAAGCAAATGCTGCGGTCGTAAAACTAATCCTATGTTTGTTAAACAAACCTATTGTTTGGTATGGGGCGTATTTTTGCTGGAAACTGAAAGTAAATGCCAGTTTCTGGCAAAAACATCATAAATCGCAATCACATGACCACAAGGTGCTGCAAACAGTTGTAAAGGTAGGCTAGTTGCCAAGCACCCAAAATTCAATCACTTGACCAAGGGGGACAGCCATCATAACTTTGAATATGAGTCATAAGGCTACCTGTAATCTCTTCTACTGCAATATCCCTGCTCTGACAGGGACAAGTAACAGATCAAGCACAGGAGAGATTGCCTAGAGAAATTGCAGGGCAGAGGGAAGGATTGCAAGAAAACAAGCAGGCATACAATGGGGAATACATTGGATTGTTTTCATAGCATGCTCATAACTCCCAGGCCTGAGAGATACTACATTTCTTTTGATATGTATTTCCCATTGTGTGCCAAATTACTCCCTTGTATTCCCTTCCTTTCCAATGAATTAAATACAAATATGTATTGCTAATTATCTCAGTACCCAACTGGGGTGAGATTCCAAAGGGAAGGAGAGTGGAGAAAAGGAACGCATAGTCACAACCAATTGGGTGTAGGAATCCAGAACAGAATCAAAGGCAGAGTGGAATCAGGCTGTGTCAATGATACTCCAGCCAAAACATTCAGATGATCATCAGAGGGCAGAAAAGATTTAGAATTTTCTGAACCCCTTCTGTGTCACCTAGGGATCAAACTGATTAATGTATTGAGACTGACTACCTGTTTATTCACTGCCAAGTCCTGTCTGTTCTAGCATAAGATATTATGCCACCCAAAGCAAATGCTTAGGCTCTTCTCAAGGTACATACTGGGCCTGCATCAGACAGCAACTAGATTTTATTTTAATGATTGGGGACACTCCAATTGAATGAAGGCACTCTGTGACTACTCAGTAGCTATTTACCTGTTATAAAGAAATACTGTAGTCTATGAAATACATGCATTGGCCATGTTGAAGGCAGGCATGGTTATTCAAAGTTGTTTCACAGGAAAGGACAAAAACAATGACTTTAGAAGCAAGAAGCAGATTTCAGATGGACTTTCCTAATGGTAAGGATTGTTCAATAATAGAACAAAAAGCCAAGTAGACCCTGAATTCTCCTTGCTGGAAACATTGAAAGAGAGGTTTTATAGCCATGGGTTAAGCCAGAGGTCCCCAAACTTGGCAACTTTAAGACTTGTGCACTTCAACTTCCAGAATTCTGGGAGTTGAAGTCCACAAGTCTTAAAGTTGCCAAGTTTGGAGGTTTCTGGGTTAAGCCATGTGATCTTTGGGTTAAGCCATCCTGGGCAGATGTCAGGCATGAAGAATTGGGAGATAGTCCTTGACTTACAACCATTTGCTTAGCAACTGTTCAAAGTTATAGTTGTGTTGAAACGTGTGGTTTAAGATTGGTCTTCACACTTATGACCATTGCAGAATCCCATGCAGTTGTGGGCTCAAAATTCAGGTGCTTGGCAACCAGCATGATGGTTGCAGTATCCTGAGGTCAAATGATTGCCATTTGCAACCTCTTCAATGGGCTTCCAACAAGCAAAGTTAGTGTAGGAAACTGGATTCACTTAACACCCATGGTGGTTTGCTTAACAACTGTGGCAAAATAGGCCACAAAATTGGGTACAATTCCTTAATGACTGCCTCACTTAGCAACATAACTTCTGACACTAATTGTGGCTTTATGTTGAGGACTACCTGCATAGTTTTAATTGATTGTAGTAACAGGACTTGGTTGGTACAACTAAGGAAAGATGTGTAGATCTTTGATACCTGACTCATGGAGGTGGATTAGGTTAGTTTAAATCAGATTTAAACCCAAGTGACTTGGAGTCAGAGTTTCTCAAACAATTCTACTTTGCATAAAAAAGTTTGGAGTTGAGGTGAGTGGCTGGGAGGCCAGATGAGCAGCCAGATGAGATGAGGGGCTGCATGAGGTGAGGCCCCTTTGAAGTGAATGATGTTGAATTGGCCACACCCACCCAGTCACATGACCACTCAGCCACACCTACTCAGCTGGTCATTAGGGCAGAGAACCGTTGTGAAATTATTTGAATCCCACTACTGAATATGTTCCAGTTAAGATGATTTATTGCTCATGCCTATACACAAGATTCTAGTTAACTAGTGAACAACACTAAACTGGTACTAGATAAGAGTTAATGGAATTCAAGGGGCAGGGCGGACTTGATTCTCTTGTGGGAACATAATGATTCCAGACTGGTTCCTCTCTTGAATCCAACCCCCTAGGCTCTGCCTCTTCTTCGCCTACATCAGGAGGCTAGAAGATCCTTCACAAGCCTTCCATTCTATCATTGTATGCTCATGTATCAGAAGTATTGTCTAAAAATGATTATGTGACAGAGGAAAATGAAATTATTTAAATGCTTGGAAGTTGTAGAAACTGGAACAATTGTTTATTTATTAAATTTATATGCCATCCTTCTTGCCAATCAGGTTCCCAAATGAAAGGCTATATCTATAATGTGGCCTACAGCATAATACACATTACCAACACATGCACATTTGTAACATATAAAAATAATATTTATAGGATACTTTCGTGTCACTATTGTTTCATTTGTTACAAAAAAAAGTAACTTGTGTTGAAAAACCAAAGCTTTGCATTTTATTTTGGACCTTTCAAAACATACATTAAGAAAAGGGTAGATTTCTTACTGGAATAACTTTTTGGATTTTATTACAGGAGAGGATGACACGGAAAGCCCATTTCTCAATACTACAGGCAATAGCGTGATCAAACTAACAGATCTTTGTTAGACTTAAGATGACAAAATACCTGGGAGAGCAGCTGAAGGCATCAGAGATAAATCAGGAGTAAGCATGGCACTTACACCAGCCAACCTTGGTGGACCTATGAAAGAAGTTAAGTGGGTTTTATGATGGAAAAAATTGTCAGAAATAAATACTGGCACTATATTTCTAGAATATAAAACATACCATAGGATTGACCTCTAAGAAAAACTTGCCTTCCACCAAATCGTCCCAAATCTTCCTGAAAATCCTCATTATCTGGGCAAAGAAACAATGACAGAAATAATATTAAATTTATTAAAAAGGAGCTTCCATCATTTTCTAGATTCTTAACTCTCAGAACTGTCCCCTTGGGCTAAGAAAGAGAATGTGCTCACCCATCTCTGAGGTGATTTATGTTGAAAGATTACAAATAGACCTGTCAGAACTTAGATCCTCCTGCTTTAATGGGAAACTCATTATTATTCTATTTATTTATTTATTTTGTATCCCACTTTTATTATTTTTACAAATAATTCAAGGTGGTGAACATATCCAACACACCTTCCTCCTCCTATTTTTCCCACAGCAACAACCCTGTGAGGTGGGTTGGCTGAGAGAGAATGATTGGCACAAGTTCATCTAGCTGGCTTTCATGGCTAAAGCGGAACTTGAACTCACAATCTCCTGCTTTCTAGCCTAATTACCAGACCAAACTGAATCCCATCATCTTACTAGTTCACCAAAATCATTTGCAATCTAATTCAGAATTCTGAATCACCAAATTCCATCAAGAGACTTCATAACACTATGAGCTACAATCACAATCACAACATATAATCTTTTCCTATATTATTTATAGATCATAGCCTAAGAATTTAGGAATAACTATAGTAGCAAGACATGCAATGAAAATAACAAATCGTTAAGCTATAATATTCTGGTTTCCATTGTATTGTTTAGTCCTATTTTATATATATATAAAAAGACAACATACTTAGTTTAAAAAGAGAGTGGCTAGAACACAATTCAGTTTTATATTGAAATAATCTAATATGTGAATCAATATTAAGGGGAAAAGTACATTTACTTCTACATGCTTACAGTATGCTTTTAGAAAATCTAAAGAAAATGCAATTTATACGTACTAAAACTGTACTACAGAAAATAGCTTGATATATTAATGGTTATATTATTGACTAAACAAGGAATAGGATTAGTTTTTTAAAAAAAAATGTTGCTAAAATGCTCAAAGAAAATAAAAAAAATGCTAAAAAAATCTCAGGCCTGTTTCATGGTAATAGCAATAGCACTTAGACTTATATACTGCTTTATAGTGCTTTACAGCCCTCTCTAAGTGGTTTACAGAGTCAGCATATTGTCCCCAACAATCTGGGTCCTCATTTTACCCGCCTCGGAAGGATGAGTCAACCTTGAGCCCGATGGGATTTGAACTGTCAAACTGTAGGCAGCTGCCTGCAGAAGTAGCTTGCAGTACTGCACTCTAACCACTGTGCCACAGAGGCTCTGTGTAATCAATGAACACTTGAAAAATATATTATATTCAGAGTGAACATCAATGATACCATCCATACCTATGCTCTCACAGACCATAGTTAGCATGATTATTGCTTTTCTTTCAGAATCGTAAATTCATCCTGGCAGCACTTACAGATATACTCAGAAACAGGTTTCTCCAACCTTGGCAACTTTAAGCCTGGCGGACTTCAACTCCCTTTGGGAGTTGAAGTCCTCCAGGCTTAAAGTTGCCAAGGTTGAAGAAACTTGCTCAGAAACATTGTCCCAGTTATTCTTCCAGCAGCTGATTGAAATTCAGAAGACCATGGAATGGCCAGCTATCTGTTATAAGAAATAGGTGGGTTTTTACCTTTTTCTGTTGGCTTGTTAGCTACCTCTTCAGCTTCTGGCTTGGTGACCACCATGGAAGTCATGGGTGTTACAAAGCTGTACTTCAGGGAAAGGTTTAATGTTTGGTTTTCCAGTTTTTTTCTCTCTGCTCCTTCCACCAAAATGCTAAAACACAGAGCATAATTTCCACTGATTCTTTATGTGACACAGGATTTTTTTAAATATAAAATTAGCATGCTTTAAGATGTGGTTTGGAATTTTCATATTCTTTCATTGAGACACAAAGTGAAACCCACTGAAGGACAGGATAGACTGATCCGTGCAGCAAAAAGAAGCTACTCTGAAAAGTTAAGGAATCAGTTCTCTACAAAATGAACCAGCAAACATGTGGAAAACTTTTAAAAATATCACTGGTTATAGCAAACCTTATTCCCAGGCTGAAGGAAATCAACAACTGGCAGATGACCTGAATGTGTTTTACTGCAGGTTTGAAAGGAAACTACAACCACCTATCTCCACAACCCCCATCTCAAACACGCCAACAGCCAAGCCTCCTACAACTGACCCCATCTCAGACACACCAACAATAGCCAAACCTCCAATAACTGACCCCATCCCATTGGGTTCACAACCCCTGGTGATCACAGAAAAGGAAGTGCAAGATCTGTTTCACAGACAAAAGCCAGGAAAAGCACCAGGCCCAGACAAGATAACTCCTTCTTGCTTCAAAGTCTGTGCTGACCAATTGGCCCCCATCTTCACCGGAATCTTCGATAAATCACTAGAGATGTTCTATGTTTCTTCTTGCTTCAAATGCTCTACTATCATCCCAGTGCCAAAGAAGCCCTCCATCAAGGAACTGAATGACTACAGACCAGTTGCTCTAACTTCAGTAGTTATGAAAACCTTTGACAGGCTAGTGCTGTCCCACCTGAAAACCATCACAGATACACTGTTAGACACCCTGAAATTTGCATACCAAGCAAATAGATCAATAGATGATGCTGTTAATATGGCTCTGCACTACATCCTACAACACCTTGAATCTTAAAATACCTACACAAAGATCCTCTTTGTAGACTTTAGTTCAGCATTCAATGCCATCATTCCAGACATTCTTCTAACTAAACTAAACCAGCTAGCAGTACCTGAACATACTTGTTAGTGGATCATAAGCTTCCTAATGGATAGGAAGCATCAGGTGAAGCTAAGCAGAATCAAATCTGATACTCGTACATAGCACAGGGCCCACCCAAGGCTGTGTGCTTTCTCTACTTTTCTTCTCTCTATATACCAATGATTACATCTCAAATGGTCCACAACAGTAAATCTGCATACAGATGGGAGGTTGAACAACTAGCCTTGTAGTGTGACCAGAACAATCTGGAACTGAACACACTCAAAACCATAGAAATGGTGGTAGACTTTAGGAGAAACCCTCCCATACTACCACCTCTTACACTATTAGACAACACAGTATCAACAGTAGAGACCTTCAAACTTCTAAGTTCTCAAGACCTAAAATGGACACCTAACATCAAAAACGTCATCAATAAAGCACAACAAAAATGTTCTTTCTATGCCAACTCAGAAAGCTCAAACTGCCCAAGGAGCTGCTGATACAGTTCTACAGAGGAATTATTGAGTCTGTCATCTGCACCACTATACTGTTGATTTGGTTCTGCAACCCAGCAAGACAGACACAGATTTCAGAGGATAATTAAAACTGTGGAAAAAACAATTACTATCAGCCTGCCTTCCACTGAGGACCTGTATACGGCACGAGTCAAAAAGAGGCTGTGAAAATATTTACAGAGCCCTGGATATAAATTGTTTCAATTCCTACCCTCAAAACAACACTATAGAGCACTGCAGATCAGAACTAGACACAAGAACAGTTTTTTCCTGAACGCCATCACTCTGCTAAACAAATAATTCCCTCAACACTGTCAAATTATTTATTACATCTGCATTGCTATTATATTAATCTTCTCATCATTCCTATCACCCATCTCCTCCCACTTATGACTGTATGACTGTAACTTTGTTGCTTGTATCCTTACGATTTATATTGATTGTTTTCTAGTATGATTTAATTGCTTATTTGTACACTATGACTATCATTAAGTGTTGTGCCTTATGATTCTTGACAATTGTATTTTTTTTATGTACACTGAGAGCATATGCACCAAAGACAAATTCCTTGTGTGTCCAATCACACTTGGCCAATAAAGAATTCTATTCTATTCTGTTCTGTTCTAGGAATGAACCAAGAATGAACAACAGAACTGAAAATAGTGCGTGCCAGCAACTAATAGAAGAAAAACACTGTGCCTTTGTGAACTCAAGTACTAACTACCTGAGTTAGTTATAATATTTAGAAGAAAGTATTTTCTTTAAGTTACCATTCCCCAAAATATACAAAGATAGCCACTTACACCTTTTCTAATAGCTGTTGAATGGTTAAATAGGCCCATAATTTTTCGATGAAATTTCCAAATATGTATTCCTGGTGTTTAAAAATTTGTGCTTTCTCTGTGACATTAGCGTTTTCTTTCAGGGTCAAATTGCTTCCATGCTGAAAAACGGGGGAAGAGATCAGGGTGAATTTTTGATATAATACTCAATCAAGTTCTATTCTGCAGAACATAATTTGAAAGGAGGGCTCCTTTCAGTTTACTCCCTTTAAGAAAGCAAAAATTATAAACATTAAAATAGTGAACTGGATGGTCAAAATATTGAATTCATTGGGCACATTTGCACAGCACAATGAAGGCAAATCTGGTTTAACCTTCAAATGATTCTAACAGCTGTTACACTTGTTGAGCTACAATCCTTCCATTCATGATTTAAAATTTTTTTATCAGGCAATATTTAGCGCAGCATCTTCACCTGTGTCTTCTGTACATACACATATACTCCATTTTGTATTTTTAAAACAAGGTAACACACTGTTACTAATTTTCAGAACTTAGTTTGGAAACATAGCTCAGAATTTCATCTGAAATAAAACTCTTGTACCTTTTCAACTGATAGTAGTTACATAGTACTTACCCCCTGAGCATTTATTTCCAAGGAAAATATATCAATTTCATTGTCAAGTTTTCCAGCCACTACAATTTCAGAACCCTCATAGAGCAACTTAAAGTTATTTTCAGTGACATCTTGTACAGCATTGCCAAGATAATTTATATTAATCTCCTTCAGGATGGGAATAGCCACTTCACTGTAAAAGTCCTTAAATGAAGAAAACAAGAAGCAGGGGGAATCATTGCATATTTCAATCAGGAAAATTAAGATTATTTTTAGCATGCTACTGATGTACGTCAAAAGATACCGATAAGCTTTGAACATCAGTCCTTACCTGGAGCTGAAGGGTTGCATCTGAGTCCTCATATATACGTCGAGCAACTCCTGAATTATCTAAGGCCAACTTCTCCAGAAAACTATAGCTTACATCAAATCCAAAGCCAAGGCAGTAGAGGAAATACTTCCCTTGATTGGCTTCATTTATGTTTTTCTGTATTTTCTTAGGGTCTGTTTCACCTGTTATATGGATGAATGGGCACAAATATTGCATTACTTTGTTTTAAATTATTTATTGCCTCTGCTGGCTTTTCTACTTTATCAGCATTAGCTGTCTTGAGTGCCATTTTCTGCTGAAAAGACATGATGTGAACATGGTATGAATATACATGGCAGTGTACCTCATGAAGTAGCTTGCTCAGATGTGTCACTGAACTAAGAGAAAGAGTGAATGCAGGGTGGAGGGTGGAGCTGGCGTCGCAGCAGTACAGCGTGCAATCTTTAAGCTCTAAGATCGCTGCTGATATCTCCATTGCAGGACGGTCCCAACAGACCTAAAACGTCCCGTAGAGATGGTGACAGAGGAGGGCACATCCTGTTGATCCCAGGGACATCACAAATCCCTGGTAGATCCAGGAGAAGCCCCTTTTTTCCCGCAGCAGAGAGGCAGCCATTAAAGCTGCTGAAGCTGGGATAGCTCCGGAACGGAAGAAAGCTGGAAAGAGAGAGTATCAGTTTGGTGAGATAATTTTCTACTTATTTTTTCTGGAGAGAACACCCTAAAAGACTAAAAATTAAATTTAAAAGTGAAGATAAAAGTGCTCAAGTGGCGAGATTAAGCACAAATTAAACCTGAAGGTTTTTCCTTTCTTTTTATTGGAACTTTGGATTTTGTAAAAACTTTTCAATTTTTAAACTGGACTGGTCTTTCCTTTTTAATTTTAATTTTTCCCTTTCAAAATAACTCTTTGGAAAAGTTTTTTTTCCTCTTGTTTTTTCTCTTTAATAATTTTAGATTCTTTTTATTTATTTTTTATTCCTGGTTTTAATATTAGAGGGGAAGGGAAAGGAAAGGGGAGGCTTGGATACATTGTTTTCCTTTCTTTCTTTCTTGTTGATACATTTGGTGTTACATTCAAGGACTCTGTGCTTTTCATTGAAAAGATAGTGGGAAGAGCATGTAGATTGTTTGCAGGTGCTCTTCTGTGGAACTACTGATAGCTGGAGTCTGGATTTGAAATTGAAGAAAGAAGATTGAAGTGACCTTGAAAAGAGAACTGGAAATTTTGTTTTTGATTTAGTAAAGAGCCTCGAACATTTAGTGGCAGTGCTTTGCTTACTGACAGAATTGCATTTTCTCTTTCCTTTTTTTCTATTCCCCCCGTTGGATTTTTATATTTGGACTTGAGTCCTTTGATGCAAGAATAAAATTGCTTCTTTTTCCCTCCCTCCTCCCTTTGTTTTACCTTTTTAGCAACGGGAATATACAGATTTCTGTCTTCTTAAATTTTTTCCTATTTTTTTTTCATCCTTTTTCCATTTTCCATTTTTTCCTTTTTTTCTACATAATTGGAACCAATTGGATTAAGGTATTCAAGTGCCTGAAGATTTTTTCCCTTCCCTTCCCTTTTTTTATTTTTATTTTTTTACTGGAGTGGCAGTTGGCTGATCTTGCTTTTTCTTCTCAATTTTTCTATTAAGTACTCTAAGATGAGCAGAAAGGTACCAGCCTCAGCTTCTTCAATCTTGACTTCTTCCTCCTCACCATCTGGAGGACAACGATCAATACGGGTAATGTTACAACAAGAGAAGGAGAAAGACGTGACACTGCAGATGATTATGCAAGGTATTCAAAAGGTACAAGTAAAAATGGATAATATTAAAAAGAGAACGGAGAATATTGAGCAAAGAACTGAAAAGACAGATGAGAAAATTTAAAATATTCAACAGATGATGATTCAATACGAGGACAGAATCAAGAAAATTGAAGAATAAGATGTACAAAGAGATAAGAAGATTGGAGATATGGATACCCGATTGAGTGAAGTGGAAAGAGACAAGGGCAGATCTCTGCAATCATTGGGATGGGAAATTGATAGATCAGAATTCTATCTTAGATTTCAAAATATAGAAGAAAAGGGTGAAAACCTTGCTGAAATGATGACAGAAATCCTGGCAGAAGCATTAGAGGTAACTAAAGAGAAGATGATGGATGGATGGAATGGACGAGGTGTTTTGTGTCTATACAAGATATGCAATGAGAAATAAACTGCCAAGAGAAGTTTATATCAGATTTACTAAGAAAATAATTAAATCACAAATACTGCAGGTGGCAAGAGAAAAAACACTAAAGTACAAAGATAAAGAAATAGTGGTACTGAAACGGGTACCGAGAAGAGTGAGAGAGATAAGAAGAGAATATTTATTCTTGACCAAAGAGTTTCTTAAGAGAGGAATAAATTAGAGATGGCTGATACCAGAAGGTCTCATGTTTACCTGGCAGGAACAAAGACACAGAATTGATACAGTTGAAAAAGCTGAGTTATTCTATCTGGAATATTTCAGAGGAAGGGAGGACTGAATTTCATGAGGAATGTACAGCAGTAATTGAAAAAGAAGAAGGAGCCATAGGTGGTATACCCAGAGAGCAACGAGAACCAAGATCTACTAGAGCAACAAATCCTTCTTATAAAGTCTAAAATGGATGAAAGAAAACTGATTACGATTAATATAAATGGACTTAATTCAGCTATTAAAAGAAGAAAAATATTTCACAAGTTAGAGAAATTAAAATTTGATATAATCTGCCTACAAGAAGTACATATTAAAAAACAACATGATTATATATTGAAACAGCAAAACTTAGGGAAATTATTTACAGCATTGACACAGTGTAAAAAGAGAGGAGTGGTGTTATACATTAGAGATACAATCCCTGCAGACCAAATATATACAGATGATGATGGAAGGATTTTGATGGTAGAGATAATGGACAATAATCTAAAGATATTTTTAATAGCAATTTATGCCCCAAATGATAATCAAGATTATTACAGGAAATAGGAGCTTCCGGTTTGAGCTTCTTTGGTGACAGACCGAAACCTCATCTCTCCGAGGCTTTGATCTGTGCTCACCGCTGGAGTGCCCTGAGCCAGCTGGTTTCAGGGCTAAGCCACCCCATAGAGGCGGTGAAGAGGGGGGAGACTGCCTGCAGGGTTGACGAGAGCCTCATCTCTCCTCCCCAACTGGCCATTACTCCCTTTCCCGAAGGCGGTTGTAGCGGTGGTCAGAAATGGCCACCACAAAGAAGAACTCGACCGGAAAATAATGTGCAGGAGGAAGATAAGAAGAGAAAGTTTTGGTTGACTGGGTCAAACAGCAAAAGCAACAGATAAAGTACCCTGGAATTTAAACTTAACAACATTGTTCCCAAAGAAGATTTTGAAGCTGTGAAGGAGAGAGAGAAGGGAAAGGATTAGGGTTTTTTTCTTCCCTTCTTTATACTGACAGCTAAGAGACTTAAGCAAGAAACTGAAAAAAAAAATCCACTCTGACATTAATAGGCATCTAAGCTGAAAATAAAAGTCAAAGGGATAATAAAGATTTCTGGACATTTAAAAGTTTTTAAAAGCTGGAAAGGAGGGGGAAAAAAGAATAGAAGGGCAGGATCTGGAAAAATGGAGGAGACTGCCTGGAATTAAGGAATGGAACTGTAATTAAAAGGAACTTACAGTGAAATTTTAACAATTTTAACAAGATTTCTCAAAGATACATTTTAATGGAAACTTGGTAACAAAATAATAGAACCCCAGGAAGAGAAAGTGGAAAAAAGAAGCAAGTAGAAGTAGAAACAGCCTTGGATTATTTGGATTACTTGGTGATTTTTGGTTTTTTGCATCTAGATTACTAAAATTAACCGTGTGGTTGTTTAAAAGTTTTTAAAATGGTATCACTCTTAAAAGAACTGAAAATGGAACTTTAAAAATGGAAAGAAGATGCACAAGAAGGGAGAAGTTCTTTTAGCTTCATGTTTCAATTCTTAGAAATGGAGATCTGGAACTATGAGAAGCAACAAGCAACGCTTGCAGAACAAGAAGATTGGGACAAAGAAGAAGCCATCTTTAATTATCAAATAATTTTAAGTGGGGGGGGGAAGAAAAGGGGGGAAAGAGAATGAGAGGTTTAAGATTAGAAAAAACAACCAAAAAGAAGAACACTTTGAAAGATAAGTATAATATTAGAAAGCAACAGAAGAGGGGATTACAGATGAAAGAGTTATCAATCTATATCAATCTATTAACTTTTATTGTAAGGCTTACTAATCTATTTCTTTACCATGTCTTTTTATCTAACCATTGATAAAATAAATCCCATATCATATAAAATTGTAAAATCTCTAATTTCAAATGTCAATCTACTCATTTCAGCACATTCCAAGATTCTCTTAATGATTTCCTCCTGTGATTGTATTTTCTCATTTTTCCAGTTTTTGGCAAATACAATCCTAGCCGCTGTTAATACATTTACAATCAGATATTTCAAGTCTTTACTATATATTTCAGGTAAAATTCCCAATAAAAAATCTCTGGTTTCAAGTCTATATGTTTTTTTGTCATTTTTTCCAACCACATGTGGATTTTAGTCCAGTATTTTTTAGCAGCCTCACAAGTCCACCACAAATGGTAATATGAGCCAGGTGTCTGATGACATTTCCAACATTTTTCAGATTTATTCTTGAACATTCTTGCTATTCTTGTCGGGGGGAAATGCCACCTGTAAAATATCTTATACAAATTTTGTTTATATGCTGTTGACATTGTCGTTTTATAATTTTGAGACCACAATTTTTGCCATTTCTCTAAATCAATCGCATATCCAAAATTCTTCCCCCAAGCAATCATAGTTTCTTTAATTTGTTCTTCTTCTAATTTAATTTCTAATAAATATCCATACATTTTTTTAAATCACCCTTTCATCAGTACCTGTCAAAATCTTATCTAAGTCAGTCAATTTATCATAGATACCTTCCATTTTAGAATCTTTATGAATGTATTTGCGCATATGAAAACCAATTCATCTTTATACCTTGTTCCTCTAGTTTTTGTATAGATTTGAGTTCACCCTTTTCATTCAATATTTCACCATATCTAACTGTTTGTTCGTTTTTGTATATTATAGGACAAGAAAATGCTTCAATAGTCAATAGCCAGACTGGAATTTTCAAATAACATTGTCTTCTAATCTTCTCTCAGTTTAACCACAGAGACTCCCATATATAATGTCTTCTAAAATACCCCTGTGTTTTAGTTCCTTTATACCATAAAAAAGCATGCCACCCCAACAACAAATCATGTCCTTCTAATGTCAACAATCTAGTATTAGTGTTATCCATTCCTTAACCCATATCAGATTTGTAGCTTGGTAATACAACTCCCAATTAGGCAAACCAAATCCTCCTCTAATCCTTCTTCTAGCATCTTGCAAAAGTTTTAACTTTATTCTCGCTTTCTTACCTAGCCATATATATTTCAACACAATTTTATTTAAATCTTCAAAGTAATCTTTTCCAAGCCTAATTGGAATTGTTTGAAACAAATATAAAACTCTGGCTGATTCCAGAAGGTTTAATATTCACATGGCAAGAACAGAGACATAGAATTGACTCAATTGAGAAAGCGGAATTATTTTATACAGAATTTTTTGGAGGGAAAGAGGAAGAGGCAGAAAAAGAAGTTTCACTAATTGAATTCCAAGAGGACTGCCAAATGGCGATTGAAAAAGAAGAAGGTGCAGTAGGTGGAAAGGTGGAAGCCAAAGAACAACGTGAACTAAGATCTACGGGAGCTGCTAAACCTAATTACAAAATATAACCATGGAAGAGAAAAAACTGATTAAAATTAATATAAATGGACTTAACTCAGCCGTTAAAAGAAGGAAAACCTTTCATAAATTAGAGAAATTAAAATTTGATATAATTTGTCTACAAGAAGTACATATTAAAAAACAATATGAACAATTTTTGATACAGCCAAAACTAGGGAAAATATTTACTTCCTTGACACAATGTAAGAAAAGAGGAGTGGTTTTATATATTAAAGAGACCATCTCAGCAAAATTGATTTATACCGATGATGACAGAAGACTAACGGTGGAAATAATGGACAATAATATGAAAACACTCCTGATTACAATCTATGCTCTGAATGAAAAACAAGAAGAATTCTACAAAAAATTACATATGAAAATAATTGAACTGGACTATGCTAATATAGTTATGATGGGAGATTTTAATGGAATTGTAGACAATAAATTGGATTATACAGCACAGAAAACAATAAAGCTAAGCAGAACTATTTTGAAGACGCAAACAAACCAGGCAGATGGCTAGCATATAAATTGAAAAAGGAAAGAGACTTTAGAAGAATAAATCAATTGATAAATGAACAAGGACATGTATGCTATGGAAATGCGGAGAAGAAAAAAATTATTCAAGATTACTATGGAAAACTGTACCATCAAGAGAATGTTCAGGAAGAAAGAATTCAATAATACTTACAGGAAGCAAATTTGCCTCAGATACCCAAAGATATTGAAATAATGTTAGAAAGTAACATAACAATGATGGAATTAACAGAAGCTTTAAAAAAGCAAAACATTGGGAAAGCACCAGGTCCGGACAGTTTGCCAGTGAAATTTTATAAGACATTCCAGGACACATTGAATCTTCACTTATTAGAAGTTATGAAGTTATGACAAAGAAGAGAATACCCAAAACATGGTCAGAAGCATATATCACAATTGTACTGAAAGAGGACACAGACCCACAGCAAGTTAAAAACTACAGACCTATCTCACTATTAAATTCAGATTATAAAATTTTTGCTTCAATTCTGGCAGAAAGACTGAAAAGATACTTAAACAATTTTATTCATCCTGATCAAAAGGGATTTCTGCCAAAGAGACAGATGAAAGATAATATGAAAATAATTTAAGATAAACTGGAATACTATGAGGCACATCCTGAAAAACAAATGGCTCTGATGTTTTTAGATGCACAAAAAGCCTTTGATAATGTGAATTGGCGTTTTATGCTGTTACAGTTGAACCAAATGGGCTTTGGTAAAAAAAATTATTCATGCCATCGAAATGATATATCATAAACAAACTGCAAAGGTTATGATATATGGAGAGTTAACACACTTTATAGATATAAGAAAGGGGACTAGACAAGGCTGTCCAGTGTCGCCTCTATTGTTTCTGTTAACACTGGAAGTGCTGAATACGAACAGAGAAGAAAAAGAAATAAAAGAGATGAAAATTAAAAAAGAAGATTATAAACTACAAGCTTTTGCAGATGACCTGGTATTTACAATATATTAGAGGATCCATTGAAGTCAGCACCTAAACTGGTAGAAAAGCTAGAAGAGTATGGGAAAGTAGCAGGTTTGAAAATAAATAAAGATAAAACAAAGATTTTAGCAAAGAATATGTTAGTAAGACGAAAGAAAGAATTGGAGGAAGTTTCCAGGTCACAAACAAGGTTAAGTATTTAGGGATACATATAACATTGTAGCACACTTAAGGAGGACAATTATCTCAAACTTAAACAACAGATTGCAGCAGACTTGATAAAATGGGAAATTTTACAATTATCACTGATTGGGAGAATATCTACAATTAAGATGAATGTATTGCCTAGAATCTTATACTTATTCCAGGCAATTCCAATCAGATTAGGGAAAGAGGAGGATTTGCTTTGCCCAACTGGGAATTATACTACCAAGCGATGAGTATGATGTGGGTAAAGGAGTGGATAACACTAAGGAATACTCGACTTTTGAATTTAGAAGGACATGACTTGCTGTTGGGGTGGCATTTTAGAAGACATTATATTTGAGAAGCATTGTTTCTAAACTGGGAGAAGATAAAAAAGCAATATTATTTAAAAATTCCACTATGGTTATCTACTATTGAAGCTTTTTCCTATCCAATAATATATAAAAAGGAACAAACAGTTAGATATGGGTGAGATATTGAATGAAAAGAGTGAACTATGCAAGCATTGGAAGAATAAGGTGTAAAAATGAATTGGTTTTCATATTTGCAAATACAATCTAGATTTGATAGAGATGTTACAACAGAAGGTATCTATGATAAGTTGACTGATTTAGATAAAATTTTGACAGGTACTGATGAAAAAATAATCAAAAAACTTTATGGACATTTGCTAGAGTTTAAATTAGAGGAAGAACAAGTAAAAGAAACAATGACTGCGTGGGGGGAAAATTTGGCATATGGAATTGACTTAGATAAATGGCAAAAAATGGTCTCAAAATTATAAAATGACAATGTCAACTGCATATAAAGAAAATTTATATAAGATGTTTTACAGGTGGCACTTACCCCAATGAGAATTGTGAGGATCTTCAAGAATAAATTGGATAAAAGTTGGAAATGTCATCAGATACCTGGTTTATATTACCACATGTGGTGGACATGCTCGGATGCAAAAAGATATTGGACTATAATCCACACATGGTTGGAAAATATGACAAAACAACACATAGACTTTAAACCTGAGATACTTTTATTAGGAATTATACCAGAAATATATTGTAAAGAATTGAAATATTTGATTGTAAATGTTTTAACAGCAGCTAGAATTGTATTTGCTAAGAATTGGAAAAATGAAAAAATACCTATACAGGAGGAAATTATTAAGAAAATCATGGACTGTGCTGAAATGATTAAATTGACATTTGAAATTAGAGAACAAGAGGATAAACAATTTTATATGATATGGGATTTATTTTATCAATGGTTAAATAAAAAGACCTGGTAAAGAAATAGATTAGTAAGCCTTACAATAAAAGTTAATAGATTGATATAGAATACAATATAAAATATATAACCATTGGATGAATGTATAAGATTAAATCATAATGAAAATTAGAATATCTCATATAAAATGATGGAAAAATAGTCAAATGAATATTTAATAATTGATATTATATAAATACAAGCTAGATCGATAAGGTGAGAATTTATATAACTTGTGAGTAATGGTAAAAAAAGGATAGCACAAAAGATTGTAACCAACTGACACACTGTATGTATATAATTGAAAGAGGGTTTTATGTTTTTATGTTTTGTTTGTATGTTTATTGTAAAAATAAAAACTTTGTTTTTTTAAAAAAAGAGTGAATGTAGGGCATGTGAGAATAATAGCATAAGCAATAGAATATGACTGCCACAAAATTCCAAAGTGTTATTATTACATAAACCAAACACAGCAATCCACAATTACTGTGAATCAAAGAAGTAGATGTGATTTCTGAAATATTTAAATGATCAACAGGTTGGGTTTCAGAGACAAGAGAGATACAGTATGTTTTTCTTAGGCTGATCCTCACTGAAAGGATGATGATTTACAGATTTACAGATAATCAGAGTTGGAAGGGACCTTGTAGGTCATCTAGTCCAACACCCCGCCCAAGCGGGAGACCCTACACCATTTCTGACAAATGGCAGTCCAATCTCTTCTTGAAAGTCTCAACTGATGGCGCTCCCACAACTTCTGAGCTGTTCCATTGGTTGATTGTTCTCACTGTCAGAAAGTTTCTCCTTGTTTCCAGGTTAAATCTCTCCTTGTTCAGTTTCCATCCATTATTCCTTGTTGGCCTACAGGAGCCTGAGAAAATAGCTTGACCCTTTCCTCCCTGTGGCAGCCCCTCAAATATTGGAAGACCGCTATCATGTCTCCCCTGGTTCTTCTCTTTACTAGACTAGCCAAGCCCATTTCCTGCAACCGTTCGTTGTATGTTTTAACCTCCAGTCCCCTAATCATCCTGGTTGCTCTTCTCTGCACTTTTTCTAGAGTCTCAACATCTTTTTTATAATGTGGTGACCAAAACTGGATGCAGTACTCTAGGTGTAGTCTTAATAAGGCTTTATAGAGTGGTATTAGTACTTCCCTTGATCTTGACTGTATCCCTCTGTTAAAACAACTTAAGATTACATTAGCTTTTTTGGCTGCTGCTGCACACTGCTGGCTCATATTTAGCTGGTTGTCCACTAAGACTCCAAGATCCCTCTCACAGTTACTGCTATTGAGCCTGGTTTCACCCAGTCTATATGTGTACTTTTGGTTTTTCTTGCCTAAGTGTAGGACTTTACTTTTCTCTATATTGAATTTCATTTTATTAGATATGGCCCAGTGTTCTAGTCTGTCAAGATCCATCTTCTTGGGTGTTAGCTATTCCTGCCAGTTTAGTATCATCTGCATTTGGTAAATTCCCCTTCTATTCCCTCATCTAAGTCATTCATGAAAATATTGAAGAGTACTGGGCCTAAGACGGAACCTTGTGGCACCCCACTGCTTACTTCCCTCCATGTAGACTTAGACCCATTAAGGACTACTCATTGAGTATGGTTTTTCAGCCAGTTGCGAATCCATCTAGTGGTGGTGCTATCTATTCCACTTTTTTTCTAGCTTACTAAGAAGTAGGTTGTGGTCTACTTTATCAAATGCCTTGCTGAAATCTAAATATATTATGTCCACAGTATTTTGCTGGTCTACTACTTTAATCACTGTGTTGAAGAATGAAATAAGATTGGTTTGGCATGATCTTTTTTTAACAAATCCGTGCTGACTGCTAGTTATTACTTTACTTCTTTCTAGATGTTGGCAGATCTGTTTTTTTATTATCTTTTCCAGTATCTTCCCGGGTAGAGTTTAGTTTCCAATATATTTGAAATGATTTATAAAAATTATCAATAGCTATTTTATCTCTCTCTCTTTTCACCAATCTCAACCCTTTGATCTTCATATTAACAACATACTCACTCACCTACCCACACACAGACATACTGTATACATGGATATGGATACTGAATGAAAAAAATCACTGGAAAAAAGTCAGAAGAAACATTTGAGGATATTTGAATTGTAAAGTTCAAGAAGTGAGACAAAGCCAAGGAAGAAGTTAATGCTATTTTAAATAAGATATTTTTTTAAAAATTGATGTCATTCAAAAGTATACGCTAAAATAAATAAAATGCAATGTACAGCAATAAGAACTGGGTAGCTTTTCTGTTCTTAACTTACCAACAGTGGGTTCACCATCTGTCAACAAAATGATCATTGAAATGCTTTTTTCTGGCAATAATTCCTCATAGGTGGCTTGATTCAGAGAATTAATGGCTGTCAAAACAGCTTCATTAATATTTGTTCCTGAAATAGGAAGAATTGTAACTATGAATACGCTAGCAGTGCTGGTATTGTTCTAAAAACATGGAGAGCAAATTTCAAGGCATTTGAAGAAATTTATTTAATCAGATGCAGTTTTAAGTCTCCTTGATGATGAAATAAATACAAGTAAATAAAGGCACTTTGACACTATTTCTACTATCTAGTCATTCAAAAGCAAAATTTCCCGACTACCACCTTCAATTACAATTGAACCACCCAATCTGTGCATTCCAGAGAAAAGATTACAATTGAACCACCCAATCTGTGCATTCCAGAGAAAAGATTGGTGATCTCTTAATTTTGTAAAGTTGATGCTTCATAAATGCTCCTTTTCAATGGCAACATTTATACTATGGTATTGTTTCCCAGCAGAAATCAAATCGACCCTGTTTTTAGTCTTCTGGAAATTTTTAACAACTGTGGTATTCCAGAAGGCTTGTAGTAAATGTTAGGATGCCAGTGGTGTTATTTATTTTGGTTATTCAACATCTAAATTTAATGTGGATGTTTTGGTTTTATGCTTCTTTTTGTTTGCCTTTAATTGCTTTAACTATTAAGAGTCTTAGATTATTTATTCATTTATAAGTGACATTTATACATGTCACAGGCAAATATATGTGATTTGAAGCCAATCAATGTTTCTCAATTGCCACTAGTCCCAAAATATTATGAATGCCTTCAGGCTGCATAAGATGACCAATCAGTCAATGCAAAAGTCAGTATCAGTGCCTATCCTGGCTCCTTCTCTATATTTTTATGTCAAGTTGTGTACATTATTTTTCCTCAGCTCTGAACACCTGCTAGAGAAAGAGCTGCAAAAGTACAAAAATCATCATCTCTTCTGGTGGGTTTTTTTCCCCCTAAAATATCTTCAAAGTAATAGCATATTGGTAATATAATACATTGGGCCTGTTCCAGGAAGAGTTGAAAGTTAAATTCATAGTCCTGGGAAATGGAAAATACCAGCTGCCAACTTTTTAGAGCTTCAGATTCCAAAGGGAAATTTGTTTAATTAAAATTGAATGTACCCCAGCTAAGACCAATAAACAGCTGATGAGCAGAGATGACAATGTGGCATCCCATTGGTATGGTGCTGATCTGAAAGTTCTTATATGGGATTGCCATAACTTACACAATTAGAAATCTTTGGTTTCAAATCAGGAGAATTGCTAAGGCAATAGTAATACCTTCCATTTTCATAATAATAAGTTCATAATAATAACTTCATCTGCAAAGAACTAACTTTGTTGACCTCTCAAAACAAATATAAAATCAAAGAAAAATCAAATACATGGAGGAATGAGCATTATTATTTTTAATAGTAGTATTATAGATCTTTATGTGGAGTCCCTAGTGCTCTCTGAGCTTTTGGGGAAAATGAATTTTTTGAGCTTTAAAAAAAATACCTGAGCTGAGATTTTTATTCAGTGATCGATAGATGATGGATAGACAGACACATAGATAAATGTCAACTGAAGGGAGCAAATATGACAATAGTAATAGCACTTAGATTTATATAGCATCCCAGAGTGCTTTACTGCATTCTCTAGGTAGTTTACAATGTCAGCATATATTGGTCCCAACAATCTGGCTCCCCATTTTATCAACCTTGGAAGAATCGAAATCCAGACTGTGGACAGGTACAATACTGCATTCTAACCACTGCCCTGCCAGGGCTTCTAATATACCTAATACTCCTGTCTCCATTTTTTTCGCAAAACAACAACCATCATTGTTATTAATGTAATCTAAAATACCTTGAACAATGTTGAATATAAGAAGGAAAAAATAATTATTTGATGTTTTTAACAACAAAAACGTCAAGTAATTATGTAAAAAACTGGAATCAAGAAGGTTTGGATATCAGTTCCAGTGAACTCCTCATTAAACCACTATTGCAAAGATGGACAAGGATGGACTTCTTAGTCTTCATACTGACCTCCTTGCGCACGAATGGTTTTAACATACTGTTTAGCTGATTCCACATTCTCTTTGCTGGCTTGCAACAAGGTGGGCTTCCACTTTGAACTACTCCCACTAAAGACAATTAAATTAAAATGGTCTTTAGGATTCAGATCTTCCAAAATCTTTTCCAAGGCTTCTTTAGTCTATAATAAAGAGTAAAACAATGCACGGTTAAATTCTGTAACCTAAAGCTAGCATTTTGACATCTATTAGAATAAGTGAAAATATATATACACAGAACCTTCATGTGTACACAGAACCTTCATTTTTCCCTTAATATAAATTAAAAAAAACATAGGAGGATATATTTTATAATTACAATGTTTGCCTTTGATAAAACAAAGGGAGTTGTTAATGGTTTCCACATAGGATGGACTATTTAACTAACTTCAAAGGGTAATTATTCCACAGCTCACTTTAAAGCTTTTAGTCAGTTGCTCAATTATTTGTTTGCTAGATTTATATTTCACTTTTCCTCCTCAATCTCAAGTCATTTTATGAGAACAGCCCTGTGAGGTAGGTTAGTTAAGAGAAAATGACTAACCCCAAAATGACTGGAACAGAGAAAGAACAAGCCAACATATGTATCTTGGCAATAATAATTCACTTAAAAGTAACGATATATATAAAGCCAACAAGGAAATAAATTTCAACAATAGAAAGATGGGAAGAAGTCCTGTTTATTCTGACTCTAGTCTAGTGCATCACTGCTCTTTTCTGATTCTCAAGAATCAACTTCCTCTCTCTATAAAAGAGAGAGGATGTTGAGAATACCTGAGGCTGGCTTGCTGAAACAAAATAATTTTAATTGGAATTAAACTTGGCATACAACAAAAACTATCAGTAGACTTCAAGAAAAGGCTCTGTTTTGTGAGAAATTACCTGCCGAATTTTATTGCCAATCATGGACCCACTTTTATCTATAACAAAGATGATATTTTTGGGAAATACTGGCATTTCACTGGGTGCAAAATAATGGACAAAATATCCATTCACGATCTGAAATGAACAAAATATGTTATTTTAATATGTTGCAGATATGTATTTTGATATACTGGAAGATAAAGAAACTAAAATTAGGATAATTTTAAATAAGGATAATGGGTCAAAAATACTTTTATGTATGTATTTATTTAATTTATACACTGCCCATCTCACCAATTGGGTGAGTCTGAAAATTTGGTTGAAGAAATGCATTCTGTAAGTCATTCAGCTCTTCCAAGCATACATTAGTTTACTGTATGAAAAGTACTGAAGTCTGAAACCAAACCTTTAGCCAAGGACTTCTACTTTAACAAAATATAAATGTAAATGTATTCCTAACTATGGATGCATAAATTCAGTTCAATAAAATATGTATCCTGAATGGAAATGACCTTTTGTACGTTTATTGATAGGCAATAGAAATCCATTTTCCACAGGGAGCAGACCAACACAGTGTGTGCTTTTTCTCATAGGATATAAGTTCCCTGCTGTGGAATTGCATTGCTGTCCACTGGCAGGTCTCTGGCCAGAAATTTGCTGACCTCATCACTGATCCCTGTCCTAGCATGACTGCTTTTGTGCAATGTTCCTGTCAATCACCAATGTTTTCTCCAAGCTAATGGGTGGCAAAGTTTAACAGATTTGACACTTTTGAACCTTCCCCTGTGGATACCTATTAGTTGACCTACTTTAGGACATTCCCCCATAATCTGAAATATATACCTTTCGATATAAGTTGAGGTCGAGAAGGGTTCTATTCAGAAATCATTTCAGGGTGGAATAGTAGAGCAAAAATAAAATTGCCAATAACACTGTTTTTTGAAATTGTCAATAACACTGTTTTTCATACACTCTGTCTGTACAGAGCCATGGTGGCACAGTGGCTATAATGCAAGACTGCAGGCTAAATGACTGCTCACTCCAGGAGTTTGATTCTGAACGGCTCAAGGTTGACTCAGCCTTCCATCCTTCTGAGGTCAGGAAAAAGAGGACCCAGATTGATGGGGGCAATATGCTGACTGAAAAGTCTTCTGTAGAACTTCGGAAATTATCAAAGTTTCTGTCGTGTTTCAATCTACCTCATGTTAATACTTTTAAAAGACCACTCAGTTTGGACCACCTTTAAACCTCCATCTTTTTCATTCCTCAATCTATCCAAAAGTGTTTGTCTTTCCAGCTTCTGATTTAAGACATAGTGATTATATACTACAAGCAAGAGAAAAGAGAGCTCCTGTCATTGGAGGATGAAAAACACATATTTTCTATCTGAAGCTTTCTCTGGGTAGTGTGGAGTAAGAAAAAGGAAAACTAAATCTAAGTATAACTTCAGCCAGTCCCAGTTGAGGGACTAAGGATGAGATGAAGTACTTCGTAGATACTGGAAAACATATTTGGTATAAGTTTGTGGGAATATTGCCTAAGAAAATTATTCTGAATTTATGATAGAATTTGAGAGACCTGGGAAATAAATCGATATTCCCAAGGGTCTGAAAGCTTTTATTACATTTTCAGTAAGTTTTGAACAAACAAGGTTAGTTTATATCCCTTGGGTTCACATTTCAGTATTCTGAATCATTGAATTGGAATCACTGACTGAAACAGAGAGTGAGGCCTGTCTAAACGATCCTTTCTCAAAGCTAAGGGTACAGCTAAGTGTACCAAAAGACAGTGAGTCAGCCACATAAAGTACCATTTTCCAGTCCAGAAACTGACAGAAAAAACATGTCACATATTTCAGGAGGACAACGAGTGCAGCTGTCCTGATCATTTAATGAGAAAAGGAATTGGTGGGTCCCCCTAGGTTTTCTTTTCTTTCCCATTGAGTGCTACCTGAGAAGAAGTGCTGGGCCAGAGATGGTATGTGTAGGAGAGGACTTAGAACAGGTTGTCCAGCCAACCTATGGCCGGTATGAAGGCATGAAGGTACTGCATATCTGTTTATTTATTTAGCATATGGCACATGTTAGCCAGGGATCACCAAGGTGGCTGGCTGCCTCTGTGGAAGGATTTTTTTCAGGTGGTATTATTTTTAACCATGGGATGCCTGAATGCTGGAAGGCAACCAGAGAAGACTCCCTTCTTGTCCCTTCGTAGTTTATTCACTCATGGGAATCAAACTGCTGAGCTGCTAACCTCAGTGGTGCACAGGCCCTTCATCTTACCACATGAGCTACCGCCTGACCTGTCGTTCCAGTGATTTCTGGATAAAAGTTTAGCACAGTCATGAAAAAACATTAGATCCTCCTCAAAAACTGACTTGTCAGCTAACAGATGATGAGGGAAAGTCCTGAGGTGGGTGGCATAGTCAAAAACAAGAGTGTCACCCTTGACTAGCCCTGCAAGTGTATGGCGGCAAATGGCTGTGGAATGGGCAAAGTGGCACCAGTACTTCCCACAAAGTAACATTAGATCTTTCTCTGTCCTTTATTGGCAGATGTAGTTGAAAATCTGTGATGAAAGCAGCAATACACAGCCGGAAGAAGGCAGCTCCCTTTCACAGTTTAAATCAAGCTTCTGGGTAATATTAGCTCCAAAGAATGCTAGTCCTATTTTTTAAATATGTGTCTGACATTTTTTCAGAAGAGCATTGCGTAAGGCCCTTTTTCAGGGTCTCCTGCAGTCCAGGCCACAGTGGCTATAAGGGTCAATACCCAAAGAACAGAGGATGAAACAGGCCTGCAATAACACAAAATAACAGTAGTGCAGGGGTGCCTGCTGGGGGTTCACAAGGAATTCAGGAGAGCCCCTAACTAAGATTCTGTGCAGTTTGGAGAACCCCCCAAATCTCACTCCTGGCTGGCCACACCCACCCTGCCCCTCCCCTCCCTTCCCAGGAGTCCCCATGTGGCCCATTTTGGATGCAGGTAAGTGCAGGGCACACACAGAGGCTCAGGGAGGGAGAAAAATGGGCCTTCCAGAAGTTCAGGAAGGCTGGAAATGGGCCTGAGCCTCTGGAGCCCAGGGAGGGCAAAAATGAGGCTGACTAGGTCACACCCACCATGGCCACGCCCACCCAGCAGCCAGGCAGAGAACCTTTTATTAACATTTTTGAAGCCCACCCCTGCAGTAGTGGGATAGATCTCAATCCCTGATCTCATCACCAAGTATATGAAGCAAACTAGATCTGATCTATGCAAAGGTTCTGTCAGCAGAAGAGGGAAAATATTACTTTGAAACTTGAAAAGCTGAAAATGACTTGGCTGCCCTTGCTCAGAGCCGGGAATAAGATGAAGGCAATACCTTGAGGACATGGCATGACTCCTCTCTTCCCACCCTGCCCATTGTTGTCAAATGTTTACGATGCTGGAAGATTTCAGGTTAGACCCTAATTAATGGCTATTGTTGGACTCACAGGCGAATTTAAAAAGTGATGTTACCTGTATGTCACCTACGGCTACATTCCTTTTAACATCATAACGTATGAGGAAATCTCCATCTAGAAGAGTTTGTTCAGAGTCGGGGGTTTTCCTTTGTTGACTTAAGGTTGGTTTAAATGAAATATGAGCCTGAACATTAAAGACAAATAAAATCATCAGTCAAATCATCAGTAACAATACAACCGTGCTTTCTTGTTAAGGAGCTTAAAGAGTTTTGGGTCAAATCCAGCCACATACCTTGGTCTCCTCCTGTGTCTTTATGAGAGCATCACTTACTTCATTGTTCAAGAAGCTGCTTTCTGTTTCTAAGAAGGATATGCCTTGTGGCTCAAAGATGTGAGTATCAATCTAAGCATAAGCAAAAGCAAAAGATGTGATTGGGTCCTACCTTCTAAAGATGACCTGGTCATGACAGGTGGACAAAACTGTTAATGGAGGTTTTTATTACCTGAAAGTCTTCCACCAGTTGTTTGGGTTTGACTTTGATGATCAATTCATATTTCCCTAGCTTTCGATCAAGTAATTGCTCATAATTCAACTCAAAGTTAACTTTACTTCCTGCTGCAACATTAATTGAAACACTAAACTTTTCCAATTTTCTTCCAGCTGATCTATAAATGAAAAAAGTATAACGTAGGTACTCTGTTCCTTCTAAGTGCTTGCAAACCTGCTGCTTGATAATTTTTGCTATGATTTCTGCAGATGGCTGGTAGTTTCTTAATCTACTTTCCCCCCTCTTTGAAAGATCAAAACAGCATTGTCTCTTCTCCAATCTTGTGGCACTTTCCCTGTACTCCAGCAATTCTCAAAGATTACAATCAGTTCTGAGATCACATCTGCCAATTTTTTTTTAGCATCCAGAGACTAAATTCACTCACAGCAGCTAAATGTTCTGTCACCAGTTCCTTACCTATTTTAATCACTATTTCTCTTCTGCCCTCCCTCTCTGCTCTTTCTCCTCATAGGACAGAACCCTTTTTGGGGGGCTATTTTTGGCATTCATGATAAGTTTCAGATTATCCATAGGCTTCCTGAGACATCTTTAAAAATTCAAGATGGCTTGCATGGTTTATTACTTTACTACATGTATTTTCTTATATAAGGCTTTAATGCTTAAACCCTCTGTCTGCATGTGCCAAGAAACAATGGATCATATGTACTGGGTGGGTCTGGTTAAGAAAAGACATCCGCTTAAAATCCAAACTTGGGAAAACTTCTTGTACTTACTTGACAATTCCAGCACTCTGACCTCGTGAAATGGCGGAGTCATACTGAGCTTGAGCGGCTTTTTTCTCCTTGATTATTCCAGGGTATTTTTCTCCATCTATGGTCCTTCAAAATAGATGTTTCAAAGAATTCAGAAAGGTCCACAAAAAGAAAATGAAAACACACTGATAGTAAGATACTTTATGAAGTGAAAGAAAATAAAATCCTACATTACTGGATTGAATGCAATTTCATTTTAATCATACTTTAGAAGTAGGAACTTTTGAAGTGTTGATGGGAAATAGTCATCTGGGGTGGGGGATTGCATTGTCTTCCTTTATCAATGTAATTTCTCCCAGTATGGTTCCTTATCAGGAACCAATCAGTTGTGGAAGTAGGGTTGTACAGACAAATTCCAATACTGAATAATTCTTGTGATTACACTTTAATCAATCAATGTTATTTTGCTTTGAATGAAAAGTTTCTACCAGATGAGGTCTGTATTCAATGGGTTCAACTGTTCTGAAAATATTCCCCAATTTTACATAGGTAAATGGTTTGTTTTTGCAGTAATTTGATCCATATTTGTGATTTTAGTCACGAATCGCATATTTGGGGAGTTGTATGCTGATTTGGTAATGGGAGTGCCTTATAAATCTCGAAAAACAAGTAAGTAAAATTCAGATCTGTCTTATCATTTCAAATGTTGAGCCATAGTTTCAGTGGATTTCCTACCTCAATTGCTCCCATAGATGAGCTCGTAAAAAGGCTTCTTAAAAGGAGTTATGGGTCTCAGGTCACCTACCATGAGATTTATTATATAGTAGAATTTTGCCAATCTTGACATTCTTACTAATGTTGTAAACAAGAAATAAGGATATATCCTGTGGGCCATTGCTTTTCTTAACTTGTAAGGTTGAATAAGATTGTTGTATGTATTTACTCCTTTCTTTCTATAGTTCTCAGTGGGAGATTGCTGCCAAATTCTGAAATGTTCCATCTTTTAAAATGCCTAAATGGTGCTTACATTGTGAAGTTTGTGATGAAGGCTTTCTTGGGTAGTTCCACATCAAAAAGAGCCTCCTTAGATTCATTTGCCCGGTTGACAATTCTGCTGGTGATGACTGTGTAGGCATACCGTGACATGACTTTGCAGTCAATGTGCAGGCTGTAGATTTCAATGGCATTCTAGGGGAAGAAAAGAGAAAGTGCCTACTGGTTTCTTTGCTGGAAATTGTTACTAACAATTGAACAAAGGCTAAATGTTATTAGCAGCAAATGCCACACAGAATCACATAAATCAATTTTTGAGATCATAATTTGCTGTAATAGAAATGCAAGAATGTTCTTTTAAATTATTAAACTCTTTTTATATTGTTTGAATATATTATATAAAATACTTACATGCTACTAAAACTCTTGTTATGACCTTTCCCTGGGTGAAGGTGAATTATAAGGCAAGAGTTTTTGAACCAAGCTTCCTCAAATTGGCTAATTGACAGAATGAATCTAATGCAGGGGTCTTCAAACTTGACAGCTTTGACTTGTGGACTTCAACTCCCATAATCCCTTCTCTAGTCATGTTAGCTCAGGAATTCTAGGAGTTGAAGTCCACAAGTCTTAAACTTGCCAAGTTTGAAGACCCTTGGTCTAATGGAATGAAATTTGAGGAAGTTATGGCTGCTTCAGCCGCAGGCAGGCAGGCAGATAATGACAGAATGACAGGGAGGGAGGGAGGGAGGGAGGAAGAAAGGAAAGAAGGATATCCCAATCAGACATGAGTTGTCTAGTGTTATATAAAATATGATACTTTGCTGAAAATAATGCTGTTGTAAAGATTTGATTTGGTTTGCTGTGAGCAGCCCACCAACCTCCCAATTTTGACATGTTCAGTACAGAACCTTTTTCTGGCACACATAGAAGCAAATTCCATAAATATCTGCATCTGCCTAAAAGAACATCTACCCATCCACCCACCCTGCAAAATGGGTTGCTCTGTTAGGATATCCTAAATCAGCCACAAGAGACATCTTCATTTTATTCTTCCTTAAGAAAGGGGCACCTCAGCGTTTACACTTGTATTTTGTATTTGTCCTAAACATTAAAGAATAAAGTAAGAAATCAAGATTGATTTTGGCAAACTGTTAAGCAAAAATATGTTACAGAATACAAGGAGAAACAGACTCAGTTGTTTGCTCCTCACAGCATTTATATCTTAACAGATAACAGATAATCAGAGTTGGAAGGGAACTTATAGGTCATCTAGTCCAACCCCCCGGCCAAGCAGGAGACCCTACACCATTTCTGACAAATGGCAGTCCAATCTCTTCTTGAAGGTCTCAAGTGATGGCACTCCCACAACTTCCGAAGGCAAGCTGTGCCGTTGGTTCTCACTGTCAGAAAGGTTCTCCTTATTTCCAGGTTGAATCTCTCCTTGTTCAGTTTCCGTCCATTATTCATTGTCTGGCCTACAGGTGCTTTAGAAAATAGATTGACTCCTTCCTCTCTGTGGCAGCTCCTCAAATATTGGAAGACCACTATCATGTCTCCCCTGGTCCCTCTCTTCACTAGACAAGCCAAGCCCAGTTCCTGTAACCATTCTTCATATGCCTTAGTCTCCAGTCCCCTAATCATCCTGGTTGCTCTTCTCTGCACTTTTTCTAGAGTCTCAACAATTTTTTGATAATGTGGTGAACAAAACTGGATGCAGAACTCTAGGTGTAGTCTTAATAAGGCTTTATAGAGTGGTATTAGTACCTTGCTTGATCTTGATTTTATCCCTATGTTAATCAACTTAGGATTGCATTAGCTTTTTTGGCTGCTGCTGCACACTGCTGGCTCATATTTAGCTGGTTGTCCACTAAGACTCCAAGATCCCTGTCACAGTTACTGCTATTGAGCCTGGTTTCACCCAGTCTATATGTGTACTTTTGGTTTTTCTTGCCTAAGTGTAGGACTTTACTTTTCTCTACACTGAATTTCATTTTGTTAGATACAGCCCAGTGTTCTAGTCTGTCAAGATCCATCTGGATCTTGAGCCTATCTTCTTGGGTGTTAGCTATTCCTGCCAACTTAGTAAGTTTCCCTTCTACTCCCTCATCTAAGTCGTTAATGAAGATATTGAAGAGTACTGGACCTAAGATGGAACCTTGTGGCACCCCACTGCTTATTTCCCTCCATGTAGACTTAGACCCATTAAGGACTACTCATTGAGTATGGTTTGTCAGCCAGTTGTGAGTCTATCTAGTGGTGGTGCTATCTATTCCACTTTTTTCTAGTTTACTAAAAAGTAGGTTGTGGTCTACTTTGTTGAATGCCTTGCTGAAATCTAAATATATTATGTCCACAGTGTTTTTCTGGTCTACTAATTTAGACCAGAACACTAGGTTGAAGAATGAAATAAGATTGGTTTGGCATGATCTGTTCTTAACAAACCCGTGCTGACTGCTAGTTATTTTATTTGTTTCTAGATGTTGGCAGATCTGTTTTTTAAAAATTATCTTTTCCAGTATCTTCCCAGGTATTGATGTTAGGCTGATTGGTCTATAGTTTCCTGGATCTGTTTTTTTTTTCCTTTTTAGAAGATGGGAACCACGTCAGCTCTTTTCCAGTCCTCTGTTAGTTGCTCCAGGATTTTTGAAAGATATGGTGCAGTGGTTCTGAGATGACCTCTGCCAGCTCCTTTAGAACTCTGGGATGTAATCCATCAGTCCTGGTGATTTGTGTTCATCAAGATCAGACAGGTGTTCTCTTACTATTTTTTTGCTTATTTTAACTTTTATTTCTGGTCTGTCTTTTACAGTTATGTTTTTGGTGGGTTGAGCTATAGTTTCTTTTTGCATGAAGACCAATGCAAATAATGAGTTAAGCAGTTCTGCTTTGTGTTACCTGTTACTTCCTTGCCATCTTCTCTCTTTATCTTGCCAGCACATGACTGGCTGCTTTTGGAAGTAAACCAATGTCAGATATTAGCCATTCATGTTTATAGAATACTTTAGAATAGGGTTTATACAGGTAGCCCTCAATTTACAACCACAATTGGGACTGGAATTTCGGTTGCTAAGTGATGCAGTCATTAAAGGAATCATCCCATGACCAGGTGCAATTTTTCAATCATTTTTACCATAGTCATTATACAGATCTGGCTTCCTCCTTTGACTTCGGTTGTTGGAAAGTAGCTGGGAAGTTACTGGGAAAGTAGCTGGGAAGTTACTGGGAAGTCACAAATTATAGTCATGGGGTGATGGGGTGGTGCAATAGTTATAATTTCAATAACAAACTATAAGTCACTTTATAAATTTATAAACTATAAATGAATAGTTGTAAGTGAGGACTACCTGTACAGAGTTTGAACTGAGTCTCTTTTAGAAAGTTAAAATCTTATTAATGAATTCATTTCCAGCTTCTGATTTAAGACATAGTGATGATATACTACAAGAAGAGAAAGGAGAGCTCCTGTCGTTGGGGAAGAAAAAACACATTGAGGCAAAAATTTCAAGCAATGGAGCCTGGGCTGCTCTTAGGCTCTGAAGAGCTGCCACATGTCAAGAAAACAGATTTGCTTTGTTGAAATCTTGCATTACTTTAGAGGAACTTGTAATAAAGCAAGTTCTGAAGTCTGCTAGCTCTCGAGAATGGATCCAAACTAAGGGTGATTCCAAACTGCTAAGATCCCAGCAAAATATCCTTATCCATTTTGACAACAGATAAAGCTCTCATTCCACAAACTGAGGAGATGGGAGTTTAACTCCAGCTGTCTGATACGCTGAACTTAGAATCAAAGAGTTAGAACCATTTTGGTCCCCGAGGTTAATCCGCCGTTTGGTGGGGGAATCCAGATTGAAATACCTCTTTTGAGCACCTCAAATGAGGTGTTGCCACTTCTCTGATAGATAAATTCCCCTATTAATCTGCTCTTATTAACTTTCAGTTACATCTTTATACTAATTATACATATATCAAAATACAGTCACATGTGCCATTTCTAAACAACATCTTCAGTTACAGTGCAAATTGTCTTCCCTTGTCTAAGTCAAGTTCTTCTCAGTTAGTTATTTTTTCTCATTTTCAACCTGTAACATTAATTGAATGATTAAAAATTCAGGCATGCATTTTTTCATATTTCAATGAACAATTAAACATCAAAGAAGGCAAGTACCTGATGGATAACAGCATCCGTTAATAGAATTTGTGAAGACAAAGCCAGCCAGAGAGTGAACAATTGCTTTTCCATTTTGGAAATGACAGAACCATAGAGGAGAATTTATTTATTGGTTAGTGAAAGTTAATGAACAACTACTATTTGGTAAAATTTGAGAAACCAGTAGACCCAATATTTACACAGAGATGTAAAGTACAATTAACCACTTCCTGTATAATGCAACTTCTTCAAAGTCTTACTAAGTTTTCAAATATTGCTACCTGGTTTAACTTTTATTGATTGGTTCTTAGGTACATTAATGCTACCCTTCAATCAATTGGACATTGATCTTGTAACTCCAAAATTTAAAGTTGAAGGCAGGGGTGAACCTTCATTATCTTAAAAAATGTTTTCTTAAATATTTCAGAAAAATAAGTAACCTGTGAGCAATATCAAGAACTGTAGCACTTTTCCATACAAAATTTATCAAATATGGCTGGTTTTTATTAGAAGTCATGGTGTTTTGATTGTCAACTATTTGCATTGGGTAGATATGAATTATAATGGTGATGTTACTATAACTCACACATTGTCTGGGTTCAATCTTAGGATAGGTGATGTTACTATAACTTACACATTGTCTGAGTTGAATCCTTGGATTGGGCTAAATCCTAGGATTTTGAAGTAACCACTGCAAAATTCAGATCAATAAAATAAGTCCATATTTTCTATAAACTCTGTTTTTGAGTGTTTGATTCTTTTATCTTTATTGTTGGATATGAGGAAATGTTTTCTCATTGGTAAAAACCAATCAATGATTTCAATGGTTAATTCTGCTATTATCTACCATTACTTTTTTTTTTCATTTTAAGTCATGACTGCAGTTAATTTGCTACCATGCTGGCAAGAAATGATCTGTACTCTGATAAATATCAGAATAATAGAGTTGGAAGGGACCTATCCTCTGTCAAGCAGGAAATCTTATACCATTTCAAACAAGTGGTTGTCCAATCTCTTCTTAAAAACTTCCAGTGATGAAGCATCCCACAACTTCTGAAGGCAAGCCGTTCCACTAACTGTCAGAAAATCATTACTCTTTCTACATCCTGAAAAGGAATTAAGTTCTTTAACTGCAGCCAGGCCTTCTAAGTGATTGAATAATTATGTCTGCTTTTGAATAATTGTGTCTGCTGGGATTTCATCCAGCATGTAAATACAAATTAATAAATATTACCATGTTGGACCTCAAAAAAATGTTGGCGGATGTATTCTCTCTCCCCACCCTCCTTCTTTCCCTTCTCTCCATCCTTTTATATGCCCCACATATTAATTCCTAACTGGGCAAGCTAAATCTACACTCTTCATCCAAAACAATTATATTATGATAATTTTGTTCTTTTTAAATGAGACTTGCTACAGTTGCTGCTCTACTTAATTTCTTGGTATTCTTTTAAAATACTGCCTATGCTCAGAAGAATGAATTCTCTAACAAGCAGTCTTAGTGAGTGGAACTCTCCAATATAAATTAAAATAGGGAATGAATAAATGAACAGCAGGAGAGCCTTCCTCATTTTGGGGGAAGTGAGTCAATCCAAGGCAATGATAAGGGGAGGAAGGGGAGAAATAAAATACCAGATAATCAGCAAATTCTGGTTGGGTTATCAGAGGCAAAAAGCATTTCCATTCTATCACTAATGTACAAGAGAGGCTGGATTAATAAATATCTAGGCTATGGAGCAACTGGAAATGAGCAACTCTGGAAATGAGCAACTCTAATGTTTACATATAGACTCCAGCAATGTCCTTCTGGCACAAGATTGGGCAGGAAATATTTTTTGTCAATAGAAGAGAATATCTGTATTGTAGAGTTGGACTGTGGGGTCCTTAGTGCTCTCTGAGCTTGGTTGTTTGCTTGTAGACATTTCGTTACCCTACTAGGTAACATCATCAGTGGGGTATGCTCCTGTTCAGTGGTGGGATTCTAATAATTTAACATCCGGTTCTCTGCCCCAATGATTTCTTCCAACAACCAGTTCACCAAACTGCTCAGAAACTTAACAAATGGTTCTCCCGAAGTGGTGCAAACTGGCTGAATCCCACTTCTCCTGTTTGTATATACAAGAGAGAGTTGGCAGAGAGTTCCAAGGTCTGGAGATTCCGTGGTTATGGAAACAGGTTGGTGAAGGCAGAAACAGAACAGGTTCAGCTCAGGAGGAAAAAGAGTTTACAGTCAGAATCAGTTTGGAAAGTCATCTTAGTTATTTTTTGTTCAGAAGTTTTATTGTTTTCTGTTTTCATTTTCATATTTGTGTCATATTAAAAACATTCTGTAAATATTGCAATAGTGCTCCTTGATCTCCTTGGTAGATGGTTACATGCCTAGTAAAGTATATACCTCAGTATAGCTTACAGAACTCAAGTTTGATTGTGTGAATGGATGGCTCTCTACAGTTAAATGCAGTAGTTAAAAGTATTGGACTTGTAGCAGAAGAAAACTAGTTCTAGTCCTTTTTTAGGCATAGCAGGTGATTTTGAGGTAAACATTCTTTCTAAGTCCTAGACTGAAAGGTTACTGGACTAGTGTAGTATATTAAATGAAGAGACTTCATCTTGTGCTTTATCATGAAGGGGAAAAAAATCTATTCTTTCCTCAAAAGATGATTGACTCGAGTCTTCATTCCCCACAACAAAGTGTGTAACACTCCTTTATTCTGGTGCTCATGGTTTGGGAGATTATAAGAGGAGCGTAAATTATGTTTTCAGTGGTTTAGTGCCCTAAAACAAATCACTGTATAATCATTGAATCTAATCAAACACACAAAGTCTTTGCATGAAGAGTGAACTCAGTATGTTCTAGTCCTGGAAACAGTGTCTGAATTTGCTGCATACCCCACCCTAAAAAGATAACATACAAAGAATTAAAATAAAATAATGTAAATAAAAAGAATAAAAAGAAAAAAGCACAGTTTAGAAACAATCTTCCTACTCCTTTTTAAAATCGAGTAACTATATAAGCTGACAGCGCCATCATGAGGCTCTTACTAGTAAATTAGCAAGTGATTAAATTTAGTAAATATTTTAATATAAAGTAGTGCACTAAAATTTCCAGGATAATTCAGAACCAGGAAGCAAACCCTGAAATTCCCCTTCTAGATTTGAACAAAGGCTTCTGGGTTATATTCTACAAAACCTGCTAAATTTCCTCCAAAACTTTATTTGAGAAAGAAGGAAAAAACTGTTTTAAACCTGAAAGTGGTAAAAAAAATCTCTTTGCCGTGGGCTCTGGCATGAGACAAAGGAAAGGACATACAATTAAGAAAAATTTCTGGGGAAGTTCCTGTCATGGGCAGAGAGACACAAGGAAAATGTCTGAGGAAACTGCATGGAGTAATGACTTCACCCATTGTCCATATGGAACAAGTGAGGTTGATGGAAACTGAGATACAGTGCCTAGCAACTATAATCTGAATCCATCTCATATGCTAGTAGATACCAAGAGGGTGGGAGGGAGAAAAGGAAGGAAGGAAAAGAAAGAAAGAAAGCAACTGAGTAGACTCAGAAGCAAATCAATTCTTACTCCTAATGTAATTTTGTCTTAATACAGGCATTGCTTGTTTTCATATATTTACATGAAAATTCAAGTGTATGAGACCATATATATCAAAATATGTTAAAAGAGAGTTCATGCCGTGATTCTTTACCGTATTGAAATTTGCTCCAGACTGCTGTGATTCTTAGATGTCATCAGAGATCAAGAGTTGAGCTGATTTATTTCCAAGCACATCTCTGTGTTTTTAATCATACAGTATCTGTTGCTGTGAAGAGCCTTTGGAGAGTTTGAAGGTAAGCAAACCTCTTAGTGATGGAAAATTTCACAACTTCTCTGCCTTCTCAGTCCAACTCCTCATTTTATGCACTGCAGAGGTTTAATTACTGTAGCACCTATGTTTTAAAGAATCCACAACTCTTTAAAAATACAACAAAGGGGCAAGAAACTGACAGCTCTGCAGCTGCTCTCTTAAAGACACCAATCTTTGAAAACTCAGTGTACAAATAAGAACATTATCAAAAGGAAGGACATGAATTTAATGCTGCTTTCTGCACTCAAATTGGTCAGGTAATAATCTTTAAGAAATTCCATTTGTCTGCAAGTGGGACCAAAAAATAACAAAGTGTTATCTTAAAATACGTTTTCTTAAATATTTCAGAAAGGTAAGTAACCTGTGAGCAATATCAAGAACTGTAGCACTTTTCCATACAAAATTTATCAAATATGGCTGGTTTTTATTAGAAGTCATGGTGTTTTGATTGTCAACTATTTGCATTGGGTAGATATGAATTATAATGGTGATGTTACTATAACTCACACATTGGGTTCAATCTTAGGATAGGTGATGTTACTATAACTTACACATTGTCTGAGTTAAATCCTTGGATTGGGCTAAATCCTAGGATTTTGAAGTAACCACTGCAAAATTCAGATCAATAAAATAAGTCCATATTTTCTATAAACTCTGTTTATGAGTGTTTGATTCTTTTATCCTTATTGTTGAATATGAGGAAATGTTTTCTCATTGGTAAAAACCAATCAATGATTCCAATGGTTAATTCTGCTATTATCTACCATTACTTTTTTTTTTCATTTTAAATCATGACTGCTGTTAATTTGCTACCATGCTGGCAAGAAATGATCTGTACTCTGATAAATATCAGAATAATAGAGCTGGAAGGGACCTATCCTCTGTCAAGCAGGAAATCTTATACCATTTCAAACAAGTGGTTGTCCAATCTAAGTTCTTCAACTGCAGCCAGGCCTTCTAAGTGATTGAATAATCATGTCTGCTTTTCTCAGAACTGGGATTTCATCCAGCATTTAAATCTAAATTAATAAACATTACCATGTTGGGCCTAAAAAAAAATGTTGACGGATGTATTCTCTCTCCCCACCCTCCTTCTTTCCCTTCTCTCCATCCTTTTATATGCCCCACATATTAATTCCTAACTGGGCAAGCTAAGCCTACACTCTTCATCCAAAACAATTATATTATGATAATTTTGTTCTTTTTAAATGAGACTTGCTACAGCTGCTGCTCTACTTAATTTCTTGGTATTCTTTTAAAATACTGCCTATGCTCAGAAGAATGAATTCTCTAACAAGGAGTCTTAGTGACTGGAACTCTCCAATATAAATTAAAATAGGGAACGAATAAATGAACAGCAGGAGAGCCTTCCTCATTTTGGGGGAAGTGAGTCAATCCAAGGCAATGATAAGGGGAGGAAGAGGAGGAATAAAATACCAGATAATCACCAAATTCTGGTTGGGTTATCAGCGGCAAAAATCATTTCCATTCTTTTTTTTTTACTTTTTTTTTATTTTTTTAAAAAAATTTTTTTACAGATCCTATTAATATAAGAAAAGGCACAAGACAAGGTTGCCCTTTGTTATTTGTATTGACTTTGGAAGTGCTGAATAGAAATATTAGAGAGGATTCAAATATAAAAGGAATGAAAATTAAGAAGGAGGAATTTAAATTGCAAGCCTTTGCGGATGATTTGGTTTTTATTTTGGAAGATCCCCTAGGAACAGCTTTAAAGCTACTGGAAAAAATAGAAATGTATGGTGAGATGGCCGGCTTGAAAATAAACAAAGATAAAACAAAGAGCTTGACAAAGAATATGTTATTAAAACAAAAAGATGAACTGGCAGATTTGTTGAAAATTCAAGTTACGGATAAGGTTAAATATTTGGGGATACATTTGACGTCAAGATGACATTGAAAGAGAATAACTATATTAAACTTAAACAACAGATGGCATCTGATTTGAAGAAATGGGAAAATCTACAATTGTCATTGATAGGTAGAATTTCAACAATCAAGATGAATATTTTACCCAGAATTTTATATTTGTTCCAAACCATACCAATCAGGCTTGGTAAAGATTACTTTGAAGAATTAAATAAAATTGTGTTGAAGTTTATATGGCAAGGTAAGAAAGCCAGAATAAAATTAAAACTTCTACAAGATGCTAGAATTAGAGGAGGATTTGGCCTTCCGAATTGGGAGTTGTACTACCAAGCTGCAAATTTAATGTTGGTTAAAGAATGGATAACATTAAGAAAGACTAGATTGTTGACATTAGAAGGGCATGATTTATTACTGGGATGGCATGCTTTTCTGTGGTATAAGGGAGCTAAATCACAGGGCTATTTTAGAAGGCATTGTATAAGGGAGTCTTTATGGTTGAATTGGGAGAAAATTAAGAGAAAATGTTATTTGAAAATCCCAGTTTGGTTATCAACTATTGAAGCTTTTTCTTATCCTATAATATATGAGAAGGAACAAACAGTTAGATATGGGGAAATATTGGATGAAAAGAGTAAATTTAAAGCAATGCAAAAACTAGAAGAACAAGGCATAAAGATGAATTGGTTTTCATATGCGCAAATACATTCAAGGTATCTTATAGATTCTAAAGCGGAGGGATTTTATGATAAATTGACTGATTTAGACAGGATCTTGACAGGTACTGATGAAAAAGTGATTAAAAAATTATACAGTTATTTGTTGGAAATTTTATTAGAGGAGGAACAAGTTAAAGCAACGATGATTGTTTGGGGGAAGAATTTTGGATATGGGATTGATTTGGAGAAATGGGAAAAATTGTGGTCTCAAAATTATAAAATGACAATGTCAACAGCTTATAAAGAAAACTTGTATAAGATGTTTTACAGGTGGCATTTTCCTCCGACAAGAATTGCAAGAATGTTTAAGAACAAATCTGAAAAGTGCTGGAAATGTCATCAGATACCTGGCTCATACTACCATATGTGGTGGACTTGTGAGGACGCTAGAAAATATTGGACTAAGATTTGCATATGGTTGGAAAAAATGACAAAGACACATATAGACTTGAAACCAGAGATTTTTTTTATTGGGAATCTTACCTGATATATATAATAAAAATTTGAAGTATTTGATTGTAAATATATTAACAGCGGCTAGGATTGTATTTGCTAAAAACTGGAAGAGTGAGAAAACTCCATCAGAGGAAGAAATTATTAAGAAAATATTGGATTGTGCTGAAATGAGTAAATTGACATTTGAAATCAGAGAACAAGAAGATAAACAATTTTATGAAGTTTGGGATCTTTTTTATCAATGGTTAGATAATAAAACATAATAATAGAATATTCAGATTTAGCATAAAAAATTTTTCCCTTTTTTTCTTGATTTTTATCTTTATAAAACATTATCAAGATAGATTTGGTATGATCTTATGATTTATTGCAAAATAAACTAAGTAAACTATAGTTATCTCGTTAAAATATGAATTAACAAAATTATAGATAAATGATTTTTTTAGTGATGATATTAGGTTATACAATTATTGATTGATAATATGAGCTATTATGTAATATAATTATATTAGTGACTACGAAATGGATGCACAAAAAAAGTGGTAAACCAATCGATGCACTGTTTGTAAATTTATGAAGAAGGATGATATTTTTATGTTTTATGTGGTATGTCTATGTTGTTTTGTTGTTAAAATAAAAAAAAATCATTTCCAATTCTATCACTAATATACAAGAGAGGCTGGATTAATAAACATCTAGGCTATGGAGCAACTGGAAATGAGCAACTCTGGAAATGAGCAACTCTAATGTTTACATATAGACTCCAGCAATGTCCTTCTGGCACAAGATTGGGCAGGAAATATTTTTTGTCAATAGAAGAGAATATCTGTATTGTAGAGTTGGACTGTGGAGTCCTTAGTGCTCTCTGAGCTTGGTTGTTTGCTTGTAGACATTTCGTTACCCTACTAGGTAACATCATCAGTGGGGTATGCTCCTGTTCAGTGGTGGGATTCTAATAATTTAACATCCGGTTCTCTGCCCCAATGATTTCTTCCAACAACCAGTTCACCAAACTGCTCAGAAAGTTAACAAACGGTTCTCCCGAAGTGGTGCAAACTGGCTGAATCCCACTGCTCCTGTTTGTATATACAAGAGAGAGTTGGCAGAGAGTTCCAAGGTCTGGAGATTCCGTGGTTATGGAAACAGGTTGTGGGGGAAGGACACAAAATATAATGAACTGCTTATAGAAATAGAATGACTTTGGAAAAAGAAAGGAAAGATAGTACCTATAGTGGTAGATTCCTTGGGTGCAATGCAAAACATCTGAAGCACCACTTGAATACCATAACAATTGACAAATTGTTAAAGTTTTAAAAAAAGCTCTTGGACTTTTGTTTTGTCCCAGGCAAGATTTTAACCAGACTTAGCTTTGTTGCTCTCCCAGAGAAAAACATTACCATTTCCATAGAAATCAAAAGACTTCCTACCAAATTGTGTGCGGGAATAATTATATAAGTGACTTATATTTATATTCCCTGATTATATTGCAAGTGAAAAATAAGAGTCAAAACAATCCAGATTTATTTTCTTTTACACAATAATTACAATAAGAACTGGGACATTAACTTTGAAAAGGAAGAATCCTGGGGGATTTTTTGTTAACAAAATTGGTCATTACAATATCATCCTGCACTCCATAACTTTTAATTAACTATTGGATAGCTAAGGGAAAAAGCCGCACCGTATATATGTAAAAAAAAGACATCTTTCGATTCAAATTTGTTTGCTGATTCATGCCAGAAGAATTACATTAGAAGCCCAATAATAAGACTGATGTACAGGAAAACAAGACAAGCTGTGAAGGATGCTGGGAATATTCATGGTTGTCAGCCAAAGACACTTTTTGGAGGCTCTGATTTTGCTTTGTCAAAGACAGTTTCTCCTCCAGTGCGTTCTCGGCCGAAGACAGACGGCGCAGCAGATCCTGCTTGTTCTGGAAAAAGAAGCATAGCCAATTAATGCTTCAGCATGAATGGTTCACAAACAGTCTCAGTTATGACAAACTGAAGGATAACATAATAAGCTCAATAATACCTGAGTCTACATCATGTATGTTTCAAAGCAGGAATATGCAACCTGTTTCTGAGGCACTTTGAGGAGGATATTCTGGGCTGCACTCTAATCACCAATGGAGCAAACAGGGCAAATTTGGTTTAATTAACATGATTTATGAATTAATTTATGATAGTTGTTAAACTTTGTATTTATTCAAAGTTGAATTCAGTGGAAAATTCCTGAGTATTCCTTGGGTTTCATCACTGGAGCTCTGTTTATAAAGATTCTGAGGTATATGAAGCAGAGAAGTTTTGCAATTAAAAGCTTCATGTTTAATAATAATAATAATAATTATAATAATAATAATTATTATTATTTCATCCGCTTCTTTGCAGACTCTGCAAAGAAGCGGATGAAACTATTGATCACATACTGAGCTGTTGTAAGACAATTGCTCAGACTGACTACAATGTCACAACACAGTCGCTCAGACGGTCCACTGGAATTTGTGTCACAACTACCATCTGCCTGTAGCAAAGAACTGGTGGGATCATAAAGCCTGAAAAAGTGGTCAAAAATGAGCATGCAAAACTACTGTGGGACTTCCAAATACAGACTGATAAAGTTTTGGAACACAACACCCCAGATATCATGACTGTGGAGAAGAAAAAGGTGTAGATCGTCGACATTGCCATACCTGGTGACAGCAGAATCAATGAGAAACAACTTGAAAAAATCACCAGACTTGAGAATCGAACTGGCATAAACCAGTGCAGGTGGTTCCAGTGGTACTCGGCACACCGGGTACTGTCCCTAAAGACCTAGGCAAGCACTTAAAAACAATTGGTGATGACAAGATCACCATTGGTCAGCTGCAGAAGGCCACCTTACTGGGATCTGCTCTGATAATCCACCAATACATCACGCAGCCCTAAACACTTGGGAAGTGTTTGACTAGTGATTTGTGATATGAAACCCAGCACAGTTATCTTGTTTGCTGTGTACACTGTTCTTTTTTGTGTAGTATAATAATAATAATAATCAATGGCAGCTCAGTCTGGTGAGAGCAGTGTCACTTCAGAGGAATGTATTTATGTGTCCCCTTTTCATGACTGGGCATAAATTATTCCTAAATTATTTTAAGAATCCATGCCTCTGGATGAGGGGAACTTTGGGAGATTATTTTTACTCAGGAGATTTACCACTTTCTTCAAAAATATTCCACAGTGCATAGTAGATCAATCTCTGACTGATCAGAACCCAATAAAACTGAACTTGCAGTTTTCACATTATATACTTTCCCCCAACTTTCCATTTTTAAATAATCAGTACACTAATTGTTAGCATTTTTCCCATCTTTTTCATAATCTATACACTAATCCAGGGGTCTAATGAGCTTGTTTAGAATTTGTGCTGTAAGACTGAATATTTAATTATTGCTTTAAAGGAGACTTTGTATATGTTTCAGCTTTCAAATTCATAATAAATATTTTAATATGTAGATTTATATCAATATTAGTTAATTTTTTCCTTGTATACACCACTTGCTTTTTAAATAGTTTTCCTTGTTTTTTCCTGATTATATCTGTAAATTTCATAAATGCCTAAAAAAACTGGCACAATATTTTCACCTGAAACACGACCATTGTCTATCTTAGGAAGCTGTTTCTCTCAGAAAATAATTCTGTGATTAAAAGATTAGGTTACAGGGTATCACTGATTGTAAGGAGACTAAGTTGGATAGAAGTGTTTTGGCTACCTCTGTTATTTTCCATGGACCTTACAAGAAGCAGCTGAAAGGAACAGGCGGCCTTTTCTGCAAATGGCCTTGTGTTTGGGCTGTTTCTCCTATATCCCAATTTTAACATAAATGTTTTACATTTAGCCAGAGATGATTCGTTAAACAAGGACAGTTTTCTTATTGGCTAGGTAAAGCTGTAATAGGATAGAACTAGTGTGGCCATGTCGTTAAACCACCAGGCTAAAAACCAGGAGACTTTGAGTTCTAATGCCACCTGAGCCATGAAACCTGGCTGACTGACTTTGGGCCAATCACTTTCTCTCAGCCCACATTGTCAGTCTCAGGTGTCAAGCCAGTCATTCAATTCCTGTTGCAACAAAAGGGTGAATTTTTTTTTTTAAAGTAGGTCCTGCAATTGCAGGAAAGTGCTAAGAAGAAGAAAAATAAAAGACAAGGCTGTAACTGTGTAACAGACCATTTTAACTTATATTTTGTACTGTACAACATATAGCTGTTACTCAAATATTAATTTCATTTTAGTAATGATCCAAACCCTTAAAATGGCAAAGTGTAAATACAGGAAAGCCTAATTAAACCTTCTTCTAAGGATTTGTACCTCATTTACTTAATCTTATGATGCTGGTAAATCTCTTGACTATTTATATTTTTTCTTACTTTCCTGCTCTTTTCTTTTAAAGCATGTAATATTTTAAAGTGTTATCCTTCAGCTTTTGAGCTGGTGGAAAAGTAGGCTGGCACGCTTTGCATTGGTTCTCTATGCAGTCTCAATAAGCAGACTGGGCCTCCTGGGTCTCAGGGAAGCATGAGGGGGGGGGCTTTTTGCTCCCAGGAAGCTTTCCTGGGCCTCAGGAAGGCAAAAAATGGAGCACAACTCCACCCCCCTGCACCCCACACCCCTTTTTGCCTCCTGGGCCTCAGAGAAGCAGTAAGACAGCAAGAGGGACCACAGCACAGCTGATCATTAGAACAGCTGATCATTGGGAGGGGAAAAAAAGAAATACCTTAAAGAGTGACTGGGCGGAGAGAATACAGTCAGTAATGTCAGGCATGTGTGATAAGGACTGACTGGGCGGGGAGGGGAGGGGAGGGGTGGGCGGAGAGGGGCAGGGCCAGCCAGGAGCACGATTTGCCGCTTCTCCAAACTGTGCAGAATCATAATAACCGATTCTATAGAACAGGTCTGAAGCGGTAGAATCCCACCCCTGTGTCAAGTCTGACAGGACAGACTTGAATCTTTAGTGTCTGTAGGGAGAGTTTGAAAGCAGATTCTCTGGTTGCCAAAATCAGAATGATCCTGGCAAACATTGCCCAATCTCCCTGCCCATAGAGTCTAAAATGGCAGTGGGATCTGAGCATTTGAGCCTCTGACCATATGATGCACTGCATCATCAACAGGACACTGTCGAGTGTTCTTACAGTAAGAATTCATTCATTCATTCATTCATTCATGTTGTATACCTACCCGTCTCAAACCAGTGACTTTGGGTGGCAATCAATCTTAAAAATGATCTGAATAGTTAAATACAATATAAAAAGAAATGCAATGAAAATAGCAATGAAGAGATATTATAATTTATTGGAGTCAATGTAGCTATGAAACAGGGCTCTTCACACACTTGGGACCCTAGGCATAGAGCCAGGTCTTCAAGGCCTTCCAAACAGCCAACAGGATTAGGGCACTCCTAATCTAAGGAGGAGGATGCTCCAGAGGGCAGGCACTATGGCACAGAATGAATGTCTCTTTGAGAAAACATGCCTATTCTACCAGACTGGATTAGATGGGTGGAAACAACTGTAAAAAGATAGTATTATGCCTAACTTGGTCCCACCCACGAAGGACTTTAAAAGGTGACAGTCAACCAGCACCTCGAATTGTACCCAGAAACACAGTTGCAACCCATACAGCCCCCAAAGCAGTGGTATTACATATGTTGAATAGCCAACATTGTTTACAGTGCAGTGTAACTGCATTCTGTACCAGCTGAGGCTTCCAAACACTCTTCAAGGACAATCCCCTGTAAACCATATTGTAGTAGTCCAAACAAAAAGTCAGGAGCGCATGAATGACAGTGAGCAGAATTCAGAAGACTTGTGTTGGGAAAAGAGAGGAAACACCATTTTAATCATTAGAACCATTTTAAAACCAGCTGTATGCTTTCTCTGCAGTATGCTGGGAATTAGACTAAGTTGATGCCATGAAACTATATTCTTTCAAATATTTAATGGGCCATCTTCAGGCAGCAGTTACCAGGATATGAATAGAAGACCTTCTTCTCTGTCTTTGTGTGGAGAAATATAAAAATATGTGATCACATGGTTCATATATTTCAGTTCAAAAAGCAAACTTGGAATTGGAAGGAATATTGCAGAGATAAACAGCTGTTGTTACAGACAATGATATATATGGGGAGGACCTGTATGGTGGTTTCCTTACTCTTTTTGGTAAGGATGTTATGTGGTTGTTGGCAATTCACAGCTTGTCAGAAGTGAACAGACAGTTAATTGGGGGTGTCCTTTCCAACCCCAGGAGAGTTGTAGTGGTTGTTGGAACTAAAGACAGATATAAGTACCTAGAAGGTTTTGTCCTCAGGCTTAATTTGGGAAGCAGTCTATTCCTTATTTTATTTTCCACTCTATATCCCATGCCCTGTAGGCCAAGCGATTTGTTTAATATTATCAGTCATCAGGTTGAAGGTTCTGCATTATACATTATTTCAAGGCAAGACTTCCTTTTAAAATTTTCATTATTAGTACTTATGCTATTTCAGTGAACTTAATTCAGAGACGATGTAACACAAATAGCATTTAAAAGCAGAACTTGGACCCCGAAGCAAGCTTTTATTTTCTTGTGTCACAAGAAGACAAAAACCAGAAGCAGCTGGTATTGTAGCAATAAATCCAGCATGAAAATCATGTAGAAGTGTCACACGCTCACTCACCACACTCTCTCATGACTTGATAGGTTTTGGATTTGATTTCTTGATTACCAGACAATTTTCCTCTAGCTCCTTTGAGATCTTCTTCTTTTACTGGAGGGCGTTTCTTTTTCACTGGAGCTGGCTGAAAAGACAAGAGACAGTCCATTTTGTAGCACAAAATGAGATAAGGTTGGAGTCAGAAAGATATAACTATGACATCAGTCTGTTTTACTAGGGTGGTGAGAATCATAGACACATAGGGCTGGAAGGGAGCTTGGAGGTCTTCTTGTGGTACAACCGCTTCCTCAAAACAGGATCCTTATTCTATCCCTGTCAAATGGTTGTCCAGTCTCTTCTAGAGCAGCGGTTGCCAACCGGTGGACTGTGGCCCACTGGTTGGCCATGAGAAAATTTTGGTGGGCCGCAGAGAAATCTCACCCCCAGAGCACCCCCCCCCCAAAGTAATGAATCCAGGCTGCGCAGAAACACAAAGCTGCTCAGCCCACATGGCCCATGGAAACCCTCCCCGCCCACCCACTCCTTACCCGGCAAACTTGTCTGCTAAGTTGCTATTTTTCCTTTTTCCGACCATCATCTGTTCTGCTGCGCTGGGAGATTTAGATTAGCTAGGAAGTAGGAAATGGTTGGATTTCTTGCTTTCTAGCTAAGCACAGCCAAACCTCCCTTAGGACTGAAGGTTTGCTTGCAAGCAAATTCAGTGGAGACTCACAACAAGCAAATTTGAGAGACTGAGCTAGCCGATGGCAGATAGATCACTCCATAATTCTGTGAGCAACTCAATCTGTCTGCTTTGCCTGATTTGGAGTAAAAGTTCCTTTTTTATTTAAAAAAATCAATATTTACATACATGGTATGTTGTGAGATAATTTTGTGAGTTTGCTTGTAAGCAAATTTTCGTGACAGACTGAGCTAGCCAATGGCAGATAGATAGATTTCTGAATGAATCTGTGATTCTGTGAGCAACTCAATCTGCCTACTTTGCCTGATTTTGGGTAAAAGTTGCTCTTTTTTATAAAAAATTCAATATTTATATAAATATTTATAATATTTACATACAAGCCATGCCCAGCCAGTCACATGACCACCAAGCCACACCCACAAATTAGGCCCACCCACAGAACCAGTTAGTGGTCCCTGGGATCTAAAATTATGAGGTCCAAGAGGTTGGTGACCCCTGTTCTAGAGGGTCCATGATGAAGCATCCACAGCTTCAGAAAACAAGATTTTCCACTGATTAATGGTACTCAATGTCAGGAAATTTCTCCATTTCAGATTGGATCTCTCTTTAAAGAGCTTCCACACATTGCTTCGTGTCCTGCCCCCCGCTGTTGTTTTGGAGAATAAATCAACACCCTGAAGCACTGGAAGACACGTCATGTCACCCCCAATCATTCTCTTTAACAGGCTAGACATATCTAGTTCTCTTAACCATTCATTGTACAATTGAGCCTCCAAAATGGAATGGAAATAGAATGGAAATCTATTTGCTGTGAATATACTCTGAATTTCTGGCCCAAGCTGAGGCTTCCGAGAAACACATTTAATTCCAATTCTATGATTCTGAGTATGCAGAACTCAACACATTGAACAGGAAACAGGAAAGCTAGCATTAAACTATTGACCAGGATATCTTAGCCAAAACCTGTACAGTCCTCTGCAGTTATTCAGGGAGAAGATAGTCAGGCCCCCAACCTTTCATGAGGGGTGGGAAAAATAAACTTGGACAGACATTTTCCATGAGTAGTCAGGGCTCTTGAACCTTTTACCCTTGTAGAAAGTTAGTACCCACCCCTCTCCTAGAAGAATGAAATATTTTAGGAAATATTTTAAAAGACAGGATAAAATATTTCCCCTAAAAGAGAAATAAAAATCTTAAAGGAAACAGAAACCCAAAATCCCAGCTCCCTGCCCCCAACAGATATTTTGGTGCACATTAAGAAAGACTGGGCCAGGTTATCTACAAGACAAATGATGGGTGATGGGATTAAGACGTGACCCCATAGGAGATAATAGGATTAGCCCTCTACCCATCTAGCAACAGGCTCACTGCATTTCAATATTTCCTAAGGACGTTGTATCATCCAGCAAGGTTCATCCAAATTTATCTCAGACAACGTCAGCTATGTCCCCTGCATAGCCCCACGGGAGTCTGAAGCAACCAATAGAATACATATTCTTGCACAGGAACAGGAAGCTCAAGTTCAAAGCCCAAGAGAGGGTATAAATACCTCTCACTCTCTACTCCATGTGGTCAGCTGCCCAGGTGCTCCGCAAACCCATTTGGTCCTGTTCATCAATAAACCATCTTTCCAATCAGCCCCATATTTCCAGTGTCTGCCTCCCCACTTGGAACTGAATCAGATGGATATTTCTTCCAACACCCTGAAGATGTGTCTTCTTTTAGTTTTCTGCCAAGGCAGTAAAAGTTACATATTCTGTTCATGCAGTGTTTGAAGATGTTAGTGATAGTAAGTTACCACTTGGCTGGGACTTAACTTCAGACTTTCTTTTGTAAGTGTTTTTATGTTGTTTCATGTATTGATTTATTGGGATTTTATTACTTTTTATTATATTTGAATGCCTGTGAGTAAGCCATCCAAAGTAACTAGGTGGAAATGAAAGATTACAAAAAAGTAACTGAGGGTATTGGAGAATCAAAAGTCAAGAAGGATAACTGGATAGTATCTGCTTAGAGGGGGAAAAAAACCTCTTATTTTGGTTGAAGCTTAAGTATATTTAGGCACATATAGCAAAGGAATGACTCTAAATCAGAAAAGCCTCACTGATTTAATTATGATGAAATATCAAGGGAGTTAGTAAAGGAAATGACGGGTGTGAGGATCTGAATATGTGGCAAGGCCTGGAGTGCGGGAAAAAAGTCTGGATTTTGAAAAGGAAAGAAGAAAAATAAGCAAGGTTTTTAAGCACAATTACTGCAGAAATAAAATATATGGCTTTTGTATGAAAAAGTAATCAAAGATTAATTTTCCAGTAAAATAAATGAAAAGTGGCCCTAGAAAAAGAATGTGTGGATGTGAATTCTCTGGCACTATCAGAGTTATATCGAACAAGCACACCCTGCTTACTAGGTGGTGACAAAATGGCATTTCGTAAATCATAGGGGACAGGCCTTGCTCATATTAACTTATAATGGCAATTGATTGTAAACTTTCAAAGGCTTTGGATTCAGGTAAGAAAGTGGTCACATTTTTCAGTGCCATTGTAACTTTGGTCACTAAATGAATGGTTGCAAGTTGAAGTCTTCTTGTATGGGTGTTGGAATACATGTTAGAATGTATTTTGTTTTGCAACAACTACAAAATTAACCAGCCAGTAGATGGTAGGATTTAGTTTGCATCTATGGTTATAATCTATGGTTTCTTTATGTCAGAGGTCTCCAAACTTGGCAACTTTAAGACTTGTGGACTTCAGCTCCCAGAATTCCTCAGCCAGCATAGCTTACAGCCATTCATTTAGTGACAAAAATGACAGTGGCACTGAAAAATGTGACTTATTTTCATGCTTAATGGTTTTCACTCTTACGACCATTGCACCTTCCCCATGGTCATGTTATCAGAATTTACACATGGCAACTGGCAAGTATTTATGACAGTTGTGCTGTCCCAGAGTCATGTGATCACCATTTGTTGCCTTTCCAGATGGTTTCTGATAAGTGAAATCATTTAATAACCACGTGGTTCCCTTAACAACTGCACCGATTGGCTTAACAACTATGGCAAAAGGTCATAAAATGGGGCAAACCTCACAAAACACCTGTCTTACTTAGCTATGGAAATGTTGGGCTCCATTCTGGTCTTAAGTCAAGGACTACCTGTATTTAGGAATCTTTAGATATCGGCACAGAGAACAGTTTATTGCTTGACTTCTGAACTAAATGTAGACATCCTGAAGAGCTAGTAGTGTAATTGAAGCCACGGTGGCACAGTGGTTAGAGTGCAGTACTGCAGGCTACTTCTGCTGACTGCTGGCTGCCTGCAAATTGGCAATTCAAATCCCACCAGGCTCAAGGTTGACTCAGCCTTCCATCCTTCTGAGGTGGATAAAATGAGGATCCAAATTGTTGGGAGCAATAGGCTGACTCTGTAAACCGTTTAGAGAGGGCCTGTAAAGCACTGTAAAGGGGTATATAAGTCTACGTGCTAAGTGCTATTAATTGTAACAGACAATCAAAGTGTCTTATTTGTCAAAATTATATATCATAGGACAATTTGGAGAATGCATTGCAGCTTTATGCCAGGCAGTGTGGGAAGCAGAGTTTTGCTCTTCAGAAGGTAATTTAAAATTGTATGAAGGAAAGAATAGAGATTTATGATACATTTGTTGACTTAGACAAACTATATGAAATTTTTTTTTGGCTAAAATACTTTTATGTAAGTATGTAGTTGAATGTGGTAAGAGAGAAATACAATGGAGATAAAGCAAGTGCCAAGATATAATGGTTAGGGAATAGTTCAACACTGAGCCAGGAATAAGGAAAGAATATTTTGACATTCTCATGAGTGTTTAATGTGTTTAAGGATAAATATACAAGAAGTATTTGTGAGGACATCGGAAGTTATTTGAAAGCAGGTTCGTTATGTATTCTTGTATGCATATAATGCCATATTCTGAAATGAGAACCTGAATGTTTGAGAAAATATTAGATGCAAATTTTAGATATAATGTGGAATATGGATATGAACATCTAATTTATCAAAGACTAAGGCAATTGTACAGAAAAATGGAATGGATGTTTGCAAGTTATACATCTATGAAGAAAATTTAGAGCAAGTATATGAATTTGTGAATTGAAATGTGTCTACTAAAATGCACAGAGAAATTTTAAGATGTACAAATGCTGTTAGAATGATAGTGCAAAATATGTGCTCTGCTTCTGTAGGAAACTAAAATGCCGTTGCTCACTCAATGTGATAGTATATTTGTGAGTTTCAGGAGAAACATAAATATTGAAATGTGATAGTTAAGAAAGGTGTGATATAACAAGAACAAATAAGAGTCAAGAATGAATAGTGAATGTAGGCTAAATAGAAAAGTGAACAGAGTGTGAAAAAAGTACATTAAAGTTGTTTTATCTTATGGAAAAAAATGAATGAGAATTTCTTTGCAAAACAAGTATAGGAAGGAGTGAATAGATCAAGAAGACCAAATAGGTTGTGGTTGGAGAGAAATTGATGATGAGTTTCTGCAAAAGAAAGTGAGAAATTTAAAGGCCAAAAGGCATTTTATTAAACAGCGTATTGTTGCAGTAGAAGTAAGTATGGTTGATAGATAAAAACTCTTTAGAGGTATAAAAAATGAACTTGGAATATTGGAATAATTTTAGTTATGACTGCTTTTTTTCTTATATGTAAGATACTATTTTTTATATCTTGTGCTCTCTGTTTCACACTGCTTATCCTAAAATGGAATAGTGTAATGGGTATTGATTTATTTTATTTTATTTTATTTGCTACCTGCCTCCATGTGTCATATACATCATGGGTGATTAAATTTAGTTAAGCAACCATCATTCCCATATAAAACAAAATCAGTCGGATAAATTGCAGCAGATTTATATTCAGCAGAATGAAGACCATCTGTTTCAGCTGAAAGACTTGCCAAGGAAATCTAAAATACTGAAGTGAGACAGTATAACCCATCTGCCTCCTTGCATTTTAAATAACGTAAGCCGTGATAGTTATCCTCAATTTGCAGACTGCTGGTTTTACCATCTCACTTTAACATGGTGCTTTCTTTCAGGATCAACATTTGGCTCATGCATGTTTTATAGGAAGTAATAAAAATGGAGATAATTAGCATGTTCCTTGGTATATGTAGACAGGTTTTGGGACATACATCCAATATAAAAAAGATAAGCAAGTTATTGATTATCTTTCTTATAAAATGGAGAGGGGTCTTGGAGTCCTAGTGGACAATCACTGAACTACGATCCAGCAGTGTGCCTCAGCTGCCAAAAAAAGGCCAACACTGTTCTAGCCTGCATTAACAAAGGGAGAGAATCAAGATCAATCACATGAAATATTAGTACCACTTTATGTTTTGGTAAGACCACACTTGGAATATTGCATTTAGTTTTGGCTGCCACAATATAAAAAAGAAATTGAAACTTTAGAAATTATGCAGAGAAGAGCAACAAAGATTATTAGGGGACTGGAAGCTAAACATATGAAGAACAGTTACAGGAATTGGGGTGTGTCTAATGAAAAGAAGGACCAAGGGTGACATAACAGCAGTGTTCCAATATCATATTTGCTGCTACAAAGAAGAGAGGATCAACCTATTCGCCAAAGAACCTGAAGGCAGGACAAGAAGCAATGGATGAAAACTAATCAAGGAGAGAAGCAACGTAGGACTAAGGAGAAATTTCCTGACAGTGAGAACAATTAACCAGTGGAATGACTTGCCTCCAGAAGTTGTGAAAACTCCAACACTGGAGGCTTTTAGGAAGAGATTGAACAACCATTTGTCTGAAATGTATAGGGTTTCCTGCTGGAGCAGGAGGTTGGACTAGAAAACCTCCAGAGCCCCTTCCAATCTGTTATTCTGTTAAGTTACAATTTCTGGTAAAATGGGAGAAACTGGTAGTGAAAGAAATCAGAGCTGTCTTGGGAATACAGCACAGAACAATGAACCAGACATGAGCACGGGAGAGTTTCTCACTCCATTGTTTTGCACTCTTTAATTTGGTTACATATATGTGAAAAAATGAAGAGAGAAAAAAACCCTTTGCCCCATGGACATTATATGTTACACTATATGTTTCATATAATAATTACATCAACTAATAGGTAACTGGACTGGCCAATAGGTAACTGGACTGAGAATTTCCCAATCTCATGTCCTCTAAAAACGTTGGACTTCAACTCTTGTAATCTTAAGAACTTCATGCATTAGCCATAGTATTTGGATGTTATGGGGACCTCAAGACATCGGGTTGGGAAGACTGGTGTCCTGAAATTGTGGATGATAAGTTTTGCTCACCGGCCAACATTTAGTTCAATAGAAACACAAATGTGTTCCACTATGCCCCTGCAGAAGTCCTTCAATTTTCATGGTGGCAATAAAGTTGAAGGAATGATAACCACAGAAATTTCAGTCCTACAGCTTTGATTTAATATGGTGTCCTTCTTCATTCCCACTTACTTGCATGTCCATATTGAGTACTTCGTGTTTATCCAGCATAATTCTTGTATAACAATGACTGAACATAAGTATAGAATGGTACTGACATACATCTCCTGTGCATAGTACACAGTACTTATTGAACAATGCAAAATTTTGGAAGAATTTTAGGACAGCTACAAGCTGATAGCAATATGTTTTTCTGGCTTTTTGAAGCATGCATCAAAATAGCAGAACAAATCATTTCCCATAATAAAAATCCCAAGGGAGAAACAATATCCAAGATCAGCCGTGAGGCTATTCCCAGAGTTATAGAAATAACATGCAATGAGTGGCAAGAGCTTGCCAAAATCCTCTCCTCTCCTTGCATACCCAGGAGCAAACTATTCTACAACTTATCTGAGACTGACAGTGGAGTATAAGTTCTCCAATGCTCCTTTCAGCGTTGATTTAGGATTTTGTTGTTCAGTTGTTAGTCATGTCTGACTCTTCACAACCCCATGGCCGCAGCACACCAGGTCCCCTCTTTCTCCACTGTCTCTCGGAGTTTGCCCAAATTCATGTTCGTTACATTGATAGCACTATCTAACCATCCTCTTCTCGTTTTTCCTTCAATCTTGCCCAACACCAGGGTCTTTTCCAATGAGTCCTCTCTTCTCATTTGGTGGCCAACGTATTTGAGCTCAAGCTTCAGTATCTGTCCTTCTAAGGAACAATCGGGTGATTTGACTGATTCAATCTCCTTGCAGTCCAGGGGACTCTCGAGTCTTCTCAAGCACCACAATTCGAAAGCATTAATCCAAAAAGTTAGAGCTACGCTTCTTTATATAGCCTCTCCCAGGAGTTTCTAAATAGTTGATATGCACTCCTCTGTACAAAATCCTATTCCCACATTTCCTTCTGTCTTTCTGTTTGCACAAGAAGCTCCTTGCTTTTATACACAAATGTTCCCTGAATACATAGAGGATATCTCTACATTTTCATCCTTTTCTAACACAATGGAAAAAACTTCAGATTTGCAGATATCTAATCAAATAATTAATCTCAATATTGCAAGTGGTTTGCTGCCAAAATAAACTTAATCCTGTTAGAAATTAATAGAATCTTCTGCTCTTGAACCAACCTTAAGCATTTTGATCTTGCATTCAGCAAACAAGACCCTCAAGCAAAAGGAGGAAACAAATTTTAGCAACATTTGTTGCATATTGTAAACAAAGCAGAATTCTGCACACAATTGCACATGAAAGCATTTTATTGAGTAATAGGACTGAAGTGTTTAAAACACTGGTCTATAGTTTTAAATGTATTCTATGAGAAAGAGAAAAGGAGAAAGCTAAGCCATACTTTCGTTACTGCTCTATTTTAAAATCATTTTAAGCTAATTTTTCACAAAGACACATTTATTACTGCACCAAAGATGCCAGTAAGACTGCAAGCAAAAAATCAGTGAGGTAGAAAATAAATAATGAGCTTTTTCATTTCTTACCAATGACTAGATCCATCAGAGTTGCAGTTTCTCTTAGCAATAGTTATGATAATTCTTGTAAATTAAGCAGTAGAAAAAACACCAATCATACCTGGGACATGGTTGTTGTACTTGTAAAAATACTGAGCTTGTAGTTCCTTGGATTAATATCCAAATTCGGCAGTAATCTACTTCCTTTAGCTTATATAGGCTCTTCTATGAAGTCATTCCACATGGTCATCTTCCCAGACTAGCTTCTGGAGTTTTTAAGGTTGACAATGTTACTGTCGAAAGGTTTATTCTTAGCAATGACTGAAGTTTATAGCATTTAATAAACGGCATGAGTTGAGTGAGAGGAACATTACAAGTGACAAGAAAAGACAGCTGGGCTAGCAAAACTATACAGAAGCCTTGCCCTTTCTTTAGGAACAAGTATATCTTCAAAGGAAGCCTTGTGGTCATCTATTTATAGCTATAAAGTGCAATGCTTTTATGTTGCAGATGCTCCATGAATGTACAAGAATAAAATACCTACAAAATCTTGTTGATCATTAACTGAAGTAGAAAATATCTGTCATGATATTAATCCTGGGATGAACACTTTCTACAGGGGAATCAGTGAGGAAGTACTAAGCTACCAGAAACACATCACGTTTTGACATAGTGAGATGACCCTAGCCAGCAACTGATTTTATTTAGGTTGGATTCCTATAATATTTCAACTTCTGTAAGTAGTCCAAAAATTATAGCTAGTTCAGAAATAATTCCATGGTACAAACAAGAGCTAAATGTCAACTTTGCATTGATTTGTAAGCAGCTTCAATCTAATGTGTTTATATCCCTAAAATGGCATAGGAACTGTTAATGCAAGATAAACATTTGAAGTTGACAGAGTTACCAGCAATTTTGCAAACAGATGGAATGAACTTCTTTACATTTTCAGCCACCAGATTTTTGCCCAATATAAAAGGCAGAACAATGAAGCTACAAGTGGCAAGAGCCTCCATGCCGCAGTGGTTAGAGTGCAATACTGCAGGCTACTTCTGCTGACTGCTGGCTGCCTGCAATTTGGCAGATCGAATCTCACCAGGCTCAAGGTTTACTCAGCCTTCCCTCCTTCCGAGATGGGTAAAATGAGGACCCAGATTGTTGGGGGCAATAGGCTGACTCTGTAAATTGCTTAGAGAGGGCTGTTAAAAGCACTGCGAAGCAGTATATAAGTCCAAGTGCTATTGCTACTGCTACTGTGAGAAGTACATAAAAATTAATCAACAAACTTTTGATAATCTGATCCATAGGATGCTTTATTAGGGAAAATACTGCAGTATGGAGCCCTCTACTCCAGGAAAAAAAACATTTTCTAGGAGGAAGGAGACACTCCCATTTAGTGAATACAGCTTATATAGGTTTATCAAATCACATGGTTACATAACACTTCCTGTTTCCCATATATGGATGTTATACAACGTTTTCATAAAAAGTTCCAACCTTTCATGGACAACTTTCAACATTCTCATTATAGTCAGATTTCCTATTATTCAAATACCAGAAAATTATAAGAAAACATTAATATCTCTTAATGTGACATTTATAATGTCAGAGCTTCCCAGCACATACCTCTAACTTATGCCAAGTATATAGTTTTGCAATAGGGTATAATTGTCCAGCAAAATCACATTTCATGACTGTTCTGACCTTTAAAAGTTCAAACTGTGAACACAAAATGGCTTCAGTTCAGCTCTTTATATTCTCAGGTGTAATAATCAAATTTTTACTTATAACAACTACTGTAAATGTAATCTTCAAAAAAAATTCTACCTATTTTGGTTAGATTTAAGCTGAGTATAACCTTTTCTTTATTTCATCATTTATTCATTATTTTAAAGTGGCTGGGGCATTTGTTAATCTGGGTGGCATCAATTTAAATGGTCAGATGCTAGACAGTACAGGTAGTCCTCGACATACGATCACAATTTAGCCTCAAATTTCTGTTGCTGAGTGAAGCATTTCTTAAGTAACAAACTAAAACAAAGTTTTTTTTCCATTTTATGACTTTTCTTGCCACAGTTGTTAAATGAATGACTGCAGTTGTAAAGTTAGTAACCGGGTTGTTAAGTGCATCTGGCTTCTCCATTGAGTTTGCTTGCCAGGAGGTCACAAAAGGAGATCACACGACCTTAGGAGACAGCAATGGTCATAAGTATGAGTCAGTTGCCAAGAATCTGAATTAAGATTGTGTGGATGCTGCAATGGCCGTAAATATGAAGAACGATCATGTCACTTTTCTCAGCACTGCTGTAACTTTGGTCACTAAATGAACAGTTGCTAGTCAAGGACTACCTGTATAGGGAATGCAGGCTTTGGATGACCTGCAGGTTTGTTTATTTATTAAGGAACTTGTACAGTATCCACTCTTCTGGTCTAGTACAGAAAATCATTAGATGCAAATATTTTTTGTATTTTGGGTGACAGATAATCCATTCTTTGTTCAAGTGGCTTTTTATAATCTAAGATATAATTCTAAGAGTACCAAATTTCTTTTTTTTTAAACATGCCCAATTATGATACTTATGGGCTATATTTTGTCTTCATTATAATTCAGTGCTACCAACTCCCTCAAATGTTTTTTTTTCAAGACTTAAAAAAAACCTGCATATGGAACAAACCTGTGTGTGTTCCGCACTGCACAAAAGAACATTAGTTTGGGTGATTTGGGTCTGAACTGAAATGTACACATTTATTTCTTTGCTTCATTTCAGTAGCCAAACATCTCAACAGATGACTCCGTTGCAGCATGCAGCATGCAACATAAAAAATTAAAACAATACAAAATAAATGCATATGGCATAGTGGAGATATTCAATTTTTTAAAAAAATTTTTTATTGTTTTTTAACATACAAACACAACAACAAAACATAAAAGCATCAGCTCCCCCATATTTTTATACAAACAGTAAGTCGGTTGGTCCATCAGTTTTGTGCATTCATCTCATAGTCACAATTACAATTACCTTATATAATACTCTTATTATCAATACAAATTTATAAATCATAGTATCACTATTAAAAAAAAAAGAAATTTGACTAAACTTTTATTCGATCATGCCTTTATGAGATAACTATATTTTAAATAATCTATTCTAAAACAAGTCTTATAATCATGCCAATTCTCTCCTAAATAGGAAAGAAAGAAAAAAAAAAGAAACAGAAAACTATTATATAAATATAGTATCAAACACCAATAAGAAGAAAAGAAAAATAAAATCAATATTATTTCTTATTGTCTAACCTTTATATTTTAGTATTTCATCATTCAACCATTGATAGAAGAGATCCCAAACTATATAAAATTGTTTATCTTCTTGCTCTCTAATTTCAAAAGTCAATCTACTCATCTCAGCACATTCCAATATTTTCTTTACAACTTCTTCTTGCAATGGAATTTTCTCATTTTTCCAATTTTTTGCAAATACAATCCTAGCAGCAGTCAATACATTTACAATCAAATATTTCAACTCTTTACTATATGTATCTGGTAGGATTCCCAATAAAAAAAACTCCGGTTTCAAGTCTATATGCTTCTTTGTCATTTTTTCCAACCACATGTGGATTTTAGTCCAATATTTTCTAGCATCCTCACAAGTCCACCACATATGGTAGTATGAACCAGGTTTCTGATGACACTTCCAGCATTTTTCAGATTTGTTCTTGAACATTCTTGCTATCCTTGTCGGGGGAAAATGCCACCTGTAAAACATCTTATACAAATTTTCTTTATAGGCTGTAGACATTGTCATTTTATAATTTTGCAACCATAAATTCTGCCATTTCTCTAAATCAATCCCATATCCAAAATTCCTCCCCCATGCAATCATAGATTCTTTAACTTGTTCTTCCTCCAGCTTAATTTCCAATAAATAACCATACAGCTTTTTAATCACCTTTTCATCAGTACCCATCAAAATCTTATCTAAATCAGTTTGCTTATCATAAAATCCTCTGCTTTGGAATCCTCATAGTACTTTGAATGTATTTGCAGATATGAAACCAATTCATCTGTATACCTTGTTCTTCTAGTTTTTGCATCGATTTAAGTTCACCCTTTTCATCTAGTAATTCCCCATAGCTAACTGTTTGTTCCTTTTTATAAATTATAGGATAAGAGAACGCTTCTATCGTCGATAACCAAACTGGAATTTTCAAATAACACTGTTTTTTTGTCTTCTCCCAATTTAACCACAGAGACTCCCGTATATAATGTCTTCTAAAATACCCCTGTGTTTTGGTTCCCTTGTACCATAAAAAGCATGCCAGCCCAACAGCAAATCATGACCTTCTAATGTCAACAATCTGGTTTTCCTTAATGTTATCCATTCTTTAACCCACGTCAAATTTGCAGCTTGGTAGTACAACTCCCAATTAGGCAGACCAAACCCTCCTCTAGATCTAGCATCCTGTAAAAGCTTTAACTTTATTCTTGCTTTCTTGCCTTGCCATATATACTTCAAAACAATTTTATTTAAATCCTCAAAGTATTCTTTCCAAGCCTAATTGGTATTGTTTGAAACAAAAATAAGATTCTGGGTAAAATGTTCATCTTAATTGTTGAAATCCTTCCTATTAATGACAATTGTAAGTTTTCCCATTTTTTCAAATCTTGGGCTATCTGTTGTTTAAGTTTAATATAATTGTTCTCCTTCAATGTACTACATCTTGACGCAAGTATATCCCCAAATACTTAACCTTGTTTGTAACTTGAATTTTTAACAGTTCTGCCAGCTCTTCTCTTTGTTTCAGCAACATATTCTTTGACAAAATCTTTGTTTTATCTTTATTTATTTTCAAACCAGCCACCTCCCCATAGGCCTCTATCTTTCCAACAGCTTCGAGGCTGTTTCTATAGGATCTTCCAGGATGAAGACTAGGTCATCTGCAAAGGCTTGTAGTTTGAATTCTTCCTTTTTGATTTTCATTCCTTTTATAGTTTTATCTTCTCTGATATTTCTATTCAACACTTCCAAAGTCAATACAAATAACAAAGGCGAAAGAGGACAACCTTGTCTTGTACCTTTTCTTATATTAATAGAATCTGTAAATTCTCCCTCCATCATTACCTTAGCTGTTTGTTCACTATAAATTGCTTCTATTGCTTGAATAAATCTTCTAGCAAAGCCCATCTGTTCCATTAAAAGTACCATAAACCTCCAATTTACATTATCAAATGCCTTTTGAGCATCTAAAAATATCAAAGCCATTTGCTTTTCAGGGTGTGCCTCATAATATTCCAAGGTGTCCAAAATTACTCTCATATTATCTCGAATTTGTCGCTTTGGCAGAAACCCATTTTGATCTGGGTGAATAAAGTTATTCAAATACTTTTTAAGTCTTTCTGCTAATATTGAAGCAAAAATTTTATAATCTGCGTTTAATAAGGAAATCGGTCTATAATCTTGATTTGAAGTAGATCCGCCTCCTCTTTTGGAATAAGTGTAATATAAGCCTCTGACCATGTTTTAAGAATTATCTTTTTTACCATAACTTCATTCATAACTTCTAACAGTGGAATACACAATAATTCTTGAAAGGTTTTATAAAATTCTACAGGAAATCCATCTGGACCTGGTGCCTTTCCATTATTTTGTTTCTTAAGTGCTTGACTTAACTCCATCATTGTTATATTGCTTTCTAGCATTTCTTCAATCTCTTTAGGTATCTTAGGTAGATTTACATTCTGCAGGTATTGTTTAACTTTCTCCTCATCAATATCTTCTTTCTTATACAAATGTTTATAAAAATCATAAATAATTTCTTTTTTCTCTTTGCTGCCATGACAAGTTTTACCTTGGTCATCTATTAACTGCAGTATTTTCCTCGATTCTTTCTCCTTTCTCAGTTTGTATGCTAGCCATCTACCTGGCTTATTTGCATCCTCGAAATAATTCTGTTTAGCATTCCTAATTTTCTGTGCCAGTTCTTCTTTCTCTATTAAGTCCATTTTATGTTTAGTTATATCCAGTTTCAGTTTGACATCTTTTCTGTGTGGTATTTTCTGTAATTCTTTTTCAAGTCTTTTATATTCATCATCCAAGGCTTTAAGAGTTTGCCTTTTCCTAATATTCTTTTTTCTTGTATAGTCTATTATCAAGCCTCTAGCATAAGCCTTCATTGTATCCCAAACATTCTGTATTGAAGTGTCTTCTTTTCTATTCTCTTTAAAGAAAAAGGGCAATTCTTTCTCCATCCATTGTATAAATTCCTCATCCTTTAAAATAGTATTATTTAATGTCCATCTCGATCTTTTCCTTTGTCCCTTCCATTTAATTGTCAATGGGTTGTGGTCAGCCCAAGTACTTGTTTCAATATTCACTTCTTGAATACTAGACATTAAATCTGTTGAGATCCAAATCATATCCAGTCTGGACCATGATAGATGCCTATTTGAATAAAACGTAAATTGCTTAAGTTTATTATTTCTTTCTCTCCATATGTCTTTTAAAGTTAATTCATCTATCATTTTAAAAAAGGATTTAGGAAGAGTTTTTCTATTATGTTTTACTGCTGTTGCAATATAATCAAGTTTATTATCCACAATTCCATTAAAGTCTCTCATCATAATTGTATTAGCATAATCCAGTTCAGCCATCTTAGTATGTAGTTTTTTATAAAATTCTTCCTGTTTATCATTCGGAGCATAAATTGCAGTCAAAAGTATCTTTCTATTATTGTCCATTATTTCTACCATTAATATTCTCCCATCATCATCTGTATAAATCATTTTTGCTGGGATGGCCTCTTTAATATATAAGACCACCCCTCTTTTCTTAGATTGGGTCAAAGAGGTAAACAATTTCCCTAATTTTGGTTGTGATAACAATTGTTCATGTTGCTTTTTAATATGAACTTCTTGTAAGCAAATTATGTCAAACTTTAGTTTCATTAATTTATGGAAAATCTTCCTTCTCTTAGCAGCTGAATTCAGTCCATTTATATTCATTGTAATCAGTTTTTTCTCTTCCATGATTATGTTTTATATTTAGATTTAACCACTCTCGTGGATCTTGCTTCACGTTGATCTTTAATATCCACTTGTCCACCTACTGCACCTTCTTCTTTTCCAATCTCCATTTGTTCCTCTTGGGATTCAATTGGTGGAACCTCCTTTCCTGCCCCTCCTTCTCTCCCTCCAAAAACTTCTGCATAAAACAGTTCTGCTTTCTCAATTGAATCAATTCTATGTCTCTGTTCCTGCCACGTAAACATCAATCCTTCTGGGATCAACCATCTGTAAAACACCTCTTTTTCCAATAACCTTTTGGTCAGGGATCGATATTCTCTTCTCATCTCTCTCACTCTTCTAGGTATTTGTTTTAAAACCAAAATTTCTTTACCTTTGTATTTCAATGTCTTCTCTCTTGCCACTTGTAATACTTGTGTCTTCATAGATTTTTTAATAAATCTAATATGAACTTCTCTGGGTAGGTTATTTCTCATCGCATATCTTGTAAAAACTCGATATATCTCATCTATTCCATCCATCATCTTCTCTTCTGTTATCTCCAGCGCATCCGCCAAAATTCCTACCATTATCGCAGCCAGATCTTGTCCTTTTTCTTCTTCTATATTTTGAAATCTGAGATAAAATTCTGATCTATCCAACTCCCACTTCAACATCTCACTTTTTCCTTGTTCAATCACTGTTAATCTATTATCAATATTTCCAATCTTCTCCTCTCTTTGTTTGCCCCCCTCTTCAACTTTTTGAAGTCTCTCCTCATATTTTCCCATCATCTGTTGGATACTTTCCACTTTTTCCTCCATCCTACCTGTTCTTTGTTCAATAGTATCTATTTTTACCTTAAGATCTTGAATTCCTTGCATAATCATCTGAAAGGATACTCTTTCTTGTTCTTTTTCTTTATCTTGCTTTAACAATGTCTGAATTGAGCGCTGTCCAGATGGTGGGGAGGCAGAAGCAGACATAGAGGCACCCGAAGATATAAATTTCTTACTCATTTTAGGTGGTTCCAGCTCTTCAAATTCTTTCAAATTTTAATCCAAAAAAAAAGTATGAAGTTATAATCCAAGATAAAAGGGCCAACAATAGAGAGAAAAAGAATAAAAATTCTTCCTGGCCTTAATCCAATTAAGAAAAATAATCCATAAAAGAGAGTAAAAATAAGAGTAAAAACCCAGTGATAATAATAATGAACAAGACAAAGCCAAAAAAGAAAAAGGAAAAAAGAAAAAGAGAAAAAAAAACAAAGCAAAAACCAAGAAAAATAAATTTCTTCAAATTCCACACACTGGTTCTGTGGGTGTGGCTTCGTGGGCGTGGCTTGGTGGGTGTGGCAGGGGAAGGTTACTGTAAAATCCCCATTTCCTCCCACCCCACTAACCTGCTTTCCAGCTCCGTTCTCCTGTGCAGGGCAACCAAAGAAGACCCAGCCAATCAGCTGGGACTTGGGAGGCAGAGAATAGATGGGGGTGGGGTCAGTTAGAGGTGGGATTTGCCGGTTCTCTGAACTACTCCAAATTTCCTCTACTAGTTCTCCAGAACCTGTCAGAACCACCTCTGATATGGCATCAAGTGGACCTGCAAACGTGATTGTTAATACAGTGAAGGAATGGGGCCCTTAGCACACTCAGGAGCCAGGCCTGGGTAGACAGCCAAGTCTTCACCACCTGATGAAAGGCCTGAAGTTGGGGCTCATCCTGATCTCTGAAGGGTGAATGTTCCAAAGGGCAGAGATTATGGCAGAGAAACCTATCCCCTGGTCCCTGCCAGACAATGCTCCTTGGCTGATGGGACTCATAACATGCTCAGCCTGCCAGCACCTTCCTTAGGTAATCCAGCCCCAAGCCATGAAGGGGTTTAAAGATAACCAGCCTCTTGAATTGGCCCTGGAAGCACACTGGCAGCCAAAGCAGCTCCCGAAGCAGTGGTGTTACTTGTGTTGAACATCTGGCACCCTTTACTACCTGTGCAGCCACATTGTGCACCAGTTGAAGCTTATGAATGCTCTTCAAAGGCAGCCCCATGTAGAGAACAATGCAGTAATCCAGACGACCGGTCATAAGGGTATGAACGGCTGTGAGCAAAGCCTCCCAACCCAGGCACAAAAGATATGCAAAAGCCCTCCTGCCGATGGCTATCACCTGCTCTTCTAGCAGGAGTTTTGAGTTCAAGAGGACACCCAGATTACACACCAGGTCATTTTGAGTCAGGGTCCACCCCATCCACAATCAGCAATGGAAATTCCAAAGGTGCTTTTTCAGGCTACTGGAGTTTCCAGACTTTTAGCAATGGAAAATTTGGTTATCAGAAGATTCAAATATCCAAAGCCAGGCTATTTTGCCTGAACTGTATCCAGGACAGGGACAGAACATCAGGCAACCTGGAGTAAAAATAGAAAGTTGGCTATTATCAACATATTGATACTTCACCTCAAGCCATCAGATCACCTCCTCCATCAGCCTCATGTGGATGTTAAAGAGGAGAGAAGAGAGAATACAGCCTTGGAACACCCTAAAAGTAGCGGCTGTGGATTGGATCTCTCCTCAGCCACCAGTCATCTCCCCCCCCATCAATTTGACTACAGGAAATCCAAATTTTCAGTATTCCTCTGATTTTAAGGAAGGTTTCTCCAAGGGCTTTTCCTTGTTTTCTCCAATCCTCTATAGAGATTACATTCCAAAGAAGAGTGTCCAGTACCTGCAGAAAAACTTGAAATCACATAACAAACATTGCATAATTTCTCTTGCTCTGTTTCAAGCAATCCAGCATACCGTATTGTTACCATTTGTCCTATCGACTCGAAATTAAGAACTTGGGAACTGCTTTTTCTTAGGCAAAATCTTCCAAGCCCTTCCTTTTTCTGTTTCTGTAATCCCTCCCTCCGCAAAACTTTTATTATGCAACACCTTTTCTAATTAAGTTTCATTTTCTGTGCCCAGATATCTAGGTTCTGCTTCATTATTTTTAAAGCTGATGTATTTTAAGATGTTCCTCTTATTGCTCATATCATCAAGCTTAATTGCTCCCACTGCAAACCCCCCCCCCCTTCTTTTCAAAGATGGAATGAGTAAATAATGCTAGGACAAAAATAGTTCAGAGGGAGATGACGGTCTTTTTTCTTCTTCTAAGTTTTGTAAGCTCCCTCCTCCATACATTCTTTTTCTGAGTAAACTCACATTTCTGTATTCAGCCATCACTTCTGTCCAAGTGAAAGTGTTAAACCCTGGTTATAAATAAAATACACAAGAGAATGCCTAGGAATGCTGATCCAAAGTATTGCCATAGCAGTATTAATTTTCATGAGTTCCCAGTTATGTACCCTATTTTGGTATTAAAAGGAATGGGAAGAATGCAGAAAGCAATCTTTAAAGGAGGGATTTTTAATATAGGCCACGGGTCTCCAAACTTGGCAGTTTTAAGACTTGTGGACTTTAATTTCCAGAATTCCAAGCATGGCTGACTGAGGAATTCTGGGAATTGAAGTCCACAAGTCTTAAAAGTTGCCAAGTTGATTTAGGCCAGTGGGCAAACTTGGAATTTTAAGCACATTAAACAAACTGGATTTTATGGGGAAGTAAGTGACATCTGCAACATATAACAATGACATCAAAATGATGACATGCACACAAGATCAACATGAAAATGCCATGACTACATATTTGCTGTAGGAAATGACCAGGCTGAGCCCGAGGGAGGGGTCAAATGTGTCATCAGTCATGAGTCCCTTCGTGCCCACCAGGGGTATAAGTCCAGCCCACTTTGAATTCCTTTAACTCTTATCTGCCGCTAAATTTGCTTGGACCATTAGTAATTCAGAATCTTGTATAGAGATTAAACTTGCAATATATCTTTATACACATTTGAACCACCTGGATCTTCTGATTTCTGCGGTGCATGACTACTTGCATCCCAATGTCTGACAGAAGTATTCAAAATGGGGTGCACTGTCATTTGACTCCCTGGCCAGAGACATGAGAAACAGGGTGAAGAAATTTCTCTATTAACAGCCGGCTGTTGTGAAAGTATATAGAAGTATAGAATTCTTTATTGGCCAAATGTGATTGGACATACAAGGAATTTGTCTTGGTGCATATGCTCTCAGTGTACACAAAGGAAAAGATACATTCGTCAAGAATCATAAGGTGCAACAATTAATAATAGCCATAGGGTACAATAAGCAATTAAATCATACTAGGACTGGCATAACCACTTTTAAGCTGTTTTTCAGAAAGCAAATTTGTGATACCTCTATTACTCCCACAAATCACAAGTAGCCTTCCAAATTATTTTTGACCCTCATCTAAAATAAAAGCTCAGATACAACCATCAACTTTTTAAAAATTTGCTAATACCACCGCAAATAGTAAAGTGATGCAAAGGTTGGCACTTGCTTTGTAACATGCCAGCTTCTCATTTCCTTTGAATTATTTAGTTCTTCAAATTTTATTATTCACCCAACTACAAAAACACAGAGGAGGAAGAGAGCATAGCAGATGGTACAGGAGGGATCTGCATACAGCCCTTTGGTGATCTCAGAATTAAACTTTCTCTTATTCACAGAACAGACTTGTTAAGCAGTGTACTGATTCTTTCCAAGAAACAGGTATCACTAATCATATAACGCAGGGGCTCCCAAACTATGGGGGAAGAGTATGAAGAACTTTCAAAGAGGAGGTACAAAGAACTTCTTTGGGTAAACCCCACCACCCCCCAATAATTTTCAAATAAAGCTCAACAGAATGATGAATTTGGCTAAGGGAAGCACTGGGAAGATCAAGGAGTTTGTAGTGGGAACTTTGGGGCTGATTGAGTTGACCAGGAAGTCTGAGGCTGGAAGACTGATGCGTACCTTAATTCTTGCACAGACTGGCTGAGAACTTGACAACTTGAGGGCTGCTAAAATCCAAAAGGGATTGGAATGCCAGAAACTTTGAAATCACTCGCTACTATAGCACAATAGAGTGTCACAGGAATGTCTGCAAATCTCTTCACACACTGCATTTGAAGGCTGTATGTAGTTTCTTTGACCCCTTTTCCCTTTCCTTCTGCACCTTTTGGCTGTGCCATCTTGCCTGATTAGATTTGGAGATTTTGAAAGCTTGTGTAACAAATTCCGAGTATTCTGTTTTTTTCCAAATTGTCAACCACCTATCTTTGTTTGTGTTTGCGGAAGGGGGTTGGGGGTTGGCATAGTTTGTTTGAAAAAATAAAAATCATGAAACTTCCATCATACTTTTTTAATTCTGAAAAAACAAAACAAAACAAGAATATATTTGACAAGTTACCTCCAATGTCCCCAAAGGGGAAAGAGTAGCAAGCAAAACAAGGTGGTTTTTTTTTTAGAAAAAAACAAGCTTGTTGAAAGAAATTTTCAAAAAAAATCACTGCAAAAATATGAAATCAAAAATTATATCTGTGTGAGCTATTAATCTCTGTTGTATTCCAAAAGACCTACACAATTAATTCAGGTACAAGGTAGGCAGGTATCAGCAAACTGCCGTTGAACCTCAAGTCATTATGGAAAGCAGTTTGTGATATGATACCAAGTGAAAAGTCAACATTCATTCTTTTATTTAAAATATTCTATGAATTCCAGCTATATTAATTTTTAATTCTTTTGTTTTTTAATAGAGCATTTAAAAAACATTCTGAAAAATCAGCAAATTGCTAAAGGACAAACTTATTTGTTACATTATGATTTAAGACACCTTAAGTTAAGTTATAAGCCCGAACATGGCTGGCAGAACCTCTCTTTAAAATTATAGATGGAGATGTTTTTTGAAATAATTTGGTTCTAAACTATTATTTTCATAATTTTAAATACAATTTAGTAACTGCTTAGCAGTCAACACATTTCTGACTAATCAAATAGTGTCAAGGTATACCAACTAGAAGTAGTAAAAGCCAATTTAACTTTTTAATATGTTAGTCCAATCTCAGGGTGATCCTGCCAAATGAACTAATACATTTAAAAGTTAAATTCGCTTTCGTTACTTCTAGTTGGTATACCTTGATGTCTTGGATGAAGAAGTAACAGCAAATGCTCATTGAATCTGGAGATTATTTAATACTCTGTAAGAAAGTAAGTCCAAAAGTTTTGAGAGAAACAAGTTTAAATTAGCATAATTATAGTTAAGAGATACAAGAGCAATTTTTTTTTCATTTTGAAACAGAAATCAAAAACATAGCTATAAAGGATAAGCTTAGAGTAGCATGGTGGCCAAGTGGTGAAGACACTCACTCCCACTTGGAAGGTTGAGAGTTAATTCCTAGGTAATAGCTGTTTCTCTCCTAGGGCACAAAGAAAAGGTATCTGCCGTGAACTCTACATGGCATCAAGAAGGGCATCCGGCCAGTAAATGCTCAGCTTCATCCAGTTTCCCCGACTCTATCCGAATTAAGGGATTACAGGGTTGTAAAAACTGAGTTACAGGATAAGCATACATAACGTTAATAGTTCTTAATGGAGAAAAAACTTGTTGCCTGCAAATGGAACATATGTGATGTGGTTACAAAGAAAAAAAAGGCAGAGGTACTTTAAGCCTGCATCAATAAAACCGTATTTTTCCAAATGAAAGGAAGTGATCATTCTACTATGTTCTGTTTTCTTCAGATTCCACCATGAATGTCCATTCCTGGGCAGTATACTTTAAGAAGAGAATAAAAAGAGACTGGAGTAGCTGGCGACATTTAGTTTTGTGAAAAGACTGGAGGTAAGAAATCTAACACACTTCAACCACCTGAAATTAAATCATACAGAAGAAAGTGAAGACTTGTAATCATTCTAAGATTTAAGATACAGAACAAGGGATTTAAACTGACTGAAAGGCAATTCCACCTGAATATCAGGACATAATTACATATGTGTGTGTGTGTGTGTGTGTGTGTATCACAATAAAAATACAGGACATAACAAAGATGGGGAGTTTACAGGGGAGAGATGGGATGTGTTATTGGTCCGTCAGCCACCTCCAGCATAATAAAGGGTCCTTCATTGGAGTGGTGGCTTGATTGATCTGGCATGCTCTAATTTGATCCTGTGTTAAGGAGGCGGTTGAGCTTGCATGGTTCCCTCCAACATCAGGTTTCTATGCATCCGATCTCTGCTACCAGTTAAAGCTTTTCCAAATTACATGTAGGTCATGTGTTAAGGACAAGTAATGACAGATTTGTATGAAATCAGATTTTATTGTAAACCATTATTTAGGTCCAACACATATGCTTTCCATTTTCATAAAATACCAACAGTAAAATTATGATCTGGTGGGCCTTATGGTTTCCTTTTTAATGCTGTAGAGCTGACATTCATTTTCATTTTGAATCCTCAAAAGAACATTGTGTATTAATTAGCAATGGCTGGATCCAGTTCTTTTTCTCCCTCCTTTTGCCTTGTGCTTTCTAAAAAGTTGTTTCATGGGACAACTATGGAGATAGCCTTGGAAAAGGGTAGAACTGTAAAATCACGGTTCTGACCCCTACTTGCAGTGAGGAACATCTCCTGGCTTCCAAGTTTCATTCTCCCAAATTTTCCCATTTATAGACACATCAATTTGGAACACCCCTTTAAGTAAAAAAGAAAAGATTCAAGATGTTTCTATATCTAAAACCACAATTTCCCCATCATTTACTGAACATTAACCATTCTGATACATTGCCAGTTTCCTATGATCAATGTGGCTGAATCTGTGTGCTTGCCATTATTGTCCTTTTCGTTAAAGCTAAAATCTGCAATTTGCTATGCACAAAAACCCAACTTGTGAAGAAGAAAATATAAGGCTGCACATTCCTGTCCTGCCCCCTTCTTTTCCAGCAAGGCTTAATGGGAAACCCTAAGCACCTGCTTGTGAAAGAATGGCTCTGGGACATTTTGCATTGTTTTAGTTTAGTTCACAATTCAACGAGTTTGAGGTCTTTTCCCTGAAGAGAAACTTAGCGCACGTTTCACTAGCAACATTTGTAAAGGACATTTTACTTTTTACTTAAGGGTAGTCGGGAGACATTAAAACACTGAAGTCAAAAAATGAAGGCTGCATTAAAGGCCAAAGGATTTCTGAAACAATTCTGTTAGATATCAGAAGTCTTGATTTCATGAGGGATGCTAATCTTGATCATTTCATTTTTGTTTTTTAGTCATTTAGAAATGGGAAGGCTACCATTTTGCTCCAGCAAATTCAACATTCTATTACAATTTTCTAAGTGTAGAAAGGCCTGAATCTCAGACTCATTAGAAAAAGATAAACATTATTTTACAAAAAAAAAAAAAAACATGGAAAGAATCATTCTTAAGAAGAACACTATTCCTTCTTTTGAGCTTCAAATTAGGCTGCTGGGCAATGCCATTCAACATAAAACAGTAAACGTGAACTCTGTTTAATGTGGACTATTTAAACACATTTAAGGCTTTGGGTTTGGTGTTTTAGAACCCCCCACCCCCCAACAGCAACATACTATCCCAACTGTTAAAAGTAGTCCGTACACAATAGAAGTCACTGGATAAAATGAAGAAAGTTTTTGCATTTAGACACACACTATTGAAATTAATAAGGCAAACAGAAAACAACAGGTGTTTGGCATTGTTTCGTTATCTCTTTAAAAGATTCCATTTTTCTGAGTTTTCATTCTGCCATACAATTAAGAGGACCATGCTGCTGTCTACTTAATGAATTGGTACAATAAAACCTGCTTATAAATTTCATGGTTGACAAACAGTGATTTATAGTATTAGAATTATATAGTAAAAACATAAAAAAACAGTATGGTTGGAAGCAATATTAATCATGGGCACTGCCCTATCACTTTATAGGAGCTTCTTTTAGTGTAATACTCAAATAAATAATTGGGTTTTCTTTTCATCTAAACACAAAAAAGGAATGTCTTGGAACTATACTGTAGAATAAGACAATACTTTCTGGTCTGTCCTTCTCTAAGACAGAACCTTGAGAACATTCCCTAAGAGTAGTAGGCACTCTTCACCTTAGAATTACCACTAGTCAATAAAAAAGAAAAACAAGAACCCCACTCAAAACTGCAGAATCCACTTTTGCATCCTAAGCCCAATGATCTTTCTGAAAGCTAGGATCCTCTTTAGCTTGTCCTCTCCTAAACAAAGTATTCATAGAAAAACCATACAAAATGCCTTGGAAAAGATCTGCACTCCTATCAATGAATATGCTTAAGGCTCAAAATACAACCTCTCTTTCTCTGAAGTATTAATTTGATTTTTTTTTCTCCCGACATCTCTTGCTGTTTGATTGAAATGAGCATGGAAAACAGTCAAACAATCAATGGGGGCTGGCCCCTGAAGGCTCATGAGGCACTTCTGTAACTTGGTTACCTGCCCCCAGTCAGGCCTTGCCACCCCACAACTTACAAAAGATTAGCCATCTTGCTCCTCTTGGCATTGAATTTGTAGCGTTCAGGACACAACTTACAAGGGCTAGAGAAGAGGGTAAAAAGAAAGGAAGCCCCTCTTTTCAAGAAAATGCGGTAGGGGTGTGTGTGTGTGTGTGTGTGTGTAAAAAAAATCAGGAAAACTGCTCAAATTCATTCCAGAGATGGGCAGCCTAGAAATGCAATAAATCTGAAAAGAAGAGGCAGAGAGAGAAGATGGAAAGATATAGAACCTATTAACCAGTCAATGGTTGCTAATAGTGTTTTGAAATACATGCTAGTGCCAGGGCAAGATCCTTGTAATTTAATCCAGACTAACTGTAGAAGTGTGCACAGTATAGTTTTGTTTAGATTGTTACACCAGGAGCAGTTTCTTTCTTCTTGGAAGGGTCCTGTTATAACAGTTATTGAGGGGAAATACACTTGGAATTCAGGGGTGCAAGTGGAGAAATTGTTGATTTGTCTTTTGAACAAATAAGGTTAGGGAAGAAGATATCAAGTACTTAAGTTTTTCAGTGAAAGTTTGCATGGTTACAATGTGAACTCTAGATATGTAAAGGATTTGGCAGACAGTGTTTATGTCAGTCATTTAGAAAAAAAATCCTGCAATTTTATTTCTATTGCTAACTGAAGAATTTAAAAATTTATTACATTAAAATTAATTATTAACATGTATTCCAAAAAGCAATTTCAGAGAGATTCTAAGGGATGTGGTATAGTGTTCTTGCATTATTTTTGATGGCCAAGGGTTGTATTTGAACATCTCATCTTTAACTATATAACAATCTGTTCAATTTTTGACCTCACATTTGCTTTTTCAGATTTGGAAGGGTGAGTAGCCAGGGAAGCTTATGAATGATAGAAAAACGTATCATAGGAAACAGCAGCAGTTGCTTTTCCTACCTCCAACAAAAACATCATCAAGGAAAATAATTCTCAAGTAACCTGAGAATACGACAGAAAGAAAATATATAAGAAATTGTAAGGCAGGCTTTGGCACAGCACTAGTTTGATTTAAAAAATAATAATTATGCAGTAAATAAGGAAGGAAAGAAATTTTGATAATGTTTTAAAGCCCTTGGTTTGGGGTTTTGTGTATTTGGGACAAAAAATAAACATGTGGAAGGATAAAACTGACCCAGTGGAAAGTAGTCAGTACAAAACGTAGAAGGAAATCTCTGGGACCATTCTTAAAAAGATAACAGTTACAAATTTCTAGATCTAGAACAGATCTGTCAAACTGGTGGTCCATGGGCCGAATACGGCCTACACAGGCCACGCCCACCCTGGCTCTGCAAAGGCAAAAAAATCCCAATATGTCACAATACGGCCCCAGATACGATCAGTTTTGCCACCCCGATCTAGAATTTGTGCTCATTCTGCTTAACACTGCTTCTCTCATTCCCAGAGGTACAGCAAATTTCCAAAAATAGTTTAACTACTAGGCTTATAGTAACTTAAAGGAGAGGTGAAGAACTATATGCCTGTCTGCTACTTGTCATTGCCCATTTCAGAGCAGAGCAAAGCAGAACAGAGCAGAGCACAGCAGAGGGAAAGCCATGAGTTTTTAATTAATTAAAAACTAAGAAAACATGTCAAGATGACTGCTATTAAGACATCCTTCTCTCTGTATATAGACAGCACCACTCTGTCCCTAAGCTTTTCCTGGAATAGATACTCAGTGGAATGGTTGGAAAAAATAATAGATTGGAGAAATAATCAGAGAACCAAGGACATTGATACAAAACTGTCCCATTGTCTTATAAAATATTATCATTAATCTTTTCAGGTCAATATTAAGGAATTGCACTGCTGTCCAGCTGTTGAATATTTTTAGCATCATCACAAGAGATGAGGATGAGGACAAAACTATAATTAGCTGGCTCTGCCTACCATTGGCTATTATTTCTTCTGCCCTACCAAACCAACAGGCACTAGCCATCACTGCAAGTAGTAATGAACTGGGCTATCAGACATCCCAATTAACAACAGGCCTACAAGTACTTCATCAAAAGAGACACTTCCCAGAAACTCTAGGGTAGCCATAATGACATTAACACTAATCACCAAATATGTTCATTATACTATGCTTTGACTCTGACCTAGCCATCTGAAATGAGACTTAACAAAAAGAAAAAGAAAAGAAAAATGGAGAATAAGCCATTAGTAATTCATAGACTCTCAAGCAGCCAGCTGAACTGCACTGAGAAGAAGCAAAATGCTCTTATCTGTACATCATTAGCTTTTGAAGACAAGGAATGTTTGCTGAAGTTTTGGAATAGTTTTGCTGTGAGATCAAAGGATTTGCAAATACTGAAGAAACCATTATTATCAAAATAGCGTTAAGTGTTGAGTTGATATACAGAGGAAAACCCTGTATTTGTTGCTTTTCTGCTAAAGTACTCAGCATACACACCCGTTTCAAGAGTGATCACTGCTGCCACTTCATTGTTCTTCGCTTCAGTTTCTCTTCAGAGCAAAGCCACCTCATTCTAGAAAGCATTCAGATGCCACTTCCCTTTGTCCCTGCACTATCCTTTTTTATGAGATATAGACAATGGAAAACCATTTTTGTTGCAAATCTGACCTTTTTAACCACATACACTAAGCAACAGTACAATTTCTTTGATAAAGAGACGCCTTAAATATCCCAGTATGAAAATATAACTTAAATATAAAAGTTTAAACAGGTTAGAAGAGATCTGGAAAAAAAAACACCTTTGCAGCCCATTAGTTCCATAGGTACCATTAATTTCTAACTGTAAAACTATTTTGCTTCAGCAGTACACTGCAAAAATTTGGGGTTTTTTTGTGATAAAACATACTGATTCAAAGTTTGTCAATCCTCCTATTACTTTCAGAGTGTCACTGAGGAACCACAGTGAAATGATGGTTTTCTATGCCTGTGTTCTGGAGGCTCCCCTCCATCTAAACCACTGTGGTGACAAGAATTTGTGAACACATACTGAGAAGAGACTCTTGCATATTTTCCATAGTGCAACTGAACAGGTAAGTGTTTCCAATGGTTGGATATTCCCTTTGATTCAGTCTTGAGGCAACAAGCATCCTATGGCCAAGTGAAAATTCACTGAGGTGGACAGATCTCTCATGAACTTGCAAGTATCCAGACTGCAGAGCCTGTCATACAGGCAGACCAAAGCGATGCTTTTTTTTCTTAACAGACTTTAAATTAGTCAGTCTCCTAAGATCTTCTTCCACGTCAGATTCCTCCATTTCATCATCTGCTGAAATTAGAATCTAAAGACAAAAAGACATGCAATTAAAATTACACCAAATTTCAACAAACATTTTGGCATTAAAGCTAACTTTCATGATTTCTCAAAGTATAATTTAAACTGGTTATTTTTCTCTGAACATATTAGCTGTATCTGAAGGAATTTAATTTATAAGTATATGTGAATATTTGTTTCTACTAAAATCATTTAGGATATACTAAGAAATTGAAATATAAATATGGTGCAGAAAGACAGACACACACAAAGACTCTGAACTGAGTAGTTCAGGATAAACAAAGCTAAGGGAATTATTAGAGGCTCTTTGGGACAGAATATGATCTCTGCCTAATTCAGGGAGATAAGCTATAGATTTCTACTGAAAACACCCTTGGTTGATCAGAAGTTCTAGGTAATCCAGTCTCAAACATTTCGTTTCTGGGAAAGTTGATTAAGAAACTGGTATCTCACCACTCCAGACACATCTGAACAATACTGATTATCTAGAAACATTTCAATTTTGCTTCTAATTGGTCTCTGGCACTGACATGCTTTGGTTGCTTTAATGGATGAATTATGCTGCTGACTGCATCTGAGGCTGGGGAGGGATGCAGACCTACTTGTTTTCCTGGAATTATAAATTGTTCTGCTGTGGATCATCCAGTGGGATTGGACTGTTTTGCAGTGATACCTGTGCTTCCTATTGCCCTATGGTGGGAAATTGATTTAGAAGACAATTATTCATTGTCTAACCATGGGTGTCCAACCTTTTGGCTTGCTTGGGCTGCAATGAGTGAAGAATTGTCTTGGATCTCATATAAAATATACAACATAAATCACACAATGATGTTAAAAGTTTACAATCTTGTGGTATAGTATTACTAGCTATCCAGGGCTGCATGCAGCCTGTGGGCCATGGGACTGGCAAACCTGATCTCAACCAGTGGTCGCCAACCAGTGGGCCGGAGACTACTGGTGGTCCATGAGAAAATTTTGGTAGTCTGCAGAGAAATGTCACCCCTAAAGCAATTAATCCAGGCTGCGCAGGAACACAAGGCTGCGCCGCCCACAAGGCCCGTGGGAACACACGGCTTGCATTGCGAACAAAATGAGGTAGTGAGGGGAGGGGGAAAAGGGCGGAGGGGGGAACTTGCACTACTTGCCCCATGCGCCTCATCTGGCCACTGGGCTGCTTCTTTCTTCTTCTGCTTTTGGCTGCAGGGAAAGCAGCAAAAGTCTTTCTTTCTCTCCCCCAAATGCCGCCAGAAATGAGTCTTTGGGATCCTGCAAGGCATCCTGCTCCAAGAGGCTGTGCTGGTGTGACAAGTCTCACAAAGACTCATTTCTGGCGGAATTTTGGTGAGACAAAGACTTCTGCTGCTTCTGCTGCTTTCCTTGAATGAAGCCAAAAGTCTCGTTCTCTCTCTTTCTCTTTCCCCCTGAGTATGGAGCTGGAGACGGTATCCTGTGATCCCAAATAAAGAATGACTGATTGGTAGGAAAACAGGGTGGGGAGTTTCCTGCAGAATTTTTTGGAGATTTTCCCAGGGTCTCTGGTCTGTGGGATATAAAATTATGAGTTTGTTCGTCCCTAAGGTACAAAAGGTTGGCAACCCCTGATCTAAACTGTTAATCTGTGGTATCCCACAGAGTTTGTCTTATTTTACCCGTTTAACATCTACATAAAATTGATTGGGGAAACCATTTGAAACTATGGAGTAAGTTGACATCAAACTATGACTTCCAATTCTTGATCAAAATATTAGTGAACCTCAACCTTTTCCCCACAGAATCCCAATTTGCTGTGAAATAAGTTGAAACTAACACAAATGATATCCACTGTTCTTTATTCTATAGTCCACAAAACAGACACTTTGCTTTTGATTTAGGATTTAACACATTCTTGTAATTAATAAACAAATTAAAATAGCATGGATATAACTATTAGTTTGCTATAACAGTTATAACAAAACCTAATATTTTGTAGCTTGCCTTTTTGAGAAAATAACTGTAATCAAATGTTTCTATAGTCCTGAACAAGACTTCTACATTTCCCAAATGGCAGTCTGTTCGCGCCTCTTAAGCAAATTACGCCATTTGTCCGAAGGGTTCCTTCTCTCAATTGTGAATCTTTTCATAGATGTTCTACTGGATTCAGATCAGAACTCATAGCAGGACCCTTCAGAGGACTCCAATATTTGTTTTCAACTATTCTTGGGTTTTCTTCAATGTACTGTATGTTTTTGGTCATTTTCTTTGCTAGAGAACCTGTGACCTGTGACTGAGACATAGCTTTAAAACACTGGACATTATGTTTTCTTCTAAAATTCCTTAATAATTCTCTGATTTCATTGCATACTGGTGCCCTGTATTAGATTTAATACCACCCCATAATATTGTGGAGATTCCTCCAAGTTTCACAGCAGGTTTTTTTTCTGCGAATCCAGAGCTGCTGTAACTTACCAAAAAGTTTTCATCTGTTCAAAGGACATTGTCCCAGAAGGACTAAATCTTGTCAACATTCATTTTAACAAATTCCAGTCAGGCTTTTTTGTGTCCACCTTTCAGAAGGAGGTTATTCCCAGGTCTTCTACCATGAAGGCAACGTAATGCGATATTGCTGTACCTTCATCTTGGAGGTTAGCCAGAATGTGTTTGGAATGTGTTTCCACCATTTGAATGTGTTTCCACCATTTAACTATAATTCTGTTGAACCTGGAATCAATTTTCCTCTTGCAGCCACATTGAGGGCAGTCAACATGATCCCAAGGACCTTAAAGGTCTTGATTATATTAGCAATCTTGGTCTCAGGAATATGAAGCTCTTTGGAGATAGCGTTGAAATTTTTACCATTCTGGGATATTATCTTATTCCTTTCTTCCTCAGACAAGTCTATGCTTTTTTTTTCTCTTTTCCAAATTTGCTGCGATGCACAATGATATAAAATGCCGGAGTACTTTTCTCCATTCAAATAGGCTGAGTGACTGCTTACGAAACAGAAGATCCCTTTGATACCAATTAAAGTAAATGTTCTATATGAGAGATCACTAAAATCCAGTATCTTTTAACTTCTAAGGGATGCAATAATGTCCATGCCATTTATGTTCAGTTATGTATCAAAAGCAGTGTCTGCTCTAATCTCTATGAACGTATTTTCTATTTGTTATTAGGAAGTTAGTCTCTGGGACTGAATTGCATGCTGCTTTAAATGGTGCTGTAGTTCATTGAAAGAGAAGTCCAAAGTCTGAAAGTTCTCAGTTGCTATTAGATAGATCTTGCAAAGAGCAAGTCTGCATTGTTAATGTTTACTGAACCAGCCATGATTACTCCTGCAACCAGTAAGCTGCTATTCAGGGTAAGGAACCCAGTTCATATAATGCCACTTATGAACAAGTTACACAGGTTGACAATTACTTATTGGATACATTTAAGATGCTGGTGTTAATGTTTCAACCCTGAATTACCTTAGGTCCTGGCTACCTGAGTGATATTCTCCCCTATTAGAGGCATGTCGGGTCTTTAAGAAGAGCAGGAGAGGCCTTTCTGAAGATGCCCTTGCTCTTGGAGACATACTTACTGGTATTCTAATTTTCAGGAATTGGTAGGTTCTGTAGCTACTCATACCTTAAGGAGAAGACCAAAGTTGCACGTCATTTGCCAGATTTTAAGTGTGAATTGAAGTCTGCTTTTAAATGCTTTACTTCCATGTTTTATTTACTTTCCGTGGCTGCCTTGGTGCTCAAAATGAACAGAAAACAGAGGAAATTAACAGATAAATTTAAAAAAAAGAAAAAAAAAGAACTTGCCTCTGACTCTGATTCCTCATGTGATGCTGCTCTCCTGTATCGGATTTTGCTCCCATTCCTTGAATCTTGACCTGATTCCTTCTCTTCAAGTTTAGCTTTTGTCTTTCCTTTCTTCATAAGGAAGTTATCAACAACCCAAAACATTAATGCCTATTAAAAAGGAGAAGTCATGTTAAGTTCCATTATCTTTCATAATGTTGGACAGTTATGAGATTCAAGGGATTTACAGTATAAGAAACCTCTATCTAAATATACCCAATTAAGATATATATATATATATATATATACTCATTAAGAAAGATGGAAACCTAAAACTGAAGTTCGCTAGATCTTTTTTCAAGTTCATAAACTCAAAAAATATAAAAAGAATTTCAATAGCTATTCAATAACTTGTAGTTTGCAAGTGGCACAAAAGTCTTTCTTTTATGCCCATAAAAGTGTGGTATCTATAAACTGGAAAGAACTGAACAAGTCAAAGACTAACAAAATGTATTTAAAAATACTATTTGTAAATTGTGTTAAAGAATCTTTAAATATAAAATCCCGCTAGTTAACTATTAAAACTAGTGGCCAAAGCAACTATTTATAAAATCATTGACACAGTAAAAATGTCTAGAATGCAAAATAAATGTATTGCAGATACTGTTTTTGAATTGTAGCTATTGTTTCATGAATGTACATATATACTACTCCTGAACTAACATGAAACCTGAGTCCCGCAAAGCCATAAAACAAGAAACTCTCCTTTGACTTTGGCTGTCATTCTTGGCCATGTGCAGGATTTGATCATAATCAAGCAACATACAAAGCAACTGAACATCCTTGCAGGATTCATTTCCCTATTTTTAAAATCTGCAGATAAAAATATCCTGAAAGCATCCTCAAGTACTATTTCCAGATGTTTAAAATGTAAACAATTCAGCTAATGATAGGTGAGATTATAGCTGCTTCAACCCTTTTAATTTAATTGCCCTTTTTCTTTTGTTCTTTTGTTTTACTGCTGTGTTTATAAATTTTGAAGTTATATTTCTCTTTAATGATGTTGCATTCATTTGTATATTTATTTTGTGGGTTAATTTGGTATCAACTAATAATTATTTCCATTCATGAAAGCAAAATGAAGGAGATAACCTGCAATTATTTTCTTTTGTATTTTTCTTAAAATCACAAACATAAAATACAATCACCATTTTTAAAACTTTTGTTTATGTAGGAATAATCTAACACCCCTGCATGCATTAAATATGAGGTTTACAAGCTACACACCAGAATTAATTAGTATTGTAAAAAATAAACTTCAAACCTATACAGCTAGCATATAGGGGTCTTGGAAGATGCCACTATATATTTGGACTCAAAATATTGCAAAACAGTTCAAATATTCAGAAGATATCATTTATACCAACATTTACAAAGAAGGGGACTATCAGCATCACAATAGCCAACTCCAACTGAGGATTCTCTATAGGGTTCAACAAAGCTATCTGCAAAGAGGAAAAATATGTTAATATCATGAAGTTATATGCATATACAACGGAATTCTGCACTTATACTAGCACTATGTGAAATAGCAGATTAATGGAGGCAATTGGGAAGAATAGGTTGGGCAGAAAACAATGCTTTTAGATTAAATTAAAAATGAGTTCCTTAATACATTACAAATTGGGTTACTTCCTTTTAAAACAGGAATCTACACAATTTAAATGCTGGCACAAAAAGGTAAATATTAACATTAACATACTTTAATCCACAGTGATTAAATAGCAGTTGCTAAAATCACATTATTGATTTTTAATTCCTTGAAAAATATAGCCTCAGCTGTTAAAGTCATCCAGATCATAGCAGCAACTTTCTTATCAGTTTCATGCAAATTTTGCTCAGTAAGTATTAATCTGAAAAGGAAAGAGAAGTAACTCATTTCTATACCTTTTATATTAGTTTATGGCATGATGGAATGATTTTAAGTTCCTGACATTGACGCACAGAGATAGTGAACTGCCCTTTAGAGCAGAGGTTTCATGTTTTAAGTTATTATTTACTTAGACCCATCATCCAAACTCTGTCAAATAAACTACACATTTTATAATTTGTCTTATAATTTGTGTTGTTCACCAAAAATGAGAAATATAAGTTCCTATTATACAGCGATAATTTGTATACATGCCTGTTTTATTCAGAAAATGTTTCTGGAGAAAAAAAGTGAGAAATGGAAAAACATCTAATGAAAAGAACATTAAGAAAATCCAGTAAGTATATTGTTATAAATTAGAGTTCACATAGAATGAAATCTACCTAAGGTTAAGGGTTGTCAACAAATGCAGTTCCATTCAGGGTAATGTCTAGCCTCTGCCTGGGCACTTCATGTCAGAAATTATTGCTCCGCTCGGTAACTGATTCCATTCAGCAAGTTTTCCTAACTTTCAGCTGGAATCTGCCTTCTTGAACTTAACATGAAATATTATCCTGCTTGAATCAGCCAAAGAGTGGGAAGCACAATCAAAACACACAGCCTAACTCTGCAGAGGCTGAGCATAAACTGGGAACGCTACAAGGGACCACGTGACAGAGGGCGGAGCATTCCCTAATAATTAAGCTCAGCCTACGCAGACGCAGACTGGAGCACCTCCCACTCTCTGGATGATCCGAGCAGCTCGAGGGAGAATCAGGGCATTAAAACCTGATTGTTAAGGATAACCAGACTTAGCTATGAAAGTTTTTATTACTTTTACTAATGCAATCTTCTCCAGCATGGTGTTTTTCAACTGTGCTGGACTACATCATCCATTCCCTGATCATGGCGTTGAGAGCTTGAGGTCCAAATTGGAGAACACAGCACACATACATAAAAAATATATTGCTAATTCACTTATTATTGAATATAGTTTAAAAAAAGAAACAAAAACTTCAAACCTCTTTCCACTGAGGTATTAGGAGGACTATAATTATGATCGTTTTCTCAAACATCATGATAATTATGTACAATGCACACTGGCCTACCCAAGCACGACATTGCAATGGGTCACCTGCAAAAGAAAATATAAATGGTTAATACAGCTAAAGAAGCTAACAACTGTGTTGACATATATCACAAAATTCTGCACTACAGTGTGTTGGTCTTCACTTTAGATGTGAGTTATCATTTTTATACTAGAATTTTATTCATTGATTTAATTTGTATAGCCACCCGTCTCACTTAAGTGGCTTTGAATAGCTCACAAGAATCATTTGTTATCAGTTATAGTCTTGTGCAAAAGACCCAGGCATGGTATTTCAGAATTCTGGGCCCTGGAATTTGAGTCCAAGAATTCAAAGTCCTTTGTTACATTCCCCCCTCTCCCTATTGACTACAAGATTTCCTTATTTCAGATGAGTAAGTATAAATAGGAATTACACTGTTGCTTTCATTGTTAAACAACTGGGAATAATAAAAAGGGTTGCAAAGTCATTGCAAATCATTCAAAGTCATACTTGAAAATCCAGATTTACATTCTGTTTATACATGCCTTACTTAATTTGCTTTGTTTGTGTGCATGGATGTGAACAGTGTTGTATACATTTGTTTCATGAGTGTAGAAATTGAATAGCACAAATGTAGAAATACTATTTTTCCATATAGAATCCTTGTGTATTTGAATTTACATGGCCAGTCATCTCAGCAATGCAAATTAACAGGACAATATAAATATGATGCAGTAGTAGTAGTAGTAGTAGTAGTAGTAGTAGTAAAATACTGTTCTCAATCAACCAACACAAAATGGCTCTTAAACACACCATTTACTAGTAATGTGAGATCCAATTAATTGGACTTCAATACAATGAAATAATAAAAAAGTGAATTAATAAAATTAAGAGTACTCTAATTTGTTAAATATATGTTATTTCATTTAGTCATTTTGTTCTAGAAGAATTGTATATTTGGAAATGGTATTTGTACTCAGACGACACAACGTTTAAAGATGGATTGTTTATATAAAATAAAATAAAAAAATATGAAAAAAGGACAACAAAAATAGTCTGCCCATGTTTTTATGGTTGCAAAGCAAGTTATAACTTAAGGCTAGAAGGAACACACTGTATGGTACAATGTTATGGCTCAGTGCTTGCCAGGAGAGAGGGATTCTTCCCTGAGGGGGACCTTGGAAGAGAGTCTTTTTAGTAGCCACTCCCACTGTTTTGAATCTCTTTCTGGCAGAAACTGAGTCAGCTTGTTTCTCCTGGACTCTAGGAAAATGTTGAAGATTGCCATATTCCATATTAGAGAATATCGTGCCTAAAAATAGAATTCACAGGTACAAGATATTTCTATTTCCTAGGATTTTATAGTTTATTTTGGCTTTTTTTCTTATATGTTTGAGGGTTTACATTGAAATTGTTAGCATATGAACAAAGTAAATATAATTTAAGAAATATAAACAGTGTGGATGAAGGTACTCTTATTTTATCTATTATATAAAAAATATTGGTTTATCAAATAACCTGTAGTTAACTTAGTTTACACAAAATATTTCAGCATAAAAATGGCTTAGAATGAGAATTTTTCTGTAGCTATACAAAAGTTGTCTTAATATTTGAATTAGACAAATATTCAATCTGGAATATTCTTGAAGTTCTTAGAAAAAGTTTTGTAATCCCATTTAGGATTAATTTGTTTTTGTTTTTGTTTTGCCTTCAAATGTACAGTCTTTGATACTCTGCATAAAACATTGCTGGATTGTAACTATTGTAAAGATTAGCTTTCATTGTAGAATATTTGGTGATTTTAATCATTAAACAATTAAAAAAACCAATTTTTCTAAAAAATTGTGTTGCCTAAACTACAAATAAAACCTGTAAAAAAATCTGGCTGAGGACTCAGGAAATGTGGACAAGAATCAAAAGAAGGAACAAGGTATTAGCAACAAGACAACATGTAAAAGTTTGCAAATGCAATTTACTATGCTATAAGTTAATTACAATGAGATCAAATCTACATATCAACTACTGTTGACAAAATCTTTTTTTCCTAAGACACTTCAAATGCAGACACACAACTCAACTTGAGAACTAAGCAATGGAAAATCAAATACTTTTAAACAGCTGCAATGCAAAATGGATCTCAGCCATTTCCTTTTCTGGAAAGGCTTTAAAAGACATGCTCCAGATAGTTTACTAGCTAGTCTTGATGTTTATAATATTTATATCTGTGCTACATAATACTTAAGCATTTCAACAATTTCTGATGAAAGTTAGTAAATAAACTTGCATTTTCATTTCCAAACCCATTTAGACTATTAGATAAAAGTTAGTTATAAATTGGAATATAGTGGTACTTAAAAGTTTGTGAAGGTTTTTAATATTTCTGCATAAATAGGACCTAAAATGTGACGTGTTTTTCACATAAGTCCTAAAGCTAGATAAAAATAACACAGTTAAACAAAAAAGCCAAAGGCATTATACTTGATTGATAATTATCTAAAGCAGTGGTTCCCAAAGTGGGCGGTACCACCCCCTGGGGGGCAGTGGGATGCCTTAGGGGCACGCTAATAGGCAAGGAGGCCGGCAGGGGGGCGCTAAGAGGTGGCAGGGGGGCGTTCGAGGCCCTGCAGGGTCACCCCATTGACTGTTGCACCACTCCGCTCGATGCACTGCATTGTAATGGGCTCCAGGAGGAGGAGGAGGGGATGGAGTAAAGTGCACTAAATTTGAGTGTGCTGCACAGGTGCTGCAAGAGCAGCGAACAGCCATGGAGCCGGCTGTGGTGGGGCCTGGAGGGTGCGCACGAGAGGAAAAGGAGGGGAGAGAGAGGAAGGAAGCCTCCACCATCGTTTGCGCTCATTCCTCAGCCAGCCTGGATTTCCAAAAACTCGACCAAGAAGAAAGAAAAGAAGCTTCTCACACTCTCGGAAAGTCCTGTGGTCTCTACTTGGAGCTCTTCACTAACCTTTTTTCTTCCTTCCTTTTGGAAATCCGGGATAGCTGAGGAACAAGCGGAAGCTGCGGTGGAGGCTTCCCTCCTCCCCCTCTCATTCTTTAGCCTAGCCCAGATTTCCAAAAGGAAGAAAGAAAAGGGGACAGCAAAGAGCCCCAAGGAGAGCACGCAGGGCTTTCCGAGAGAGTGAGAAGAGACACACACACACACAGAGAGAGAGAGAGAGAGAGAGAGAGAGAGAGAGAGACACAAAGGGAGGGACAGATTCAGCTCAATTCAGCTCTGTCTGCTCCCCTCTCTCTGTCTTTGCCCAGTTTTGCAAGGATCCAGCAGCGATCTAAGGCAGCAACCTCTTAGCACTGTGAGGTAACAGCCTGACTGTCACTCCTCTTGGAATGCAAGGTTTATTTTTGTATCTTTCCAGAGACAGAAAGAACATGGCCAAATTTCCTTACAGTTATTCCCTGGGTGTGGGAGTTGGGAAGGGGGGGGGAGTGGGGGAGAAGGAGGGAGGAAGAGGCATAGAGAGAGAGAAAGAAAGAGAGTTAGAGGAGAGAGAGAGAAGGAGAGGGAGAAAGAAAGAGAGATGAGCAGGAGGAAAGGAGGGAGAGGGAGCTAGAGGGAGACAGATAGAGATAGGAGGGAGGAGAGAGAGAGAGAGAGAGAGCAACCTGTTCCCCATAGAAAACACAGAAAACCAGAAAACCTGGGGGGTCATGTGACTCAGTGGGAGTGACATTGAGTTGCCATGCCCACCCATGTCTTGGGGCTCCGAGTGTTTTGTTTTCTGTGGGAAACAGGTCCAAATGGCTCTTTGAGTGTTTAAGGTTCCTGACCTAGGGGGAGGCAGAGGAAGGGGGGCTTTGATCACATGCCCAATATCCAGGATCCTGCTCAGCCAAGCCCGCCCCTTTTTGTAGCTGCCGTGCCTGACAGCAAATTCACTGGGTGCCCCTACTGCCAGGGATCAGCCTCCCAAGCTGCCCCCCCCACATCGTAGAGGGCGATGCTGTTCCCTCCTTTCTGGAGCAGGGCAGAGTTGAGGAAGCCCAGAGCAGGCAGCTTTGCTCTACTTTCGCAATGTGCCGTCGCTGCATTCAACACGCCAGCTCCGCAGGCTCACCCCATTGAGCCCCTTGCACCTTTCCGTGAATGGGGTGAGCCTGCGGAGCCGGCGCCTCGAATGCCTCCCTGCCACGTCTTAGCGCCAAGGGGGCTGGCAGAAAGGCGCTAAAAGGCGGCAGGAGGGTGTTCGAGGTGCCAGCACTGCAGGCTTACCCCATTGACTGTTGTACTACTCCGGAGCTGGCGCCTCAAATGAGGTGATGGCGGCTTTGCTTTACTTTTCCAAAGTGCCGCCGCTGTTGCGTTCTGTCTATTTGTCTGTCTATCCATCCATACTTCCATCCAAAAGGTCTGTCTGTCTGTCTGTCTGTCTGTCTGTCTGTCTTCCTTCCTTCCTGCCTACCTACCTGCCTGCCTGCCTTTCTGTCTAGCTACCTACCTACCTATCTACCAATACCTACCTACCTATCCATCCATCCATCCATCCATCCAAAAGGTCTGTCTGTCTGTCTTCCTGCCTACTTGTCTTCCTGCCTACTTGCCTGCCTGCCTACCTACCTATCTACCAATATATCTATCTACGTACCTACCTACCTGTCTCTCTCTCTCTCTCTGTCTCTCTATCTATCCATCCATCCATGTTCGAAGTGCCGGCCTCGCAGGCACATTGGGAAAGTAGAGCAAAGCCAGTCTGGGAGGGAGGGAGGAGAGAAAGAGAGAGAGAGAGAGACCTGATGCATCAGTTTGAAATGAGGCCTAGTTTAGACTGAGGCCCTTTTCCACATTGAAACATCTTTGCCAGCACATTGAAACATTTTTGGCTTCTATTAAAGGTTTTGTGGACGAAACATGGTCAAGACTATCAGGAAACTCTCACATTTTGTTGAGGCTTTAAACAGGATCCATTGGACCAGATCTCTACCCTAAAAAATTACTTTTCCCCAATGTTTTAAAGTGCCAATTCTGAAGAAGGCAAAACCAAAATGTACTGGTAAATTATAAGGAGAACACACACACACACACTCCCTTCTAACCCTGCTGGAGCAGATGACTGGACTAGAATAGATATCTCATTATCTTTCTCCTCCCTCCCTCCCTCCTTATTTCTTTTTCTTTCTCTCCCTTCCTTCCAACCCCCCTATTTCTTCATCTGTCCGTTTTTCTTTCTTTCCCTTTTCTCTTTCTTTCCTTCCTTCTCTCTCTCTTTCTTTTCTCTCTGTCTCTTTCCCTCTCTCAGGCTCACCCCTTTGACTTGGTGCACTGCTTCACTCGGACTTGCTTGGGCAGGTCCCTCCAATGCAGCAGGCTCAATAGGGTGGACCTGCGGGGCTGGCACCTAAAACACGGCAGTGGTGGCACGTTTGAAAAGTCGAGCAAAGCCAGAGGTCGATAATTTTTGCTGCAAAGAATCACAAAAGCTTTTGGGTTGTGCACAAGAAGGGACACACATGTCAATGCAATTCAGCAACATAAAATAAAGAAATAAAAATAAAACAAATCAACAAGAATCAGCAAAGCATCTCTGATTAGATTTTATTCACTACTAGAATCTAATCAGAGATGTTTTGCCGATTCTAGTCCAATGACCTACTCCAGCAGGGTTAGAAGGTAGTGTGTGTATATGTGTGTGCATGGCTGTCAAAACTCCAAAAACAGGTCAAATAGTTCTGGGGAGGCCAGTCATAAATTAGAACACTTGCTAAAAAAACCAGCCATTAAATGAGGACCACTTGTATTTGGTTTGCCAGTCACCTGGCCACACTCCCCAGTCACATGACCAAACCACACCTATCCGGTCATGTGACCAGCAAGCCATGCCCAGCCAGCAAGCCACACCAGCAAACCACATGACCAGCAAGCCACGCCCACCCACTCGTGACCAGCAAACCATGCCCTCAAATTAGGCCACGCCCATAGAAATTTAAATCCCACCCCTGGGTGGGGGGCATTGAGGATGAGTTTGTAGCGCAAAGGGGGCGGTGGACTGAAAAATTTTGGGAAGCACTGATCTAAAGCTACATATCTGTGGGTGGCCAAAGTATCTTAATCTTTAGGTTATCAGTTCATTTGAAGGGAGAATTAGAGCCAGAATCACCCAATGGATGACAATGAGGGGTTCTACTTTATTTAAAGAATAGGATTCTGGTATTCACTGTCTGATCTTGACAACACAGGTTATGTAGAAGTGTGTCATGGTTTAAACAAAGGAGATTGTTGAGGATTTCCAAAATATAATTGTTGATGCTTTTGATGCTGGTTGATGCTCACAAGGATGCTCACTAGGCTGGAAAGTTTACAAAACTATTTCCAAAGAATTTGGACTTCTCTACAATCCAAACAGTAGCCAGGCAGCTCTTGCACAACGAAAGAAACAATTATTGTCTTTATAACAGGTGCTGTCCTTTGCTTTTCACCTTCTGAAGGTGTGGACAGTGACACATGTTTGTTATTATCATTTTTGTAGAAATGATGAGTTGTTAAATTAAAGCTGGGATACTTCCAGGAATTTCCTGATAGTAATTTCACTGAACTCAATGGGACCAAATTTCCAAAAAAGTATGGACTGGATTAGAATGTAAATCAACTTCTGGAGCATATCCTACTATTGAAATCACAGCAAAACAAATAGGCCCTAGCTTTAGAAAATTAAACATAATTCACATGTCACATTCAGGGGTCTCCAACCTTGGCAACTTGTGCATTTCAACTCCCAGAATTCAACACTGAGAGTTGAGGTCCAAAAGTCTTAAAGTTGCCAAGGTTGGAGACTTCTGCATTATAGAACCCCTAGATGGAAATTGCCTCTATAATAAAAAAAGTTTCACATCTCCAATGATCCTTTTTATCCTCAGTTTGCTTTAATTTCACATGCCCAAAAACACATTTGGCAAACTAAAAGAATTTCAGCTTTAAGTAGAACAGAAGAAACAATTTTCTTTTCTTTGGGAGAAATTAAGCTTAAAGATGAGTCTAGGAAACTAAATCTTGGTAACTGAATCTGTTACTCTTACCATTTTGTTAATTTGAGCCTCCTGGCACATTATGGTGCTTAGAGAAGTATGAAGAGGCTAAAATAATTTATTTCAATATTTGCATACCAACTTTACTTTTTAAAACCTAAGAATGGTTAATACTAAAAGTCCTTTTCTCTTTTTGCAATATCTATTCCTCTTGCTGCTGGGATTCCCCTACTAGATTAATGTTGTATTAAATAGGCTGAAAGCCAAAGCAAAAATTAAGTTCATCAGATTGAAATCTATCGTGACAGAAACACTCTTAGGCTTTCCCATCCTTCCTATTGCAAAAATATGCAAACTTGGATGGAATCTGTTAGAATAGAGGTCTAGCAATCAACATGAAGTATGTTTTTAAATTAGGAATAGGAGGAAAGGCTTGCAAATCATTTTCTAAAACTGAAAGCCAAAAACAATGCAAAATGAGACATTCCAACTAATGCACAGGAATTGATGTTCAATCTGCCCAGTTTTATAGTCGGTTGACTATTTATAAGATATACGTTCTGCACAGGGCAACTAAATTGGTTACTAACACCTCCACTGACTAACAGTGGATTAAGAAACCAGATTACACAATATAAAATATATAACCACTGGATGAATGTATAAGATTAAATTATAATGAAAATTTGGAATATCTCGCATAGAATGATGGAAAAATAGTTTAGTCAAATGAATGATTAATGATTGATAATACATAAGCACATGTTAGATTGATAAGGTGAGAATTTATACAACTTGTGAGTAATGGCAAAAAAAAGGATAGCACAAAAGATTGTAACCAACTGTATGTATATAATTGAAAGATGGTTGTATGTGTTTATGTCTTGTTTGTATGTTTGTTGTAAAAAATAAAAAATATATATGGCATTCAGCTTTGTTCGGGTATGTAAGTACCCGCGAAAACTTAAGAAAACATACACACACATACATACATACACACACACACACATATATACACATACATACATACATACATACATACATACATACAAGAAACCAGATTACAAAACTACTTTTTACTTTAAAGATCAGTGTAGTTTTTGAGAACAGAAATGACACTCTCCCACTCTTTTAAGTATCCTTGTCAGTCTGGGAGAGATTTAGAGGATTGTGTGCAGCCATCTTACAGAGTTGTGAAACCATTACTGCTCCTAACCAGTGCTGGTGGATCTATTTCAAATTAAAGTTAACTAACAGTTAACTGCAATAAGATGAAATGCTATGTTGCTGTATGATTAAAGCTGTTAAAGAGAGGGTAAAATCTGGGTAGGGACCGAAACGCTTTACCTTGTTCTTGACCTACGTCACCTTTATAGAATTGCATTTACAGTGAACCAAAATGGAATTCTTATTTGTCACATATCACAAGCATGCATTTTCAACTCAGGTAGTGTTGCTCTGTTTTGAACTAAGCTTCTACACAATTAAAAGAGCAGCATTTCTCCAGAAGCCCAAACACCCGGCACAGCCTGCTCAAGTGCAACTTAATCTGCTATAATACCGTGCATATGTTATGCTGTCAACTCTCTTCTTGAGAGACTGGCAAATGAAACTTATATGCAAATGGGCTTTCAGTCTAAGAAATGAGTTATTGTCCAGAAATAACAAACACTGAATCACTAGGGATCAAGTACTATGTCCAGGAAAACAGATGAGCTCACAGAAGACAAACAATCTGAAAATTCAAGGAAGGTTAAAAATGTTTCATTACGTTAATGTTGAGACAAGCAAATGCTGGTTTTATTATTCATACATATGAAATGAAATATTCCATTCACTGACCACTAACTTATTTCAGGCTCTCCTTTTGACCTACACAATGCTATCATTTTCCATCACTGTATCAGATAATCATGTAACTGGCATTAGGAAAACCAATATTTCAGACCCAGCCCTACTTATATTTGACATGCTCAGATTGTTTCTGTATTTCGGCCTTGCAAAGAAGCACTCAGTGAGATACCAATCCCTCTCTGTGCTCTCTCAACCCAACCTTCCACTTTATAACCTTAGAAGGGTCTTTATCTTACCAGAAAAGAAAAAAATAAGGAGAGGGACAGGACATTGTATTCGTCCTATGTGTTACCAATTCAGTCTCCTTCACAATTGCCACACCCTGAAGGCAGCTAGAATAGCATTGGGTGTTAGGAGGGAGGCTCACAGATAACACCCCACCTCCAATTCAATTCAATTCAATCCAAGGAAATATAATATAAAACAATAGTAGCAGAGGTGGTATTCAGCAGGTTCTGACCAGTTCTGTTCTATTCGGAAATTCTGAATAGTTCGGAGAACCGGCAAATACCACCCCTGACTAGAGATTTTACAGTATCCTTCCCCTGCCATGCCCACTAAGCCATGCCCACAGAACCAGTAGTAGAAAAAAATTGAATTCCACCACTGAACAGTAGAAAGCAGATGCTACTTGTGCTACTATTCTTTTTGAATCATCAAACTGAACATTGCCTCTTAAAATAAAATCTATTCTGTGTTTGTAAAAACAAATTGTATCAAATTATAAGGCTACCGCATTCCAGTGTTTAATTTGTATAAATAAAATGAGGGTGTTACTTGATTCATATAACATTTTATATATTACTTTTCTAATATATAAGCATCACTCAGGACAGCTAGTAACATTAAAACGATAGGAAGGCTGAAAAAGAAAGCAAGAAAATGAAGTGTTTTGGTTTTAAATAGCATTTCAGCTACTGGAAGTATCCCTTATCCTGCATAGGAAACCATACTGTTTTCTGGAATAATGACTGTTTTGTTGAATTTAATTAGATTCTCTACACTCAAATTTTCAGAATAGGACTCTTCTGAACATAGAGAGGTAGATACAACATTTAGGTCATTTAAAGTTAGATCCTCATAGAATTCCTAATGTTCTCTCCTACTCTTCAGTGTTTTATATCTGTATGGAAAATCCAAACAATGAATATACTCAATAGCTATATTTCTATATTATAGCTAGAATATGTTCAAGAAAACAGAAAATTGCAATTAATATTATATGAACTTAAGAATCATTCTGGATCACTCTGGCATCCTATTTTTACATTCACCAGGCAGATGCCATGGTAAGACTAGTAGCACACTAAAACGTCTTTTCTTACATTCCTCAGCAAATGAAAGACATATTCTCTATGACACTGGAGGTGATATATAATTATTATGATGAATTGTCATGCATAACTAGTTGGAATGTTCTGAACAGAAGTTTTCTAAATATGCCATAATTTTTGAAAATATTTTTTAGGAATAGAGTTGCAAAATGAAAATGCCTGTTCTGGACAATTTTACTGTTGCTTTCTGGCAAACCATTTTAAAAAGTGAGGATGCTTTCCAAAGAAGCATTTACATTTCATTGTTTTTTTTAAAAAATGAAGTCAGACATTCTATTAAGCATACTTAAAATCAATTGTTACATCTCAGCCAACCCTGCACCACTGAATGCCAGCTCTAATTTTAAATTAGAATTCTATATCTGTGATATTCTGAAACTCTGACAAAATGTTTGTGTGTGTAATGTGTGTGTGGTGTGTTATGTTATTCCCTTTTGCAATGTTATGTTTGTTATGTTATTTAAAGCACAGAAACAAAATGGTAAGCCATAAAGATCCGAGATAAGAAAAGGAAACAGCGCTAGATCAACTGTATATCCACTTAGTTCAAAGCACTTCATTATCTTCTTATCCTTGCAAACCATCCATGCTGTCACCACATCACTTCATATGTGGCTCTTTATTCTTTAAATTTCTCACCTCCCTATCTTTGTGGATCTCATTCATTTTCATCCAGCTACAGTTTTCCCCATGGTTCAACAAAGTCATTCTTACTTCCTATCTCTGTTTTTGAAAGGACTTCAAGATAGGAAAGAAAGAAGTGAGCTGTTAAAGGAGGACCTGCAGAAAAGATTGCAAGCTCTGAGAAATAGGGAAGACGTAAGCCCATCTTGATTATTTTTAGTATAAATTGGGACTGGGGAAAACTTTCAAGATTCTGTTATTCCATCTGGCTACAATAAATAGTGTTCCTGGAATTGTTCCTGCAGTGCCTATTTCTTGACTTGCCTACCTTGGAGGGCTAATAGTTTTGCAATTTGATCTACTTTTTCTTTTCTATCCAAACCGTTACAACGATTTTTTTCTGTCCTGCTTGCTTACTTTTGTATTGAATGTATCACTTCAGTATCCATTTATTACTGACCCTGTTTTCCGCCTCTTCAGCCCTTTTTAAATAATCTATTCCACTTTCACCCACTTCAATGATTTTTTTCTAATTTTTATTTTAAATGATATAATCCGTTCTCACTTCTATGTAATAAAACTATGCTTGTTTTTATTTATTGTTTACAACAACCATATGCTATTCATTACTTTTTTAAACCAAAGTTTCCATTTTAATCAATATGCTGCCAAAGCAGAGTCATATATTACACAAAGTCATATACTTATTCTATTTTTTTATCATTTATATATAAATGACAATCATTCATTCCATTTTCCCTGCCAAACACCACCACCTGCAAATTTATGTATTTAATACATAAATGTTCAGATTCATGCTTTTTAATGATACAATCTATCAACATTTACTGCAAGTTATTTGGATTTTCAGCCAACAATACATCCTTAATACAGAATAGTACGCACACATTCACATCACTCATCAACAAACCTCTAACACCAACATAGGCATTCCTTGTAAATCTATTCTGAGCTATGGCTGATGTTGTAAACCACTTAGAAAGGGTTGTAAAGATCTGTGAAGCAGTATATAAGTCTAAGTGCTAGTGCTGTTGCTATTCATAAATGGGACAAACCAAGGGAACTTCTGGTATCCATGTCTTACTGCCTTCTCACTGTTTGTCCATTGCTCAGTATTCCATTTATTATCACACATACTTCAAAACAATTTACTTTCTCTGGATCAACAACCATACAACCAATTTTCTTTTTCTTATACATACATTTCCCAATAATTAAACAAAAACTTAGTTTTTGCATTTTTCACTGCATTTCCCTTATTTTGCTGCAACCTTTTGTATGTTTTTGATCAGATAGCTTCCTATTGGCATAAATTAATTCGCCATAGTTCTTGCAATTATTATTGTTAGATGCATTCTGGTAGAGATGCAAACTTCCTACACATATTAAACTAGCTGCAAAGCTGTTCCATATACAAAGCACATCCAACTTTTAACATTTGTCCAGTGGTACCATCTACGTTTGTACTTTTAAGTCTTTTTAACACTGTAACTGATTTATTTCTTCTTGGATTCTATAATTTATACTATTTGTTTCAATTCCTCTCTTGATATATATTACTATTAGTCCCCTACAAATCTATAAAATACTTATTTCAGCAATCACTCATTTCAGCTTTATCTTGAATTATTTAATCACTTTTAGTTTTGATTCCATTCATTCTGGTAGACTTCCATGTTTAATCTTTTTCACCCATTTCCAAAATGATTTCCATAAAAGTCACTGTAAATTCTTTGCTTCTTTTAAACACTGTTCTACTTAGTTGCATTCTTTGTAAACTTCTTTTTTTTCTATATATTATGCAGTATTTTACTCCACAGCACCATTTTCTTGAATGCTCTTTCCCCATCCATAGCTTCTTCCATTTCATCTTTCCAAAAGCATCCTACTTTCCATCAGCATAACTTTACATGCTTCTGTGCCACTCTGTAACATAATATTTTTCACTATATTTAAAGCAACTTCCACATTTTTCTTCCTTATACCTACTTTCTATTTGTTCTGTTGAAAGCTTATCTGATTAGTACTGTTCATATAGGACTTGTAATTTCTCTTTCTGCAACTGTTTCACTTCAGCTTCTTTCATTTCTTTCCCTTTTCTTCCATTCCCGTTTTCCCCTAAAATTGGCGCTATCATATAAAAATCTATCCCACATACAGAAACTTTCCATCTTTCACTAATTCTCTCACTGGAGACTATTAATTAGTCATACTTTTATATGTATTCTCTTCCCATAGATCTAAATAGCAGACCTAGACAGGTTGCTTGCCAATTGTCTCATTTGCATCTGTTTGAAGTTATGACAGTATTGAAAAAATACAACCAATGTCACATTCATGACATGTGCAGTGTCCCTCAGTCACATGTTCACCATTCTAGTCAGTACACAATGTCTTGTGTCTGAACTATTATTTTCCTTTTCCTTTCTTTGCAGAGTAGAGAGATCCGAGAGAAAAAGATTACAGGGGAGTAAGCAGACAAACGATGGGTAATGTACTGGGCTATTATCATATCATACTTGCAATTGCTAGTGCCACCACATTGCTTTTGATATGTATGCCCCATTGTGTGCCTACTTGCTCTATTACAATCCCTTCCTCTTCAATGAATGTAAATACAAACTTTAATTCCCTTCTTGCTAATAATTCCAATGCCAGGGTGAGCACTACAAAGGGCACGGAGTAGTTAGGAGGCAAACAAAAGCCATTAGTGTGAACTGATTGGTATTCTCAGTTTCAATCCATAAAGGATAATCAGGGTTATATTTTTTTTTACTTAGTGACTACTTTGCTTAGTGATGGAGTTTCCAGTCCCAACTATGTTGCTAAACAAAGATTATCTGCACTTAAACTGTGCACGCTAAAGAGTCCACCTCATTCATTCTGATTTAGTTTTATAAAAAAAAAGTGCTTACCGTTACACAATAAGTAGAGCACAAATATGCATAAGCTCAAGATTAGAAGCTTGGCTGGGAAATACACATACTACATTAGCCCTTAGTGACTTGCAAGGATAGTTTGGAGATGGTTAATAAAGAATTCACTTTAGTTTTATGGTTAGACATTAAAATATTTTATGCTGTAAAAATGGAGGTTCATATCAACTTGAAACTTGCTCTTTCTTATACCACATATAGTAATGGTATTATTATCCTTGCTATCAGTAGTCATCAGAGAATGGAGAAGAAAAGGAAAGAAGTATCTAATAAAGTCCTCAAGTTTAAAACAAAAGAAATTAAACAAAAATATTTGCACTGGCTCATCAAACTCGGACAAAGCATAAAAAACTGTTAAATAGAATCTCTGGACTTTCATGTATTTTAAGATTTGGTCATTTATAGTGCTCAAACAGCTTTAGCTCAAAATACCAATTACAGAAAAAACTGCCAATCCCTGTACTTGAAACTTAAATGCCAGCTAAATAATTATTTCAACGAGTAATAAATGTTTTTACCATATTCACCAAAACGAAGAGATTCCCACTGCTGTCGTTCAACAACACTGCTTACTGCTCGGACACCAGCATAAATTACCAGCATTCCTAAAGTAGCGTCTAGCAGAAAATTGATAAGGTATCTGAAGGGATGAGAAAAACATACACAAATTTACAGGTTGCTTTTTAAAACTGTGTAGCTTTGATGATTGAAATCTTCATCTACCAATATTTATTTTCATACACTCCCATTTTCCAGTCTGAGCAATCAAAACATCTTAATAATAACAACAATAATGGCACTTCTATGTACACAGGTAAAGAACCTCAATTTTAGTATAGAATTAGAAGGTAACCTACAGCATATTATTCTTGCAGGTCATTCATACAGTTTTGGTAGTAGGATCAGCTACTAAGGGTTTTTAATATATACTTCATAAAGTTATAAAATTGAGACAACGAAAAAAGGAGATGGCCTAATTGAAAAAGGAAGTCAATATGAGCATTTTCCTTTTAATATAAAAACTGTAGCTTCTAATACACAAACAGATATTATTCTCTGCCTCATTTAAACCAGAAGCAATAATATTTTTAAACACAATTTTTAGCATAGCATGGATACACAGAGAGGAAAATGTGACATACTCATTAGCATGTTGCAGTAGGGTCAGCACAACCTAGATTCAAAACCCTGCTCACCCATAAAGCTGATTAGATAACCTACCACGTGGAGCAGCTGCATGAGTAAAAATTGGAGAGGAAACTGCACCACCACCTTGAGCTCTTTTGAGAAACAGCAGTTTAAACTACCACAACCAAAATTTCTGTTTAATTAATTTGCAAATGCTTGAGTACATAAAATATAGCACCAAAGAAAAATGCAGTGCTTTATTTTTCTTTAAAAAATGTAATTAGGATATGAAAGCCTATAAACAAGACTGAGTAGCTAGAATAATTTGAGCAATTATTACATGTAAAAGCCAGCAGAGGTCACTGTTGCTTCAGAAAATACAAAAGTGGACAATTGCTCTATAGTTGGCATGTTAGTCAGTTTTTGTGGCATTGTTTATGCCACTTGACAATGGAATGTAGTATACTGTTTAATTTTAATTTATTCATCAATTACAGCACCAAAGCAATAGCATGATGCTTTTCTGTAGATATTCTATCAACTTGATTTGAAGGTCAGGCTAAATATAAATGGTAAAAGCTCTCTTGAGTCTGGACAATTTTATCTTAGCAAAAATATGGATACAGATTTCCACTAACTTCATCTGAGATTTTTTTTTTTTATTTTCCAATCTTTGGAATTCCAATCTCTACTTTCCAAGTCTTGGGTTTTTTTTTAATGAACCCCCATCAAAGAACCAACCAGATATAACCTTGTTCATCTTTAGTTTTAATAAAATTAGTTAAGTTTAGCTAAAAATTGCCAACTATCACAGGTATCAAGCTACTTGCTATATTTCAGAGTCTGGAGGCTCTTAAATTCAATAAAGCAGTGCTCCGGCAGCCCAAAACATCACCCAGAGAAATGAAGGAAAAGTTGATTTTGGGATATGAAAAGAAAAATGTATAACAGCCAAGGAACCAGGAGAAAAGTCCTAAAAGTCTTTCCAGAGGGCACTAGTCAATTTTCCACCATGACTACAAAAGTGCGTCTTCAACACTCAAGAGGAGATATTTTTGATCCCATATCAGGTTTAGCCAGTACTTTTATGGTAACATTATGCTGATTTTGAAAAATAAAACTTGATGCAAATCTTGGCATTCTTGTTGGCTCAACTTCAGGAAGATTTTTCTCCACTTACAGTGAACAGGGATCCTCTTCAGTAAGGTCTGATAAATATACATTGGCAAAATGGATGAACATCATCCCTATGGCTTGTTTGGAAGTATCCAAAAACCTACAAAATTAAGTTTTAGACATCAAATTGAATAATTGACTGCATATTTTAATTTATATAGTTATAATTTATATTTCATGAACCTCCCCCTCATCCACAAACATGGCTGACATTATAGTTTTATTACAGAATAAGGGCAAGAAGAGTTATGGAGTTTCAGGTTTAGCTATGAGAGAGCAAAATACTGATATTAAAATTGCAAAGCGTTTAATGGCTTTTTGGAATCAAGACAAATTTCTCTTTAAATATTATTCACTTCTGAAATCATGCAAATTTCTCGATTGAGTGAAAGGACTAGCATCATTACACCACAACAGCCATTGACAGTAATCAAACATTTGAATAAAATATACTTCTCATTGTTCTAGAATACGGGCCAATTTAAATGGGACTAAAGCCTATTTTTAACAAATGTACTGAACATGGGTAAAATAATAAGTGTACCATATAGGTACACTTTATTTTCTCAACTGACACCCACAAGACCAGAATCTTCAGTTACTGAGTGAAGCAGACATTAAGTGAGGTGTCACATGACTGCTTTGTTCAAACCTCTTGGTTGCAGTCATTAAGCAATCTCCTAGGTCAAGGGAGTCAAACGTGTGTCATCACGGCGGCCTCACATGACATATCAGGACTTTCCCCCCACTTCACTAAACTGGGCGGGAGTGAGGCCAGCACCTGATGCATCCGGCCCATGGGCCACGAGTTTGACACCACTCTCCTAGGCCATTAAGTGAATGGAGTAAAAGGGATTCAGCCCTACACAGGACCATAAACCTTTGGGAGGCAGCCCTTTCGCTGTCAAAGAAGCTGGCTAAAAAAGTTTTGTTCTGAAATCCAAGTAGGACTGGCATGGAGAATTTGCAGCCAGCCCCCAGAGAAAGAGAAGCCCCTCTGGTTTCTGGGGGGCTGGTTGCCAACTCCTCATGCTGCAAGCATTGTGCGAAGATCCTGCTTGGATTTCAGCATGGACCTTTTACAGGAAGGATTTCAATATGGACGTTTTACAGTCAGAGGCAGTTCTTTCAGTGGTGACCTTCCCTTCTGGCTTCTCCACTGACTTTTTGGGAAAGCTGGCAGGGAAGACTGAAAATGGCCATCACATGATAGTGGGAACCTGGGCAACCAGTCATACATGCAAAAGAATTTCCCTTCAGGCATACATTGCAAATCCTTTCATTTAGTGCCCTTCTGATTTTGAATGGTCACTCCATACTACTTGAATGGAAGTTCTCTTGGAGCTTATGCTTCAAAAGCTTGTTGTAGAATTGCTACCAGGAAAAATTATGAAGTTTTATTTTTTATTAAATAAACATATATGCTTTAGGTTTAGCAATAAAGAGCATTACTGTAATATGGAAAGTAATGACACTTTCAATTGCCTTTTGGAAGCAAGACAATTAAAAAAATATTGTTGTAAATAGATGACTGAACAAAAAGTGGAATCTATATTGCCAATAACATAATCTATTACTTACAGAGTATAACTGGCTACTCCTATATTTTAGCAAGATCTCCTCCTTTACAAAAGATAGAATGAAGACTTAATATTTATATAAATCATTGTCATATTACATCTTTTATAATTAATTACTCCCAGCTTGCAAAAACAGTAGACATTTACCAAATTCTCCAAGGACGTCTTTCATGCTTTGGTTCTCTGAAGCGTTTCACTGAAAGAAAATTAGCAACTATTAGTAGGCTATCAACTATTCTTCCACCCAGATGAAATCTATATGCAATGGTTGTATATTCCACTATTGCAGATTGGAGTCTAAGGTTTAAGGATATATTTGTAAAATGATATGGTATTCAGTACCAAGATTCTCTGTTAGTAATTAAACCCAGGTATGTTATTGTTAATGCACACTTTCTTTCACCCTTGTCTCTTACAATCTACAATTCAATAAACAGAATCACTTTAAAACCAGTCCCATGGCTCATTTAGGGTAGGGTAAGACATTAATCATTCTATTAAAAGAAATGAAAAATTTTATGCAACTGAAAACAGCTAAGAAAACTATTTAAAACAAATTGGCAATAAATACAATTGAAGGTCATAAGAAAAATCGAAGCAAACAATTAGCAGTGTCTTATTGTTTCAACTAATGTGACCGTTGTGAGCAATTTGATCTTTAAAGCCAATACCTGACCTAGTAAAAAAAAGCACTCAATCCACTTTCCACCTGCATGATTCTAAAGAAACAGAAGTAGGTTCTAATGTATTTTTTTACTAGTTCAGAAATAACACTAAAGAGACTTTATTTATCAAAAACAAAAATTCAGTGATTGACCTGTTCATACATTTTGGCAAGTATTAACAGGAAGATAGGTTGTTTCCAATTAGCAAGTTTTTAGGGCAGAATTATAGAGACAAAGTCACGTAATTAAATCACAAATGCAAATAATAGATTCAGTAGGTTGGATACAAATGGAAAAAACATACATGAAGCGATAATACCTATAAGATACACACACGTGCACACACACACACACACACTTCTCCCATTCAATCATTTTCAGTTCTCCATGTCAGGTTCCTGCAGTTTTCTTTGCAGGGTTTTCCAGAAGTGGTTTGCCATTTCTCCTTCCTAGGGCTGACAGAAGGTGGCTTCTCCAAGACCACCAGGTGAATTTATGCTTAAGGCGGGACAAGTCTCTCAGTTCCTAGGTGGATGCCTTAATCGTTACTGTACACCAAACTGGCTCTCACAGAAATGCAGTTCAAACAGCACTTTCAAGAATATCAACGATGCATTCTGAAAATGCATTCTGAACTGCTTGACAAAATGCAAGATAACTTATAAATAAAAGGGTATGAAGAAAAGAAAAAAATTAAATAAAACTATGGAAGGTCTCCTTACTTATGTATCCATGCTTGGGAAGAAAGTAGATTTATCTAATATCTCCCAGTCATTCATCTCGGTTAATATTTACAATGATAGTCCAAAATAAAGCCATTTTATTCTGTATTCTTCAGATTGCCCCTTACATCGTCCAAATTCTTGCAGTCTTGATTGTTCTCTCATCTATTAGTCACAAAGATCAAATAGAGCAGGGGTGTCAAACTTGCATCATGTGACATATCGGGACTTTTCCCCCCTTCACTAAACTGGGTGTGGGCGTGGCTAGTGCATGAAGCATCTGGCCTGTGGGCCCGCGTTTGACAGCCCTGAAATAGAGGATTGACATTCACTTCATTATGACTGGAGCACCCATGATTCTTATTATCAGGGAAAAAAGTTTAAATATGTAAGTATTATATCCAGCCTCTTGCCTTATTATTTCCACATTATAGTCCATATATTTGAAAGAAAAAAAATTACTTAGAACTAATTCCCCTCAGCAAATTCTGAAACACCTTTTCCCTTAAATCTAAAAGCTTCATAACCAGTTTAAGTTTGAAAGGGTTTTAACAATAGCAATAAACCAATCTTTCAACCTTAGAAAATGAGCATTGTAATGGATTGGCCTTTTGCCAATATTTTAGCATTGCACTTTACCTGTTGTAACAAGTTAGAGGAACCAGAATAAACAAAAATCCATTTTTTGCTATGGTTTCTTTTTTCATAGTTTTTTATTTGAAAAGCACTATTTCTATCCAAGTTCACCTAAATGCATCCTGATTTAACTACATTTGGAGTGTATAAATTAAAACATCTCCCTCTTTTCCTCCATGGAGACCAGATAAAAGTTTTGGTCAGGCTTTTAGATTCAGCACTATAGAACTTATGGCTGGCTATTGGGCACTCCAGACAAATTTTCCTGAGTCAATTCAGGATCTCCAATAACTTCTACTTGGGAAAACCATCAATGTGTGTGGGTCTGCACACTTATATAGATGGAGGATGGGTTTCGATCTCCCTGCAGCTGATTTCTAGCAAGGGAATGTGTTTGCTTCTCTTCCCCAGCACATAGTCTCAGAGCCCTATTAATCGCTGCATCAGAGCTTAGATGGCAGTAAGAGGAGGGGGAGATGGAGAGACTATTGTTGTGTTACCACTGATATTAGGAAAAAGAATAATAATTCTGATGTGGAAAGGATGTTAAATCCTCTGCTTTCCTTTCCCTAGAGCAGTCCTCGCTCAACCCAAATCTATTTTAACAGTCTCTTCACATCTGATGAGACAATCTATCTAGACTTTCAATATATATCCCCTTAGGAATTCTCAAATTTATATTTTTCAGGAATGTGTCCTCCAAAGTCTCAATGTAGATAATTGCAATACCTGAAGAATTCTGCCTGGCAGGCTTAGAAGTGATATCTGCAACCATTAATTGTTTTCACAATGTTGCTTCACACCAATCCTAATCAATGCCTTTCATTAACAAATAAAGCAAGCTAAAGCTACACAGGTGCTCAACAGGCATGAACAACTCATTGATCCTCTGATTAGGCAACTTTTTCCTGGATTTTTTTTTAAATTTTTTTGATGTCAAGAATAACCACCACTCATACAGAGAAAGTTTCCTAAAAAACCCCAAAGATCCAAAACAAATAAATAAGCAGCAAATATAGGGCACGTGCCATCTTAGCATAAAATGATTATCTGAAAAAGGGGGTAGACAAGGAGGAAAAGAAGAGAAAAAAGGAAAGAAATTAGTTATAAGCAGGAGTGAAATTAAGGAAAACACAGAGTTGAGATTTGAGTTTTATTTAGTTACATGAATTTAATTTGGGGACATACAGTAACTTTTCCCAAGCATGGAATAACTTCTAACTCAACACAACATGGTCTTAAAAGCCCATGTGATGACCCAGGGTGGGATACAAAATAAACACAGTCACAAAAACAGGTGAAACCCCTTTTATTCCTTCACTTTGCTTCAAAGCTCCAAATATCCTTGACTAGAGACAAAAAACTCAAACCACACTGAAGCAATTAAGGGAACCAGGCAAGATAAGGGCTTGAAGATGTCCACAGATATCGGAACACACATTGGGAAGGACGCCCAACTCAGAGAGGAACGACAGACTAGAGATATTTCCATGCTTTGTTTCCAGCATTGGCCCATACACATGTCCGTCCTTTTAACCAGTTCTCACAGCTGCAGCCCATGAAGAAGATGAAGGCCCTTTCCTCCCCCGTAGACCACGCCATTCACGTCTCTCCCTTATCCACTTCTCCCTGCCTGCTCTAGGATGGAGAGGGGATGGGCCTGGGTCTTCCTCTCACTGCCAGCTTATGCCCTTCCCCAGCCTCCTCCACAACCTCCGGAGCCAGACTTCCACTCCCTGTTGGCTGTTCCCCCTCTCCCTTGGAGTCAGTCTCCAACAGGGGCATGACAGCCCAATTTATTTAGAGCATCTAATCTTATATTCTATATAAATAAGCAAGAATTTTAGAATTTTCCTTTTAGTAAATCATTTTTCTATGATCAAATATCCTACAACTCAATACCACAGAATTTGAAGAGTTAAGATAAAATTACCATATAATACAGGATCAGGAAGGACAGATCATGCCAACTGGCGAAAAGTTTAATGTAATATGTTAACTTTCCAGAAAACCAAATTTAGGAAACCTAATAACCATGTTTTCCTATACAGGTAATCCTCAACTTACAATGATTTGTTTAGTAACCACTTGAAGTTACAATGGCACAAAAAGGTGACTTATGACCGGTTTACACATTTATGATCATTGCAGCACCCCTATAGTCATGTGAACAAAATTCAGATGCTTGACAACTGATTCATATTTATGATGATTGCAGTGTCCTGGATAATGTGATCAGCTTTTGTGACCTTCTAACAAGCAAGGTCAATGGAAAGCCACATTCACTTAACAACTGTTATGTTAATTTAACAACCCCAGTGATGCACTTAACAACTGTGGCAAGAAAGGTAATAAAATGGGACAAAACTGAATGAACAAATGTCTCACTTGCAACATAAATTCTGAAGTCAACTTTGGTCATAAGTTGAGGACTACCTGTATTTAGTATCAGTAACAATATAAGTGCTCTATATTTTGCAGACTGCATGAACAAAGATATTTAATAATTTACAAAAAACCAAGAGATTCTAATCTAAATCTCATTTTAAAAAGTAAAAAAAAAAGATAATGGAATTGTTTCCCATATATATGCAAATTTTGTTTATATATTTTTGTAACAAACCTATACACCCATAGTAAGTTTTCTCAGGTTTCTACTATAATGAAGATTTTGAAACAAGGCTATGGGTGTGTACTGATCGATACATATAGTATACACTCACACAACACACACACACACACACAGAGCTTTTGTGAACTGCCAAAAGAAGGATCTGTGGAGTCCTTGGTGCTCTCTGAACTTGGTTGTTTTGTCTCCTGGATAGTTCTTTGACTGGGATATATAAAATGGATCTGGAAGATTCTGTTTTGAAGAAAGCACTTTAGCAAAAGATGCAAGAGAGAGCAGAAAGCAGAAACTTACAAAAAAGTTGTGTAAGTGAAATTATCTATAAAGTAGCACTATATTTGATTCCACCATGCCCATAAAGCATTTCATATACTTACAAAAAAGTTGTGTCAGTGAAATTATCTATAAAGTAGCACTATATTTGATTCCACCATGCCCATAAAGCATTTCATATACTGCCTTTTATTCTTTAAACCAGTGGTTCCCAAACTTGTTCAGTCCACCCCCCCTACTTTGTCCTACAAACTCATCCTCGGTGCCCCCCACCCAGGGGTGGGATTTAAATTTCTATGGGCGTGGCCTAATTTGAGGCCATGGCTTGCTAATCACGAGTGGGTGGCCATGGCTTGCTGGTCATGTGGCTTGCTGGCATGGCTTGCTGGCTGGGCGTGGCTTGCTAGTCATATGACTGGATAGGTGTGGTTTGGTGGTCATATGACTGGGTGGGCATGGCCAGCTGACTGGCAAACCAAATACAAGTGGTCCTCACTTAATGGCCGGTTGTTTAGCAAGTGTTCTAATTTATGACTGGCCTCCCCAGAGCTACTTGACCTATTTTTGGAGTTTTCATAGCCATGCACAAAGAGGGGCGGGCTTGGCTGAGCAGGATCCTGGATGTTGGGCATGTGGTCAAAGCACCCCTTCCTCTGCCTCCCCCTAGGTCAGGGGTCTGCAACCTTAAACACTCAAAGAGCCATTTGGACCTGTTTCCCACAGAAAACAAAACACTCGGAGCCCCAAGACATGGGTGGGCGTGGCAACTCAATGTCACTCCCACTGAGTCACATGACCCCCCAGGTTTTCTGGTTTTCTGTGTTTTCTATGGGGAACAGGTTGCTCTCTCTCTCTCTCTCTCCTCCCTCCTATCTCTATCTTTCTCCCTCTAGCTCCCTCTCCCTCCTTTCCTCCTGCTCATCTCTCTTTCTTTCTCCCTCTCCTTCTCTCTCTCTCTCCTCTAACTCTCTCTCTTTCTCTCTCTCTATGCCTCTTCCTCCCTCCTTCTCCCCCACTCCCCACCCCCCCTTCCCAATTCCCACACCCAGGGAATAACTGTAAGGAAATTTGGCCATGTTCTTTCTGTCTCTGGAAAGATACAAAAATAAACCTTGCATTCCAAAAGGAGTGACAGTCAGGCTGTTACCTCACAGTGCTAAGAGGTTGCTGCCTTAGATCGCTGCTGGATCCTTGCAAAGCTGGGCAAAGACAGAGAGAGGGGAGCAGACAGAGCTGAATTGAGGCGAATCTGTCCCTCCCTTTGTATCTCTCTCTCTCTCTCTCTCTCTCTCTCTCTCTCTCTCTCTCTTTCTCTCTCTCTCTCTGTGTGTCTCTTCTCACTCTCTCGGAAAGCCCTGCGTGCTCTCCTTGGGGCTCTTTGCTGTCCCCTTTTCTTTCTTCCTTTCGGAAATCTGGGCTGGCTAAAGAACGAGAGAAGGAGGAGGGGGAGGAGGGAAGCCTCCATCGCGGGTTCCACTCATTCCTCAACTAGCCCAGATTTCCAAAAGGAAGGAAGAAAAAAGGATAGTGAAGAGCTCCAAGTAGAGAACACAGGACTTTCCGAGAGTGTGAGAAGCTTCTTTTCTTTCTTCTTGGTGAGTTTTTGGAAATCCAGGCTGGCTGAGGAATGAGCGCAAACGATGGTGGAGGCTTCCTTCCTCTCTCTCCCCTCCTTTTCCTCTCGTGCGCACCCTCCAGGCCCCACCACAGCCGGCTCCATGGCTGTTCGCTGCTCTTGCAGCACCTGTGCAGCACACTCAAATTTAGTGCACTTTACTCCATCCCCTCCTCCTCCTCCTGGAGCCCATTACAATGTGGTGCATCGGAGCGGAGCGGCGCAACAGTCAATGGGGTAACCCTGCAGGGCCTCGAATGCCCCCCTGCCGCCTCTTAGCACCCCCTGCTGGCCCCCTTGCCTATTAGCGCACCCCTAAGGCCTCCCACTGCCCCCCAGGGGGCGTTACCACCCATTTTGGGGACCACTGCTTTAAACTTCTCACTTTTCTTTTCTTGAGGATTTCATCTATTCCATGCAGTCACAACCCTCCAGTTTTTCTTCCTCAGCCTTTTCAGTCTTAATCTATTTGCTCTGCAGTTTAATCCTCATGTATCTATTCTATATCAGGTGTCCCGCCCACTCCCACCCCGGTCCGAGGGATGCCACAAACAAAGCCCCATCTGCGAGATGCAGGCAGCATATAAAACCATGCCCCCTCTTGTCCTCTTGTCTCTTTTCAGAACTGGTTCCTGGTACCCAAAATATTTGGAGGGGGGTCTATATGACCAAATCACTTCAGATCTCTCTTTCATAGTGATTAACCTCCTTTCCTACTCTGTGTAAATGCACCCAGCAATTGTTTGTCCTTGATCTCTACCTCATGTTGTTTCACCATACACATTGCACTATTACATTTATGATGCATTAATTCCACTGACTTTTTTGTTTCTCTTGATTTACCCAGCCCTTGTTTTCATATAATAAATTGGGCAGAAATATGTTTTTACACATATCCATTTTTGTTTCTGACAAACTTTCATTGCTTGTAATAGACCACATACTATCAATATTTCCATGTCATAAAGTTTCTCCATCTGTTTCAGCATTTAGGAGAATCTTTTATCAAGGAAATATGTACTTGCATTAGTTTTTCACAGTTCATATATTACTTGCAATCATGCACATCATTTATAACACAATTATGTTGGTTATTGATATATTAGTTTACAAAATTCATGTATTCAACCTAAATTTACCCATCAAATACATTAAACAGCTAAGGAACACCACAGATGCTTGTTTCATTCCTTCGTCAGTGCTGAGCATTTAATTGCATGCTTTACTTCTACGGTGCACCATTCTTAGTGATTCAGCAACATTTAAGTCCACATTTATGCAAAACATTTCACACTTCAAGTCTATTTACTCTATTATAGCTTAATATACATCAATAAATGCACAATAAACGTCCTTTCGCAGATTCATATTTTCTATTTCCTGCGAGAGGACAAAGCTCTTATCTCCATTCTTTTGCTTAGCATAAAGACACACTGCCCTGGAACAAACTTACATTACACAGTTTGCCCCCAGTGCCAAATACATGCAGTACCAGAAATGTTTAAGGTAGTGCAATGGAATTTATATTTGCCAGTAGGCTAAGTTCAACCTGAAAAATGAGAAAAGTACCATTGGAGAATGGAAAGAAATCCCATTTCTTTCTGAAAGGAAAGAATGACAATATTTCATTTATGATACTGCTTCATGAACAACAGCAATTGGGGAAAAAAATCTGTTTGAGGGATATCGGTCTGCAACCGTAGCAAAAGCTAATGTTAGTTAAGAAAGTACAAGTCTAAGAAATAAGTTAAGATTGTTATAAAGATAATAGAAATAAGAGATAATTAATAAAGGAATGTTATTGTTAAATTGGTAAGAAAGTATTAATTACAATTGTTAGCACAAGATAAATTTACCCAGTCAACACACTGTTTAAATGAACGATGGATTTATTGTAAATATAAAATAAAAAACTTTGGGGGGAAAAAGAAATGTCTCCAGAATGCTAAAAAGTAAATAGTCAGGAAACATATAAAAGCTTATTATTTCTTAGGTAATTCCTTTACTTGGTGCATTATGTTTCCTGTAATAGGTATCAGGACTCTCCAGTCATTAGATCAATTATGGCCTACTAGTTGAGTTTATTTATTGATCAGGGACAACTAGCTAGTAAACTAGCAAGAAATTCTCCATTTCTACTCAGGATTTAATTTGTTTCTCATTGCTGCCTTCTGAACTGAGAAAAGCCAGTTAATAGGAATAAAAGAGGTGATTTAGAAGGATTCAGCATACTTATTCTATAGGAAAGGAAGAAGAAAAAAGCTAATTATTGTTACCTTTGAAGCTCTAAGTCATAAATGGGAAGGCTTCAATTTTTATTTTTCCATGCTCAATTTTCATTTTCCCTCCTCTAAAATCTATAGACATTGAAAAAATAGCTTAAAAGAGTCAACTGAATATGACTGAGTTATATTTGTTTTGTAGATGCAAGCTGAACTTACAGTCATGTCAAATAAAATTCAAAGAGGAGCTTTTTGTTCTTTTTTGTTCTCCTTAAACAGGGAACAAGAAACACTAGCTGAGAATCAACTGAGATTCACTAAACAGCCTACAAGGTTTTACATTTAGACAGGAAAAACCAAAGGTACAAGTACAGATTAGATGAAACTTGGCTCAAAAATAGGAGCTGTGAGAGGGACCTTGGAGACTTAGTGGACAATCACTTAAATATGAGCCATCAGTATGCAGTAGCAGCCCCAAATATTAATACAATCCTTGGTTGTATAAACAGAACACACGACGACGACGAAAACATTAGCCATCACTGGTATAGGATCTCCTGCTTGAACAGGGATTGGACTAGAAAACCTCCAAGGCCCTTTCCGGCTCTATTCTGATTGATGGATTGATTAAATCCCAACCTACCTAACCGCGAGTAGTTTGCTAAAGGGCCATTTTCTCATTTCTCATTCTTTCCTGCATTGTGTTTACCAGCTAGGTCTGTAGTCTATGTTTCAACAAACTGTTCAGGATTAACTCTAGTCTTTAAGGCAGTATTTTAATATACACATTCATTTTTTCATTCCATTTTAGGAATGTACAGATCAATCTACACTTGTAGCTCAGGGTTGAAATGAGGGGTCCTTGGCGTTCTCAAGCTTGCTTTTTTCTTGCAGATGTTTTATCACCCAAAGTAGGTAACATCAGTGCTAGTGAGGAATGGGATGTGCTCTCAATTTATATTCTAATGGCTTGCCCTGTCAATGTCAGCGGGAGTGGTCTTGGAGGTTTTTTGGTTGGGCTGTTTATTGTTAGCTTGTTTGGCAGTTCCCTGATTGGGGTCTGCTTCTTGATTGTTGGTCTAAAATTGGTGTTAATCCCTGCTCATTCAGGTATTGATGGCTAGTGAAGATGTGACTGGTCTTTTTGGTTTACTGATTATCTCCTTTGAACAGTATATAGATGTTGTTTGTAAGCCTGTTTATGGCTGATTTGTCAGAATGCCAGGCTTCTAGGAATTCTGGAGGTGCTTAAATCCGGCCCATGAGACTGGCCTGGAAATATCAAGGGAATGGCCTGCAGTGCCTCTGGCGACTAAAGTGGGCCGCATGCAGAGCCCCCACACCTCATTTTCACCTTCCATGGTCTCCTGCAGTACTCCTGGCCAAAAACAGGCCAAAAATGGCCGTCACAGCCTGTTTTCAGTCATCAGAATGCTTCAGGAGGCCATGGAGGGCAAAAATGAGTCACAAAAATGGACATCCATCCCGCCACCCTGCTCCCCCCACCACTGCCACCCTACCTCCATCCCACCACCTGCTGCTGCTGGGCCACAGAGGAGAACTACAATGCTGATCCAGCCCTTGAAGAAATCCATTTTGACACGCCTTATCTAGATTATCACTTTTTTTCTCAAAGTATATCCTTATACTCTTTATTTGTGAACAGAACAACTATCAGTAGTTCAATTTCCAGAAGGAAAGAAGCAGAAACATCTATTTCAGTTTTCACAAATAACTACTATATAAATATATTTTCAATGCACCATTTTAAGAAGCATATATTTCTTATTAAGCAATGGGACAGGGAATTCCCTTACCTAAGACATTCTTCTGAAAAAATAAAGTTTTGCTAAGAGAAATTCAACTCCTGTTGACTTTATAAACATATCTCTATTTTCTTGGTCATAACGAAGAGATGGGTTGCTCTTGCTTTCTTCCAGCATGTTTTTTAAAGTTTTCCAGTCTTGCCATTAGCTCTGGGATTTCCTCAAAGTTTCCCCCCCATCATATTTTGACTATGTATGTAGGCTAACTCCTACTACTGGCTATTACATAGCATTCTACCAACACAGACCTAATTAACAGCTAATATTTTCCATGCTTATCTTTTTAGAGAACAATGATTCCTAAGCTTATTGGTACCTGATGCGGTGATTAGCAATATATACTGTGCATTAAAAGTGTTGTTCTATGCCTCATCTGGCCTGTTTTACAAATTGCAAAACTAATGAAAAGCTGGACTTACTAGTTAAAGAGTAATGTTTCTGAATATAGATTTTTGAAAATGAATACTCAATAGCCATTGATTGTCTATCCCTAAACCAGAATCTTCTGGTGAAAAAAATAATTACTGGTATTTTTATCTGGCACACCCCAAATAAAATCAATACTGGTGAGGAGCTGTCCATGGTCCTTATACATTTCTTTAAAAAAAAAAACTTTAAAATAACCCTTGAAAGTTCAATTAGTATGAATGGTTTTCTCTTTCAGAAAATTAATAGAAACTATATCATATCTCATTGCCTTTACAAAGTCTATATCAATAATTTCATTGGCAACCTATTTTTATCCATCATTAAACATACACTAAGCCTATTGTATTTTATAAATATGTCCGTAAATGACCTTTTTAAAAACAATATTCTTATCTGAGGTTTGAAAATTAAAAATCATCAAAACAGATCTAGTTCATTTTTTTAAGTAATAGCACTTACGTAGTGAAAATGACCAGAGCTATGTGTTCCAGAAGTATTGCCTGCTTGAAGGAACTACTAATAAGTTTTTGAAAAAAATCCTAAAAAAGAATGTCTAGAATAAATCAAGAAGCCTATGTATGTTCACACTAAGTAACAACAATCCCAAGCCTTATGAACTGGTAGTACTATTCATGGAAAATGGAGAAATGGCTAAGACCCAAAGAAACTGAGATTTTAAAAAAAGACCATGTTGATGACTAAGTATTCTCATTTAATCATATAATTCTTGAGAGGGAGAAGGAATATTGACAGAAGAGATGGATGGATGGAAATTGAACAGAAACAATTTATACAGTAACATTTTACTACAAATCCCATTAATTTTCAACTTAATACTAAAATTAAGAATGTTGCAAAATTAAAAATAGAATTCTTTACATGGCCTGTTAAATTTTATTAATGACACCACAGTCATCTGTAAGAAACTGAGACTGTATGAACATGACAAAACATGCACAGTGATGTCATGATGCAAAATTCTTCTGTATGTAGTGACCTAAAGCCTAAGTAATGATATACGTTCTATATATGATCAGCTACAATTTCACTGCTTATAAGTCATTTTGTTTGCATAACAAACAAAAAGCAGAGACAAAAAACAAATATTCTTCAAAACACTTTATATACCTTCTTATGAGCCTTATAAAATTACAAACACATAAAATAAAACTAAGTAGTCCTTGACTTATGGCAATTGAGCCCAAAATTTGTTGCTAAGCAAGACATTTGTTAAGTGAGTTTTGTCCCATTGTATGATTTTTCTTGCCACAGCTGTTAAGTGAATCACAACAATTGTTACCTTAGATACATATTTGTTAAAGTGAATCTGGCTTCCCCACTGACTTTGTCAGATGGTCACAAAAGGTGATCACATGACCAGAGGACACTGCAATTTTGATCACGTGACCACGGGAATCCTACAACAGTTGTAAGTGTGAAAAATGGTCATAAGTTACTTTTTTCAGCGATGTTGTAACTTTGAATGATCACTAAATGGACTGTTGTAAGTTGAGGACTGCCTGTAAATGATTTTCCACTTATTACTGACTATTCATAATTCAGATCCAAACAGAAAGCTAAAAGCTGCTGCTCTGGGACTAGTATAAACCATAAAAAGACTTTTTATTTAGCATGAATCATTCTGCTAAGCTGGAAACCTCTAAAACAAAAAACCTGAAAATGTTTCTAATAAAGATGACCCAAATAAGTCCAAAAGATAAGAAAACAACGTGCCAGAATGTTAGAATATAGTCATTCCAACATTCCAACATATTTTAAATAGCCTATGTACCAAGTAACACACTTCCAAAAGTCATGCGAGATAATCCTTAAACTGAAAATGAAACAGTATTGTCAATCAAAGCTCCATATCCAGCCATGTCTTTCTTATAAACTATGTCAAACATATACACAATTATTCATACCGGAATGTAAACACATTGATTAAATACAGAAGTTCTACCAGCCATTATTTCCAAATAAATCAGCTGAGTGGAAAAGAGCAACAGCAGTTTGTTTTTGGCAAATATTTAAATCCAGTGAACCAGTCTGGTCTTTCAAAAAAAAATTCAATTAACAATTCCTTTCCACAATTCTCCCATCCCCAGACAATGGGCACAAGGATAGGTAAAAAGGAGAGTGTGACAATCCTAGGCCAGGCCAAATCCGAAAATGCCAGGGAATTTCTAGAGGCCTGGCACTCTAACAAATCAGGCATCGATAGACACATAGACATTAACATCTATAGACTATGCAAAAGAGATAATCAACCAGACCAAAAGAGACAGAGAGGTTCCAGCACCTCTTCACCAGTAATCAGCACTCAGATCAGCATAGATCATTAACTCCAAGGTCAACTTCAGACCAACAATCAAGTAAACAATAACCCAATCAAGAAACTGCCAAAGAGTCATTAGTAAACAGCCCAAACAAGGAATCCCTAAGACCGCCTCCACGCACACAGACAGGTAAGTCGCCAGAATATAAAGCAAACAGCACTCCTTACTAGAACTGATGCTGTTACCTGGTGAGGGTAATGAAACGCCTGCAAAAGAACAAGCAAGCTCAGAGACCACCAAGCCCCCCGAAAATACCTGTATCTACATTTACAGTTCTAGATCTGGAGCCCACTGGTACAAGTATGAGCATAAGTATGTGGATAAGCATGTGCATAAGTGCACCAACGTGCCTACCGCCCCTGTCCTTTTGTTTCTTTTATATTTTTATATTTTTTCTTATATTTATCCATTTATTCATAACTATGTTTTTACTTATACCTATTATCTTGTAAGCAATTGACAAATAAAAAACAAAATAAAAATAAAGTAAGGTGTCCCAGGAATTAAGAGACATAGAGAGACCCCTTCGAAAGCACACTTAGTTCTTCACGTACAGTATTGCGAGCCGCTAGGCTACTGGCGTGGAAAGCATGACCGAGCCTTTTCCGGAACAGAGAAGAGGAAGGGGACGCGCAGAGCCAAACAAAGCCCCGCAGGCCCCCAACCCGGCACGGGGGAAAAAAACCACCGGAAAGCCGGCCTATCCTCTTAGGGGCGGGCACTCCAGGAAGAGAAAGGAAACCCGGGACGCCAAGAAGAAGGCAGCGAGCTGGGCCGGGTTACGACCTCACTAAGGGAGCAGGGCAGAGACTGGCACCGGGGAGCGGGGGAAAGGCTGCAAGCATAAGCATAAAGCGGGGAAGAGGCCCCAGGGAGGCGAAGGTTTGGAGCCCCAACTGAAGCGGAGCAGGGAGGCGGCGGCCCGCTAGAGGCCACAGCAGCGGTTCCGGCAACATTATGTGTGTGTGTGTGTGTGTGAGAGAGAGAGAGAGAGAGACACCCACACCCCACACGGAGTCGGACGGAGCACTCACGCAGGAGGAGGCTGAAGGCCACAACCCCCAGGAGCCCCTGCAGGAAGATGCCGAAGCTGTCCATCAGCGCGCCGTTCTTGCAGCCGCGGTAGTCCGGCCCGGACCTCACCGTGGAGGCGGAAGAAGAAGAAGCGCCGCCGCTTCGCCGAGGGTCCAGTTTGGGCGTGACAGCTGCGGAGCCGTTGGGGGCCAAGGAGCCCCCCATGGCCCACTCGGCGCGGCGCGCGGCAGGTGCGCGCGCGGCGGCTGGGAAGCGAGACGTAAAAGCCAGGCGCGTTCATATGCTCCGCGGCACTTCCTGAGCAGGCGGGCGAGCTGGGGGTGGGGTGGGGGTGGGGGATAGGGGAAGGAGGAGTTCCCCTCGCGTCACGGCACCGCCGCCACGTGACGTACCCCGATCAGGATTGGTCTGTTGGGCGGCTTTGGGGCGTGGCTAAAGGGAGAAGCCTGCCCGCGCGAGCGCGTCTTTTCTCCTGGCTAGCTGAGGAAGGGCGGTCGGAGCCGCGGAGGTTAAAGCGCCTGCAGGGCTGCGCGTTTCGTTGAATGCGGAGAATGTGCTTGGTGCAGAAGAGCCGGGCGTCGGCGAAGGTCCTGCTTCTGTGCTTGAGGGCCTTCGGTTCCTAGCAGGTTTTCCTCCGAGCAAACCTTCGTTTGGCTTAGGGCGTCTGTGACCGGCGAACGGCTGAGCCCCGCACGCCCGTGCAGCTCCTTGGGGGTTTTCTTTTCAGGACACGGGTTCAAAAACCGGTGGAGAGAAGGTGGAGCGCGAGGGTAGAAAACGGAATTTAACTACCGCTATGGGTGTTTAATACTATGAATGCAATTTTGCCTGCGGATAAGAATTGGACGCTCGATTTTTATTACGGACAGTTTTTTTTTTTTTTAGGGCAACGATTTCAGGTATATTTTACGAACGGCTGTGTCTATAGTGACACCTATATATTTTGTATGATTAACCGTGGAACCTATACGTGTCTTTTCTGAAGACCCAATATATTCTGCACATTTTGCAGTCAAATCTAAGGTAATATGTTTGCTTTCGTAGGTTCTAGGTACCAAGAGGAACTGCAAGTGCAATAACTCATATCAGGGATGGCTTTTTGTGTTAAGGAACTAATGCCCCCCCTCCCCCACTTGCGTTCAATAGTGTCCAATTTTCGAATACTACCTGGCCAAGTCCTTGCAGGTTTTTTTGGCAAGGTTTTTGGCAAGAAGTGGTTGAGAGAAGTGACTGGCCCAAGGTCACCCAGCTGGTTTTGTGCCAAGGTGGGATTAAAACTCATTGCCATCTTGTTTCTACCTGGTGTCTTAACCACTATACCTAAGTGGCTCTCAAACAAATGTTAGCATATTACAAAGTATATTTGTGCATATATGTGCGTGCGTGCGTGTCTGTGTGTATGTATGTGTGTATATGTGTGTGTATGTATACATACACACACACACACATATACACCCCTTGCCTTCAGACATCATGGACGCTTCATCATTGGAGGTTTTTAAGAAGAGACTGGACAGTCGCTTGTCTGAGATGATATAGTTATGAGCAGGGGGCTGGACTAGACCAGAGGTTGGCAACCTTTTGGATCTCAGGGACCACCAAACTCATAATTTTAAATCGAAGGACCACTAGCCGGTTCTGTGGGCATGGCCTAATTTGTGGGTGTGGCATGGTGGTCATGTGACTGGCTGGGCATGGCTTGTATGTAAATATTATAAACATTTATATAAATATTGAATTTGTTATTTTTTAAAAAAGCAACTTTTACCCAAAATCTGACAAAGCAGGCAGGCAGATTGAGTTGCTGACAGAATCATTCAGTGATCTATCTATCTGCCATCGACTAGCTCAGTCTACCACATAAAATTTGCTTGCCGTGAGTCTGCACTGAATAACAGAACCTTCAGTCCTAAGAGAGGTTCGGCTGAGCCGAAGATCTAAACTCTAGCTAGAAAGCAAGAAATCCAACCATTTCCTGCTTCCTAGCTAATCTAAATCTCCTGGCACAGCAGAACAGCTGATGGTCGGAAAAAGGAAAAATAGCAATTTAGCAGGCAAGTTTCCTGGGTAAGGAGTGGGTGGGCGGGGAGGGTTCCCGTACATCATGTGGGCGGGGCAGCCTTGTGTTTCTGCGCAGCCTGGATTAATTGCTTTGGGAGGTGAGATTTCTCTGTGGCCCACCAAAATGGGCCACGGCCCACCGGTTGGCAACTGCTGGACTAGAAGACCTTCAAGGTTCCTTCCAGCTGTTACTCTATTCATTTACACACACACACACACACACACACAAACACACACATATAAAATAATATAATAGTGGAATACATTAGTTCAAAAGGTTCAGATATTCCTCCTTCCCTTTTTTAGGGCAGGAGTTCTAATACGGAATTCTAATGGAACAACCTCCAAAGTCTCCTGCCCTAAAAGAGGGAAGGAGGAATATCTGAACCTTCTCAACTCTGCTTAAGTATTCCACTATTGTATTTCTTTTCCACGCTCTATTTTTAAAGCAACTTTGTAGTAGAAGTATTTCTTGGTAGGCTTGAGGCTTCAGGGGCTGGGATCTGTGGAAAGCTCTCTCCTTAATGTGGGCATCACTTCAGTGATTTCCCCTTCAGAGCCTCAGGCAAACTATGGGGGAGGGGTTTTCTTAGCTCCCCACATTGTTAAATGTGGCAGAAGTGCCTGCAACTGGTTATCTTTGCCAAAAGAGGGGCAGGAGTATGTGAAGAATGAAGTAAGGAAATTCAGTGAAGTCCAAGATCACTTTTTATCTACAGATGACTTTGGTCCTCAAGGTGCATGGAAGTGGCAGTGGAGACTATTTCAGCATCCTTTGGCTAATGTATATGTTAATAGTAGCAGGGTCCCTGTGTTCGCTACGAAACTATGTGATCGGACCACTTTGGGGGGGAGGGAAATGGGGGGGGGGGAATGCTGCCTCTGCCTACCAGCATCCACTGTATTCATCTAGCTAGCATAGTGTCAGCGTGAGACTTGACTGTTTGAAAACCGAAACAGTATTTGCTGCGTGAGCAAGGAGACAGCAAGGAGCCTGGGCATGGCTTTGCTCAACTGCTCTGTAGTAAAGCTGCTTGCTGCTGTGAAAGTAAAACTGAAACTGAAACTCCTCTCTGGGAGAGATTTCTTTTCAGGTAGGGAGTAGAACTCCTTGGCATCAGAGCATGTTAATAATAATATATGAAATACTAATGCTCTGATGGTCATTTCGAAAAATTCTTAGTGAGCATCTAGAAGCCAAGAGGAACATACATGCCAAATTTCAAGTTTGTTGGCTTTACGGTTCTGGAGATTTTGTGATCATGTCAGTGGTATTTCGCTTTTATATGTATAGTGAGTACACCCCCTCACATTTTATAAATATTTAGGTCTATCTTTTCATGTGACAGCACTGAAGAAGTGACACTTGGCTGCAATGTAAAGTAGTAAGTATACAGCTTGTGTAAATGTGCTACCCCCTCAAAATAACACAACACACATTAATGTCTAAACTGCTGGCAACAAAAGCAAGTACACCCCTAAGTGATAATGTCCAAATGGAGCCCAGTGTCAATATTTTGTGTGGCCACCATTATTTTCCAGCACTTCCTTAACCCTCTTGGGCATAGAGTTCACCAGAGCTTCACAGGTTGCCACTGGAGTCCTCTTCCACTCCTCCATGATGATGTCATGGAGCTGGTGGGTGTCAGAGACCCCCCCCCCAAAAGTATCTTTTACCCCTGATACATTTTGACAGTTTATAATGTTCTGGTATTCAGATTTTGGCTAATGTGAGAACATGCTGAATTGTTGTAAATGTTGATGAGCCATGGATTACAAAACTAACACACATTAAAAATGGATTAGTCTTGGCAGGGACAGAACAATTTGAAAGCTAATCTAGCCTTGGATGAATATTTCAGGCAATTCTAGGGTTCAGGTGGAGAAGTCAGAAAATCCCACAGAAGCATCATAGTAAATAACGAATAATCTGCATTATTATAGAAATACAAATCCTGCTGTAGAAGAAGAAAATGCATGTGATAGTTATGGGCAAGTTGTTATTGACACTGAACAATGACAACACTTCCCTCCCGATAAAAGATAACTTTGGAAGCAATACTACAGAAAGCATTCAGTAATGAAGTTATAAAATAAATAAGCTGCAAAAATAAATACAAGATCTGGCTTTAGATACAATTAGAAAAAGCTAAGGACAGGACAGAGTTCTATCACTCCCTTGGGTTTTTTTTTTAACAAACTTAGTTCAGAAATGTTCTCTTTCATGGCTATTAATAGTATCCCTGGAAATTGCTTAAATGTAAACCATTACCAAATGTTGCTTTGAAACAAGGTATCCCATTCTATTTTGTCACTCATCTCGAGCACCAGATTCAGTAAGATTCCATTGTCAAATTCTGAGATATCTTTGGGCTGTTTGGGTTTTGCTGAACACATACCAGTCTACTACACCATAATGAAATTATGCAGTTTTGAAGCAGGATTAGCTAAATTTTCAAAATTGAATGCAGAAATCTAGATGGGAAGGATTGTTCTACCAAACTTCGTTGAAATGTGATATTTATATTGAAAGCAACAATATTGGTTTTGAAAATTAACTGACATTTGTGACAGAAGTATTTCTCTAAAGACTTCTGAATGCTGTTAGAACTGAATGCTGTTCTCTTTTATTTCTCTCCTTCTGAAATGTGGTCAAACTAAACAGGCTAAAATAGATGCAAAAACAGATGGTTCTTTGTACAAACTGAAGTTTGCTTGTGTGGCCTTGACAAAGTCCTGATATATTTCAAATCTATATTGGGGTTGCAAGTAAAAGAAAATGTTTTTCATATACAACAATACCTCAATTTTAAATCAATCCCATTTATCTGAAGTTTCAAATGTCTAATTTCTGTTGTAGGTTTGCATAAGTCAACAGTGACTTGTTGCACTTTTGTTTAACTGGATAAAAGCAATGCATTGTCCCACATTACAAGTTGCTCAAAAGAATATTAGGATTAGAACCAACTTCTAGTGAGCAAGTGCTAATATGGAATACACAGAGACCTCTGTGTTAATAGTTTCAAGTGTAATATAAAAATATCCTCTCCACTTTTGTGACTATCATTGCTCTTAATTTCTATATGATGTAAGCATTAATCCAAGTTAACTTCATTGTTTTTCAAGAAAGAATATAGCATCATTACAGTACACCCGATGGTGAACCTATGGCAAGCATGCTACAGGTGGCATGCAGAACCATTTGTGCGGGCACGTGAGCCCCTGCCAAACTTACCTGCACTGAGCATGCGCGCGCCTCCCAGCTGATTTTCAGGCCGCTTGGGGCCATTTTCACCCTCCTGGAGGTTCGAGAGAAGCCTCTGCAGCCTCAGGAGGCTGAAGAATGGGCCTTCCGGAAGTGCCGAAACAGGCCCATTTTCAGACTCCCAAGGCTTCCCTCAAGCCTCCAGGAGGGCAAAAACAGCCTTCCCCAGGCTCCAGAGGCACTCTGGAAGCTGAAAACAGGCACTTCCGGTATGTCTGCTTTCGGCACACAACAACAAAAATGTTCACCACCACTGCAATACACTATTAGCACAGGGGAATAATTCTGGAAAACTAGAATGCTTATTAGTATAAAAAGTCTGTTAGCCTCACATAAATAGCGTCTGTAGATTAGTTTCAATGTGTTTGTTTTTTCCAGGAAAAAAAAAAGCACCACTGAACTTCGGTGGCCTTCAGTAGGTGTACCAGGATCGTGTTTTTGGATTGTAAGATGTTTGTTCACTAGAATCTAGAGAACAATCAAGAGTAATTGATAAGATAATATACAACGGACATACAGTTGAGCATAACGTTGCCTCCAAACACAGGCTAACATAATTGTTTCAAAGAAACTGCCACCCCATCTGTTTTGTCCAATTTATCTTCATTTCAGACATCTTGATTGATAAAGATACTTTCTATTGTGTTAGGTGGGAGGGGGCAGGCAGATTATCAGCTATTTCCCTTGCTTTCACTCATAGCTTTATCTTCAGTAAATTCAGTTCTCTGATTAGCTTAAATACTAATTTAGCACTGACGTATGGACTTTTCTATAGAGCTGCTGTGTTGTTATGGTGGCTAACTGATATGTATGCCTTTGTGGAACATCAATTAGTTTAGTTACAATGCAAGACTTTTCATTTTAAATACTTTCAAAAACAGTACTGGACAACATAATAATCCCTTAACTTTAAACCCGAATTGCCCCCCCATATATTTTTAAGCTTCAGTATCTTCTGGGATAAAACAAACAGGAAAATCTGTTACTGTAATTACTGTAATATCAGGTGGCAGTTTGAATTTCCAGTGTTTTAATGCGACAGCATTTCTCATTCTGCCGATGGGGGAAATGATACTGCATCTAATTATTTCTAAGTGGTTAAACTTTAATGTGATAAAGGAGTTACCTTACTTGTTTGTAACATTAGTGTGCTATAAAATATAACCAGATTAAAAACTGAGTGAGGGAGGAAAAAAGAGAACGATGCCTAGAATTGGAATATTTTCATTTTATATTATTTTTGGATACTGGAAAACATTTATTACTTTTTTGAATGTGTGAGCATTTTTCAGCTGGAGATGTATAAAATAAAAATACAGTTGAAGTATCCAAAATAGAATGTTTCCTAGAAAATTGTTAAGGTGACAATAGCCAATTAGCTCCAGGATTTTGAAAACAAAAATATTTGGAAATTCACATATACTGCTATGAATTTTCAAGTCTATTTTTTCTTTAGTAATGAAAGACTCCAAGCAGGTAATATCCAAGGAAACTGGCACCAATTTAAGTATTTTTAATTTTCTTACAACCACTTAAAACGGTCATGAAGTACCACAAAATTATATACATTCATTTACAGAACAAGTCAAATAATCTAAAATATTTTAAAACCCTTTACCTGATGCACCTAGGCAACAAAGGTGCTTCAGTAGACATTTTATGTGCATATCTTCTACTTTCAAAATTTTACCCTCAGTTCACACACACGCACACACATATATATTAATTAAAGTAAAAATACAGCAAGCAGAAAAGACAACACAATATACATCTGTAATCTTTAGAGCAAAGCAGAAAAGTGCATGTCCAATGAACTATTACAACTAAGAAATATGCTGGCAGTACCTGCCTTAGAGGCTCTTTCAAGAGGTTTTGATTGTCTATGAATATTAAGGGAACAATCAGAACAGAAGATGTGTGCACAATGGGTGAAAATTAAAATAGCAACCAGGGAAGCTGATGAATACAAACCTTCAGTAATATAAGGTATATAAGGCTCCATAGGGCAAACAAAGGGATACATTTTTCATTCCCCAAAATCATTATTTTAAATCAATCATATTTTTGTGAAGTTCCAAATGTCTAGGGATTCCAGATTCTAGCCTTGCACAGGACAAATAGTGGAACTTTGAATTTATTAACTGAAAGAAAGCAAGTTGCTTTCCTGCATGGAATTTGGTTTTTAGTTTTTTTAAAAAGAATTGCTTAAAATAATATAAATAATAGAACCTATTTCTATTAAGCAAGTACTTATGAGGTGTAAACACTGTGTGCTGGTGCTTCCCCAGTGTTGATAATTTTTAAACATGATATAAAAAAGAATTCACATTCATGGCCTTCAGTATACAATCCATTTGTTATAAATCCAAGTTAAGGGAAGGGGGTTAGATTGCTGCACATGCAACAAATACCACTGAATTACAGATACAACATAGTTTTTAAACTAGTTTTATCCTTTCAAAATCCATTCTGACCTCTTACCCTTAAGGCTGCCTTCAAATATAAAGGTCATATTTATGGATATTTTGGGGAAACTTTCATACCAACATAAGCACCTGGAATATAGTGAAATTTATACCAGTGAGGTTTCCAGGCAATGTCAGTTTCTTTGTGCTTAGCAACTATTGGGTATTCTAAAAATTTTCATAGCAGACAATTATCTAAGCAAAGCCAAAAATGGCTTTTAAAGACCTTCATTTAAAATGAATTTTATATCTGCTAAAACATTTGGCAATACATCTTGAGTGAATTCATACAGTGTTATAGTATTTACAGAAAGAAACAAAATGGCTGATATCCTGGCTTTAGATTTTATATTTTGGCAAATGTATTTTGCAAAAACCTTTTTTTTATTCAACTCTTCTTAACTGATAAAGTTTGGCCGGTAATACCAAAAATAAAAAATAAAAATCTTTGTACCTTGGAAAATTGTGTGCTCAATTCAGAAATTACATATGAAATATTGGATTGCTTTCTTTTCCCAAATCTTTAGAATCATAAAAATGGCAACTACAGAGAGTAAAATTACCAAAAAAAATATTTTGCACATTAGTCAACTTCAAAAAAGTAGCTTGTATTTTCAGAGGCTAAATATTGGTTTTTTTTAATCTCCCCAAATTTTAAAGTGTTTCCTCAAGACACCAATCATGAGAAAATCTATATGCTGCCAGTTTCTAGTAATTTTTAATATGCTTTTTCTACAGCAATTAGCACCAGAGATCTGAAAACTATGTTTACCTTTCTACTCTCTCTGCTTTAGGTAAATATTAACGCAGGCCTTGAAACCAACTTAATTTTTCCTAGCTAGAATGTCACTGGCCTTGTAAAAATATACAATGTTATCTAACTTTGCAGACTTTCCTTAATTTTAATATTCCAACAGGCTTTGAATGTTGAATCAGTAGCAAAGCAGGTAAGACTGGCTAACTCATCAGGGCAGTAACAGGAAAGAGATGAATGATTTATAGATTAAATTATATCTTACTAAACCCAGATAATATTTCAGAACTATATAGAATATTTTACAGATTGTGTTAAACCTTTTAAACTTCAATCCACAAGACATGCTTGAATTGGCCTCAAGAAATGAAATATATCCATTTCTCACATGTTGCATAGAAATGACTCATTCAAAGTAACAAGTAATGAAAAGCATCTTTTTTTGGAAATAGAACAAGACTGGAATGTCAGCCTATAAATATAACCTAAATAAACCAGCATCTATTTTACTGGCATTCAAAGTATTACTCACAGCAATATATGGCATATGAAAGCTTTACTTGAAAAACCCTGAAAATCTTAGACATACAAGTTTTAACACATGAACGTATTCCAATTGGAGCTAATTAAATAAAAAAAGAATTACATTGAGCCCGATTTTTTTTTTTACAAAAAACCCCAATATTCTTTCTGATGCCAAACAGGCATTTATACTTTCACACACATGCATGTTCTTACAAATAATGGAGCATCTGAATAGCACTAATTTCAATATACAAAATCTAATTGCAAACTTGGCCCACATGTCCAGTTATATAACATTTCATGTATTAAACCTACTTTGACTGAAACCTGAAGCATGAAATCATTCTATCTCTACTTTAGGATTCCATATACTTAAATAAGTTATGAAGAAATTTCTTTCAAGATACCACATTCTGTCTCTTCCTAAAAGTATTCAATATGCCCTGCAACATGACTCTCCAGCAAGTCACCAATGCTTTGATCTAACTTGTGAATAATAAATACTCAATGGCTGAAGTCACAATTTATGTTTGTAATGGGTAGAAATGCAGAAACTGCTCTGGTCCTTCTAGCTTCCATAAAACTTAGTTTGTTCCTGAAGTTGTGGATAGTAGCTCTTTGTATTAGATCAGCATATTAAGCTGATGAATTCAGCTGACTTCTCTGTATGTTAAACAAACCAAACTCATCTCCTAATATGTATGTATGTCATGCAAACTATGCCACAATTTTTCTTCTGTATATACTTTAAGAAAATTCTTTGGGTGCATTTACAAACCTGCAACAAATAAGTGGAGAAATTTAGTTATTTGAGAACCGGAAAGAGCTCTGCGTTTCAATTCATTCTTCTAAGGATGCTAGTTCAGTTTTTTTCAGCAAATAATAAGAGAAGACCATGTAATTTTCCCTAAACAGCACATATTTTCTAAAAAATATTTCTGGTGTGTGGCAATATTTCTGTGCAACTTTAGCTTATCCATAGCACATAGCATATTTTAATATCCACAATTTCTAAGTTTTCCATCTCTACTTTTATCTGCAACATGACAGGCACAATCTCCACTATCAGTATTTCTCCATAATAAAGAATGCTACTTCTTCAGTCTGACTATCTGGTAGCTGCTAAAGGCTATGATTCTGTCAGGACAGTAGAAAAAGAGGGGCATTCATAATTTAAATACAGAAAAGTCAATAGCTGGATCATTCTTTAACTTGCCTTGTAGCCTTTTTTGGTTTTAGAGGTAGAGAACAGGCTCTAAATTAAAGGTCAGAAAGAAGCTGCAGTTTCACTTTTAAGCTTTTGGCCACACCACGTATCTTGGCAAACAGCTAGTCTACTTATTTAAATTATCTTCAAGACTGAAGAAGAAAAAAAAAAAGAGGACGGTCATTTAGCAAGCAGCAAAGAGATGCTCATCTTCTGCATTCCTTTCCACATGCTGTAAATTCTGTCCATACCACACCTGGAGGATTTTTTTTCTCCTCGTGAAAGATATTTAAATCATCTTTTATTCATAAAAAAGCCCTGATGTACAGAATGAGTAAGTACTACTTTTTTAAGCCAAAAGACAGCTGCAAAGATAGTTAGGATTGCATTAATATTTTGCTCCAAGTATTTTCCCCACTCAAAGTGCAAAACTGTAAAGCCAGTTCATAAGCAGTTTCCATCTATCCCTTCTTGGTTCTTCCTGCTGAAAGAAAAGCAGGTTACTGTAATTGTGCTTCAAAGTTTCAGGTTCAGCTTATCTTCGTCCTGTTTTAGTTGGCAAACTGCTGGTAGAAGGCAAATTTAACCCTTTCAATGTGATGGCAAAGTTTAATGGCTGGGCCAAGTTTCAAGTCCATGCACTCCTGAACCGTGGGAAGAGTGAGCAAGAGAAGTGCCTGCCCATCTATTTCCTATCAAAGGAAAAGGAAGAAATAGCAGTTAGCATTAAAAGAAATGAGTGTTGGTTTGTTTTTTTTTCAAATCATTTAAACATTTCATTAATGCATTACAGATAGTTGTCGAGTTATAAATGTAATGGAGCCTGCCCATTCTATTCCTCACCTGAGCATTCATAGGAGTGAATTGCATAATTTGAACATGATCACTCTCTTCGTTTGCCCACGCATTCGTGAATCAAATGTGCAGCTCATTAAATGCACATAAGGTATCTCGGTGGGAAGGCCATGGCTGGCCTAATGATGGAAAGCCACCTGCTTCAGACCACCAAAGGCCTCCAACCCACTAAGATACCTCATTCTTCTTCCCCAGGGATTCCCACAATTACTCTCCCTGCATCCTGCCATGCCATGTCACTTATCTTATGAAGATCTGTCTCCTGTCCAGGCGCTCTGTTTCTTTGCCTGCTCCCTCCTTTGTCATCGGCAAAGTGCTTGATGAAGCCTTCAGTGACGAAAAAAAGGTGCGGAGGGCCGCATGCACCCTACCAGGCCTTTCTCCCTGCCAAATCTCTAGACTTCAGCAGCCCTTTGCCAGCAGGAACAGAGTTTCAGAGGGACACACCCATCCCTCCCAAGCTCTGATGGTGCCAACAAAGGCTTTTTGCAAAGGACTGCCAAAGCCTACAGGGACGCAATCTCTCTGCAGGCTTCAGCAAGGAAACGGCAAGGCCTGGAGCTTTCCCTCTGTTTGTAATCATCCAAGTCTCAATTCACAGAAACTAGACGCCTAAAGTGCGAGATCAGTAGCATGAGATCTTGTGCTAGTGATCTCTCATGATCTTGCGGTACGTTAGGCCTCTGTTCTCTGAAATCCTGAAGCAACGAAGCAAGCATAGAAACCGTGACAGAGAGGAAAACTCAAGGTAGCTGAGTCTCCAGAGGCGAAATGCCTGTGAAGACCCAGCAGGAGGTGAATAGGCAGGGTGAATGTTGCAGAGGCTCTACGGTCATTTGTAAGGGCGAACAACTGTTGTTGTGCTGCAAGATTCATAATTTCTGGACTTGTTTGTAAATGCTACGGGGTGCTTATGGTGTAACTTTGAACATTGTCTAAAAGAACATTCATTACCTGTATAAACAAATAATGGTTTCATGTAGTCAATTATCCATGGCCAATAATTAGACATACCTGATCCAGAAATATTCTAGCTAATGGTGCACAATCTGTAGATTTAAGGAACCGCACAACATCTGCTACACTCCATTCCAGAGGATTGCTGTCCAGCTGTAATTTTTCATCAACTTCTATCTTTATTTCCTATGCAACAAGACATAAATACAAAAATATCACTTTTTCTTCCTTAGATATCTTTTCCAGAACATAAAAATGTTCTATATGAGCCACTGATCCAATATTCTGAGGGTAAAAAGAAGTCCTATTGTTGAGGCATAACATATGCACTGTCCTGAAAACATGACAGAATGCAGAATATATAGTACAGGTAGTCCTTGACTTATGATCACATTTGAACTCAAAATTTTTGTGGCTAAGCGAGACAATTCTTAAGTGAATTTTGTCCAATTTTACAACTTTTCTGGCTACAGTTATTAAGTGAATCACTGCAGTTGTTAAATTAGTAATACAGCTGTTAAGTGAATCTGGCTTCCCCATTTACTTTGCAATATCAAAAGGTCATAAAAGATGATCACGTGACCCCAGGACACTGCAGCCATCATAAATATATGTCAGTTTCTAAGTGTCTAAATTTTGATCATGTGACCATGGGGATATTGCAATGGTTGTAAGTGTGAAAAACAGTCATAAGTCACTTTATTCAGTGCCATTGTAACTTTGAACAAGCACTAAATGAACTGTTGTAAGTCGAGGGCTCTACCTGCAGTTCAGTAAGTTATCCTAGTTTTGCAATCCCTTAAAGTAAAAAAAGAATTCTGTACACCGTGCCAAAAGTATTAGTAAAAGAAAAAGGGATGAAAAGACACACTTGAATAACCATATAAATAATCAGATTGCTCTAATATAAGCTCTAATATAAAACAGTGGCCCTGAGGTGTATACAACAGAGACTAGGCAATGTAAGTTTCTGAGTTTTAGTACAGCAGAATTTGATGAGGTTTAGTATAGCAGAGATTCATGGCTGTCAGCCTTCTAGAAACAAAAGACCTCACACTGAACTGAAAGTAAAAAAAAGTGTGCAATGCAATTGTAAACTACTACTGTTATTGTTGTCATTCCTGCTGTTGTTGCAGTATAGATGCAATATTCAATCATCACTTGGAGTTTTTTGTATTTGACAAAGTATTTTCAATTTAATTTGATGACATTCATTTTTCATGTATCTTTTGAGAATTAGGGATATAACCATTTAAATAGTCATAAATGTAGGTAATCTGAGTATAGGCAATATCATTTGTTATTTAAAGGGATAATCAAGACTGAGATTGTATCTATTGTTGTATGGTTTGAACCCGAATTTTATTTCAACTGGATCACTAGTATACAACAAATAGACAAGTATACAAACAAACAGAATTCTACAGACTTAATACAGCATCTTCTGCAGCTACACATTTCTGATTATTTTTAATAAAGCAGAATTGTATTTTCTATTATTTCCTTGACTACCCTTCTGTGTTCTTTTTTTTTTTAAACAAGTTTTATTGATTTTTCAAGACAAACAAAACATATATAACCTCCTTTCCAAGAACTACCCATAAACTTCAACAAGACAAACAAAGCATTATTCTTTAAAACATGGTTCCACATTATCACACTTGAAGCAAAACATTGGAGAAAAAAAAAAACCTCCTTAGTTATCATTTATACATATCTTTTCCCAATTTCTCTCCCTTTAATTTCATTTCTCCAAGATTTTATTAATTTAGAATCAAACATAATCCACACACTAAACATAAAACATAAAACTTCTTTGAAAAGTGACTTGGCCCCAGGTTACATCTTTTTGACAGACCTAAATCAAATTCATGCCCATCTTATATACCCTTCATATCTTATTAACCATTTTGTATTTTCTATATAACTTCTCCCATCTTTTCACTCTCTTAATTATATTTTATTTATTTCATCTTATTTCAAAGTCATTATACTTATGTCTTTTGTCCGTTCTTTAGTAAACATCTATGTATCTCTTCCCTTTAACCAAAAAATTTCCCTGTAATCGCTTTTGAAGTATGACGCCTTCTCCTAAAATAAAACTTAAAATAATACATAATTTCCATTCTGATTCTGCTTAGTACCTTCTACATATTAAATCTTAAAATGAAAGAATAACAAACTTATAGTATAATTAAATATATAATTTCTATTCTAATTCTAGTTCTCATTATTAAACATTAATATTTCATTAAATATTCCAATAAACTGTTCCAAATACAAGTACTACAATACTATCTTATGCACTCTTGCAGAATCTTCTTTAATTATAAGCTATCTATCATCCTTCATCTCTAAAGAAAAAACTTTTTTTAAAAAAATCTTGTCCTAACCCGTGGCTTTTTTTTTCTTTTTCCCTCCCTTTCTTCTCCAATCTGGTCTTTTTGCCCCCTCCTCTCCTCTCCCCCTTTTTAAGTTTCCCTCTCTGTTGTAATTCTATTTTCAGTTGCTTTCTAACATTGTACCTTCTTTTCATCCTATTTTTCTTTTTCTTGGTTGTTTTATTAAATCTTAAATTCTCCTTTTCCTTCCTTCCTTCCCATTTTCTTTCTTAATCAAACTTTTTAGTCCATTAAAGATGGCTTCTTCCTTTTCTTCTTCTTCTTCTCCTTCTCCTTCCTCCAGTGTTTGCTGGTACGTAGAAACCGCCATTTCTAAAAAGTGGAAGGCAGCTCCCAAAGAATCCTTGCCACTTTGTTGTCTTTCTTTTAATTTTTCATATTCCATTTTCAGTTCATCAACCGGTGGTACCATTATAAGTTCTTTTTTTAAAAACAACAACAACAACAACCCAGATGCTTTCAATCTTGAAGTAATTTCCAAATGTCAGAGTTATCAAACAATCCAAACAAGTTTTCCTCTTCTTCTCTTTACAGTTTTTTCTCCAGAGGCAAAATCCCAGATATATTTTAAAAGCCGTATTTCCATTAATTAATGGTCTTGAAATCTTCAAGGCGTCTCCTCCAGCAAAGTTTAGAAAAAAAAGTTTTTTGTTTTTTTTTAGTCCTCCCCTTCCCACTTATAACAAAGAGCTTATTTTTACCTTTAGAGAGCAGGTTTTTCTGTGCTCCTTTGCTTTCTCCGTAGGGAGGGGTAGTGAGCTTTCCTTCAGCACTTTCGCCGATGTTACAAATTCTTTTGGAAACAAATGTATCAATCCAAAGTCAGGTTTCCAGGGTGTTTTAAAAGTAACATCATGTCCTGGTTTAGCCAAGAAAACTTCTCCTTCTAAGTCTTCCTCCTGCACAAACTTGTCCGGTTGAAGAATCCTTCATGGCTGCCGAGACAGCCGCTCATCCGTCTCGGGAAAAAGGAGTCTAGCCGGCTGGGGAGGGGGGGTGCGATGTCCCCAGACCCCTGCTCAGATCTCCTCTGTCTTCCGCTGCCCCTTCAGGGTAGCGACAACCCCCAAATCCAGTTGGATCGGGGGTACCTTGACGGCGAGCACAGCAGGGACCCGCAGAGAAGCGGATTCCTGCCGTCGACGAAGCCTTACAACCCGGAAGTCTCTACCCTTCTGTGTTCTGAGATCATGGTAAAGACCTACTGAAGAAGTTTTGTTTTATTCCCACTACTGGAAGAAAATGTCAAATTCACACACAAGAACACATACACACATAAATTACTTGAATGCACATGGACATTAAGAGGTACAAAATTGTTAATGAAAGTTATTACATTCATATATAACAACGACTAGCCTACAGGCCAGAAAGCTGCACTTTATGTGCTTTAAATCGCAACAATTACTTAAATTTTCCTAGTTAAAGAAATAAAGGTCAATCATCCATCTTTGTAGATTTAATATCTGGAGAAAGGAAAAAATAAGAAAATTGGCTTGTATGGGTTTTTTTAAAGGTTAGTTTGACCAAGTGAGCTGAATCACCCCATGTCTCAATGTCAATTTAGGAAGAGAGAAATTTAAGAAAAATTGTGCAAGTTTTACACACAGTGAAATATAGTGTCAAGCTTGCTAAGTTACATAGACAGATCCAGCAAACATCTCTCTCTCTTTGTCCGAGAGAGAGAAAGGGAAAGGGGAGGGAGGGAGAGGGAGAGAGAGAGAGAGAGGGAGAGAGTTGCTGAAAAGCTCTATGATTGTTACATGTTTTAAAATCAAAATATACCTTTGGTGAAGGTGGCTTATTTTCATCATCCGAGAAAGAAAAAGTCCGTAGTTTTCTTTTCCGTTTGTCCCGGTCTGGAGCCCCAAAATGAGACTGCTCACTCTGTGTTGGGGAAGATGACTGTGATTTCTTCTCTGATACTTCAGACTCCTCAAGCAGTTCCTCCTGATGTTCAGAGGTACTGTCTTCGGTAAGAGACTCCTCGTCTATCTCATCCTGATCATCCTCATCTTCACCACCACTTCCCTGAGAAACAATACAGAATGACTCAGAATAGCATGGATTAGCAACCACTTTATCCCACAATCTCTATATGTAGACTTGCATATTGAATCCATCCCCCTTAGTTGCCTACTTGGGGTGATCCCACTGGTGTGTTATCTACAGAGGTAGAAGATCGCTTCTTCTTATGAACAAAGAAGTTTTTCCGTTTTTTTCTTTTCCTGTTTGCTTTTTTCATGCTTGCCTCAATGCTGCTGTGGATACTAGGTGGTCGGCCAATCCTTTTGTTTCTCCGCTTTCCATAATAATGGGCTGCAGGAGGTTAAAAGAAAAAAAAAGTCACTATCATGAAACACAATTCATCATTCGTTTGTCCTTTAAAAGATAAGACCTTAGAAGTACTCTTATTATATAGATAGCTTATTTTGGTTGTGTGCAACTTTTACATTACTGTAGTAGCAATGATGGGATATGCCTTAGAAAAAATAGCAAAGTATTTACAAAAAACAGTACGGGATGACTGCCAATTTACAATTAAAACTGGTCTACAAGAATTAGGGTTCAGGTTTCTTAACAGAACAGTTACGCTACCATGCAATGTAATCCAAAAGAAGAGTCATTTTCCGCAAAGGAACAAATAATACAAAGAAGGGTTATTTTGAGGGGGTATTACACAGAAAAGGTAGTATGTAAGGTGCCAAGGAAAGTGAATGTAACACTTTATTTTTACTAAAAAGTGAAACAAACAACAAGTTTTCAGAAATTACAGTGAAAATAATTGGATTCACATATACACTCAGCCATAACATGCTTTGCTAGATTTTGGCTAAGCTTGTTGTGTGAAGCCAACTGGATTTCTCCATTCAGTAAGAAATTATCTAACTGTTATGAAGAAAATCTGCAAGATTATCTTTGGATGTATATATTTATTTCAATTTAATGCCATCATAATTTGATTTATTGTAATGTTGGAAGCCCAAAATGTGGGCACTTCATAGAAGACCATGAATCATAAATGGTATCAATGATTTATTATTGATTAAGTAGCATTAATTCTTGGGCCATTATGTTATCCAAACTGGCTGTAATCCAGTTACACCACTGTAGAGTTTGTTTCTGTTTACTGAAAAACCCAGGAAGTGCCAAGTGGCAGCCATCATAAAGCTGATGGGATATTGTGTATTTATTGAAAAATGCTCTTTCTAGCTGCCTACATGTTTTGGAGTAAATAAATGCCAATGATACAAATTACTTACTGTATTTGGTTTTTGTTAGAACAGAGCAGTTCTCAGAACATTTGTCTAGCACCATTTGGGGGCCAAATAGATTTGGACAACATTCCAGTTTGATGCAGGTCTGCCTGCAGAAGTCTGCAACTCGATCAGCTGTTCTTACCACTTCCACTGTAGCTCGGTAGCTCTTTCCTTTGTATCTGTAGCAAAGAAAAGTTTCATTAATAAGGAAAGGCGAAAGTAAACATAGAAAAAACACAGGAGACAAACACGAGGTGGCTTCATACAGTACAGTAAACAAACTAAATTCTACTATATTATGGCTTATAGCTTATGGTATTTTGATTTATAAAGTAGGGCCTATATCTGTGCAAGTCTAGTGAACTGTAGCTTATTAAATAAACAATTATGAAATGATGAATTAAAATTTGAGTCAGGCCAGTCATAAACATAAAGAGAGGAAGAAATGTGAGTAAATGGGATATTAGTATATGTTAAATTTCTTGGTTTAAAATATTATTTATTTATTCATTTAGATATATAAGGATGTCCAATTCCCTTGCTGACTTTGGGCAGCACAGAAATAAACACAAGTGCAGTATCTAACAATGAAAGAAAATAAACATTATACAAGGGTGTGGGGAGCATCACCCTACTTGATAGCTGCCTAAAGAAAGGCTTGTCATAACTATGACTTGCAACTCCCTACAAGCTTTCCCACTGATTTTGCTTGTTGGAAGCTGGCAGAAAGACACAAGTCTCAGTCATGTGAGAGCCTCACTTACTGGTGAATAATTCTCACTTAACAACAGGAACAGGGACTGCTGGGGTTATCATCTCTGTGATCACATGGTATCATGCTTTATAACCACATTACTTAGCAATGGAAATTCCGATTACCATTGTGAACTGAGGACTACCTGTATATGCTACTGTTTGTTTTTGTTCTTTTTACATTATTTTCCTTTTTTTGCACATTAAAGCAATTCTTGTGTTAAAAATGCTTGCCTTTTTGGTTTATTACAAATATTGTAGCCTCAGTCCTATCTCCGAGAAAAGAACATCAAAGGTCTGAAGGCAGCACTGCTTTACTAACAATTATTCCAGACAGCAGGGAAAAGAGACTAACCCATTATCAACCAGAGCTGAAACAGCAGTAACTTCTGAACTACTGAGGTCTTTTCTATTTCAGGCATTATTGTGAGAAATGCTCTGGAATAGCCTTAATATTATTTTATCAAGTCACTTTCAAAGCAAAAGCAAATAAAAGAAATTGCAATAACCCAGTCTTTCATTCCCTTTCTGCTTTCTCTTAACCTTTGACTGAATAAATAAATCAGTTGCTTAAGGCAGCCCAAAGATGGTTATTGAATTGGTGTGCTTGTAATTTCCATGTAAAAATACCATCAGCGGAACAGAGGTTTTAATTAGGAAATACTAAGATGAGACTAGCAACTTTCCCTTTCCCATCTCCCATGCAGCCAACCCAAACCTGTTTTTCCAGCCTAAATTAAATTACAGAGTGAAGAGACTGAAAGGGGCTAGTTGGTCTGTCGCAGGTTTTATTCCCCTGGCAGAAAGACAATCCTGAATCCAAACAGTGCTGATATCTCATGTGGCTTTTCAACCCTTTGAATGACTTCTAATATGAGGACAACTTTTATCTACAATTAGGATTTCTACTGCAGCTATAAAAATACATTATCCTAGCAGCTTCTGGTTTTTAAGGATTAAGAGGAGGATGGGGGAGGCAAGTAGCATATGGATAAAAGTCCATTATTGCAGGAAAGTTCAAGCTTAAGTCCTGAAAGTGCCATGCAAAACAACAGCTATACTGACAGTTGTCAGTATAACTAATCTAGCTCTAATAGAAAAATATAAATATATGGAGTATTTTACTTTGCTTTCAAAGTCTCTCCATATCCATGCCACGAAGGTTCTTCATCTAGTTGTATTTCTCTAAGAACACGGCTAGGTTTATAAGCAGCATTGATCAACAAAGAGAGAACCTAAATTCAGAAAGAGAGAAAAATAGATGTAGCATTAATATGATCAATAAGATTTATTTTAATATATTGTGACTTAGTTATTTATATGACCAGCATAACAAGTTTGTAACAGTAAAAGCAAAACAAACCTTATTATTAATTCGTGCAATTTTCCTGGAAAGGTTTGCTCTTACCTCCTTCCTAGGACTGAGAAAGCCCAAAAGTGGTCCAGGGTCTTCCAGGTGATTTTATGTACCTAACTACTGCACCAAACTGGCTCTCAACCAAGCACTTAACAGTGTATAATTTGAAATAGATTCCAAAATCTAGTAGCATTCCACCCTCAGTGTAATACAATGCTTTTATTAATTTCCCTCAATTTTATTCAGGAATTACTATAAAATAGTTTCCTAGTAAATGGTCTTGTAATTAATATAGAATGCTTTATTTCTATGCACATTTCATTTCTTTTGATTGCCAAGGAAATAATAGTTTTGCCTTATACTAAAATATAATAAATAAATGTGTGTGTGTATTATGTGTATTTAGTATATAAATATACTAAAAATAAATATAAATTCTTAACGATAAATAAGGAAAGTATGGGGTCTGGAGGAGACAAGCTTCTTCCAAGTGAATGTCTTCCAGATATCTAAAACTACAATTCTAAGATTGACAATGCTACCTGTTAATAATGGGAGTAATGATCCCAAAATATCAAGAAAGCAATAAGGGGATGATGGTGATGGCAGTGAAATACGGCACAGGTAACAGATAGAAAAAGGTTCTGAAGAGAATTTCACTGAGCCGGAGGATTATGGAACTGGAAGAGGAGATAAGAAGCCAAGCTGTGAATGAGTTAATGAAAGGGAATTTGAAGAAATTTCACAAGGGGTAGTGAAAGAGCAGAGGCCACTTATTACAGAATGAAAAAAAGTAAAAAGCATTGCTGGAGTTGGTCAGGATGGATTTAAATAAAGAAATATACACTTCCTCACCAAGGAAAACACTGAAAAGACTACTGACATATAGACCTTGAGAATATTCAACATGACTGTTTGAATATCATAAAAATTATGTAGCAATCCTGAATCTTGAGTACTAGACAGTATCTGACAATGTTGCCAATAAGTAGCATTACCAATGACATCTAATGTGTAGCTGAAATTCCCGAAGGCAGCTATAATAATCTGGGATGTTCTCAAAGGATTATAGATTTATCATAACAGATTCAATTACTGACTCATCAAAATTGGTATTTTGCCTTGGGCAGTTTTGGCTGCTACAAAATTCAGTCCCTGGTATATAAACACCCATACATCACTTAGGCATTTCTAGAAAACAGAAAATTAATTATAAACCCTATAAAAGCTATTTTTCCTTTAGCTTTTTATTTATTTATAGCAAATTTGTATTCCATTTACCTTTTCCAAAAATGTATTCCAATGTGCTTATATTATAGCTTTAAAAAAACCTCATTTTTTAAATATGATAAACTGTATTCCACAGAGACAAACAAAAATACTCACATACACTACCAGCTTAAAGTTGTTTTTTATGCCAGTTCTAACCACCACTTAGTCTAGAAGTGTAGTGATGTATTATTTCCCGTCAGTGGTGAAATTCATTTTTTTTTTACTACCAGTTCTGTGGGCGTGGCTTGATGGGGAAGGATCCTGTAAAATCTCTAGTCAGAGGTGGTATTTGCCAGTTCTCTGAGCTACTCACAATTTCCGCTACCTGTTCTCCAGAACTGGTCAGAACCTGTTGAATACCTCTGTTTCCTGTGGTTAGATGCTAGTTAGTAAAAGAAATGCTTTTCCAGTGGAGAGGAGTTATATAATAGATATAGAATGGTAAACAAGATAGGTAATGGTATATAAGAAGAGCATGAATTCAATTGAAGTCCATACAAAAAGAGGTAATCTGGGGCCAACTTTCTAAAAGAAAGTTTTATGTTTTTATGTTTATGTTTTATGTGTGTGTGTTCAATTAAGAATTAAATAATAAAATCTCGGAGGAAGACTTGATGAGAACAATTATAAACAAGCCAGAGGAAAATATAAATGTGATGATTGAATAGCAGATAAATTAGATAGGAAATATGATTGAATAATGATTAAAGAGAAACAATGTGGAATTTGGTAAACGGAATTTATGTGTTTATATGGAAATGGGATAAATTATAAGTATGTGATATAAAGCAATGTGTTACCTGCCTTGTAAAGATTTACAATGGAAAGAGGTTTTATTTTTTTGATGTTTAATGATGTTTTGTTTTGTTTGTTTGTAAAATCAATAAAACTTGTTTAAAAAAAAGAAAGAAATGCTTTTCCTGCCACTCTGGGTGCCAGTCAGAGAAGTGGAAGCAGATTTGAGTCTGTCAACCCACATCCCCAACAAAAAAAATGAAGGGGAAGGGAATAGCACAGATGGAAAAAAAAAGAGAAAGGAAGGTGGAGCAGGAATGGGAGCAAAGTATAAAGAATCAAAATAAGTGGGAGCATGGAATAAGAGCCATTGGGCAATCACTATGTTTATGTATTAGTCTCCAAGGAGATTAGGGTAGAGGGGAAGCTTTAAAATGTCTAATAATGTATATGTTATATCGCACCCCTGATCTAAAACTATACCATGGCAGTTCATCATAAAGTATTATACAATAGCAATAGCACTTAGACTCATATACCGCTTCACAGTGCTTTACAGCCCCCTTTAAGCAGTTTAGAGTCAGCATATTTCCCCCAAAAACCTGGGTCCTCATTTTACTGACTTCAAGGATGGAAGACTGAGTCAACTTTGAGCCAGTAAAAATCAAACTGCTGGTAGTGGGCAGAATTAACCTGCAATACTGCATTCTAAACACTGCGCCACCATGTCTCTAACTACAGTTGTAATAAAATGAAATTGATACCAATAGGCCCAATCTAATTTCATGGGAGGAGGGGATTCTTCAACCAAACTGCTACCACTGTGAAAGCCTTACGACTAGTTCTAAAATCTAAAAACTGGCAGGAAGTTGCCTCACCTAAGGATTGTGAGATCAGCTAACAACAGCAACCTGCACTCTAGGAACTGTCATTGCTAAGAAATGTGCTTGCGCTTTTTGACCACATTGCTTAGCGACAGAAATTCTGGTCCCAATTGCTGTCATAATTCAAGGACTATTTATATAGTACAGGGAACAATTCTGTTCCTCTGTGGAATAGGAAGAGATCCAGAGTCTAGCTTTTCTTTTTTTAAAGGATACTGTGGAACTCTATTTAATTCACGCATGACTTTCCAGGCATAGCTCTTCAAAGTTTAAAAATCTACATCTTCTTCGATTTTTAAACAAAGAAAAGTCCATAAAAAGCCATGGGAAGGCTCAAAATAACCAAGTAGAGATAGACAGCTACAGCAGAATGAGAAGATCCTTCTTCATAAAAAGCACAGGCAAATGTGAATATGATGATCAAGGAAAGTATCTACAAACCTTGCTGCTGGATTTTGCAGTTTTCTTCACAATTATTATGGGATACTCCTCCAGATAATAGAGATGCAATATAAAGCACAGTGTGTGCAGTATCTTTGATTTATCAGGGAACAAGCCAACTGAAGTCGAAACTGGTCTACATTTCTGATACCAATTCCAGGATCTACATATTTTTAGCCAGATATTTGCCCTGAAATACACTGCTTTGGAGGTTTATCCTTGGCAGTTCTTTCCTCTGTTTAAATTTTATTTCTCTCTGCCTGCTTGCATAATAATAGCAACTTCACTTATGGAGGAAAACAACCAGGATGTTGAAATGAAACTTGCAAACTGAGAGGGAGAGGGAGGGAGGGCAGGAAACAGAATCTTATGAAAAATACAGAGAATATATGCTACCCTTATTATTGAAGCCCAATTCCCAGAACACTTTTAAATATCTTATGAAAAATACAGAGAATTAAGTAATACATGCTACCCTTATTATTGAAGCCCAATTCCCAGAACACTTTTAAATATTACATCTCGCTTTTCTAAATGATTGTATCTGAACTTTTGGTGATGTGGTGTTTTTATTGTTCTGTAAGTGGCCCAGTGTCAGATTGTGGCAATCTTACTGCTGTTCCTATCTTCTAACAAAATCCCAACATTCTTCCCCAAAATAATACCCAAATGTGTATTACAGAGTAGATACATAGCCATGCATTGCTGATGTCCTTACCTCTTTAAGAACAAGGACGCAATTCCCAGGTCCTACAGACTGTGGGAGTTCTGCAATTCTCCCTTTGTTAAGATAAGGTCCTGAGAAGCATCGGTGGTTAAAGTAGATCTTTGGGCAACAGTATTTACCATTTGTTATAACTGGAAAAATAAAATAATTTCTGTATGCAAACACCTACTTAAAACATCCAAAAGATCAATGAATCAACAGAAAATAAAGTAACAGGCAGTTTCCTATATATAATGTACAGTGGTGGTTCTAAACTTTTTTGGCACCAGGGACTGGTTTTGCGAAAGACAATTTTTCCACAGACAGGTGTTGTTGTTTCAGTTTTGCTCATCAACTTCTAAATACTGGTCCTCTTTGAAATACACATTTGGATGTTTGCTGCTACATTTTTCCCACTTGGTTATTTCAACCACTTGGAATGTTAAATAATCCAATAATAGCAATAGCAACAACAATATCACTTAGATTTATATACCACTTCATACTGCTTTACAGCCCTCTCTAAGAGGTTTACAAAGTTAGCATATTGCCCTCAACAATCTGGGTCCTCATTTTACCCACCTCGGAAGGATAGAAGGCTGAGTCAATATTGCCTTCTAACCACTGTGCCACCACAGCTCTTAATCAATGGTGTACTAACCAAATTAATCCTAGGATTGGGAAATGCTCAAAATAAAGAATGTTGCCTTGTCTGAACTGCTGGAGGAAACATATTTGGATGAAAATCTGAACAACTAAAACTTATTTATAAGAAAATTCCTGAAATGTTAGGTGAGGCTTCACACCTTGTAGGTATTGCACTAAACCTGCCAACTTCCTTTTCATATTCCAATTCAATTGCAGAAGCCTTTTCTTAGAAACGATGAAAGCTCAATTCCAACAGATTTTGTAAGTACATTTGGGTTACGTTCGGGACTTAATATAGTTTTCTAGAATGAAAAGTATTGGTGCTTGTTCATTTCAACTGATCTATTACCTTCTTCATCCTTACTTTCGTTTACTATTAACTTTACGCTTTTGCAATAGGATAGTACATGCCTTGGTATTCATAAAATCAGTTTTAGGTAGAATACAAACATGACTGCTATATGGAATCTTATAATGCAGTTATTGTCCACTAAGAATATAGGGGACAGTAACTGTAGTTTTCATATTAATTAGTCATGATGAGGCCAAACGAAAGCTAATAGATGCAAGAAATACCTGATTCATAAAAAAACATTGTTTAATAATCCTGTAACAGATAGTCTCAAAAACAGGATTTTCCAGTGTTATACTGATTTAGGATTAAACAATACTATACTTATAATTACTTTATTGCTCAATACAGCAAAATAAATTAGCAAGCACCTCTGTGATGTGAGATCACTGAAGTTAACTAATCTTATATTATAGCTATCCTTGGGATAATAATTACTTCCCTTAAAGGCATAATGTCACGTGGTTTATAAGTAGCATAGATAAAAATGAGATTATATCGGTGTAGCCCCTCTGCATTAAAAAAAAATACAATTAAATTCCAGAATGAGCACAGCTTCTACTTGTGTAAAGATACTGCCACAAACCATACCTTTTGCAGGCACTGCAAACCGTGCGAATAAGGTTTTAGAGTGTGCCAATAGATTGGTTTATATATTTCAGAAATGGATGTTAATTATTCAACATTCATTCATTAAACAATTTAGCAAACGATTAAATTTCACCATCTGGTACATATGGAATTTTACTCTCAAGTGGTCTTTAGTTTATAGAGTTGCCAGAGTTATCTGTGAAGGAGCGACAGTCCCACATGGTAAAACTAAAATGTTTGAAAATGCATGCAAGAAATGTTTGCTCAGTAAAGCCTCATACCCACCAAATAGTTCAAGAAATCTAAGTCAATGAAAGATCTTTATAATTAATTCAGAGCTATCATTTTCTATAAATATAAATAAAGCATACATAATTAGATACGGTAGGTTGCAGTCTGATTGTCTAACATATAAACATTGCTTTCTTACTAGTGTCAGTTGAGTTCAGTTCCTGGGTCTTTAATCCTTCACTGACGGTCCTTGAAGATAATATCCTGATAAAAAGTAGACGGGGGGGGGGGAAACAGGAATGGGAGATTAAAATTTGAATGTTACAGAGTTTTGTACCATATTGTTTTTTAAAGCAAGTATGATGTAAGACTCAGGCATATTGAGAATTACTTAAAGTATTTATCATCTAAAAGGAAGACAATCCTGCCATATATCAAAGACACATCAGAAGTGGCTACCAGGTTGTTGCAATCTCTAGGAATACCTATAACCCATAAATCCACATTCACACTCAGACAGGAACTTCGAAAGATCAAAGACAGAACATAGAAGGAAGACAGCAATAACATAACATACAGAGTCAGTTGCAACGATTGTAACCAGTTCTACCTTGGGCAGACAGAACAACAGTTAAAAACCAGAATCCATGAATACCAGCTGGCTATCAAACAACATGAGCCAAAGTCCCTGATCGCCCGTCATGCCAATAACAAACAACGCCGGTTTGACTGGGATGAAGCTGAAGTCATTGGCCATGCCAAAACTCATCAGGCATATGAGTTTATTGAAGCCTGGCATTGGTCCATCAACAAACACACTGATTTAGAACCAGTGTACAAACCAGTAAGGAAGCGGACCATCTGAACCACCAATCAATGAAAGTACCGACCACTCCCTCACCAGTTAAATTTCATGCCTCACAGCAACCAGTCCTGTGATTCAACCAGTCATAAGACCAACTGACCACCCAGTTACCTATGTAAACAAAGAAAACACTTTATCCAAAACTCTGCTGAAGATATAACCTAGTTTGGTAACGAAATGTCCAGGAGCCGAGCAGCAAGATCGAAGGACAAAGCTCTGCCTAAAGAGAATCCTATATCTAAAAGAGCTCCTCCACCCTATCCCCAAATTGACAGGAACTCTAGTAAAACCAATTCTGGAGATTCATCATTAACTTGCTATACAGGTGTGGGCATATATGTATTCATGTATGCTCAGTTTCTGGGTTGGAGAGGTTTATTGGTTTTTGTAATTACATACATAAATAAAAATATAAAATGTATTCTTCCCAGAAGATGTACAACAAAACAGGGGCAGGCTCAGGACAATCTCCATTCTCAACCACCAATTAAATGAATTGCCCATAAATGTATCCTGTTCATAACATGAAACCCCACCTACATATAGCAAATATTCTCATTTGCATGTGTGAATCACTCTACTCAGACACATATTTCAAACTTAAACAAGAAGAAAAAGAAAATAATTGAAGATGAAAGTACTGGGAAGGGGAAGGAAAGGGAACAATAAAACTACTGGAACTGAGGCAAGGGGAAATAACAACTTTCAATTTTGAATATTTCATTCAGATGCAATAGAAACCAGAGTTACCTATTATGAGAATGAACCCCAACAACTATTAGATTTAAAAAAAACAGGTAGTCATAATTCTCTTCTTGCCATGTGAATAAATAAATAACTAAATTCAATTTGTATAATCGCCCAATTCAGCAAGTGACACTGGGTACCAAACAAAATTAAAATAAAATTAAAAATAATTAGAACCAACACATTTCTCCATTAAATTAACTATACAGTTGCATATAAAGCTTAATCATTCCTGTTTAAATTGCATTATAGTTCTAGACTAGCCAATAATCATAATTCTCAGACCCAGCTATTCATTGAGGTTGAAGAAAGAAGGGAGGCATGTGTGAAAGCTATGTCATGATGCAAACTCCACTTGTTTTATATATATATAAAAGGGCAGAGTGTGCATCATGACATTGTAATATATATATTGATATCAGTGTGGTTAGAAAAAAATGTGATGGTAGATAAATATATTATAAAAAGTACCACAATGTAAAAACATACAAAAAGGGGACAGAAAGAGGCACTGTTGAAAAAGGGTATCAAAATGCCCAGCTCTAATTACCTATCCTTGCATTTAATATTCTGAAAATCAAGTCATTGTTCATTATAAACATTAAGTTTAATGCTTACTGTTTCTCTGGTTGAACAACTGCAATTTTCTTTTCCTTACTCACTGTAAAACAAAATTAAACATGCTGATTATTAATCTAATAAAACACTGTAAAATATACCCTATGATGACACAAAGCAACTGCAGCTCTTTGCATAATAATCACAATGAATTGTAACCTAGTAACAAAACACCAATATAGAAATGATTATTTTATACTTTTTGATTTACAAATGGACACATCTCTCATTCAGTTCCTAAAAATATTAATTTAAAGTCTTCCATATAATGCACATTTCAGCAAATATCCTCTAAAGCAGGTGTAGGGCTCAGGCCCCAGATGAGTTTAACAGGAGCTTTTAATTTAAAAAACAATGAACTGGAACAAAAAACTTCTTATTGGTAGGGATGGCTTTGGAGCTCATAAGAAATTGAATAGCATGGCCAAGAGGACATGGTGGTGGAGGGGGGGAATTAGCTTTCCAGTTGATAAACATATTTCACAATTTCATGGCATCAGTTTTGCAAGTGCATCAACACATGCTGTCAAAATACCCACAGTGACCTCAGCTCTAAACACTTTCCTTTAGTGTTTCCCCAAAATAAGACCCAACCAGAAAATAAGCCCTAGCCCGATTTTTTAGTATGCTAATGTAAGTTCTACCCCCAAAATAAGCCCCAGTGAAGATCTTCCATCAGCCAGGGGTGGGTGAGTGGCCATGGCCAGCACGTGAGGTGGAGAGGATGTGGGGGCAGACAGTGTACTGCTTGTGCCCACCGGCCCAGTCTTCCAAACAGAGGAGCGGAGGGAGGCAGGTGATTCCGATGTGCAGCAGCAGCAGGAAGAGGCATGGGCGGGGAGGGCAGGTGATCTTATGCCCCATTGCTGCCATGGGCAAGCTGAGAGACAGTGGGACGGAGGCAGTGGGATGGAGGCAGGTGATTCCAATGTAGGAATTCCCTGCGCCTCAGAATCGCCTGCTACCATTAAATCAGGTGTCAATCCATCCCACCATCTCAGCTTGCCCACGTTGCCTCAAAAATAAGCCCTACTGCATCTTTTGCCCCCCAAATAAGACCAGGTCTTATTTTCAAGGAAACATGGCACTAGTTCTCAGGCAATTTTAGAATTAAATAAAATTATTAATTTTATGCCTCCTATGATCTTTACAAGCATGCTTATATATTGCAACCCAATGTGTGTGTCTTTTTATTATGCTTAACAAAAGCATATAAAAATACTTCAAAGTGTATCCACTTGTCTAATAGAGTTATGCACCAGTTTGCTGCAGTGATCAAGTGTTGGCCTAGAAGCTATGAAAGTCAACTAAGTGATTTTGGGTCAGTCACTCTCTCTCAGCCCAACCCACTTCACAGGATTCTTGAAAACAGGAGGAGGATGGAGTATTATGTATGCTTGCCACCTTGAGTAATAAAGTAATAAAATAATAAAAGCGTGATAAAAACATCTAATAAATAATATTCATACCTACTACTCTGCGAGGAGGTCTAAGCTGGTATCCATTAGTTTCACACCAACCAACTGGAAATATATTCATAGATTCCACACTCACTATAAATTCAGGGACTGGAATTTTAGAACCTGCATAATAATAATGATCATAATGTTCTTAAGCACAATTGTCATCACTGCCACCAATATATCACCAGCATCTTACAAGGCTAACCAGTTGTAATACTTTTTATGAACTGGTACATTCTTCATTCCTCCGCACATGTGAACTAGTTCTAACTTTGTCAAGTAGCTCTGTCAGGTTACAAGTATCTTTTTTTAAAGGTGTTTAATTATCAGGAGTGGTAAAAAGAAATAGTTTAAATGCAGCTATTTCAAAACATTTCCTGAAGGAAAACAGTATGACACTCAGGCAAAATACTTTGCAAATGTGATCTGTAGAATGGCAAATCAACTTAAAAACATCTCTCTCTCTCTCCTCTGAAAGACAACTTACTTTCCAACTGTAGCCAGAGATAGGAATCCTTCACCTTTGTAATAGTAGCCACACAGATTTCTTCTGGGTTTTCTAAATTCACAGCCTCAAGTTTCATGTTCTCCTTAAAACCATGCTCAGAATTTAACTAACACAAACAAAACACAAGATACATGCTTATTATATATTTTCAGTGCCTCACATTAAAATACTAATGAAAAATAGTTCAAAATAATTTTAGACACCAACAGAATGATGGTTCATGCTTTGTGAATGTAAAACCTTTTAGAAACACATGAGGTTTCAACTGAACAACCCAAGTAATAACTTATATCTTGAATAAAATGCACAAGGTCTTTGGTTTCAAACTCAGACTTTGCATTACACAAAATTAAATAAGACAAAAAGGATATATGTAGTTGGAAACTTGCTTTATGGCTGAAGGAAGACGTGGTTATCTCAAAACAGCTGAAAAAGTGCTACTCTACCACTTCAACCTAGAAGTATTGATCTACCCAAAATCTGAATGCAAACAATTGCCTGTAATGTTCATTTATAATTACACTTTCCTCCTCCCTTCATGGGACTTCCTGCCTTAAGATAATGCTGTACCTCAATATAGGATGCCTTTCTACAATTTTCAGATGTTAAGAAAATGGCTTTTTCCCTTCATAAATACACATTTATAAGTATACAGCCATTTTTATTCCTACATTAGCTTGTTGGGTTCTCCAAATAAAAAGAAATACCTAAACCGAAAATGCTGAATGCTAAACTGAAGAATTCCAATTAAGCAATCTACCAACCTTTTTAAAAAGGATTATTATGATGGCTGGGTGCACAGTCAGCCAGATATTTAGGTTGGTTTTGGTATGTTTTACCTTTTTATTATGTTGTTACTATAGTAAATCTACATTATATTTCAGGGGTCGCCAACCTTTTGGATCTCAGGGATCACCAAACTCATTATTTTAAATCCTGGGACCACTAATGTGAATTTTGACTGATGTGGCTGGCTGGCATTAGTGGGAGGGAGGAGAGAGAAAGAGAGATCTGATCTAACCTTGGAGGGCTGGTGATGTTCTCTCTCTCTTTCTCCCCCTCTCTCCCTCTCCCTCTTTCACACACACACACATACACACACACACAGATCCCTCACCCCCCCACCTCCTCCAAGGAAGCCCCATTCCTAGCCTGCTTTGAGCTCCATTCCCAGAGGGAGGGGAGGGGGGAAAGAAAAATCCAACCTAACCTCGAGGGCTGGTGATTTTCTTTCTCTTTCTCTCTCCCTCACACCCCCTCACCCCCTCCAAGGCAGCCCAATTCCTAGCCTGCTTTTGAGTTCTGTTCTCAGTCTGCACTCAAGGAAAGCAGCAGAAGTCTTTCTTTCTCTCCCCCCAAAATCTGCCAGAAATGAGTCTTCGCCAGTGCAGCCTCTTGGAGCAGGATGCCTTGTAGGGTCTCAAAGACTCATTTCTGGCAGAGTTTGGGGGAGACAAAGAAAGACTTTTGCTGCTTTCCTTGCATGCAGCCAAAAACAGAAGAAGCGGAAGAAGCAACCCAATGGCCAGGCAAGTTCCCCCCTCTGCCCTTTCCCCCCCTTCCCTCACTATCTCATGATGTTCCTAATGCAAGTGAAGCTTTGTGTTCCCGCAGGCCATGTGGGCGGCACAGCCTTATATTCCCCCGCAGCCTGGATTAATTGCTTTAGGAGGGTGCTTTGGGGGGGCATTTCTCTGTGGATCAGCAAAATATTCTCGCCGTGGCCCACTGGTTGGCGACCTCTGTTATATTTCAATATCATATTTGGGCAATATCAATTGAAGATTGTTAGCTAATTTTGTGAGCTAAATCTTGCTAACTCTAGAAGCAGATTTTTTTTATTTACAAAGGAGCATTCCATCACCACAAATCCTAATTTGCAGCTTAAATTGCATAATTTTATTATATCAACAGCATTTGTAGCCAAAGACACAAAAGGACACTGTTATACAAGCTACACTATAAATTCTGGAAGAACACAATGGATATTAATTGCTACAAGTATACGTTTAGATTTCATAGTCTAAACTATGAAATCACATTCTAAGAACAAAGCAAGGATTTTAATACATGGTTTTATTAGTATGTGCTATGGCTAATGGACTTTAGGAATAAAATATGCATCAGTAAATAAAACCATTCACATTACTTTCTTGAATGCTTACCAGAGGAAAACAGCTTTGGGGAGCAGCTTCAGCTCCGCATTGCTTAAGATAATCTGCCCAGTCAAAGTCTTGACCTGGATAACCTGTAAACAAGAAAACAACAACTTGATTACAGCATTTTAATCATATTCCTTCTTTTAAAAAGTCTGGTTATCTTCTATTTCTTACCCATCTGGCTCTTTAATAATATTGTAAAATATGTCAGATTAAGATGATGATGATGATGACATTCACAGTTCTATGATCCTGAGTTTGGACAATCCTAATCTAATATTCTAATACATCGACTTACAACAATTGAGCTCAAAATTTATGTTGCTAAGTGAGACATTTGTTAAGTGAGTTTTGCCCCATTTTATGACCTTTCTTGCCACAGTTCTTAAGTGAATCTAGCTTCCCTATTGAGTTTCTTGTCAGACGTTCACAAAAGATGATCACATGATCCTGGGATACTGCAACTGTCATAAATATGAATAAGTTGCCAAGCATCCGAATCTTGATCACATGATCACGGAGGCTGAAACTGTTGTAAATGTGAAAAATGGTCATAAGTCACTTTTTTCAATGCCATTGTTAACTTTGAATGGTCACTAAATAAACTGTTGCAAGTTGAGGAGTACCTGTATCACATTGACTTCCTTAACCATGAGTTTAACTATTTAAAAAAATAGTTCCAGACTTTAGAAAATACTTCCCCAAGTCTATACTACAATTGAATTAAAACAAATTTAAATCATGCACAGTTAAATGCATCTAGAAGACTGATATGAATGAAGGTAGATTTCATATACACACCAGGTGGAGGGTTGAGATGTAAGCCATTTTTCAGACTCCACTGTACAGGGAAAAGTCCAGCACTGTTGACATGACAAATAAAAGGCTGACTTGTGGTACAATCTGGTCTCAAATCATCTATTTCTATTAAGAAATATTTATCATCCAATACCTGCAAAACAGAGAAATGACTTAGATGATATAAAATTGAAATCGTATGCAGTTTCACAATCAAGTTTCAAGGCTATATTTGTTGAGATATTTACTGTCTATTTTATGTATTTTTATAGTTTTGTACCTTGCTATGATTTTACTAGGGTTTTAACAAATTGTATTAAATATTAGCTATCTTAAAATAAAAAGTGATATTTGACAAAGTCTTAAGTATAATCCCTTGAACTTCAGATGTCATCAGTGAATATGACAGAAAAACATGGAGAATGTTAGCTTAATTTGAAATTTTAATTAAATTACACCAAGCACAGCTTTCCTTGCTCCTGTTATAATGGGGTGGATGCTAAAATTACTGTTCTCTTATTATTTCAATATCTATTAAGGGAAATCCCATTAGAAATTTTTCCTGAATTTTTATTAATAATATTTTTCATCCAATTGTGCCTAAAATGTTAGGGGCAAAGAAATGTATCATGGCTTATTATTAACTCCAATTTTTGAAAATTAAGAATCCAGCAAGTAGCTGGATAGGATAAAAAAGAACAAATTATTTCAGTATTAATACTGATTCACAACTGCAATTTGTAAATTTTAGCACAATGCAAGAAAAAATGCATATTTGTGTATTTCTGGAACCATATATAATTCCTGTAAAAGATAAATGTCACTGCTTAATTTTAAGCAATAAAGTTCTTAAAGCTGCTTGCGAGTCTAGCTCCTTGCAATTCAATCCCAGATTAAAGGAACTTTCAGTTGCTTATTGATATAGAAACTGAGCTCTGCTTCTTCCATAATATCTTTTCATTTCATGTTCCTTGGAACTGACGCACAGAATTAAAACCAGGTATTTATAAATAATACTGAGACATGTTCTTGCTGCAAATGCCCTATAAAATTAGCTTCCATTCAAAGTGACCTAAATTAGCGTGAGTAAATTACAGGGAGTAGTTTTCTTTGCAACAGAGGAAATTACAGTTAGCAGCAGAGATACTTGTGATACCTTTGTAACTGTAGCAGGTGATATGGCAAAAGGAGCTTTTGGATTAATAGCTTCCAACTTCATGTTTACAGAAAATGCATGAGTTCCAACAGCAGGTTTGTCCTAAAAACGATTAATAAAAACTGTTAGTTTCTATTTCTCAACATTTTCTTAGTATCTATGCATGTATGTAGATACACATGTACATGTGTACGCGCACACACACAGCAATTTTTAAAACACCCTTATTTTGTTTGGGTCAGTTTTCTTTTCTGCTTTATATTGTTGTTGATATTTTAGTTTTTTGTCAACATCAGTGAGGCAGTCACCAAGAAAGAAAATTATTTATAATAGAGAATGAGACCTTCAAAATATTTTCCATTGATAAAAGACACGTTCTACTTGTTTAATATTTCTCTGAAAGTAATATGGGAGTTTTCCACTTATAGGAAATCAACAAATTAAAGCTATCAACAGTTGCTCTCTCAAAAATAATTCAGCATGCTTTGTTCTTATGGTACAAATATTTTACACAATAGTTATTTTAACTAAGACTTTTCTAAGAAACATTCTTTCAAATAAATTGACATATCATAACATTATGGAATTGCTTATTTTTTTAAAAAAATTGACAAAATATTTTTGAAACTTTCAAAACTGGTTTCCCTGAAGGATGGGAAATCAAAAGTTTATCTGTTTCATTAATATCTAAAATAATCTATACATTATCTTATGTAGTATATTTTAACATTTTAAATTACCTAGAGTTTCTGCTATCCAATAAGTAAAAAAGCTTAATTAAAATATTATCTTGTCTAGTTCCCAGAAATTACTTTTCGTACATATTAGATTTAATCATAGCATTTTCTAAGAAAACAGTAAATGCCAAATGTCACACCTTGAACAGATCAGTGGGCACTAACGATTCTTCTTCTTCTTCTTTTACTTTTGCTAGAATTTCTTGCCATTCTGTCTCAGTCTTCAAATACCTAATAGCTTCAATAAAAGAATGATAGTTTGTTATCCCATTAAAAGTAAAACATAGAACTTTTAAAATGAATATATTAAATTACATTCATAGTAATGTAGCAATAGCAGTAAGATTTATATATACTTCTTCATAGTGCTTTACAACCCTCTCTAAGTAGTTTCTGAGTCAGCATATTGCCCCCAACAATCTAGATCCTCATTTTACCAACCTTGGAAGGATGGAAGGCTGAGTCAACCTTGAGCCAATCAGAATCGAATTTCTGGAATAAGCAGTGAGTTAGCCTGTAATACTGCATTCTAACCACTGCACCACCACTGCAAATAATGAAGTAACAAATATTTCTCCCTAATCTGTGTTCCCTATGAATGTTGAATATTGTCTTTTTAAAAAAAGCCCTCTTGGCAAACTCATATTTTTCAACTATCATTAAAAAATACAAGAGACTTAAAAATACTTAAAACTCAGTATCTAAACTATAAAACTAATGTTTATAAATAATATAAAAACATTAAACTAGTAAACTACTAACTGGTATAAGTGACTAAATTCCTCAATACCAAACTACTGATTTGATAAATTACTAAATGTTAACATAATTAATTCATTAATCAATCTTTTAATTACAATTACAAGTTAGTGTGAATATTTAACTTCCATATGCAATATAGCACAATTTATCTAATTATCATTATTTCAGTAGATTTTAAATTCCTTTTTACAATATTGCAATTTTTTCAGGAAGACAAAATTTCACTATTTGCGAGATGATTTTAACTATTGTATCTGTAGTAGATATCGGGAGCTATCAAGATTTCTTACATAAAGGATCAGAATTCTACAAGTATCTCTGTATAAATAACAGTATAGAAGGACACCGACTGGAATTCCTAATGTGCATGCATTTTAGTTTGTAGAGTACTCTTACAGTGTAACTAGGAAGGTGTGTGTGTGTTTTTTTCCTCAAAAGCATAGTCCAAGTGGAAACAAACAATGGAAACAAAGATTATTTTAAGAATGATATGTTTCCAAGGCAGCTTGACACAAGTATCATCAAACAAGGGAAGGTCCAGAAAACTACAGACAAATAAGATACTTTCTTTTAGTCTGCCGTGCTAGTTTGTGACTGAAAATTAAGTTTTGTACCTAAAGGTGGTTCAAGGATGTACCCTTGTTGAGATGCCCAACCCATTGGATGAAGAAAGGGATCTAAGTAGAACATCCATAAGTCATATTGTTCTACATCTCCAAGTCCTTCATAGCGCAGCCTGAGTCTTCCACCAATGTTTTCCAGAACAGAGACTATCCAAGCTCCTAGATAGTCTTTTAAGTGCTGACATTCAAGTCGTGATCCTGGTGCAATAAGATCCAAAGAATTTTTTCCTCGATGGAGCTGCAGAGTAAAAGGAAAGAAAAATGGTTAAGGACATCTGCCTATTCATCTATTCTAAAATACAACATTATTTATTTATGTATTTGCTTCATTCATTTTCTTATACATTTTATGTGTTTTTAATGACATTATCTGTAATATTTTTATATTTGTAACAGGTTCACAGTTATTGTGAAATAAGAAAGGATTTGCTATTCTTTTTTTTTTTTTTTTTGCTTTCTAGGCTGTTTGCTTTTCTAGTCTGTTTGCTTTTAAGTAACTAGTACATTATAGCATTGATTTAGATTTAAATGTATATTCCTTAATATAAATATATTATTTATTTATATATGTATGTCTATTTCCCGCTAATCCAGAATACTAATGGGTAACCAGTTCTCCATTTTAATGTACTTTTTTACAAGATGCCATTAGCTTCCCAAAGCAGCAAATAGAGCAAAGAACTGAGCCAATCTGTAAATTAGATTATTGAGCTCATGAAGCAAACTTTCGATTCACTGAATCTAACAGTATTAGAAACCCTTTCTACATCTATGTCACCACAGTACTTTTATTACATACAAAGGTGAACAAAAAGAGGTGAAGGTAATTTTACAGACCAGAAAGGTTACTTCCAATTATGGAAAGGTCATTTCTGAAAGTTATAAAAATAAAATCAAGATGAGCTTCTATAAAACATTCTTTAGGCCATATAAAATACAAGATAAGCATTACGGTGTCTATGTAATTGTTTTCTTTCTTCGCTTCACAATCACTCACCCAGCGTCTGTTTGAAGTTAATGAAGGCCCTGAATGGGTGGTACTTTCAACTGGTTTTCAAAGTTCTGACCATCATAGCACCTCCAGCAGCCCTGCAAATACTATCTGGGTACTTGCCATTGCAGCATTCTGCTGTCACATGAACATTATTTGAAATCTCCCCTGCCAACCTCTTACATGCAAAATCAATGGGGAAGCTGTTAGGGAAGGTTTCAAGTCATTCACACTACCAAACCCCTTCTCCAACCCTGCCTCATTCCATAATATTAACCCATCTGCCTGCCTGCTTGTGATTTGCCTGGGGCTTGCGACTGACAGCTTCTTCACTGACTTAATGAGAAGCCAGCAGGAAGTCACAAGTGACAGTCACATGAGGTTTTCGCTTAATAGCCCCCAAACCTTGCTTAACAACAGCAATGAGGACTGCTAGGCTTGTCATCACTAAACAATGTGGTTATGTGATGTCACGCTTTATGACTGCATCGCCCAGCAATGAAAATCCTGGCAACAATTGCTGTTGTTAAATGAGGACTACCTGTACAATAGATATGCCATCCCACTGATGAATTTCTTTCCCCAAAGAGTTCTCCATTGTAATCCCACCCCTCTTCCAGATTTTAATTTTATTCTGAAAATCACGTTACAGTGTCTTTTATAACTATACAGCAAATTCTCTCTGTATTAGTTTGCCACTAAATATATTCCAGAAAGATGAAGTTATAACCAAATTGGAGAAAAAAAACATGCGACTAATTAAAAAAATACAAGTGGTAATTATTAAGTTTTATTCAAGTGGACTCTTTACTTTTAAAATTGCTACTGTGTAGACACCTACCCCTTCTAGAAGACTGGCAGGAGGGCTGCATGCTCCTTTCAGAGTTTGCTGAAGGAATTCTATCTGATTGGGAATTTTATCCTTAATACCTAAAAAAAAAAAAACCTAAGTCAATCGATATGCACTCTTGCTATCTTATAAGCAGCTTGATTAAAGTTACAGTTATCCTGGGAAGGTCAAAAGCAAACCCACATGTCTATGGTTCAACGTGTCTGGAACTTTTGGATTACTTAAGAGTACATTTCAGAGTTTTATGAGCCGAGTTTCTGAGTTCAAGGATGATTAAATCTAGAATAGGAACAGGTACAGGATCTCAATCATGATGAACCAAAATAAGACTGTCAATAATATATGTTATTATTAAGTCAAACACTTATATTGACAAGATATTAAAAAGACAAATGGGTTGATATGCATATGACTTTTAGGTATCATAGCAAATATGTAAAAGTAAATGTAAAAGCAATTTGTGCAAACATATTTAGAGTGACACCCATGGAAAACCAAATGCAAAAATTTAGAGAAGAAGCCTGAACAACAAAATCTTAATCACTTTAAAGGTAGTTATTTTGTAAGTTTACAGGGCCTACACTTTGTTCCATAAAAGATGGTTACCTTCAGGCACTTTGAGGATCTTCTTGTTCTGCTCACACCAGCCAAGTGGATGCAAATCAGCTGTCATGATATCACACCAAAAATCAGCCTTGCGGTCTTCTCCATAACCATCATAGCGCAAAAGTAGTAACTGCCCACAAGTGGTAATGATTGTGGCAACCCAGTAAGTATCAGGGCCTGGTTTGATAGCAACCTCCAATTTCATGCCTGGCATGAAGCCATTTTGTGGGCTAGTATCCACCTAAAAGGAAAAAAAAATCAAGTCAGCAATTTTGACACTGTAACATTATTTAAAAAATATTTGGCACAAGTTAGGGATTTCTGTTGATAACTGGACAATAAGGAAGGTAATGAATTAACATTTCTGGATTGGTCAATTCAATAATCTATAATGGAAAATACTACAATCAGATTTGGATACAGTTTTAAGGATACAATGGTATTAACCTACATCAGACCATGTGTTCCCCCTCCCCCAAATAAATGATCAACATGGCAATGCATTTATAATTAATTAATTCACAACAATCTAGAAGCCCAGATTACAAACTTTAGTGTATAAAGCCCCTGCTTTATGCTCCCAGATTGCTACTGAAATCTATTCAACACAATTGATAATTACATCTATTTTGTACTTATAAACACAAAAAAACTAACTGACCTTACCAAGAAACTCAAACAATAAAGCCTTCAGGCTAAAAAAAAAAGGCTGCCTGATTCAAGATTTGATGCTAAAATATAACAATAAATTATTTTTAATTATATCATACCATCACCTATCATAATGAAGGCAAATTACACACATATGAGCAATCCAAATATCTGAATTGTATTTGTTCTGCTATTATACGAATCATGTGTGTGTGTGTACACATACATGTATATATACACACACATACACACATACATGTACACACACACACACACACACACACACACCAACTAAGCCATTGTATAAATTTTCATTCCCAATATATTCTCTTGAATTCTGACACTAAAAACAAACAAAAATTCTAAAAGATATTTGTATACAAAGTGAATTCCAAATCACTGGTCTTCAAAACAACTGAGAATCCTTCCTACTTCTGTATTAATTACAACTCTCTACAGAATGATCCTTGACAACTTAGATGACAGTAGTATACATTCTAATTAGGTTGCTTGTGAGTAGGAAAAATAATTTTGAAATCATTTTTATTAAATAAACTTTACCAATACAAAAATGTATTTCAAATTGGAAATGAAGCAGAATTAGATAACTGTCTTACTTAGATACAAATGGAAAGTTTACATAAATACACAGTCCTAGATGAACACATAAATCAAGGCAGAATTTGGGCAAAGAGATTCTAACTAACAATAAACTAACAAAAGTAAATAAAAAATATCATGTCATAAGAATAAGAACAAGAATAAGATGCCTTAATTTGATACGTGTCTTACTATACAAATAAAGTATGATTACTATGGACAGGAACCAATATATTCAAAACATTCTGTTTCTTGTTCCAATAGCACCCTCTCATGGTAATCTAGTAAGACTACAGTAGTACAAGGTGATTCAATTTCTTATGCAATCCTATGACACTACAGAAATTCTTTGATCTTGCCCCCAGGTAATAGAACTGCATTCTCCTTCTTTAATTTTTTAGGGTATACAAAGCAACGAAGTATGTTAGCTATTGAAAAACTCTGTACTTGATCAGACACTTATAGTAACAATATTTGGGGAGGGGGGGATTAAATTGGTAAAATTTATACCAGAAGATAATTAAATCTACATACTCACAACTCCCCCTTGTGAAATGGATACACACATATATATATTTATACAATTGCTCCAATATTTTTCTCATTTTCATATACAATACTTTGTATTTATATACCTGTACATTCACAGTACATGCATATACATGCTGCTTTCTTCTGGAATAAACCAAATTATGGAGAAAAGGAGTAAGAAATAGTCAACCATGCATGAGAGTAAAAAAGAGAGGGAAACATAGCTAAAACTAGCTTATACTAACATAATTAACTATACATCTCCAGGTCTTTCTATCACTAGGGGAGCGGGGATCTTGATACCACTGCATTCATTGCTTTTTGCCTCTGAATTTCTCTCCTTTCTCTTTTTGAGGATATCATAAACTCTAGTGAACCACAACTTTCTCTACCTTTCTCTGAACTCATTCACTTTTCTTTTAATATATTGTTTCATTCATTACTTTATATATTTATATAGCTGCCAATCCCACAAAACATGACTCTGGGCAGCACACAATAAAAACACACTATAAAAAGAAACAAGTATTCGAACATTTCATGAAGTCTTCATTCATTCCTTTGTATGATCAAAGACCTTCCATTCATATTTGTACTCATTTTTGTGTGCAACCTACACTCATTCAGCAGTCATTCATTCTTCACGTTATCTCTTTTACCACAAACACTTCCTAAATACTGATTCCACTGCAGTCAACTTGCATTTCTCAGACCAAACTCAATACTCACTTTCATACTACTAAGTAGGTTAAAATATGATGTAATGTATAGCCAGTTAGTTTCTTATTGATAAACACAATTTTCCTTGATCAAATCACATACTATCCACCATATTTTTAATCAATATTTACACATCTTAAAATATTTGTCCTTTATCTATTTTTAGTAAAATTTCTAAGCTATACAAATTCATTTACTTGTTCTACTTTTTACTATTAATTATTATTGCAATAATTCATTCTATTTTCCTTGTAACTCCGTCCCCCCCCCCCCCCCAAAAAAAAACAAAAACAAACCCACATCTCTAATATAACTGCAAGCATTCTTATACATTTATCCACAGATCTGCAAAACAACCCAGGGGACATTATACATTTTTGTTTTAACCCTGCTCAGCAGTGAATCATTCAATAAGCACTTCATTTATTCCTGCACATTCTTTACTTGTGTATTTTATCTATTTGTTGCATTTAATGATGGATCTTACTTTCTATATTTGAATAAAACATTCCATAATTTAAGCCTATCAACAAATGTATAATAAACATTCTCACATCCCTATATTTCTCAATTACTTGCTGAACAGAAAAATCTGATCTATATACTTCCTGTCCAGTATAAAGCTGGACTTCTCAAATTTCGCTCATTGTCACATCTTGACAGTCCATATCAAAACATTCTGCCAAATAGCCTCCCTAGGAATGTTTAACACAAATATTTTTTTTCATTTACTCGATACATTTCCTTCTGTTGAAGATAAAAATTACAGCATCCTACCAGTCATTTGGGACCAACGTATTCTTATGCATACATTAAACATGTCACATAGCCATTTCCTAGAAAATCCACATCCATATTTTAAAATCTCTTTAGTTACATAGCCCATACATGTAGCCTTACCACTTTTTCAATATCCCTCACAACATTTGTCTAACTTTTAATAATTGCAGGATTTATTTTACCATTTATAGCATTTGTTCCATTCTTCAACATCATTTCTATTCAAATCTCTATAATATTCTAAGTAATTTCTCAGTTCTGTTTTAATTATTATTGTTGATGATATAAGATACATTATGAAAACAGCAACACGTATACATCGGTTTTCATATCCACATGATTAGATCCTTCCCAGGGATCTAGGATAATTAAACTTATTGCCCTGATATATGTGCTGTTGTAAGTAATAAAAAAATGTCATTGGTAAATTGAGATTTTATCTATTCCTATTGTGTCCAAGTAATTTTTCAGATTTTGGTGTATGGCACCAAGCTCACTATTATTCGCACCACTAGTACTTTCCCCCCATTTATTTGATCTTTATTTGGAGATCTTTAAGTTTCCCTATTTTTTCTACTGGTAGTTATTTCTCACTGATTATCTCCAGCTATTGCAATGCCAGTTATCCATACTTGTTTCTTTATAACTATAGTCATGTCTGGCTTGTTATGGGCTGAATATGTATTTGGAAGTTACCACCTTAATGACTTCACTCGACTACTTTTTCAGTGTTGTGATTCCAACAATTCTTTGCTGCTAGTAAGTTATCTTTATTGTTGTCATATTATCGTTGGCCTTCATATATACTGAGTTCTTCCCAAGAACCTAGAAAGTCATAACACATTGTTGTAGTATATAACATAGAATAACAGGATTGGAAAGAACTTTGAAGTCTTCTACCCACTTCTTGATTTTATACTATTCCAGATAAATGGTTATCCAATCTCTTCTTGAAAACCTTTAGTGATGGAGCACCTACCACTTTTGGAAGCAAACCAACTGATTAATTATTCTCATTGTCAGAAAATTTCTTCTTAATTCTAGGTTGGATCTCTCTTTAATGATCTTCCCACCTATACTTTTGTGTCCTACCCTCAAGTGATTTGGAGAATAGGTCAAACTCCTCTTCTCTATTCTCTTGAGTACTAGAAGACTGCTACCATGTTACCTCTAGTCCTTCTTTTCATTAGATTAGAAATACAAGTTCCCTCAATCTTTCATTGTACAGATTAGCCTCTGGATCCCTTATCATCTTTATTGTTCTTCTCTGTACACCTTCTAGAGTCTCAACATCTTTTTTGTATCATGGTGACCAGAATCGCAGTATAAAGCAGTACTATGACTTCATGTGATGCTGATACTATCCCTTAATTAATGCAGCCTATAACTGTATTGACTTTTTGGCTCTTACCTAACTGTTAGGGTGTCAATTGAGATACCTAGATCCCTTCTACAGAGTTGTGTTTTTAATGGTGACAGCCCATAGATGTACTATATTCTAAAATGACCCTATAGTTTCTAAGTTATAATCAATGTATTTCTTGTTGAAGGTTATATGCTTTCATTATTTGAAACTAATAAACCAACATGTCAAAACTTACAGTCCCTGTTACAGTCCCTGTCCAATTATTTTGTTAGCAAAAAAAAAAAATCAGTAATGTACTTTTATCTGAAGCATTACATTTTAAAAAGTAGCAAGTTAATTTTGATGTTTTATCAGTTCACTTGTACTAAAAGGAAACAAAATAAAAAGGAAGGGATGACTGAGTGAGTAAGGTGTTGTCAACAAAGCATGGAAGAAAGCCTTAAGATGATGAGTCAGCAAGCTCTTTGCAGACTAATTATCTTCATGTGTTGTAACTGCAGAAGATTTCACTTTGCACCATAGAACAGCCACTCTCACTTTAAAAATATTTAAGTCAGCAATTCTTTGGATCTGTCTCTAGCACTAACTGAAACACAAGAGTCCCTCTTGCAAAGCAAAGGACAAAAATAAATGCTCTCTATTAGTTATTCCCCTTTAAATGGGACCTGTGAGGATATTACTAAAGCCCAAAAGTTACAGCAAAGAGCTTAAGGGACTGCACTTAGAATTCTCAAGGATCTGAAATGAAGAGCTTCTGCACATTATGGCTACCAAGGGATCAGAGTTTAAAGAACACATATAGAAGACAACATTGACCAGATGTTTACTTACATGTCTAAAAGAGCTGTGAGGTGCTGCTGTTGCTCCTGTATCTTCCAAATAGTCATCCCAACTGAACTCTGCTTCTTCCACAACAGATCCTCCATCTACAATCAGCCAGAAACAATGAACAAATCTTAAATGGAAAGATGTAATTGTATTGGCATTATAAATTTATTTACTGTAGATGTTTCTTTTCCACTGCTTTGAAGACAAAGGAAATATTCTATTGAAATTGTGTTTATTAAAATGTACATAACACCAAATAATATAGATAATATGCGCTACTGTCAATTAAACAATATCACTTGTCTGTCAGATATAAATTACTAAAGCCCTTATGCTGATATAGTGGTCTAATGCCTAAGCTGTAGTGAAGAGTTGTTTTTTTAAAAAGATAGAATGTACCTTATTTCAAGAGTAATGATGGAAATTATATGAAAAAACTTTTCAATTTTAAATTGATTTGGAAAAGAGTAACAGGTTTATGAAGTAGGCACTAAGCAATTTGCAGATATAAAAGGGCAGCTGCTTTTTCATAAATCATGCTGGATTTGTGACCTATGCCCATAAGCAGTGTTCTTTTTATTGTATTGGAGCTATCCTTAAACAAAAATATATTTTCACAGTCACTGGTGTTCTTATTCCTGAATGAAATGCACTTTTAATTTGGAAAAGTATACTTCTATGGATAAATACTTGTTTTATTAAATGGAAAAAAAGAAAAAAAACCACAGGTGCAAAAACTATGAATGAAGCAAAAGATCCTTAAAAATCTCACATCTTGCTCTTCTTCTACCATGTAGCAATTGTTTAAGGTTTTGCCTGATCAAACTCTATTTTAAGTTCTCAATTACTGATGGAAGAAATTCATTCACTTAATATGTATAGTATGTTTTCACAAATGCCTAATTTATATTATACAGATAGTCCTCAAGCTACAAACATTTGTTCAAGCAACTGTTTGATATATTACAGTATTGTTCAGTGACCGTTTGAAGCTACAATGGTGCTAAATGAATGGTACTTATACAAAGTCCCTTAAGTTACAACAGTTTGTAGTACCCATATGGTCACATAACCAAAATTAGGATGCTTGGCAGGTCATCTATATTTATGACAGCAGCAAGAAAATGGTAGAAGTGGGCGGTGGAGCACAAATCAGCAAAAACGTTGAAGTGCAGGGGACCAAAAGGGCAAAAAAAGGGGAAAGGGAAGGAGTTGAAAGGGAGGCAGTTCATTATCAAAGCCCAGAGCTAGGAGGGCCCAAGCCGCAAAAATGGGTCCCTGGCTAGTCACTGATGGAATTCAGTTAATGATGGCAGCAAGAACTGTTGGGATTGTGTTAACGTTTTTTTGTCTTTTAATGAGTTTGTAATCCTTTGCATCGGGGTGGAGTCAGGGCAACTGAATGGAGCAGAGTGTTTACTGGCTGGATGCCCTTCCTGTTGCCAATGCAGAGTTCACAGCTGATATTTACTCATTGTGCCCAAAGAGAGAAATATTTGCCGCTATCTAGGATTGAATTCACAGCCTTCTGATTGTGAGGCGAGAGCTCCAATTTCTAGGCCACTGGACCACTCTGGGATTGCCAACATGGTCATGTGAAATTGCACTTTATGATTGCACTGCTTAGCGATGGAAATTCCAGTCTTATCTGCTGTGGTAGCTCAAGGACTATCTGTATAGGGACATACATAATGTGTCATTCCTGAGTATGAGGAACCTGTGGCCTTCCAGTTATTGATGAGCTGTAATTCCCAGTAGTTGTCACTAGTCATGTTGCCCGAGGCTACTAGAGCTGGCATTCAGCAAAATCTAGATAGCTTAACAGGTTTACCTGCAGCTAGAAAAACCTAAAATTATAAACACTTATCACTATCTGTACGACACAGTGAAATAATTGGTTTAAAAACTGCTCAACCCCCATATGCTTATTTAGTCAAAAACATATTACAGCAAAAATTGGCCAAGTAGTGTTGGGCATTGGCACAAAAAGGACTATAAAGACCAGATGTTTTTGTTTGTATGTATGTATGTATGTATGTTCAAATCTGATTATTGGTTCTTTTTGCAAAAGAATAAGTGTATATTACGTTTTTTTTATTAACAATCTGATTTTTCATTCAGACCTAAAGTATTTTTTTAAGCTAACATATTGTAAGGCAGGCTTTAAAATGTAAGGGTTCAAAGACAGAAGAATAAGATACAGGAATACTGAATTTTCCAGGAAATAATACAGGACTAGATGTTGGCAATATTCGAAAGAAAAATGTGAGGTATTTATTTCAAAGCATTTCTGTATTCTTGCAACCTACAGTGTAATCATGTACAAAAGATACACTGAAGGATTTAACAAAGGACCAGCACAAGGTACGCCACAATCTTTAAAAATGTTGGAGTTAAGGACTGCCAGCAGTTAATCTGCTAACAAAGATACAACAGGAGAAACAGATGGGACTCATGGGGGGCAGAAGGAGGAGCTTACTTATGGCATAGCTTATATTTTTTTAAACTGCAGTTTTATCCCTTTCATAGCATATTGTTACAACCTACATCTTGTACAAAGTTATTCTGACCTATTATCTTCAGTGGAAGAGATGGGAAAAAAAGCAAAAGATACAACATAAATAAATTTGAGATACATATGAAACTCATTGTTCTGTGTCTACTCTTTATAAAGACCACAGATGCCAGATTTATCTGTAGTCCATTTTGTGCATTCTGGGAGAGACTAGGAATAGTAGACAGAACACACCTGACAGTTTCTCAATGCACTTTTCTCTATATACTGGTTCAAGGCAGCTGCATTTCTCTTGAATACTCATTCTTTCCTGTCATCCTCTGATACAAAAAAATATGACCAGGTAGTTTCTTAGGAGGCAAATGGAATATAGCTTATGCTAGGCTGTAATTTAGGAACTAGACTAAGATGGGAGAAATATAAGTTCAAGTCCATCTTAAGCCATGAAGACACATAAAGTAACTTTGGGCCTTACTGGGTCCTCACAAGAATAAAATAGAATATTAAAGTACTATACTATAGGGGTGCGATAGCTGTTCTGTAAATATTTAGACAGTCACTAGAGAAAGGCAAAAAAAAACAATTTTCTTCCATCTGGAGGTTGTCCAGATTTTTCTGCCAATATATGGCAACCCAAATGTACTATATATGAATTTTTGAAGAAAAAACAGGATATAAAGTGAACAATCAGTTGGCCCAAAGGGCTGGCTGGTTCAAGTAAGGGCTAAGGTACTGGTCCTACACTGGTTCAATGTAACTGTATATCTTCTCTATCCTTTTCTGGTATTATTTCTTATCTTGGATTTGAGTTAGGTTCTGCTATATTAATATATGAACATAAGTAGTTTTGCCAGCATTCCAATTTCTCCTGAAGATGTTCAGTTTCTGGTAATCCTGAATAGTTCTTGAAGCAGTACAGCTGAGGAGGTTGACAAGCAAAGTCAACCAACCCATGATTTTCCAGAGTCTTTTCTGCCCCTCAAATTAGGAAAGTCTCAATGGAGCTTATTGTTTCATTATTTTGTTTAAGGCATATAAAAATATAAGTGGGCACATGCCTTCCCCTGCTTGAATGCCCACCACTACTTCCTGATTCCTTAATCTTAATAGTAGATCTCTGCAGCTTTCTTTTAAAAGAATGAGAGTTTACATTTCCATTTGTCATGTTTCCTCAATAGTTCTTTTGGTTGCTAGGCAAAAATATTTTTATTCTTGATGGGACAGGAATGCTTGAGGATATAGTATTGTGTAGCTTTTCCTTTCTTCTTCTAATGCGCTGAGTTCATGAAAAAATATATAAATATAGTATAAGGGAATTCAAAGTTGTCTTTGTAGGTATGGGAAGTATTACTTATGTGTTCTTGTTATTATGTAATATTGAACCCGATGAAGGCCCGTGATGTCATCTTGTGTTTTGTGAATATAGTGACAAAAATGTGCTACAGTTATACTTCTAATTTCCCTAGATCCATTCAAGATTAGTAGGCATGTGATTACTGTCACTAGGACAATTTCCATTGCAATCTTTCCAATGCCTTTGCAAACAATTCAGGCATTTCTGAGTCATTTTTATTTTTTTGTATTTTTTCCCTTTCCAGGATCAATATACACTGTATATAATGACCATTCTGATAGCAACATGACTCTAATTATAAAACAATTTAAGCATGAGTGCAGGACTGCTCTATTAGTATACAACCAGCACTTTTGCACTGTTCCATAACTGCATTTTTTACATTTAATGTGGCTGCTGAATTGCTGACAGAATGACCAATATATTCAAAGTAAACCGAATTTGGAAAGGAAATATATACTCTGTGTATGTGTATGTGTTTGTATAAACAGATAAGAAAACCAATTTTATGTGTATAATTCAAAACCATGTCTCAGTAAGAAATTACATTTCATATTATCATTAGTGCTTCGGCAATAAATACCTGAATTAACTAATGTTTCAAAACAAAATAATGTAGCATTATTTCTCAATGTATTTTGTTTCATAGGAAGTGAAATGGGGAGGGTAATTAAAATCCAAGATTAATTTGTCAGTATTTAATTTGTCATGTGTGAAAGATTGCATCAAAGATCTCAAATGTACTATGACATTGTTCATTTTTGTCAATGCTGTATATTTATTTCTTGGGAACTCAAAATGATGCATTTCAAGATATCAAAAATGAAATCATAATAAATATTAATTCCAAATGTTAAATATATAGTTTTTAAATTCTCAAATTACAAAATATAAATATAACATGGGTATAACACACCATACATCACATTTAAAGTTCTATATTAAAAAATAACTTCTGTAAGGAAAAATCCTAAATTCTGTTTTTATATAGTCCAGACTTGCATAAAGAAATTGTAGCAATGACTTATTTGGGGGGTCAAATAATTCTAAATACGCTGAGTTGGCATGACTTCCATCTCCAGAACTGTAATACCTGTCTCATGCTGCTGTTCTCCATTCATTTCCACAGCAATCTGGTAATACGCCTTGGGAACAGAAAGTAGAAAAACTCAACCCAGTCACTGTCTTGATCTCATCAGCATCCCAGTGTCTGCTTCTTCAAGCTTTGTGTTGAAGCAAAAACTGTGAAGAAAATTTAGAGGCACATTTTTATCCTTAAATCTACAGCTACATTTTGTTTCTTTCATTTCTGTAGAATTAGAACAAGCTCAGTCAGCACTTCTACTTGATTCTACGCCAAAATCTACTTTTTTTCTAATACGGAAATGATTTTGTTACAGAAATCTACAATGCTACAGACTATTATAAACAGGAGACTAAAATAATGACACAGGTTCACTTTTAAGGTATAAATTGATTTTGTCTCACTTTCAACTTCTTAAGTCCAATAAAATAAAAAGGCCCTAATTCATGAGAAACTTCTGTCACAGTTTAAATATCTGCAAATTTTGCAAACAATTCTAAATGTATTGTCCCTATCAAGTAGGAATACCCTAGTATCAGCAATAAACTGGGTGCCCTCGTGCGGGAAAGTTACTCCCCTTGAAACAGCGAGGCTGGCAGCGAGCTGTGGCTACAGGGAAAAAGAGACGATCAAAATATAGAAGAAAAAAAGCCTCCGTAGCACTTTGACAGAGCTACGAACCAAACCTGCCAGCACAAGTTGAAAAATTAGAAATTTCTACTCAAAGATTTGCGAGCCAATCTTTTGCCATGTCACCATGGGGCAAGACCGAGTTGTGAACTGGGGAAAGTGACAGTTGACAAGGGGTGTGGTAAAAGATTAAGGACTCAGTCTCCAGGCAGAAAGGCATGTGTCAAGCCATCCATGGATTCTCCAATCAATGTGCTGCAGAAATAGATTGCACTTTTAAATGAATAATATTTTGATTGAACCTTTGTTGAAGAGACTTAACATTCTTGTTAAAGAGCCACACATATTGGTGGGCACAATATTGATATATGCTTGTTAACTAGGTCTTCTGTATATTGTATGAAAACATCCACTGTTTTGACTTCAGAACCCAAAAGACTGCCAGAGAGGTTATATCAGCAACTGTTATTATGATAGTTGGCAAAATGCTCTAGGAATAGTATTATGTAATACTAGAGACATACTATTGCTTAAAAATAAGGCAATTATATTGATGATAAGTAGAAAAATACAAAATACATATTAAGACAATATACTTATATTTATGCCAAATAAAAGGGGCATTGGTACTTACCTGACACACCCGTTCTCGGTGAGCTGCGGCAAGCATCTAGAGAGTGGGAGGTGCTTAGTCTCTGCTCAGATAGGCTGGGCTTAATTGAATAGGACACTGTTACTGCTCCCTGGCTCCTCCCTAGCATTCCCCAGTTTTGGCAAAGATGAGGTGATGCAACCCCCATCTTCTATATTGGTCTGTTTGTGTGTGTTTTTTTAAACTTATATCCAGATTAGTCATTGGCCGGAACAGGACCAAACCAGACGGATATTGGGTGGGGCTGGGTGCTCGTCGCAGCTCACCGATAATGGGCATATCAGGTAAGTACCAACGCCCCTTCTCCACTGGGCTACTCCGAGCATCCAGAGAGTGGGACATACCAAAGCTTGGCTTGTCCTACAGGAGGGTCTCCGTCTGGGTTGGAACCCCCCCACAGTCCGAGTGGACTTGTTCTAACATCCTCCTATCAAAAGAGGCTTCAGCAGAAGCAAATACATCAATTTTGTAATGCCTAATGAAAAGCGATGGGGAGACCCATGTTGCCACTCTACATATTTCTGCAATAGGAGCTTGCATGGCCCAGGCCACTGAAGTTGCCGCGCTCTTTGTTGAGTGGGCCGTGATGCCCCTAGGCACAGGCAGTGATTGAGTCTCGTATGACTTGGCTATCGTGGCCTTCAGCCACCTGCCTATAGTCGAAGGGGAAACTTTCTGCCCCTGAGAGGTTGGCTGAAAGGATACAAAAAGAGCTTCAATCTTTCTGAAAGGAGCCGTACTACGCAAGTAAGTACGTAGAGCTCTGCGGACATCCAGTTGGTGCCATTGATGCTCTATGCCCTGAGAAGGTCTGGGACAAAAGTTAGGGAGAACTAGTTCTTGTGACCTGTGGAAGGCAGAATTGACTTTAGGCGTGAATGTGGGGTCTGGTCGAAGAACCACTCTGTCAGCGTGGAATATACAGAGGTCCTTCCGGGCCGATAGGGCTGCGATTTCTGATATACAACGTGCTGATGTTATAGCCACAAGGAAAACAAACTTGTATGTGAGAAAATGGAGGCTAACAGCTTTCAGGGGTTCAAATGGACTCTTCGTGAGTGCTGTACCTTTTTAAGGTCCCAGGTCGGGTAACGATGCACCAGTGGTGGACATAAATTTGTGGTGCCCCTAAGAAAACTCTTTATCCGTGGGTGATGGGAGATAGATGGTAGACCTTCCCAAGTCACCACTGAAGCAATGGCTGCCATTTGTCGTCTTAAAGTGTTTGGAGAGAGGCCCCTATCAAGACCATCTTGGAGAAACTCTAAAACTTGTGCAATTGACTGCGAAAATGGGTCCACCCTGGATTTGGTGCACCATTTGAAGATAGTCCATGTGGCATTATATATGCGGCTCGTAGAAGGGCCCTGAGCCGCTTGAATGGTATTAATCACCCTGGCCGAAAAATTCTCCTTTCTTAGATGTTGTTGCTCAACCTCCAAATGGCTAGGTGGATCCACTGAGGGTCTGGGTGTTGGATCGGTCCTTGGGTGAGCTGAATTTTGTGCGGTGGAATTTTCCACGGTTCTTCTGTGGACAGGCCCCTGAGATTCACAAACCATGGCCGCCTGGGCCAGTAGGGTGCCACCAAGATCAGGTCCGCTTTCTCGTCCAGTAGTTTTTGTGCCACTTTGGGTATCAATGGGAGAGGGGAAGGCATATAGGAGACCCCTGGGCCACCGGCACTGGAGTGCATTGATGTTCTCTGCCCCCTGGGATGGGTATTTTGAAAAGAATCTCGGGAGCTGCGAGTTCGGGGGAGAAGCGAACAGATCTATAACTGGCAGACCAAATCTCTGGACTGCCTCCTGAAACAGGTCTGGATACAGACATCATTCTGATTGGTCGATCGTGGCCCTGCTTAGCCAGTCTACCTGGGTGTTTGTCAGGCTGGAAATATGCTCCGCTCTGATAGAGGCTAAGTTCCTTTCCGCCTAAAGGCACAGTCTCTCTGCTTCCCACATGAGATGTTTTGAGTGAATCTCCCCTTGTCTGTTGATATGTGCTTTTGTCGTGATATTGTCTGTCAGTATTAGTATGTGTCTCCTTTGAATATGTGGGAGGAAACTGCAAAGGGCCAGATGGACTGCCCTGAGCTCCAAACAATTTATGCTGTTCGATTGCTCTGCAGTTGACCAACACCCTTGAGCCAAGAGGGACTGAAAATGAGCTCCCCATCCAAACAGGCTGACATCCATGGTTATGGTGAGTCTTTGGGGCTCTTTTAGTGGGCAACCCTTGTTGATGGCTGCAGCCGTCCACCAGTGTACATATAGCCGAACCTTTTGTAGGAACTAACACTCTCGTCCTGGAATTGCTGAATCCCGATCTTTGGAATGGAAGCAGATACCATTGGAGCGATCTAGTGTGGAATCGAGCCCAAGGAACAATATAAATACAGGAGATCATTTTTCCCAGCAGTTTAGACAAACTGGCAAGAAGAACCCGTTTGAGGGTTCTGATAGACTGAGCTAAGGTTTTAATGCTCTCCTGTCTCTCAGGGAATAGAACTACTGTGTCTATTATTGAGCCCAAGTGAGATAAACAAATGGCTCTTGGCCCAATTAATGGAAAAAAGCATGTTGTTGAAGGGTTCGTAATCTAATTTGGGTATCCAATTCTGCCTGCCTGGATGAGGAGGACAAAATCAAAATGTCATCCAGGTAGCACTGGAGCCTAACTGGAGTGCTCCTAAGGTGTGCGGCCAGAGCTGCCACAACCTTTGTAAAAGTCCTTGGGGCTGATGACAACCCAAAGGGCAGGACGATGTATTCAAAATGTTGATTGTTGTAGCAGAATCTGAGAAATTTGGAATGTGAAGGTCTAATTGGTATGTAAGATAAGCCTCTGTTAAATCGATGGAAGTCAAAAAAATCACCCTTTCTTATGCTAAGGAGAATGGATTGTAACGTACTCATATTGAATTTGCAGTAGACTAGAGTATGCTAGAGATGTTTTAAATCTAGGATTGCCCTCCACCCCCCGAACTCTTGGGAACTACAAAAAGTAGGGAATAGAATCCACGTCCATGTTGATCCCGGAGTACTGGTTGGATGGCCTTAATTTCTAGTAAGTGATTGATCACTGTCTCCATCAGTTTCCTTTTAACTGGATCTCGGGAGATATTCATGAAAAAGTTCGGGGGTGTGGAGGAGAACTCTAGAGACAGACCAAATCTGATGGTGTTGTGAACCCAGGAATCCGAAGTGGAAGAGTCCCATTGGTCTGCAAAGAGACTTAATCATCCTCAAATGGGAGCGAGATCCCTGTATTTATCTTGAACAGTAAGAATCTCTGTTTCCAGTTCCCCTGAAAAATCGCTTCGTTTGTCCACCCCTGCGAGGTCTGTCGGAGAATTCTGATCTATCTGACTGCTGGGCTCCCCTATATATCGGTGGTCTCTGGAATCTGGGGGAGAATGGGCCTTGATAATAGGGATGAAAGGAGCCTCTCTGAAAGGGCTGAAAAACTCTGCTGTCAGAGCGATGAAGAATGGAGGGAAGGATCTTCTTGCTTCTGATCTCAATTAGAAGTGGATCCAGGGCAGCGCCAAACAATTTTGGGGGAAATTGGGGAAGAGGCAAGTTTCCATTTGTGTTTGATATCAGCTTGCCAATGTCTAAGCCATAGTAACCGGTGGGCTGTAACCTGCAATGCCATGGCTCGAGCTGAAAACTTGACCGAATTAAATGTAGCATCTGCAGAAAACTCAATTAATTTGGTGATGTCCTGGTGTGCCCGAACATTAGACTTTGGTATGGTGTCCCTCAAGTGACGTAGCCATCTGAGTGAGGTTCTGGTGAAGGACGCGGCTGTTGTCACCCTTATTGCCCATGCATCAGACTGATGTGCCTTTCGGAGTGTTATCTCGGCTTTCTTTTCCTCCGGTTTGAGGGCCTCCTCCGCTTCTGTGGGAATGGTGGAGGAGGATGCTAAGGCCACCACTGGCTCATCTACTTCAGGGGTATTCAAGGAATTAGAAAATCCAGAAGCTAAATTAAAAGAATTTCTTATCAAAACTAGTAGGGATTGGATACACTGCTGCTGAGGTCCACTGTTTCTGGATCAGATCTGAAAACATTTGTGGAACCAGAATAACCTCAACTTCATTAATGGTTGTGAGAAAATCAAATCTTCCAATTCTTTCTGAGGTTCTGGTTGAAGAATGGAAAGAGACTTTACAAATCGAGCTGTGGTTTTGGCCTTGAAAAGAAGAGATTTGAAAAGCTGTGGATAAAATAGCCCCGTAAAGGTGGGTTGGTCTGGTTTGAGGTCCTCGGACATGCCTCTTTCTAGGGTTCCTCCTCCAAGGGGACTTCACTATCTGGAACTGATACTGCATCTACTTGCTCCATTTGGGGCTCACCTTTTCTCTCCTCCTGTACTTCTGGATGCATATGTGAAATGAAAGAAACTCCTCTTGAGGAGGTACCTGAGGATAATGTAGGTCAGTTCTGCACAGAGATCTTACTGAGAGTCACATTCCGATACTGGTATCTGTCTGGTCATCAAGGATTGTTGGACCCTGGCTGTGATTCCTCTGTGGATTGCAAGCTCCATCCATGCCTTCATAGTTTCTGGTACCTCATCTGACAGGAACTCCTCCTGTCGTAGGCCAGCTGCTGTTGGATTGAAGGTCGCCTCAGGGGCTCGCCTCGGGATATTTATGCTTGGTGGGGCCTGTAAGGTGCTAGCTGGCCTGGGTGGCATGGACAGGACTAAGGCTATTAGTGGCTGTTGAGTCTGATGGTGGAACTGGGGGCTTGGAAGTTCTTTCAGCCTCCTTAGAGCGTTTCTCAATTTGCTTTTCCAACGCCTTCTGGCGTCAGGTAGCATCTTTCTCTGCAGCCTTCGAAGGACCCTTAGATTTCTTGGATTTATCTAAGACCCATGTCTTAGGGCCACCTCTGTTTGCCGTTGCAATTCTATAGTTACTCCGATTATAAATTAATCTGTAGTAGAATATGAATAACAATATCTGTGAATATATCTACATATGGACGTCCAGGGTCCTGTACCATCACAGGGGCAAGAACCCTATCTCTACTTTCACTCCCCTTTTTTTAATTATTTGATTTTATGTTAATGAAATTTAATGTTTTTTTTGTAATAAAAAATATTTACAAATGGTCTAATTTGATAATGCTCAATGCCAGGTCAATTCAAAGAAAGAAAACAACAACTACAGACCTTCAACAGCTGACTGATCAGGCTGATCTGGCCTGGTACTGCTAAGTAGTACAAATATATATTCACTGTGAGGGCAGCCAACAATCTTTACTTATACCTCCCTGAAACCGGAGTAAAGGGAGCTGCAAATTTTAATTCTCCTTTATAAGCTGTGTTAAGCTTTGAAGAAATTAACGCCTCTCACAGGAAATAATTCAAGAATACGGCCACATGATGCAACGTGGATAAAAAGGCGAAGTCCTGCAAATTGTGCACCAAAATGACCACTGCCCAACTCTAAAACGGCACCAGATGGTTGTTTTGTTTTGGCGTCAACACTGCTACAACCTTAGTCAGACAGTCATTTAAAAGGGCACCAAAAAACGAATACTGTGTAACTGAATGATAGAGGGGACCAGGAGGGCTCCACCGCCCCGCCCCTGGAAATTGGGAGGAAAAGCCGCTGGTGAAAGGTAATTAGGAACCGAACGAGCGCGCTATATTAAAAGTGGCTCAAATTTTGAATCACAATGGCCAGACAGAAAATATTCAAACAACAGCAAACCGCAATCTCTGGGGAAAGTGCGGCTGCCGAAAACACGAAGCAAATTATGATTGCTGTGGGCAGCAATTGGCCCGATCGCCAAAGCGATCTGCGTCATTCCAACTGCTTCCCCCTCCCTTTTTTTAACCAAATTGCTGTTGAAATTGAGAAAGATGGTCAAAGAATTTAGAATACTGACTATCTAATCAAACCTAAAATGTTCCTGCTCCGGCCAACGATAAGCTGCCTATCACACCAAAGGCTGAGCTAAAACTGGGGGACACTAGGGAGGAGCCAGGGAGGAGTAACAGCGTCCTATTCAATTAAGCCCAGCCTATCCAAGCAGGGACTAAGCACCTCCCACTCTCTGGATGCTCGGAGCAGCTCAATGGAGAAATTAGCAAATTACTAGCAACAGTAGTATAATACAAGTATTTTTAAGCTCTCAAAGTTCCCACTCTTCGAAAGCAAGACAATTAAAAATTCAATAAAAAAAAAGACAAAGGAATAAATCTCACCATGCTAAATTTAACTTGGTACAAATTCTCAGCTGACCTAAGAAAGAAGCTATCTTAACAAAAATTTGGGTTTTCTACCTTTCTTAGTATGCCATAGTATACTATAATATTAAATTATTTTTATGAGAGATTATACCTTACCTTTGGGGAAAAAACAGCTGAAGAATTTAATTCTTGTGAAACCTCATCTTATTACCTTTTGATTCCACAAGATCTTTTAATATACCACATTAACTAATTTCACCTACATAAGAAGACACTTTCTTACATTTAGGTTGTAACCCAGGTTAACACTTTCAAGATCTCCCAATACATTTAATGGTCTAAGTCCAAATGTTATTAGTAATTTTCAGTGGTGGTATTCAACCGGTGTAACAACAGGTTCAGTGAATGCGAAGCATTTGAAAGCTGCCCATTTTCAGCTCTAAAACTCAGCTTCTAACGCAGCCCCAGTACAACAGTTGATTTGCGTGGCAATCCGTTGTGCCTTGCGAATCAGCTGAGCTGCAAAACACAGAAATATAGGACAGACCAGAGCAGGGTCGGGTGGGCAGGGCCAACTGATCGCCGGAACTACTGGTTCACACAAACGGGGGTGAAGTGGTAGCAGCCCACCCCTGGTAATTTTCAGTACAAAGATTGGAGAACTTTGGCCCGCTATAAGTCTGACTATTGCCTGCCACTAAGGGCAATCGTTAAGCATCATCAGCATTAGTTCAACAATTTCTGGACAGCCGTATGTTTCATGCAAATTTTTTAAAGCCCTAATTTTTTTGCAGCCAGAATACTTGAGGCTACTTCCACAGGAAACTAAACCTTGTCATGCTTTGTCATAGTGGGAAAAAAAAGATGAACGCGTGAAGAAATAAGGCTTCTTTACCTATGCTGGAATACTTATCAGAGAAAAGCCAAAGAATCCATTCCCTCTCTTTGCAAAAAGGTATTTTAAAAGCTTTTGTTGTTGTTGTTTTTATTTTGACACTATAGTATTGCTACTCTTGGATTTTCTTTGCTGCTATATGTGTTTTTCCTGTTAATTTGGCTTTATATTTATATTACAGGTGGGCAGGACAGAAACTATGATATGAATACAAGTGGATGCCTCTTTTAAGTAAGGGTACATCTTAGAGGCTGTGCTCCAAAAGAGCACAGAAACCACTGAAAGGGAGGCTTTGAAGCCCCTGCAAGATTTATGGCAATAATTATGTTGACAAGTGTCTCCCTTAAATTGCCTCCCCTCTAAAAAAAAACCCAAAAAACCCAGGCTCTATACATTTCTAATAGATACTACATATCCTCAGTCCTCATCTATTTCAGACCATCAGCAGAGAACTTCACATTAGAATCTATGTTCAAATCAGTTCAAAATGGAGACATTACAATATAATTTTCCTATAGGCTAAAGTAATGCCAAATAGAGGAATATCAGCAAGCCAATACAGGATGAAGAAACTATAGCACCATCACAGCTGCCTGATTTATCTGCAATGAGCATATATGGGAAAAACTTCAGGTACTGTGCATCCCATATTTATTCAGTGAAAGAACAGGTGTAGTGCATATACAGATAAAGTAATGTTGATTCAAACCCAGCTATGTGTTCATCCAGGCTCCTCAAACCTCAGAATTCAATAAATAGTTTTGTTAAAAAAAGAAATTGGTTGAAGCTTATCAGCAATTGAAAATACCTTCCCTCAGTTGTGGAACTATCAGCACCTTTTAACTTATAATGCTGATGTCAAAAATCCAAAAGATGTTTTCAGTCCTGGACAGATTGTTTGCATCACTGCAGCCGTAGCTAACTGAAGGTGAGGAATATCAATTTACTTTGACTTTTTCTATTTGAATTTAACACTTTAATTGTTGATATACTAATCTTAATTGAATTTAAACTTATCTGTATTGAATGACACCCTGGATTTTAAAGTACAAAATGTGGTAAGGCTTAACTAAATGTGTTTTTAAAGTTCTAATCCTTGAATTTATATGCAGGCAACCTTTCCCAGAGATTCTGGGACTGGGCTAATCAGAAGGCAAATATGGAAAATAATTGCAGTAGCACATAAAAAACAACTTCTCCCTATTAGATAGCACACTGGATTTAAAAGTAGAAAGATGTAGTAAAGCTTAGCTAAATACATGTTTTAAGGTTCTAATGTCAGCTTGATATGCATCTGTGAACACAACAATTTCATGAAATTAAAGGTTTATTCATGATAAAGTATGACTAGAGGTGACTGAATAATTAACCCAATAAAAGATTATGTATCCTAATCTAGGTAGGAAAAAATAAAGAAATATTTCGAATGCATGTTAGCATGCTCACTCTTGTAGAGTAAAAATATAATTACCAATTACTATGAACTACAACAAAGATAAAACTGCAAAGTGGGTGAATTTATAATCTTCTGCAGTTCACTACTTGGCAATATGCTAATGTTCTAAAAGCCAAAATAACTCAGGATTTAAAATATAAAAATGGATTTTCCTTTTAGCATGTTAAAAAAAAACTAATGCAACCTTTTTTGTGGTTAATTTCAACAGCTTTGTAGCTTTACATCTTTCATCAGCAGATATTTCCTATAGCTGAATTAAAGGAACAAATTTATGTTTTATATAGAAAGTTTGGGAATGAAGAGAATATAGAGGGAGCTACTGCCTGTAACAATATTTTGTTTATTCCATTTTACTTAATATATCTCCCTAACATAAATTAGTAGATAACAGTACAATCTGTCACAAGAAAATTATAAATATTTGTAGTTTATAAAGTAGTTTATAAACTATGGCAATTAGAGTTTACATTAATTTACTTTTAATAAAATGGTTAAATGGTTTTATATGTTTATAAACTACTAGTTAATATAAGAGTCCTATGGGCCTTATTTAGGAAAGAGAAATTAAATGAGCAATGTAAACAAAATTTAGACTAAATGTATCTTGTTATAAAATGTCTCAATACAGCTACTGTTAACACAGAAAAATAAAACAAATTTGTTAACATTGTGATATTTTTAATGTTAGGCTACCATTTCAGGTCTCTTTTTTGATTCACTGTCTTAAATAAATGGAGAAAGAGAAAATGAATAATCAGGATTCTGCAGACCTTGCTATTTATAACTGGGCAAAAGCTAACATTGGTTCATGGCAGCTTTCCTAACTTCTAAGTAATGAATGTTCTCTCTGAATTCTGATTGACTCCAAGGCCTGGATGATACAGATTTCCTTTCCTCAAACACTGTCACCTAGCTAGCTCCCCAGTCCCACAACCACTGGTTAAAAGACAGAGAGACACAGCAGACAGATAAAATAAGCCAAATTAGTATGATACTGCCACATCAAATACGATTCTCATAAAAAATAGATTATTTTTTTCCTTTTACCAGTGAGACAATGGCATCTAGAGGCAGAACAGCAAGAAGTACACAGGACACTTTAAATTAAAGTTGTGTGTACTTGCCAACTAAATGATTTCAATCTGGATTCAATTTTCAGCAGCTAACCCACATCTGTTCTTTGATCACAGCCAAACACTGTGACCATAGAAATTGAAGGGCCAAGGTCAAAGAAGAGCAAGAACCTTAGAACAAATGGAAGATATCTGCTTTGAATTGTGGCACAAGTTCACCCCATTACCTCAAATGTACTAAACAAGAAGATATATCAAGCAAAATTCTAACATCCTGAGAGTTGAGCAGATCCCCATCTTTATGACCACCTTGTTAAAAATAACAATAATAGGAACAAATAGGTGAAGGATCCTTCACCAATATTTTATCAAATCTATATATGCTGACCATCTTCCCCCTATCCTCACACATCTCAGCAGTCTTATTTATTAAAATTAGCAGTAGAGGATAGAAACGGTAGGAAAAAAAACATAGAAACACAGATTTTTTTTAAAGAGATGGAGACCTAAAGTAATGGATCATATGAAAGAGATAAGAAGTAGGTCGTCTGTTTTTCTTTCTGAAATTTTAAGAAGCCCAACACTCTAATGATTCCTCACAACCATCATCCCCATAGAAAGCAGAGACAGATAGGCTCAGGAGCACATTGACTTACAATCAGAATTCCCTAAAGAGAAAGTAGAACGTTCAGTGACAGTTGATAGGGGGCACCAATGGGGGAGGGGCACCTGACCATTAGCCTTGGGGTCCAAAGGGCAAGTGGACAGAGTATAAACAAATAAATAGATGCAGCTTTCTCACTTTGATATTTATATTTAAGCCTAAGCTATTTATCAAGCCTCCTATCAGTATAAATCAGTGGCAAACAAAGAACCTCTAATTTACTTAGTACTTACAGTGGCCATATCTTTGTTTATTGAAGTTATATATTTTTTCATATGTTTAACACGTATGTTTAACACTGCTTTTTCTTTGAAAGCCTCGGTATTGTGGAATAAAATATATGGCTAAAAAAATGAATGAAGTTGTCACAAATTGGAGAGTTACTAAGACATTATTTCAATTTGTATTTCCTCTTTCCACTCAGAGGACATTCTTTTTCATCCTGTGTTTGTCATTACAGCCAAATCTGTGTACATGTATGAAGTAGAAGATGTGTAGCTACAAAAATACAACAGTGGGCTCTTATATAAGTGTGCAAAAATCAAGTACAAACGTTCACAATCTACAAACATCTTCAATTGCATTATTCCCGCCTGCCCCACCCCTCCTTATGATATTTCTTTTTTTCCTCCTGACAAACAGCTTTGCTGTTTGAATATCCTAGCCAGAACGAACATTTGCAGACATATAAATGAAACAGCTATGTAACTGTCTCCGAATAACAGACACATTCTTTCCTTGATGTGCAGTGACGGAGAAATATAATCCAGGCTTAAGTTTAACCAAGATCTGATTTTGACTTGATTATTTATGAAAGGTGAAAACATGTGCAGGACCATGCAACTAAGCTAAAACAATTATACATGTAAATTGATTAAGACAAGATTATATTAAATATGGTTAAAAATAGATTTGATATCAATAGAACCTTTAATTTTTTTCTGTTCAACCAACAACTCTGTAGAGGAGACATGCAATGAGCCCCATTGGGTCAAGTATTCCAGTTGGTAGAGTACAGAGAAGGGCCTTCTCCGCTGTGGTCCCTGCCCTTTGGAACATCTCTCTCCCCGCGGAGTGAGGTTGGCTCCAACCCTCCTTACCTTTCGTAAGAGCCTAAAGACCTGTCTCTGCCACTTGGTTTGGAGCTCCAGTGGGGACGTATCATGGTGGAGGTGGTTGATCAATTAACATCAGATTGCACCTCCCCTCACTATCCTGCTCCTGCCCTCGTCTTTAACTGGGCCATGATATTTGGCTGTGGATAGTATTTGTTTATGTTTTTTTTAATCTTTGTACAATTTTGATTTTTTATTATTATAAGCCACCCGGTTACCCTGAGGTAAGATGGGGACCCAATACATTTTATATATCTATCTGTCTGTCTGTCTGTCTGTCTGTCTGTTTATCTATCTATCTATCTATCTATCTATCTATCTATCTATCTATCTATCTATCTATCTATCTATCTATCTATCTATCTATCTCTATGTGTATGTGTATGTGTATGTATAAACATCCTTAAATTTAGAAATAACAATATCAAGTTTGCAGATACCAGGATACTTGCTACTTCTCTAGATTGCAAACCTGGATTTTTAAGATTAATTTTTAAAATTGATAATTCTCAGAAGAGTTTGGCAATTTTTATCCAGGTTCCTCTCACACTTCCAACTGCAAAATTAAGATGCCCTTCTAATTGTTTCTAAAAAATATCCTCATCATGATGCTATCATCATCTCATCCCCAGGCCACCACGGAGATACCTTAAATGATGTTTTAGCAGTTCTAGTTTAAAAGAAGTGTCTTCCCTTTTCTCCCAATACAAATCGTGCTGTGATCTATGACCACTTCTAGAGATGACACAGACGCTGGAATTTATCCAGCTTCCAATGGCCACTTTAGGTTGCTGAAGGCGTGCCTTCTAGCCTCTGGTCACCTGGAACTATATCAACATAGACAGTCTGTGGTAGGTTGCCAAGAAATTAAGATAGTTGGCTTCCACAGAGGAGTCTGCTCACACAATGCCTTGTGGAGTGTTATTTAGGCTCTTTATTAACACAGATATACTATTCTTTTGAAACAATGCTTAAGAAAAGGTGCTTGAGAAATGGGATCAACATTTTGACATAGCACTAGTGCATATATATTTCTTATTAATGACAGCTTCTCCCCCTTTGATAAAATTCTCCAAGAAGCTTATTGCTTACAAGAAGCTTCATCCCACACTCTCCCAATGGGTCAAACAGCCTGATGGAGGGGTCATAGGCAAGAGGAAGAGTCACAAAATGAGCAGCAAAGAGCTCTTTTGGCGCAATGAGAGTGCTACCTTGCTTCATGTGTTTCAACTCTTCCTTTCCACAACCTGCCTTTTTAAAAACATGCCATTTATGTATATGGCTGCCTATCTTAAGCAAATAACTGGGGGGAGAGACTCACAATACAAGATAATGAAACCCACATGAAGAGAAATACTAATGAACACAATAAATACTAAGTAAAAATACCTAAACCAGGGCACTTCATACCTAATCTTTAGTCAGATTCTCCACTATCAGCTGCTCCTAACAATCTGGATCTCATCCTATGGGAAATCTCAGATTTTTAGTCTTTTGGAGGACCAGGAGGGTCAGGTCATTCAGATTTCCTAGGGAAGCAGTTTAAGCAAACTAGACTCAAGCACCCAAATAGACCAAATGGTCACACGAAAGCAGGAAGGGCATGGGGTGAAGTGGGAGGGAGTTTTCCAGATCACTTAAATCCCTGGCAACTAAAGGTTGGGTGGGTTCTGGTTGTCTTGGCTTCTGATAAATGAATGAATTTTCTTTTCTGGGATGTCACTGCTTTTGCCTCTTTTCTTTTAAGAACTTGTTTTTAATTGTGATATTCAAAGACCTTGGGAGAGGATGCAGAATCTCTTGTAAATGAGAAACTCTCCATTCATAATGTCTTGGTCTCAAAGTTGCTGGAATCCAGGAATCCACTAGATATTTTAGTAAAGAGTAAACAGTATTTAGTTCTGTTCACTCCCTCAATCCATAATGCAGCATTTCTCCCTTTTAGCTTGTCTTTTCAAATTCTCATTTTGTCATCTCGGCAATCACCCTTCCAGAAATATTTCTTTCCCTGTTTGAAAGATTTTGTTTTCTTAAAGAAAGTGACTTACAAAGCAATTTATTTTATTTTCATCTCACCTCTGTATTTTCCTTTTCTCATTTATTTCAGTTTTCACTTTGGTTAGTTAGTATTTCCAAAGAAAATATTTCTTTCTTAAACTATGTATATCCCATAAGACACAGTCATATACATGAATTCATTTGTTTCAGATTCTATTCCTTTCTGAGCTATAGGACATTTTAATTTGTCAGACATCGCTAGATTAGCAAATGAAGAAACATAGGATCTCCAGCAAGGTCAGAATCAAGTTCCTCCATGTTATGTTCAGAGGGATTTACTTCCAAGACAAACTGCCAGCCAACTCCTGGGCACTGAACAGCTTTTACAGCTAGAGTGTTGCTGGAGCTATCTTTAAAATGACTTTGTTAGTTAGTTTGCATTAAAAGGGGACTCTTGAGCGACTATGCAATTCTTGCAGATGTGGAGGAGAGAACTTTCAGGTGGGATACAAGTGTTGCTTCTGGAAATTGTATTGTCTCTTAAAAACGCTTCATCTGATATTTCATCATTCATTCCTATGCCAATTATTTTCATTAATTATTGCAGATAACCACTGAAGGATATTTTTTTTAACCCTAGAGTTTACAAGATAGTCTCCCCCCCCAATGAATGAACTGTTTCAGCATGAGCTTTGAAGAGATCTTCCCTTCCATTTCCCCTTTTCATCCTCCAGAACTGCATTAAATCTGTGTCTACTCCCTTTGAACATATCTATCTAAAGGCTGCTCTTCTGGTTTCCGGTGCTCCCGCACGTGCCACAACCCAAAACAGCAACGGCTGATGGCTGGCATGCCTGGAGAGATGGCTCTGCATGCCACTTCCAGCACACGTGGCATAGGTACGCCATCACGGGTATATACATTTGCAAAATCAGACCAAGTTTTGACAGGTGGCTAAATTTGCCAGTCTAATGATGTGTTTAAAGCTCACCTCCACAACAGTTCTAGCCTCAGCCTCTTCTCACCTTAAGCAAGTGGCTAGTGGACATTTTTCCCAATAGGTGGTGACATTTGGGAGAAGGGAAAACAAAACACCAATTACTTTACCTAATTTATCCCCATTAAATCCATAAAGAATTTGGTATTTTCCAATCGTGTTACTGTGGCAGGTTAGAGCTTGATCATCAGAGCAACCCAACTGACATCAGCACATATTTCTGTCAAATCAAGGGCTAGAGAAATGTACTTTGACATACCTTAGCTATCCAGCTATGCCCTAGATCTTGTGAGATTCCACAAGATTTCCATATGAAATACTGGAAAAATTTCAATTAGATCCTACAAAATATTCCAAGCTTGTGAGATTGAGACAATTAGCACTTAAGCCAGTTAACAGAATTGTCTGATGACAACTGAGTTCTGAAAAATTGGCCTGCTTATTTGAAATAAACAAATTCAAACTCTAGGGAGTTCAGAGCGCTATTATCCAAAGACAAGTAATGACAAACCAAACCCTCAGGTGCACAGGAAAGTGAAGAACTGATTATTATGACTACAGGTTTCCTTGGGAAGACTTTTATGTGCACTAAACAGAAATACTCTAGTTTTTACCTGAGGGTTTCTTTACACTGTCACTTATTTGCTGAGCTTATAGACTACTTCAATTGCTGATAGCTCTGTATAGCATTCATCCCTAGCATCCATAAATCAAATTTAAAAATAGCATATCAAAGCACAGATCAACATCAAAAACTACCAGAAGTATCATTTTATATACCAAAAGAAAACCTAGTATCAAAGAAACAACATTTCAATAAATCAACCCACAAGGCCTACTGATATCAATCAATCAATCAATCGCAATTATAAAGCCATCCATCTCACATTCATCACTCTAGGTGGAGTACAATAAAAATAAAACAGGTTTCTGAAAACCAAAGGTAGGGGCCATTTGGATTTCTGGGTAAATATGCAGCACAGAAGTGGGGCAGAAATGGAGAAGACTTGCTTTTGTAAGCCCTTTATACTACTCTCTCTCTTTACCAGATATTGGGTGAGCAGAACAGATAATCTTGTAGATTTAAACCTAAAACATGAAAGCTTAGTTGGCTTGAAATACACCCAGAAGCAAATTGTTGTTATTGTTTGTCATACAGCCAGATGTTTAGTCTGGATTTTTAGCATTGCTATCTACCCATCAAGTACAGTCCGAAGACCCAGATAGGCAGAGTCATGTTTATTTGTGCCTGACAATAAATAAATGAACAAGTACAGTAAAACCTCCATAATTGACCACCTCCTTACATTGACCACCTCCCTAAGTTGACCTAATTTTCATAGACCGGACATACACTATATGTACACAATACAAAGCCAACCTCTCTATACTGACCACCTCTGTAAGTTTTATCTTGACCGACTGGACCTTGACGCATGGTATTAAATTACTGTCTATAACTTGACCAGTTGAGTCCAGTCTGCACCAAGGGCAAGAAAAGTGAAATGCAGAATTGGAAGCAATGAATTTATTTCAAGAAGAATATCAAAGAATACAATATTTTTGACTTTGATTCACAGTAAAGATGATATCTTTAATGCTGATAAGTGTGGGCTCTTTTTCAAGGCAATGCCTGACAGGACCTTTGTTATGAGGGGTGACAAATGTAAGAGTGGAAAACTTTTTAAAGAATGTTTCACAGTTCTGCTGTGCCCTGGCTTTACCAGAGAGTAGCTAAAAACCTTGGTGATTGGTAAATTGGCAAAGCCACGCTCGTTCAAGAAACTACAGCCCAAAAATCTTCCCAACACCTGGAAATCTAACAAATCTGGATAGATGATTCATGCCCTATTTGAGGGGTGGATAAAATAAGAGGAATGGATAAGAGAAATAAAGAAGAAGAAACGGTCCATTCTTTTAATGGATAGTACCCCAAGTGAATCATCTTACAAATATGAAACTACAATTTTTGCCTCCAAACAACTACATAAAAATTCAACCTTTCGACCAAGGCATAATTTGAAAACATGCAAAATGCACTACCGAGCCCAGCTTCTGCAGTGGGTCATTGCTAAAATGCAAATCTATGGTCCATCTGAAGAAGCAAAATCCTAACCCCAATCTTAACGTAAATGAATTAAGTGTGGAGGACACAGAAATTGCAAATATTTTGAAAGATGATGATGTCACTTTTTGGATAATACAGTTAAATAATTTGCTGTGGAAAAAGGCACAGGTATGCTCAGTGATATAGCCAGCATTGAGAGTAAAAGAATAAGAAATGGACTAAAACTGACTCTTTTTTTCAGAAAGAATGATCAAACCATGAAAAAAGAATACGTAAATGTATTGATTTTCCTGTTTTTACTATGTGTGTTTCTGTATGACATTCTCTAATAAAAGCAGTACAATAAAATGAGGCATGTGTACATATCAGTACAGTTATTCCATAGGCTGACCATTTCCAAATGTTGACCGCTTTCATTCAGTCCCTTGGGTGGTCAACTTTCAGAGGTTTTACTGTATAAAATATTTGACTTGTTTAATTGAGTCATATTTATCTGGTTTTAGGACTTCTATGGAGAACAAGTCACATTTTCTTTCTTTCTTTTGATAAAGTTTTATTTGGGTTTTCACACATACAAAATACAAGTAAAACATCTTTTTTGAAAACAGCATGGTCCCGGGTTGAACTTCTTTATACAGGCACAAAACTCAATTTCATGCTCCTTTTTGTGTTCTATTCCATATCATATACTATTCTACATTTTTTATATAGTTTTTCCCCTCTTTTAATTTTCTCAATTTTATTTTGATTATCTCATCTCAATTCAAATCATTATATTTATACTTTTGTCTGTTCTGTTTCAATTTCATATTATCTTTTCTCATTGAACAAATTTTCTCCTGTAGTTACTAATTGGAATATGACACCTTTATATCTTTTAATTACATTCATTCAACTCTTATTTAAACTTCAATATACCTTAAGGTTATGACCTTCAATATAATACATAACTTCCAATCGAATTCTGCTTGGTACATTCTTATAATACACACTATATTCTTTAAAAAAAAATTATAAATATATGGAATTATAAACCCTCATTCCATTCCAATTCAGTTCTATCATTAATAATCATTAAAATCTTAACATCTTTAACACTTCTTTTCAATTAAATATCATACTTCCTTAAAGACACATATAATCTCCATAATTAATTTTTCCCTTATTTCTCTTCTCTTCCGGTTCGAGCCTCTTCAGCAACAGACCGAAACCTCGTCTCTGCGAGGCTTCAATTTGTGCTCGCTGCTGGAGCACCCTGAGCCGGCTGGTTCTGGAGCTAAGCCACCCTGTAGAGGTGGTGAAGAAGGGGGAGACTGCCTGCAGGGTTGAGGAGAGCTGCATCTCTCCTCCCCAGCTGGCCATTACTCCCTTTCCCAAAGGCGGTTGTAGCGGTGGTCAGAAATGGCCACCACAAAGAAGAACTCGACCGGAAAAGAATGTGCAGGAGGAAGATAAAAAGAAAAAGTTTTGGTTGATCGGGTCAAACAGCAAAAGCAGCAAATAAGGTACCCTGGAATTGAAACTATTAAAAAAAAACCCAATAACATTGTTCCTAAGAAGATTTTTAAGCTGCGAAGGAGAAAGAAAAGGGAAAAGATTTGGGTTTTTTTTCTCTCCTTTTCCTATACTGACAACTAAGAGACTTAAGCAAGAAATTGGAAAAAAATCCACTTTGACATTAATAGGCATTTAATGCTGAAAATAAAAAGTCAAAGGGATAATAAAGATTTCTGGATAATCAAAAGCTTTTGAAAACAGGAGAGAAAAAGAATAAAAGGGCAGGATCTGGAAGGAAGGAGACTGCCTGGAATTAAAAAGAACTTACAGCAAAATCTCAACAAGACTTCCAAAAGATACATTTTAACTGAAATATCGCAACAAAAACCCCAGGAAGAGAAAGTCAAAAAAGAAAGAAGAAGAAATAACTCGGGACTATTTGGATTACTTGGTGATTTCTGGATTTTTGGTTATTGTATTTGAATGACTAAAATCAATCGGGTGGTTGTTTAAAACTGTTCAGAATGGCTCCACTTTTAGAAGAACTGAAAATGGAACTTAAAAAGTACAAAGAAGATGCACAAGAAGGGAGAGGTTCTTCTGGCTTCGTATTTCAGTTTTTTAGAAATGGAGATTTGGAATTATGAGAAACAAGAAGTGCCTGCAGAACAAGAAGATTGCGACAAAGAAGAAAGAAGCCATCTTCAATGAACAAGTAATCTTAGGTGGGGGGGGGAAAGGAAAGGGGGGAAAGAGAATGGAAAGTTTAAGATTGGGAAAAACAACTCCCCCCAAAATAGAGTGAAAAATAAGTATAAAATCAGAAAGCAACAGAAGAGGGAAATGCAGAAGAGAGAATTCGAAGTAGAGAGACAAGGGGGTAAAAAGAGGAGGGAGAAGATGAGAGGGAAGAAAGAAAGGAAAAGAAGTTTTAAAGGACAGAAACAAAATATAGAGAAACATGGCCTATTTAGAGATAATGGAAAAGGGGATTCTGCAAAGGTACATAAGATAGTATTGTTATATTAGAAACAGAAATAATTTTAGAAAATATGAAACAATGTATGATTAAAATGTTTGATAAAATAGCTATTGTAATTCAGTGGAATGCTTGTCAATAAACAAATGTCACATTTTCATATTTATGCAGAAGTATTTAAGATTCAAAAGGGTTCATGAACTTTAGGACATGCCCAGGCAAGAGGTGACTAAGGAATATTACTGAGGGGAGCCTTTTATTCCAGAAAGTGTCATAATTGGAGTACAAGATGCAGCTATGGAAAGAGCCTCCTCACTACAGTTACTATCTGTTCATTAAAACTGGAATAAGGATTCCCAAGTCACTAGCTACATTTCTACAAGCAAGTACAACTCTTTTCAGAGAAAATCAGGATAGCTTTTGAAACAAAAGCTATTCTGTCTTGCTGGGATTGAGCTTTAATTTGTTAAGCAAAAGTTGTTAAGCAAAAGCTTTCTTAAACTTACTGAGAAGATGTTTCTTGCTGGGATTGAACTTAAATTCTTCCCCAGCCAGACTTTAATAGCCATGCCAACATGATCTCTTTGGTTCAGGTTTAGGATGTTTAGTATTATCTTGGTCACTGAATGATCTTGTAGATGTTAGATAGTAGCAGGGAAGTGCACTGGGCCACGCAGTAGAACACAAATCAAAACTCGGGTTCAATCTATCCTACCGACCACCATCAACTGGAACTATCTCTTTGGAAACAGGGTGTGAGAGACTGGACAGGTTGGGAAAGTATTGGGAAGACATAAATAACTTAAAGATACGAAACAAGCCCAAGCTTATCAAACCAGCGTATCAAACCAACCCAGTCTGTGTGACAAGAAATCAGAGATGCATTTCAAATCAGAGATTGTCTACATTAACACAGTAAATATGAGAGGGGGGGGGGGTCAGAAATTCCTCTTGAAGTTTCCAAGATTCAATATTTACCCAATGCTAGCAATAAATATAACTAACTGAAGTGTGTGTAGTTCTTGCTTCCTTGATATTGCACATCTATGATGGGCTTAACAAAAAAGAATCAGTACAAAACTCCCACTCTCCTCTCTCAACCCTCAGAGACAATTCAAATATACCATAATCAATGGTACTGAAAGTTGCTGAGAAATGAACAAATACCAAGAGAGACATGCTCCCTTCATCTCAATAAGAAGTAATCCACTAATGCAGTTTTGGTGCCAAATGAAATGTGCTCAGACAATATGTTCCTTCAGAACCCTTTGCAATTTCAACTCTACCACTTACTTAATACTCTTTTAAAGAAAAAAGAAGGTGGAAACTGGTTGAATGAGTCTCTCAATCATGAATTTCTACCACTCGGACCCAACTGTCAGTTACCTCACTGAAGCCTCTCACTAACAAAGAAATATAACAATTCAGACTATAGGGATAAAAGAATACAGAATTCCTACTGATAAAGAAAGAGAAAGTAAACAACTCAGTTCTTGGGAAGGGGAAGACATGAAAGAAGCTCAAAATAGTTCCACCTTGACTTTGTTTGCCTAAGATGGAATAGATGGATACTCTGACAGCCTTTCAAGATTCTATTATTCCATACAACAGTAAAAAAATTTTTTTATGAAAACCTTGTTCTGTTTTCTGATCTGGCCTACCTCAAAGGGTTGTCTGAAAATACAGAGCCAATATTGCAAAGGGTTCTGTTTCTTCCTTAAGGCTTAGCACTTCAAACTTATCTCTGGTCATCTGGCAAGATATGAACTCAGTCACCTCTAACTTATCCAATGCCAAGTGGATCTCAATAATTTCATTCACAAGATACTTAACAGAATTCCTAACCTCAACCAACATTATTTTCTGGTCCATTTTCCCCTAAAAGGTTTGGGTCACTTTAAAAATTACCACTGGCCAGCATTCCGTTAATGTAATAACAGAGAAGACTGATGTTTGATCATAGTGTCACATGGTAAGCCTGATCATGAGCTCTTGCCCGCAATCTTCCTCTTCAATCATAACACTTTTGACTATTCCTTTATTTTCCTAGAGCATCTCAGTAAATCATGCAGCACTCAGGATTGGCAAATTGAGAGACGATTCAATCATAATCCTGTCAAGGCAACTGTCTCCTCCCTATTTCAGCAGGCAAATAAAGCCTCATCCAGAATTGCCCATATTCCCACTTGGAGCCAAGTGCTTCCTTTAGATGCTAGGCAGACTGTGCAATTAAATACCTGCCATGCAGAAGTTGGAACTAGTCAACTCAATAGCAGGTAGGCACTGATATAACTATACATTATATGGTAACATCCCCTACTCTCAGATAACATCACAACCACCCTGAGACAAAAAAAAGACAAAAACCAAGCAGATCTACTGTAGCATGTAGCTTTTCTAGCACGAATTGAACTCTGGATTATGGACAGATTCGGTGATAATGTTGGACAGCCCCAGAGATCAATGTGGATCAACCCAACATGTTCTTTGATTCCAACTTCATAAATATACACTCATATCTAGGTATCTGAGAAATAATGCATCTAGACGCATTTGTATTCCAAATGACAACTGCCAATCCAATTCCACTGCCATGAGAAAATGCTGATGTCGGTCTCAAAATTCAGATGGCCTCAATCTTTCTTGGTTTGTAAGCAGGGACCAAGATGTAACAATTAGTCTGAAAAACTCAATCTCACTTTGTTTACCTTCCAACATGTTTCCCTTTACTATCCTGATCCTTCAGCCACTATGTCATGATACTAAATTCTTAATCCATGACCCTACTCAGGTGGCTCCATTCCAATCCTACAGCCTCGTACAAGCTCCATCTACCTCTTTCAGAGGATTATGCTGACATTTTCACTCTACAGCCATCTTGTTCTTATACTTCAACCACACTTTTGAGTAATTTTCCATTCAGGGAACTTCTTACCATGGCCTTCTTTTCTAGACGTTCATCTGGATGTAGTTAGTCTCCTGACCTTGGAGTGTCATCCCAGGAACATTGCTTGTCCTGCCATCAAGGGACCACCTTTTCCTTTCTTTCCTGCTGTCCCATTTCAGTATTTCTCTTCCTAATTCCTCTTGAACTTCTATCTTCTTTGGTGACTGTCACCCCTTATAAGCCTATTTCCCTTTGTTATATAAATTATTTCTGAATTAGCTTTCATCCAGTAGTCTCTATGGTGACTACTGCCAGAGCTGTTACCTCTTCTGAAAATGACCATTGGCAATGAAATGGCTGCTGCTCGGGTAGATGCACCTGGCCATGACATCTGCAAGATCTGGAAAACCAAAATACCTCTGAGAATCTGATCCTATACCCCACATTATTCCCTATGGCACACGGTCTTTCACTGTGCTCTTTCCACAGTCTAGCTGTTCATCTCTAGCATCCAATTTTCCACATTTTCTAGTAATCTAAGATCATCACATGACTCACAGGGTTGTTAAGGAAATCCAGCTTCCCGCACTGACTTTGCTTGTTAGAAGCAGGCTGGGAAGATCACAAATGGTGATCATGTAATCCTGGGACATTGCAACCATCATAAACACATGCTGGTTGCCAAATGCCCAAATTTGATTCCATGTCCATGAAACTACTGCAATGATCATTAGTAGAAGTGCTGTCTAGGTCACTTTTTTTCAGCCATGATTCCTAACTGAAAGCAAATCTGTAAATAAGAGTTCCAATCTGGCACTTAAAGGATGAGAATTTCAGTAGGATGCCTGCTTAAAATCGCTAAAGGAACTAGTAGCTTTTGAAATAAATGTCAACTTTAAAGCATAGGAAGCTGCTTTATTTCAAAGCACATCATTGCTCTACCTTAACATTGTCTACACTGACAGCAGATTTCTAGGGCTTAAGAAGGGGATAATTTCAGTTTTAACTAGAAATATGGGGATTGAAATTTGAACACTAAATATTCAACACACATAACCAGGGAGCTATGCCATTTTGTCTAACAATACTCAGAATGGAGTGCAGAGTTTACTGTCTCTAATATATTTTAAGAAAGTCAGCTTTTGCAGACATACCCAAGTGTATTTATGGCCTAGCGATGGCAGTTAATAGCTTCTTCCAAGTTAACAGCAAATAAATATGCACAACATCCACTGCAAGCAGGGATTTGCTGAAGCTTTACACCTGACACTGCAGCATATAAGCAAGCTGAACATTATATAGTAATGTGTAAGTGCACAAAACCACAATATAACCAGGCATTTTACATTAATTTCAACTTTCCTGGCCATCCATAAAGACAGCCCAATAAACAGCAATTAAGACTTGATGCTGTCAATGCATGAAGCTATACAGGTAGTCCTCACTTACCCAGTGATTTGTGCAGTGTCTGTTCAAAGTTACAATGAAGCTAAAAAAAAATAACTGCGACCAATCCTTGCATTTACGATTATTGCAGTGCCCCTCTGTCACATGATTGCCACTTGCATCTTTCACAACTTGCTTGTATCATGCAGAGTTCATAGAAAAACAGAAATAAAATCCTAAATTGTGGTTGTGTGATTTTTCACTCGGTGATAACGGAGCTTCACTTAATGACCAAAGGGAAAGTAAGGTCATAAACCCATCACAGTCATGTGATTTTCTGCTTAATGATTATAACATTTAGTGACTAAATAGCCGGTCCCAATTGTGGTTGCTAAGTGAGGACTACCTGTACTAGGAACATTTCTTCAGATTAGTGTTTAAGCCCTGACTCTAAATCCTTCAAATACAAATGAAAGTGCCCAAACTGTTTTCAAGACGAGTTATACAATTCTCAATTTTGTGCTTTTCTTCACTTGTTACTCATTCTGGGAAAAAATATTTCTACTTTTAAAGCTCCCCCTTTTTTCTAGACATTCCTGTGGTCCAGAAACAAAAAGTTTGTGGTTCTTTTCCTTGATTTTACAACTTTAACCGTTTTTTTTAACGTGACATATTTCGTCTTTTTCCTCCTGGTTTCACTTCATTTCTTCAAAACAGTGAAGAAGGCTATTGCTGTGTTCCACTTAGGTAAAGATGCTTGAGAAGAAGCTGTTATGGGGTGTGTGCAAAGAATTACCTTCTGTAGTTTCTTGACAAGTATATTCTAGAATCTGTTAATAGCAAGGAAGTGTTTACAACAGTTCTTAAAAGGACTACACAACTCATAATCCCAAATCAGTCTGCGAATAATATTGGGGATATTATTCCATACTCCAACATTTCAGAAAGGTCTGAGATTGGGAAAAAATGTTCTGTGCCAATGCATATTCACCAGCATGATACTCATGGAAGTATATAAAATGCATGGCAATATTTCAAGTATTTGCAGAACTCATGTCTTGCTCTGGCAAGAAATGTGAATTCTTCATCCACATACATTACAGCAAAGTGAAAAGCACTCTCACCCAAAGAAAGGATATTAGCATTTTACAGAATTTAAGCATGACAAAGTGCTTCACACTGATTCATGTCAATATTCTTGCGAGATAGTTTTGTTTTGCTTCCTATGCTACATATATGCTGAGGCTAACATATCGGTACCCTACGTTGAAAAAGAAAGCAAAGCAAAGCTCATGGTATCCAGTTACACATACAGACTATAGAGTTAACAGCCCATCAATCATTTTGATTTTATAATCATCATTTAAGGAAATATGACTGATAATCTTCTCAATTTGGATAATGCAGAAACAGTATACAATTTTATTTCCATTTTCCATGAGTATGATATAAGATGCCGTTTATATGAAAACAATTCTCAATTGTATCAATAGATATCAACATTCATTACTACATATCTAGGGAGATTCTCAGTCATCCGGATCATTGTTGTCCCAAAAGTGCTTTTTCAACAGGCATAAGCACATGGAACAACATAGGAAAACAAACCCATCAGGACAAGATTCAGCAGTCCATCTGCATTTAAAAGACAAAAGTCACTCTTTTGAAGACAATACATTTTGGATAGAGAGGACCGCTAGTTTGAAATAAGGGTCAAAGAGCCCATCTATGTCAAAATTGAACAACCCTCCCTCAACAGAAGGGGAGGGATACAACATTATCTATCTCCAGTCTACAACAGTTTTTTCAACAGGCTCAACACCCGACCCTGATGACACAGATAAACCTTGAGGTGACTTGCTAAAAAAATGCAAATGACCAGCCATCTGCAAGGAGTATAAATCCTTCCATTCCCCTCCATCTAGTCAGAGCCGAAGAAGTTTTGTGGATGAGAAGTGAAACATCTTTCAAAGAAAAACCAAAAAATCCAGTTGCCTAATGAAAAAGCACCTGTGGGATATTCACTACTACATTAGTCCAAATTATGGATGCAATTTCCATCCAGTTAAGACTCAACTTGTAAAATTTCCTAATCATTTCTGTGTACAAAATTCATTGAAAAAAGGGGTAAAAGCTCCTCTAGATGTTTGAATTATTTTTTTTACAAATGCTGCTAAAAGCATATCAATCTAACACTCAAATCCAGATGCCCTTTATATTTCCATGACATACTAAGACTTTCATGGTAACGCTTTCAAAGATATTGTCATGGAATTGTCAGATAAATGTTAGGAAAAGTACAATGTTCACATAACTATTTCTATCTAAGTTATTGACTTTCAACTGTCATTCATGCAACAGGCTTAAACACCTGACAATATCAAAAGTTATCCATATATCCAGCCTGAGATAGAGTACTGGAAGAAATATAACAAAAAATAACGGATCTACAGGAACAAAAAATAACGGATCTACAGTCTTTCTGATTTAATCTCTGAGCCAGCAGAAGGCAATAAGAAGTTGAAGAACATTGGAGGAAAAAATAAAACTTATTTGATATTAATATTTGTGTAGGCAAGATCACAGTAGCAGACAGTAATCAAGTAATGGTGTGTGTGGGGTGTGTGTGTGCAAAACCTGTAGAGTCAATCACAATTTTAATCCACAAAACATAAATAATAATAAAAAGTTCATAGCTTTAAAGGGAAGTTACTCCTGAACTTTATCTCATGGAAGTCTTTTTTAACATCTAAAACAAATTTCACTCACAGTATTCTGTTTGATTTGTGGTTCATTTAATCCTGCCTTTGCTTTCAACAGCAAGCTTAAGTTGAAAATAAACCCTGCAAATGTAACATTTTATAGTAGGTTTCATATACAACTTTCCATTTTACTCCATACAGAAGGAGAACACAAATTATTATATAGAAGGAGATGGGATATGTGGACTAGAATACAATAGAGGATAGAATTTATAAGTGGTTGAAAGAAGTAAAAGTAGTCTCTTACAACCTGTACGACTACCTATTTCAATCTGATGAGTTAAGCACCTATTCCAGGTTCTTTTGATTAAGCAATTTTATTTATTTAATTATTCAATCTGTATAGCTACCTGTTTTGTACTTGTGACTCTGGGTATCTCACAAACTTTAAAACAACAAAATAACACAGCATAATACAGGAGAACAATAAAAAACACAATAAACCACTTCTCTGAGGAAGATGGGCAATTCAAAAATGTGAAAAATAAATAAAAACAAAAAAAGTTTTAAAATCAAATAAACATCAAAATTAAAAAAAAAACATAAAAATGCTACGTCTTGGAAGCACACCTTCTGTCATAACACATGCCCTCTGGAATAAGATCCTCTAAGAGATCTGTGAGGCTGCCAAACTATTGGAGGGTAATGGACAGAACAAATAATTTTGAGAAACAGAAAAAACAATGGCAACCAAGTCAACAGTCAGATAAAAGTCTGAGTCTGGCCCAGATCTGTAACCCGAGTATCTTAGACAAGACCCTCCCTATTATCATGAAGATGAAGGGAGGATTTCTACCTCTCCTCAAGGGACAGAAGAAGTGCATTCACACTTGGAAGATTCTGTTCCTTTAATCTTAAAATAAAAGTATTATTAGATTTTGGTTTCCTAATCTGCTCTACCTTGGAGGTCTGACATAATGTTTTCCAGGGACCTTGAAGACCTCATTTTTTATCTAAGCTTTTGCATTATCTATGCATTTCCCATTGTTATCTTTTTGCTCCTGATTGCTTCATGTCTATTTATTTCTGTGTTCTTTGCTTTGTAAAGCACTCAAGGCTGCTTAGAATCTGGCAATGTGCACATACAATAACTATTATTAATAATAATTGTAGACTGGAAGCAACTGGATTTATTTGATATGTAACTGAGAAAGGGTCACTAATAATTACCAAATTTAGAAATCTATAATCATGCACAACTTTGAAATAATTATCTTTGTATTTACAAATTATATGAATACTAGAGATATAAAAAGGCAAATCCATCATTTCTTCAAATTGTTTTCCAGAAATGTTGCTAACCGCTAAGTAAAGGTCATATCATTTTTTTTAGCTGAAATCTGGGTTCCAGGTTTTAAGTTAATGACACAGTCCAATCAAGAGGAAAGGCAACTGCTCCTTTTTTCAAAAGACCAAGAAAAAGAGATAGAATGTGTAGGAAATATTGGTCAGCCCACTATAAACAATTCACACTGTCAGTAACGAAGATGACTTTGATGGAGATAGGAGAGATCTGTTACCAAAGTGAGAAGAAGAAAAAAACATGTTTTCAGCCCAAACCATGCAGAAGAAATGTGACAGTGTCTCTCTCAGACAAACACCTCCTGACTGACATGAATATAAGAGGGGGAACATGTAAAGTTAGAAAAAAATCAGGTAGACACCCCCCAACCCCCAACCCCAAAATCAGTCTTGCCCGATTCTGTACTAAAGCCCATCTTAACAACAGTAGTTTTAGTTTTCGGGTAGAGTTGAATTTTTGATTTGGCTTTCTTAAAATGACTAAAAAAAACCCCTCAGGAATTGATCTAGAGTCTGCTCAAATGTTTCTTGTAATCTTCTGGAAAAAATAAAACAATACTGGCTTGCAACTATTTGTGGGATCTCTTTCAAATAATGTAAGTTTTTCCCAAATTGCTTTGCTAACCTTATATCATGGCAATCTTCATATATATTTTGTTCTCTGTATCCACTGCCCCATCTTATACCCAACAAAATCAATTAACATCTTTTATTTCTTCCCCATTTCCATAGCCATGTCTACATGCTTTCATATTAACCCTGCATCAAACCTTGATGTGTTAACAGATAATTTCGCTTGCTGATATTTCTAAAAAATATGTGTTTTACATTTGTCAGGCATTTAATGATTTCCAGTAATTAAGAAGTAAGTTAAAAATAATAAAATGTCAATAACAATGCATGAAAGAATATGGACTTGTGTATTTATATGCATGTGTAGCTGTGAAAGGGATTATGAACGGTTTCATAGCAAAATCAAAACTTGCAAGGAAAATAATTCAAAAAAATTCAGAGAAAGGCAAAGTAAGTTTAGAGGCTACAATATGCCTCTTATACAATTTGCATTAGCTGTTTTTGTATGCTCAATCTTGAGAGCAAGAAACCCACCCACTATACATCTTCTAACAACAGATGGTTTGCCCAAAAATTATGTTATTTCAACATAACAGTCCACAATTTTTAAAAGTATTCATTATTCATTTGTATGATTAGCCTTATATCTATAGCATGTTTGGGGCATTTTGCTGTATCAAAAGGAGAATTTTAAATGTTGGTTCTTTTTTTCTGGTAGAAAGAGTATTAAAAATAACCGACAGCAGATACATCAAAACCAAAAATGATATTCAGATAAACATAAAAGCTAGTTAGAGATAAATTAATTTGTACTTATACAAGAAAAGAATATTGAATATGTATTTGAAATAAGTTTTTAAATATTCTACTTAAGACCTCCTAGAATCTTAGATCATAGGGCTGTAAGGGACTTTGCAGATCTTCTAGGTCAAATCCCTACCCAAGGCAGGAATCTTTATACCATACCAGACAAATGGCTGTCCAATCAAAGAACCATGATCAATTAATTGCCTTTTCTTTTTTATTAATGCATTTTCTGACATTATTTGGGGGCTAATAAATAACAGTATGTAATATCTTTGAACTCAGAACATCCTTTACAAATCTTAGTATCAGGTGCAACTTACTGGTTGTACCTTAAATTATTAATCAGTTAATGTTCGTTCAATTTGCTTATATATATTAAAGAAGAACTGTCTGGAAATTCAAATCATATGAAATTGCACTATATTTTCTTAATTCTCAGAGTTAGGGGCTACATATACATTTAATTTTCCAACAGATAGACAGGTTTATCCATAATTTCAATTGGGAAAACGTGACAATCCTAGACCAGGCCAAATCTAAAAATGCCAGGGAATTTCTAGAAGCCTGGCACTTTGACAAATCAGCCATCAATAGACACATACACATTAACAACATCTACAGACTATGCAAAAGAGATAATTAACCAACCCAAAAAAGAAAAAGACTTCCCTCCACCAGTAATCAGCATTCAGATCAGCATAATTAACTCCAAGGTCAATTTTGGACCAACAATCTCGTCTTGAAAGTCTCAAGTGATGAAGCTCCCACAACTTCTGAGGGCAAGCTGTTCCATTGGTTGATTGTTCTCACTGTCAGAAAATATCTCCTTATTTACAGGTTAAATCTCTCCTTGTTCAATTTCCATCCATTATTCCTTCTCTGGCCTACAGGTGCTTTAAAAAATAGCTTGACCCCTTCCTCTCTGTGGCAGCCCCTCAAATAGACTATCTATGCCCAGTTCCTGCAACCCTTCATCATATGTTTTAGTCTGCAGTCCTCTAATCATCCTGGTTGCTGTTCTCTGCACTTTTTCTAGAGCCTCAACATCTTTTTTATAGCATGGTGACCAAAACTGGATGCAGTACTCTAAGTGGTTGTCCACTAAGACTCCAAGTTCCCTCTCACAGTTACTGCTATTCAGCCTGGGTTCACCCAGTCTATATCTGTACTTTTGGTTTTTCTTCCCTAAGTGTAGTTTACTTTTCTCTACATTGAATTCCATTTTGTTAGATTGGGCTCAGTGTCCAAGTCTGTCAAGATCCATCTGGAACCAGTTGAGTATCATCTGCAAATTTGATAAGTTCTCCTTCTATTCCCTCATCTAAGTTGTTTATGAAGATAATGAAGAGTACTGGGCCTAAGATAGAACCTTGTGGCACCCCACTGCTTACTTCCTTCCATGTAGACTTAGACCCATTAAGGACTACTCATTGAGTACAGTTTGTCAGCCAGTTGCGAATCCGTCTGGAGGTGATTCTATCTATCCCACTTTTTCCTAGCTTCCCAAGAAGTAGTTTGTGGTCTACTTTGTCAAATGCCTTGCTGAAGAGTCCAAGTATATTATGTCCACAGTATTTTGCTGGTCTACTAATTCAGTCACTATGTTGAAAAATGAAAGATTGGTTTGGCATGATCTATTTTAACAAACCCGTGCTGACTGCTAGTTATTATTTTACTTGTTTCTAGATGTTGGCAGATTTTTAAAATTATCTTTTACAGTATCTTCCCAGGTATTGATGTTAGGTTGATTTGTCTGTAGTTTCCTGGGTCTGTTTTTTTCCCCCTTTTGTGAAGATGGGAACCACATCAGCTTTTTCCCAGTCCTCTGATAGTTCCCCATTGCTCCAGGATTTTTGAAAGATGTGGTGCAATGGTTCTGAGATGACCTCTGCCAGCTCCTTTAGAACTCTGGGGTGTAATCCGTCAGGTCCCGGTAATTTGTGTTCATCAAGATCACTCAGGTGTTCTCTTACTATTTTTTTTTTGCCTATTTTAACAATCAAGTAAATACCCCAAATCAAGAAACTGCCAAAGAGTCATTAGTAAACAGCCCAAACAAAGAACCATTAAAACCGCCTCTACCCACAGTCAGAAAACTTACCAGAATATAAACTGACAGCAAAGGGGCATTGGTCCTACCTGAACACTTCTTCTCAGGGAGCCGAAGGGAGAATCCAGAATGGGTAATCTCTAATTTCCTAGTTCTGCAGACCAAGTTGAAAAACCGAGGACACCCCCCCTGGTAACGGTCCCCAATTCTGAACGACATTGAAGCGAATTCAGCTGCTCCTTGTCTTCAAACAGATAGTTCATTGATACTGCGACAAAAAGGGACATTTCCTCCCTATTCCGACCTGACAGAATACAGGGTGGGACTAGATTCTCCCTTCGGCTCCCCAAGAAAAAGCGTTCAGGTAGGACCAACGCCCCTTCTCCACTGAGCCGAAGGGAGAATCCAGGATGGGACATACCAAAGCTGGCTGATGACTGTCCTACGGGTGGGAGCTGGATTGGTCAGAGGTCCCCACCTCTACATGCACACCCTACTGGACTCGTCTTCCAAAGGACACTTCCGCTGAGGCAAAGGAGTCAATTTTGTAATGTCTTATGAATGGGGTCACCGATGACCAGATCGCAGCTCTACAAATGTCCAGAATCGATGCCTGCGTTGCCCAGGCTGCGGTGGTCGCTGCAATTCTGGTTAAGTGTGCTGTGAACCTCATGGGCACAGGAAAGCTCTGTAACTCATAGGCCTTTGCAATGCAGGCTCTAAGCCAGCGACCTACTGCGGAAGGTGTCACCCTGAGACCTAAAGTTGACGGCTGAAAGGAAACAAACAGGGCTTCCGTCCTCCTAAAAGAAGTTCTTTCAATGTAAATACGGAGGGCCCTCCTAATGTCCAAGGTGTGCCATTTTCTCTCAAGTGCATGGATAGGCTCAGGGCAGAAATTAGGCAAAATCAACGCCTGTGAAGATGAAATAAGGAGTTCACCATGGGCAGGAAGGTAGGGTCCAACCGCAGACCCACCCTGTCTGCATGGAATACAGCTGGCCGAGGTAATGGCCACCAAGAATGACACCTTGCACGTGAGAAGGCGAAGGCAGACTTCACATAAGCATTCAAATGGGGGAGAAGTCAGTGCCTGCAGGACCTTAGGCAAATCCCAGGTGAGGTAGCGGTGGACCACCGGTGGCCTCAGATACGTGGCTCCCCTAAGGAAGGCTTTCACCGTAGGGTGTTGGGCCAGAGTAGTAGAGCCCTTGACCGAAATCACCGAGGCCAAGGCCATCAGCTGTCTCTTCAAGGTATTGGGGGCAAGACCTCTATCCAATCCGTCCTGCAGGAACTTTAATACCTTTGCAACAGAAACAACAGTGGGTTCCAACTGGTGACTAGCGCACCAACTGCAGAAAATCTTCCACGTTGCGTTATATATCCTGGTTGTGGAAAGTCTTCTGGCTGCCTGGATGGTCTGAATGACCTTTGTGGAAAACTTCTCCCATTTCAGTATCCCCCGCTCAAGCGCCAGACGGTCAACCAAAACCAGGCTGGATCTGGGTGCTCGATCAATGGGACAAGGTGCATTTGTCCAGGTTTATCGAGAACCCGTGCTCTCGAAGAATCCTGGTTGTCAACATCACATCCTCCTTCGCCTGGGGTCTGGAAGAAGATGCTATCAGGATGTTGTCCAAATAGCATTGGATCCTTATGGGTAAGGCTCTGAGGTGTGCCGCTACCACTGACAAGAGCTTGGTAAAAGTCCGAGGGGCTGATGACAGGCCGAACGTGAGAGTCCTGTATTGAAAATGGCGGCCGCCATAGCAAAACCTCAGGAACTGACAGTGGTTGGGGTGTTTGGGCACATGGAGGTAGGCCTCCATCAAGTCTAACAAGGCCAAAAAAATCTCCCTCCCGCAGTCCCTCTAGAATGGAGTGGAGAGAGTGCATCTTGAACCTTCGGTAGATTAGATGTCTTGTTATTTTTAAAAATGAATCTTGGTAGATATTTTTTCATTTTGTATTATGGGTTTGGTTCATTAACTTCCATTTGTTAGCAGTATTGCAAAATTTTATAATAACAAAATGCTGTTTTTACTGCAAGTGAAGACAAAATTTCATATGGCACACACTTTATGCCTGAAAATATAACTGGAACATAAAGAATTGAATAAATAGTTTTCACTAATATACTCTGGATTGTTTTACATTGTACTCAAAATGGGAGTTGGTTCTTACCTGATACGCCCCTTCTTGGCGAACCGCGAGAGCATCCAGAGAGTGGGAGGTGCTTCTGAGTCCTCTTCTCACAGGCTGAGCTTCAATTGAGGAGTTCTCCGCCCCCTCACGTGGCTCCATGCAGCCAAAAACGTTTCTGGCCTCAGTCTCCCTCCGCCCTCCCCTCCACTGGAAGGCGCCGGGGGGGGGCGGTGGAAGCCAGCTGCTTCGCCACAAGGTCTGAGAAAATGGGTGGGGCCAGAATGACCTCGGCCTCCACCATGGGCTGCTTGAATATGGAGTCCTCTGGGGCCTCCGAAGTGGAGGGGAGGGCGGAGAGAGACTGAGGAAGAAGGCCAGAAACATTTTTGGCTTTAAACAGAAGGGATTTAAACATGTGGGGCTTGAACAAACCCACAAGTGGGGGTTGGTCAGGGGAAAGCCCCTCATCTCTCCCTCGGTCAGTTCTCCCTCTAGGAGGGGCTCGCTGTAGCGGGAAGATCCCATCCAGGATTCTTCTTCCACTTCCCTAGGATAGTCAAAGGCCCCTTCCTCCTCCTCCTGGTCCCTTTCCAGAAGAGGGCTATCCCTCTGTAAGAGTACCTGACCAATAGGAGGATCCGATCCTGGAAGGGATCTGATGGACAGAGACTCATGTCCGGGGGCTCTTGGGGAGGAGCCGGGTCTGGACATCTGTTGCAGCCCCTCCGCAATACCTTGGCGGATAGCCAGTTCCATCCAAGCTTTGATGTCAGCTGGAACCTCCATTGTGGAAGGATCCCCTTGGCGCAGACCAGCGGCCATAGGCGTGAAGGTGGCTTCAGGAGTCCGTCTGGTTGGTGGTCCCGGGGCCTGATGACCCTGAAGGGAGCTGCGCCTGGAAGAAAGGTCTAGAGGGGGGAGTTGAGTAGAAGTGGAGGCTGGAGGCACCTGTGGTGACCGCCTGGAACGCCTATCAAACTCCTTTCCCAAGGCCTTATGGCGTCTTGCTGAGAGGCCTTGGAAGGTTCCGTAGCCTGCCTGTGCAAGTGGTAAGACTTTGATTTAGCCTTCAAAGAAGGGCGTTTAGAGGAATTGTCATCTGCCATTTTAATAAATGAAAATGTATAAAGTTCACTAGAGGCGGTTGGCTCGCCTAGAGTTCGGCCTACGACCAAGGCCGGGTGATCTTCGAGCTGGCCCACACACCCCTTTGGAATTTAGTATGAACTATGAAGCCAGAGGAAATTACTTGAAGACAGTCAAAGGATATGAATATACAAAAAGGTATTGTATATGTGATATTATTATTATTATTATGCATATATATATATATTATTTTTTAATATAAAAATCTTTTTTTATCTATTAGATATGATTGAAGATTAATCACAAGATTCTTTCTTCTGTCCTTTTTTTTATATATATAAAGTTAATAAATTGGACTGTACCACCGTGCAAACCAGAAAACAAAGGTTGGCTAAAGTAATGACCGAATTTGCTAAATGAACGCCTAAGGCCTGGAACAGAGAGGCCTAGCAGTATACCTCCAGACGAAGACTGAAGGGGGTGGGGACTGCTGGACTTCGCCCCGGGTGGAGCTGCGCGAAAGCCAACGAACGTGCCAGACCAGGTTGGTCAGAGTGGCACTCTAAAATAGAGCTCGAGACCCAGGGGGTCAGAAAGGAGCAGATTCAACCGCAGCAGCAAGAATAAGACAAAAGGCGCCCGACCACGAGGCGGCGCCAAGATGGCGGCCGCGACCTGAACTACCGTCGGGGCCTCTCAGGATGGAAGGGAGGGCTCCTCCGGCTAGCTCAGCATGCCTAGAGGGCTGTGAGGAGGAATTTAGCCCTTCCCTTAACGATCGGCGTTCTGGTGGGGGGAAAACCGGTGTCGCCCTCTGGCGCAGATTAAACGAGCTGCTGAGGCAGCGCGGAGGCAGAGACTGAACTGGTGGGGGGGCGCCGAAGCGCTGCGATCCTGCCCACTCAGGCCCCTAGGGACGAGGGAAAAACCTCCCCCTGGGTCAAAACCTTTTGCGCAGGGGCTAGGAAACGAAGCAAACCTGATTCCTTACAGAAAATGCAATGAGGAATGAAGAAACCTGGATCAGCCAAGAAGCCTATTTGCAAAACAGTCTGCTCTCTCAGAGGCTGAGCAAAAACTGGGGAACGCTGCATGGAGCCACGTGAGGGGGCGGAGCACTCCTCAATTGAAGCTCAGCCTGTGAGAAGAGGACTCAAAAGCACCTCCCACTCTCTGGATGCTCCAAGCGGCTCGAGGGAGAATATATATCTTCTAATCTGAAAATTACATAGGCTGGAACAGTTATTTTACATTAGAATAGCTTACTTATACAAGAGATAAGAAATAAAACTACAGTTCAAATGATGAAATCACAACCATTAATATACTAGGCCAGAGATGGCAAACCTTTGCAGCCCAAACTGCAACTCAAAGCCCACTTATTTAATAACCTGAATACTGAAGTTTTACTACCTAAAATAATAATAAACAAGGCAGTTCAGCTAATTGTTCTAAGAAACACGTGATAAATGCACTTTTATGCCTCTTCATTTTTTTGCTTTTGAAATATTACGTTTAGCAACAATAAAAAAGAAAAACTTTTGTAATATCATTTCTCCCTTTCCCTCCCTCTCTTTCTCTTTCCCCCTTTCTCTCTCTCTTTCCTTCCCTGTCTCTCTTTCCTTCCCTTTCTCTCTCTCTCCCCCCAAGAGGAGGGAAAGAGGACCCCTGAACTGGTGCTGGGAATCCCAGGAGCAGCAATGACAATCAGCTGGTCTGTGGAGAGCCGAACACCAGCTAGCCAGTGGGGAGGCAGTCAACACTGGCAGCTCTGCAGGAAAAGCAACTGACACTTGGGAGGCAGAAGCGAGCCCACGACGACAGAGATTTGCACTGTGACTCTGCGTCATAATGGGCTCCAGGAGGAGGGACCGCGTCACCCCCACTGGTAAGACGGTGAGAAACGTGATGGAGAAATGTGATGGAGCTGGGGTGACGGGGCGCATGCCCAGAGAGGGCTCTAAGTGCCACCTCTTGCACACATGCCATAGGTTCGCCACCACTGTACAAGGCTATTTAAAATCAAAATCAGCCAATAAGTAAGCCATCAGTTATATCTCAGGTCCTTGGAGAAGAGTTTTCATCAAAAGCTGAATTACAGATGGACTGAAATTTCCATTCATTTCCTATTGATTGTAGAAAAGCAAAGATGATAAGAAGGAAAGATAAATAAAATTTAATGAAGGTGAACTATTCAAATTAATGTAACAGTTAAAGTGTGAAGGCAAATTGCAAAGTTATAGAAAATATTATGTTAAAATTATCATTAGTTATCTACTGTAATATATTCAATATTTAGCTATAGATCTGTGCACTTTGTGAAAGAATTGTAAAAAATATTTCCCTAATGTACTAATTAAATAGGGATTCAGTGATGTTGCTCTTATCTCAAACATGTTTAATGGATACTAAAATGACCAACTAAGAAATTAAGTCAAGGACTATATTACACACCACACCACACTACCTAATTACCCCAAAATATTTAACTATTTGTATTATTTCCTCCCCCCCACTTACATCATTGTTTGTTATCACAAGTACTCCTATTAAAGCACTTTCAAGAATGTGATGTAATAGTCTTATCTGAATTCTATTTATCTGAGAAAGCGACCACAAAGTTGTCACATTTTTCCAGTATCCTAAAGGTACTTACTGATAATATAAGTCAAGAGGTCAAGTAAGGACATTCTAAAGAATTATTTTCACAACTTAACAAGGAATGGGAAACAATTCAAAGGCCTTTCACAGATATTTTCAGGATTTGGGTTACTGATGGGCCAACAACTACCCATAGTACCTGTAGATAAAGCCACCATGCCAAAGATATATGATAGCTGACACAGTGTTTGAAAAAGTCAAGCCAGCAGCGTATCTCCCTTTGCAGTTGCAAAGGGAGACGGAAAGTGGGAAAGAAACCTTAATTTCACTTCTCTGGTAATACAGATCCAAGTAAGAAGGCTGGGGACAGAGGAGCTCCTAACAGATTGATTTTCCCTCCTCTATTATTTCTTCACAAGTTGTCCATGTGTGATTTAAGAAAATAGGAAATAGGTTTACAGCATAAAAATAGTATTTGGAATAGAAGAGATGTGTGTAAAAGCTGCTTAGGAATAAGAAACTACAGAATGAAAACCTGCCTGCATAAACCCAAGCATAAGTTATAAGTTTATGCAAGGACCAATATGTTTACAAAAAAGAAAGCAAAGGTATGAGAAATACTGGTCAAATTTATACAACCCATACTGGAAATGAACATTTATTCTTACACTACATAGCTTTTTTCATTAAGCTAATGGGCCTTAATGGCAATGTTCAGCCATGCAGATTTGCTGTCTGTTTTCTACCATGAACTATAGTGAATCTTACTCATTTTTGGTTTCCAGTTAATTCAAAACCAAGTTGGCAAACATTTTCACAGCAATTAGAAGATACTAACAGATTCAGATCACAGGCTACAAAAAATATCAGCAGAAAACACAGATCTGCAGACTCATAGAGTGGAGGTAGAGGAATTGCAACCCTTTTAACAGTTATTTGCTGGCTGGCTTAATTTTTCTAATACTATACAAGCAACCTAGAAGTTCAATCAAAACTGGTACCTACATGTTGTAAAATCTGCCACCACAAATGGGTACTAGAGTTATGAAGCAAATGGAAAATACCTAAAATATTTTCTCTTCCCATAACCAAACAGCAATTTCCAAACAGTTCAAATTTTTTACACTGGAAATACTCCCTCACTCAATCTTTATCTATTAGGTTTAATGACTCCTAAAACCTAACTTTCCTTTTCCTTGTATATACAAACATTTAAAATATATAGTGCCCCCCCACAATCACCAAAGTATGCTGGCCGTTATTATTTTGCAAGAAAAGATTACACTTACCCAAAATGAAAAAAAAAACCATTGTTAATCTTAATAACAATCCCCTAGAATTTTCCCATTCCTTAAATTTCTCCAGCAGAGACCAGAACTGCATGCCTCAGAACAGAGACATCAAGGCAAGTGAAGAAATGCTAGCCATGACTGCAAGTCTTGCCTCATTTTTTACCAAAGGAGGAAGGGGGTTATTGTATGAAAAAGTGCTAGAACTATTATGACAAGTAAATGGGAACTCAGTGAAGAAGTAAGAATAAGACTCCAAATATCCCTTTCTTGACTTACTTTGGTATAAGAGGAGATAAAGACTCTTGGAGTTGGCTTTCAAGATTCTGTTATTATACCCTCTAACAGGGTGTCAAATTCACATCGTTATGGTGGCATGTGATGTATTGGGACTGCCCCCCCCTTCTCCAAACCGGGTGTGGTCAACACGTGACATATCCGGACTGTGGGCCGGGAGTTTGACAGCCCTGCCCTATAACAATAAAGGAGAGGCCCAATAGCCCTTACATTGCCTGTTCTAAGGTATGACCTGCCTCAAAGGGCTGACACACTTCCAAGCAATTTATCTTCAGGATATTCTCCAAACTCTCTAGATTACAAAAAGCACATGTCTGTTAATTTATACAACTTTGAGAAAGGCTCTAACTATTCTACAGCTTCTGCAGCACACAAAATTCACCAACACCAATAATTTTTCATTTCCTTCTGGACTTCTCTCTGGACCTTTGAAAACAGCAATGATTTTTACTGTTTCTGCTAAGCATCTCCATAGTCCAAAACATAGACTCTGTCATGTTACGTTCCAGAGGTCTTGTGGGAGATGTAGGATTGGTCAAAGATACAAATGAATTCGTCACTTAAAATTAGTAAGATATTATTCTATGTGACCTTGTCAGGCTCCCAAAATTAGTTTCACTGCAGAGCTGAGCATCATGAACACTTCATAGAATAGGTGAATATTTTGTACAAAGGATCTGGCCATTTGGGGATTCATGAATTCTGTCAGCCTCACATGGCTTCCTAAAACAGCATTAAACAGAAGTCTTATTTTAAATTCTTACTACAAAATAAACCTGCTACACTTTGGAGAAGTATATATCTTCAAAAATAAATAAATGTTGGGTCTAACTACTAAGCCAGTTTCTCCTTCTAATATTTATTTTGCCCTTTTGCAATTCTTAGCATAATCTCCACAACATTTCTGTCATAGTTCATACACATTATATCAATAGTAAATTATCCAAACAAGATTGATGATGCCCTAATAAGATAAAAAAGGCATGTTCATTAATTGCTATGAACACACTAGTAAAAGGACATTATGAATTAGTCTAAACAGAAGTGATATTTTCAATGAAAAAAAGATTATAGGAATGATCCCTAAGTACTACTGAATAGATACAGGCATCGACATTCCTAAACACAATAACACCAAAATCACACGTGTCATCATAACAGAAGCTCTGTCATAGTTATCTTGTAATGTTATACTCAAGTATGCATGTTTGTATCTGGATGTGCATTTTGTTACCTGCTCCCATCTTCTCTGGGCGCCTACTAAGATTAAGTTAGTAGGTTATTTATTTATTTATTTAGTAAGTAAGTAAGTTAGGGTAAATTGAGTCCTCTGACCCATTTGTATTTAGCAGACCTGGTGAATCTCAATCCAAATTTTTATGACTGACCTTTTGATTAAAATTAGTTATCCAAAATGAGTATTTATAACTTTTCAAAGAAGGACTGTATTATATTGCAGTCTTCAATAAATTTATTTAATCTGTTTAGTTTGTTAATGTTTACTTCTTAAAATATACTGTTCATTTTGAAAACAATGCCTGATTTTTAAAACAAATTTCCAATTCAATTGAGCCTATTTGCAGCAATTGACATTTAATTCCCAAACCGTGCTTTGAAACACATAGGAGTACAAATGTAGTATCTCTAATATTTCTATTCAATGTTTTAAAGAAGCTGCATCTTTTCCTGAGATCTCATGACTGTATTTCACAGCTACTGTGCACCACTATTTCTTCAAAGAATTGCAAAGAAATGTTACAATCAGAGTTCCTCATGCTTTGAATCCAAAATGCTGTACAGTTCTAGTAGACACTGGATATGTCAATGTCATTTTTACCACTGAGGCTGAAACCCAGAATAATGATGCATTTCTTACATTAAATGTTGTGAAAAAAAGGAAACAGAAAAGACTGATCTTTCTACAGTTCTACAACTATGGTGGTGATTCACTTGATATGTTTATTATAAGGACAATGTGATTAATCTTTTCACTTTTTTCCATTTTTTAGGAATAATGCATTGATAAAAATCCCGTTTAATTTCTGTCCTGCATAAATCCTAAGAGCCATGATGGCCCAGTGGTTAGAATGCACTACTGCAGGCTAACTCATTGGTCATTCCAGAAGTTCGATTCTGAGCGGCTCAAGGTTGACTCACCTTCCATCTTTTTGAGGTTGGTAAAATGAGGACCCAGATTTTTTGTAAACTGCTTAGAGAGGGCTGCAAAGCACTGTGAAGCGGTATGTAAGTCTAAGTGCTATTGCAATCTATTAACAGATACAGGAACAATGGAAAGAACAGTCAAGAGATACAAATAAAAGGCATATACAAAACAAAGCAAACAAAATGGTTAAAAAAATCTGAAACAGAGATTTACATATCCAGGAAATTACTAAAACAATATAATTTTAAGGATTTTTTAACTTACATAATCAGCAACCTGGGCTTACTGAGCAAAGAGTGGAGCCTACATTTTACATAACAAATAATTGTGTTTAAATGAAAATCACTGAAAGTCAGGAGATAACTTTAGTTGGACTGAAGAAATATTAGGGATTTTTTTTTTTTTGTGACAAAAATATTTCTGATTCTTCTTTGCTGCCTAGTTGGAAAATAAGAGAAGTCAGCAGGGATTTTCTTTATCCTGGTAGAAACCAGAGAGATTAGGTTTTCTGACTATTCAAAGAAACGCCCTTTAGGTTGCATTAGTATTGGCCCTAAAAATCACCTCAATTTGCATAAACATTTAGTTCAGACAGATTCACCATATGTCTGTCAGCACTTCCCCAACCCCTGGGCTCGATCTGATTGATATTCACCAGATTTTAGAACATGATAAAAGTCAACACTACAATTACAATATGATCCATATGGGGAAAATAATCATTTACAACCCTCTATTTAATTTTACCTGGCTTACTCATTTGATTAAATTATGCCAGATCATTAAATTATTGCTTTTATGATAATTTTGTTAATAAACCAGGATGTCTAATAACTAATTATTCAAACACTGAACTTTCTCTTTCCATAACAGTGGTCCATATTCCACAATATTCCAATGCGTGCCTTTTCGTGCTGAACTTTCTGTGATATTTGCTGCTGGATACAACTTTTAAACTTTGGATTTATTCACAAACGTTCTGCAATAAAATTTGCTCTTTAAGCAGTTTAAAGACCTTAATGGTTTAAATTACATGCCATTTCACAGATCATAGAAAAGCACTTTTTAAAACATGCATACATTTTATCGGAGTAAGACTTTATATACCCATATAGACTAAATATAAAGTTTTTAGTTATCTATGAAAATAATAGAAATGTTACAATACCTATATTACCTATAATAAAAGAGGCATTGGTCTTACCTGATACGCCCTTTCTCATTGGTAGCAAGAGAGTCCAGGAAAGGGTTAAACTCTGTCTCTTAGCTGATTGGACTGAGTCTGTCAAAGCTGCTTAGCTCCGTCTCTGTTGCCAGTCTTCCCCAGCTTTCGGAGAAGTCAACTTGACAGACCTGACATGCCTCTGTAAGTGGAATAAGAACAATTATCTCCCCCCATCTTGCTCCCCAAACCAGACATACCCAGGGAAGGGCTGGACTCTCTTGCTACCAATGAGAAAGAGCTTATCAGGTAAGACTAACGCCCCTTCTCCACTGTATAGCTGCGAAAGTCCAGGAAAGGGACATACCAAAGTTGGATTGTCCATGGGAGAGTTCAAGTCTGTCCTGAGCACCCTGCTCCATATACACCCGGTGAAGCACCTGTCTGCCAAGCGCTGCTTCCGCTGATGCAAACGTGTCTAGGTGGAAATGTGTGATAAATGGAGAAGGAGACGACCAAGTGGCTGCATGGCAGATTTCCTCAACCGAGGCTTGCATGACCCAAGCGGCCGTAGTGGCTGCACTCTATGTGGAATGAGCTGTCACTCCCTGGGGTAATGGAAGGGACCGGCTCTCATAAGCCCAAGAGATGCACAACTGGATCCACTTGCTCACGGTCAATGGAATGACTTTATTACCCTATGTGGCAGGCTGAAACGACATGAAGAGCCACTCCATCCTGCGGAAGGTAGAGGTCCTCGTAAATCCACAAGGCCCTTCGCACATCCACAGTGTGCCAAGCTCTTTGGAGTGACTACTCAATCTGCTTGTCCTCGGCCTTCAGGATTTCTTCTGGGTCAGTTGGTGCAGATGACACTGATGCCACCACTGGGCCATCCACTACAGGCACTTGAAGAATCTTGATCAGTTCTGGACCCATATTGTAAAACCTGCGGTCATTTGAAGTTATATTGGGCCCTGACCCTGTTGAGTCCAGTTGTTTGTGGACCACATTAAGAAAAAGCCTAGGTGATGGGACTACCTGCGCCCGCATGGTCAGCTCAGAGAAAAGCTTATCAGATTGAACAGGTGCTTCTCCCACTGGTTCTTCGACATCCGTCTCTGGCCCCAATTGGGCCATGTTCTCTGCTTTGAACAATAAGGATTTAAATAAGGTGGGACAAAACAGCCCGGTAAATGCCAGATGATCAAGTAATAATCAGAGAGGTCTGATTCCCTCTGTTCCTCTTCTCCTGCAAGAGAGGATTGGCTGTACTCTGAATGACTGGGTGAGCAAGACTCCTGTAAGCCAGACCATACCCTAGGCAGGTGTGTTGGCACCTCGGCTGAGACCAAAGACAAGTCAGATGCCACAGAGGATGGCCTCTTGAGTTGCTGAATTCCTTCAACTATCCTCTGCCTGATTGCCTTGGTTGATGCCCCCCAACGCTGGAATATGCGGCTGGAACTCTCAGGTAGGCCTATTGCCAAGCGGGCCAAATCCCCCTGCTGATCTCCGGCTGCTGTGAATCATGCAGCCACGATCTCCACGCCTGGGGCCATAGCTCCCAGCACTATGCTGAAATGGCCGAAGCCCTCCCCGCCATTTTCTTCAACGTGTGGAGCAAGAGCCGCCCTGCATGATCCAAGAATCTAAAAACTGTTGCTTAACTGCAATGCAAGAGAGGCAATTAACACGTCCATCCTGGCTGAGGGAATGAGTCAAAAGCTGGGGAAGACCAGCAACAGAGGCGGAGCTTTGACACTCAGTCCAATCAGCTAAGAGACAGAGTTAACCCTTTCCTGGACTCTCGCAGCTACACAATGGAGAATATGGACTGAATCAAAATCTTTCCCCAACACTAAATTAATAGGTAGGGATTAGTAAAGGATTTTTTCCCATTATAATAGTTCTAAAATTCTATTTTTTTTATAGAAGTAAAATATCGACATCAATCACTTTACATAGTACATAATATTTATATAAAAATCAGCAGCCAGAAAAATATCACTAAGAAATGAAACCTGTTATGCATGGGAATTGTACCATGCTCTTTTTGGATCAGGATTGTAGATTGGAAGTGGTTCTACATTCAACTTAGTTTTAAAAAAACAAACAAAGCAGCTTCCGTGATAAGTGTGCTTTTTATTGCTTATTGTTGGTGCACCAAATGCCACATCAACCTCAACAGAAGAAAATCTATCCTATCCTATCCTATTTCCATTCCATTCTCCAGCCTTCATTATTTAAAATCAATTCAATGCAATGAACAAATCTAAGACTCCTTCTACCTATCTACCCCAACAACAATTCTGTAAGGCGAATTGGACTGGAAGAGAATGAATGGCCTATTATGGTGCCCCAGGCTGGATTTCACGGCAAGACTAGAACTCTCCTGTATTCTAGCTTGGTGCCTTAGCCACTAAACCAAACTGGCTCTACAAATAAAAATAAAAGTTTTGTTTAAAAATAAGAACACTATCACAACCTCATTTGATATTTAAAGGTTTGCAGTCAATTTTGAACAATCTGAAGTGCTAATACTTGACCTTTTAAAGCCATTACATTTGGCAACTTGTCTGTGCAATGCAGTGAGAACAAGTCCAGAGGTTTTTCTTCTTGAACTTCAAGATTTGCACAGAGATTGTGCCTGTTTGGATAACTCCTGCCACAATAATGTCTGCCTACTGCAATTTACTTAGCACCAATCAACAACTTCTATTCTCTCAAATGTTGAGCTTGGTTACTTTGAATTACTGATTTAGATTACTTCTTTCATTCTATATACATATCTATACTCCATATTCCCTTTCATAATGGGCAACCTTATGCAGACCACAGAAACAGAGTAGGAAATAGCAAACCAAAGAAATTAAAAACATGGTATATACATTATACATGGCATATACAAAAATAAAACAGAACAAAACATGTAGCTAAAATTAGTTAACATCAAGTTGATTCATCATACGTCTCCAGGCCTTTCTATCATAGAAATCATCCATGCTTCTAAAACATCTCTTTAATGATTTATGCATTGTCTTTAACTACCACCTCTTTCTTTTTTATCAGTGCAATCCAACCCAAGTCTTCTTCCTTTTGGTCAATTCATTCTCCTTTTATGTCTTTTCTAAACTTTGGTCTTCTTCATTTTCTCTGTATAATATGACAAAACCAACTCAAAGTTTATTTTTTATACCATGATTCACTTTTATATTAAATCGCTCACTTTAAAGCACCCTTTAATTTTTAACCCTATCTTTTTACTTTAACATACAAATTTCTTTTTCTTCTATCATACTTGAACCTCATTTTCATATAAATATTTATACTCCATAAACCACTACAAATCTATCCAGATTATAGCAGTATATAAATGACAGAAACAAAATAAACAACACCAGCAGCAACAACAACTCTTATATATAACTATTTTTGACAAACATTCATTCCTTGCAACAAATCACATGCTATCTTACTAACCTTCTATCAACACTGGCATGTTTTAAAATTTCACCATCTCTTTTCCCATCTCTAGTATTCATTCACCCAAGCTATTTTTTCATCATTTATGTATAACTTGAAATCATTTACTCCATTTTTTCTGCCAAACAGAAATACCTTGTTTTCTGATCCATTCATTTTCAGATCAATACTCCCCCTAACATCATAAATACTACTGAACATGTTCCTGAAAACATTTCAGTTCTCAGTGAATAATATAGCATCATAGGTGTACAAAGTAACACTTACATTTTACATCCTAAACCAACAGAATTTTAACATCATCTCAAGTTTTCCCAATACATTAATCTACAGTCATGGGGAAAAGTAAGCACACTCCATTGAAATTTTTAACTTTGACATATTTCAATATTTAGAGATGATATTCATTCCAACAATATTGACAAAGGAGATATCATATAACAAATATCAAGCACCACTTACATTTGGTAGTACATTCTATAATTTAAATAAAGAAAAATGCAAATTTTTCTTTATTTAAATTATAATTTTGCCTGTGGAAAAAGTACACCTCTATACTGACCACTACCACAAATACCTAAAATTAGAATCAGGTACACCAGTTCAGATGCAAATGATTAAAACACCAACGGAGAGGATGCAGGAGGAACTATAGACTGCCTTATTTAAATCTTGGAATTTTGTTTGATTTGCTCTTTGTTGTTGAAATATATGCTACCTCTATGCCTGGGATAGTTCTCTGAGGCCTTCAGAAGTTAGCAATAAGGAAGCTAGGTTTTATTTGGGCAGTTGGCTGGGGCGTGTTTGGGCTGGAGGTATCACAATCCAGCCAAGCACCTGGACACAAACAGACCCTCCAATACCTCCAGCCCAAACACGCCCTAGACAGCTACCCAAATAAAACCTAGCTTTCTAATAAATAATTATCGGCCATTCACAAGAAACCAAGCTGCATTAAGAAACTCCAATGCACAAAACACAATGTTGCCAACCAATCAAGAACACAGCAACTCCAAGATCAATAAAAACAGACCTAGACTCCCAGCCAATCAGGATGAAGAAAAAAAACCATTCAAATAAAGCAGAAATTCAAACAAAAAATGGCTGCCAAGCCTGACACACGAGATTAAAAAGAACCCAATACACAAGCCTGAGGATTGCAGATGAGATTCTGCTGAAACATCGCTATAATAAAAGCACAAATATTAAGACGTGGGAATGAATATATATATGGCATTCAGCTTTGTTCGGGTATTTTCCCACGTCATTGTAGTTGTGCTTTTAAAGTTGTAGCAACGTTTCGGCAGAATCTCATCTGCCATCATCAGGCTTCTGTCAGAAGAGATGAGATTCTGCCGAACGTTGCTACAACTTTAAAAGCACAACTACAATGACGTGGGAAAATACCCGAACAAAGCTGAATGCCATACATATAAGTACCCGCGAAAACTTAAGAAAATATCTATATCTATATTTATATCTATATCTATATATATCTATATATATCTATCTCTATATATATGTTTTCTGAGGTTCTCGCGGGTATTTGTATGTGGATTTTTGGTTGTTCGGGTTTTCTCCCGCGTAAGATTCGAAGTATCTAGGCAACGTTTCGATGAAGTCTCATTCATCATCTTCAGGCTTCTGTCTTCGGCTCTTGCTTCTCAGACTGATGTGAGATTGCAGCTGCTTCTTCCTTTTAACTGCTAGTGGGGGTGGGACCTGATTGGGTGAGGGCTTGGCTGTGTTCTGATTGGGTGGGGGTGTGTTCTCATTGGCAGGGGGTTTGGCTGTGTTCTGATTGGTTGGAGGGTTGGCCGTGTTCTGATTGGTTGGAGGCGTGTTCTGTTCAGGTGGGGGCTTGGTTGTCCTCAGGTTAGTCTTAGTTGCTGGGGGATTTGAGTTGGTGAGCTGTGATCTTGCTGTTTGGCTTCGAGTTTGTGGTCGTGCTGCATCTTCATAGTGGGTGTCGGTTTGCTTCGTGTATGGCTCAGAGGGGTTTGAAGTGGGTAGTGATGCAGCTGCAGTGCGGCTTCTGGTCTGTGGTTGTGTGTCATCTTCTGAGTGGGTGTGAGTCTGTTTTCTACATGGAAGTGTGGTGGTGGCATCTTGTGTGGCTCTCATGGGTGTGGGTCTGGTGTCATTCTTCGTGTTAGGTACTCGTCTGTTCATGAGGGCGGGTTTCCAAATGGCTGGGAGGCGGGAGGTGTCATCTCGTTTGTTCATGCTGTGTGGGCGTTTTTCTATCTCTATGGCTTCTCTGATTATTCTGCTGTTGAAGTGTTCGGTTTTGGCGATGGTTCTGGTATTTTTAAAGTCAATCTCATGTTCTGTGGTTTTGAGGTGTTGGACCAGGGAAGAGGTCGTTTCTTCTTTTTTGATGGAGTTCTTATGTTCTTCAATACGTACACTTATTCTTCTGTTCGTTTGTCCAATGTATGTGGCGGGGCAGGCAGTGCAGGGGATTTCATATACTCCTTGGTTTTCTAATTCGATTTTGTCTTTGGGGTTTCTTAGGATGGTGGATATTTTTCTGTTTGTGCAGAATGCTGTTTTAATGTTGTGTTTTTGGAGGATCTTGCTGATTTTGTCTGTAGTGCCTTTTATATATGGGAGGAGGGCTTTGCCATTTTCTTGTTCTCTGTCTTGGATTTTGGTTGGGGTTTCTTTTTGGATTAGGTGGGTAATCTTCTTTCTTTGGAATCCATTGGCTGTAAGTACGTTGGTGAGAGTTTGTAGTTCGGTTTTTTGGTGTTGTTCATCGGCTAAGCATTTTGTTCTGGAGATGAGTGTCTTGGCTACGGAATTGATCTGTGCTGGGTGGTGGTGTGACAGTGCATGTAGATAGCGGTTTGTATGTGTTTTCTTCTGGTAGACGGTGTGTCCTAGGGAGCCATTAGATCTTTTGTATACCAAGACATCTAGGAAGGGAAGTTGATTGTTGGCTTCTGTTTCCATGGTGAATTGTATTTTGGGGTGTAGGCTGTTGAGGTGTGTGAGGAAGTTGTTCAGTTTTTCTTTTCCGTGTGGCCAGATTATGAAGGTGTCATCTACGTATCTGAGCCAGAGTTTGGGTTTGTGGTCGTATTTTTCTAGGGCTTGTGTTTCAAAGTGTTCCATGTAGAGGTTTGCGATGACAGGTGAGAGGGGTGATCCCATGGGTGCTCCTTCTATTTGTTTGTATTTTTGTCCATTGTAGGTGAAGTATGTATTGGATAGGCAGTGGTTGGTCAGATCTAGGATGTGCTTGGGGGGGTTGTATTTGTTTTGGATGGCTGTCAAGGCTTCTTTTATTGGCACTTGGGTGAAGAGGGATATGACATCGAAGCTTACTAGTAGGTCGCTGGGTTGTAAGTTTTGTTTCTTTATGATCTCGATGAACTCGAATGAGTTTCTTACGTGTGAGTTGATGGATTCTGCATAGGGTTGTAGTTGTTTGGCAAGAAATTTGGCCAGGTTTTGTAGAGGTGAGCCTATGGAGCTGACTATTGGTCTGAGTGGGGTTCCTTCTTTGTGTATTTTGGGGAGACCATAAAGCTTGGGGCATCTGGATGATTTTTCTCTGGGTATGATTCCTTGCTGGAATGAATATATATATGGCATTCAGCTTTGTTCGGGTATTTTCCCACGTCATTGTAGTTGTGCTTTTAAAGTTGTAGCAACGTTTCGGCAGAATCTCATCTGCCATCATCAGGCTTCTGTCAGAAGAGATGAGATTCTGCCGAAACGTTGCTACAACTTTAAAAGCACAACTACAATGACGTGGGAAAATACCCGAACAAAGCTGAATGCAGTACCCGCGAAAACTTAAGAAAATATCTATATCTATATAAATCTATATATATATATATCTATATATATGTTTTCTGAGGTTCTCATTCTCACTTTTCATTCATTTTAAGCCACAATTTTCCAACACATTGCCACGCATGATTAAAGCTAATTCCAGATATTAAATTTAAGGCTAATACCCTATAATGTTTCACTTCTGGTATCTTTCCTTTTGTAGGAAGAAATAACCAAGACTTTCTCACAATTGGCAGGCATTAGTTGTTTCACAGTGAGATGGGTGGCAACCAAATTTTGTAAATAAATATAAGTTAAAAAAAGACCTCATATAAATTTAGAAAGTAAATAAATAAAATAAAAACTACACTTCATAGACAAGTTGCAGAGTCACTCCAAAAGCAAACTACATCGATATTTTAACATTTTTGGGGTGACACCATCCATATCTGCAATCTTCTTCAACAATTTTGAAAGCATCTATAATTTCTTTTTCAGGATACGAATATTGATAGCATTCATTTCAATTTCACTCTCTGATATATCATTATTCATATTATTCAATTAATCCTTCCCAACAAAATGTGATTTTCCCTGAATAATTTTACTGCTTTTATTTTTAATTTCATTCAATCTGTTGGAGGATTCTTATGTAGTCCTCTCCATTCTTCCTCAAAGCAGTGTTTATTTCTATTAAATTATATCCTTTTCTGTATCTTAATTTTTTAAATGTTGGTATTTCAACTATTTTTTACACCCTGATTTCTTCATGCACATTATAAATTATCTTTCTCTCATCCTCATTTTTGCAGCTATCATCCTCTTTTACATATTGTTTCTTATCCACAGCCTTTCATTTCATTATTGCGCCAAGCATCTTTTTTCATACTTCCACTACTGTTACTCCATACATTTTTGTGTCACTCTATAATACAATTCTTTTCACTGTTTAAAGCATTTTCCCCATCAACATTCCTTACTTTCACTTTCTATTGTCTGGAATATTAATCATATTGAAATATTTTGTCATATATTGCTTTCTCTTCCTGTAATTTTTACTCTTTTTTCACTTCTTTCCTTTCCAAGTCATTTTTTGTCCTCATGGTGAAGCCTAACCTTACCAAAAAATGACATGTTCCACATTCAGAATCTCTCATCACCCTTGTATCCGTCATTAATTCTCTTAACCTTTCATCATAAAAAAATCAAAATATTCATGACTTATTCCTTTACCACATATGTGTATGAATAAAATTATGATTAATTATGAACATGGTTTAACTTATTCAAAACAAACAGTTTTCTTTCTAAGTCATCATGCCCATTTATGTTTGGATCTCCAAACAACCCAATCACCTTTTTTGCAGTCCATCCATACATTCATACATTCATGTCACCTGAGTAATTTTTAAACCAGATCACATCTACTGCATAATTTTCCCCATATCCTATCTCTGATACTTTTATTGCCACAATTTATTGGTATACAACATGCAATTATCATTAACATATGAATTTCTACAGCCTAGGGACATCAATCCATGCCTTCCAATCTTTCAATATACAGCAACTATATCTATAATTAAAGTCAACTGCACAAGATCAGGCCATTTCCGAAGTATAGGTAATCCAAGATTAATGGCAATAATTTGGACCAAGAACTCTTGTCACTAAGCTACACAGCTGTAAAGAGCAACATTACATAACTGTACTGATTCATGACATGGTTACAATGACATTTGTGTTCTCCTGCTGGCTTTCCCATTAACTTTGGTTGTCAGAAGCCAGCAGTGAAGGTTCTTAGTGATCATGTGATTGTGGGACACTGTGACCATTATAATTGAAACGCAGTTGCCAAGTGCCCAAATTGTGATCAGGTGGCCACAGGAACACTGCAACAACTAAACTTTCTCAACTAAACTTTGAGAAAAAGCCATGTGTCTCCTTATTCAGCACCATAGCTTCAAATGGTTGCTGAACAATGGTCATTAACAGAGGATTACCTATATTGCATAATTCCTCTCTTAATTTCACAGACACAACATGCCCATTTTTCTTTTTAATTTCATTGATTTATTTATGATTCTTACTATCTCTTTCTCTTACATTTCAAATCATTACTACTACACATTACCATTATTCCCAGCTGGGACAACAGGTACAGACTTTTAGCACTTAATTTTAACCAAACCACGCTTTGGTTAATCAAGACTTTGTCAGGAGACAGGATTTATGATAAGGAAATTGCGAATGCCAATATGCATGATATTTTCTATTTATAATACAAACTTTTAAAATAATACTAAGACCTTCCATGTACCAACTCTAATAATATGAACACTATTTATAATGTTGGGGTTTAATGAGTCTCTAAGTAGAAAATCTAGGATTGCAATTCATCTGCCAAGAAACCACTCTTAGTATATAGAAAATTCATTTTCAGTCTGGAATTAAACCAGATTAAATATACAGAGGAATGTACCCTTATGGCAACTACAGTTCAATTATTTTCTTCAGAATAAACACAATTTTTATTCCAATCGCAATTTGTCTGATAAAGAACTTAAAGTATCCATTACACTTGTTCACATGAAGTATTGTCAAATTTGAGGATTTATTGAGGTGAAACAGCTTTATTCTCCAGCATGCCTATGGGAGAATCCACACATATGGGACATACTAAAGCTGGCAGTACTCAGGGGTGGGATTCTACTGATTCTGTCCACTTCTGTAGAACCAGTTGCTCTGAAAAGCAGCAAACAGAGAGCATACATAGAACCGGTTCTATGCCTGCTGCTGTTTTGGCCCACCTGCCCTCCTGGGCTTACCTGATGTTTATTTCCTGCTTTTTCAACCGCAGCTGCTTTGTGCAACACAGCTGCGGTTGAAAAAAGAGGAAAAAAAGTGCTTTTTCAACTGCTGTGCACCCATGCGCAGCACTGCTCAGCTGTCCAGGCAGCTAACTGACAACGATATACACGCGCGCGCAAAATGTAAAATCACTGAACCAGTAGTTACACCGTTCGGATCCCACCCCTGGCAGTACCTATGGGCAGAAAGAAGTCTGGTCCTGTGAACCCCGTCTGTATGTACTCGTTGTAGCACTCTTCTGCTGAAGGCCGCCTCTGCTGAGGCATATGTGTCCAGTTTGTAGTGCCTTATGAAAGGAGATGGGGAGGACCACATCGCCACCCTGCAGATGTCCTCAAGTGAGGCTTGCATCACCCAGGCAACTGTGGTAGCTGCACTTCTTGTTGAATGGGTAGTTACTTGTCTGTGTATGGGAAGAGCCTGAGTCTCGTAGGCCTTGACTATATAAGCCCTGATCCAACGGCCTATGATCGATGATGAGACTTTGGTAACCATGGAAGATGGCTGAAATGAGTCAAACAGGGTTTCAGTTTTGCGATACGTTGATGTTCTTTTGATATATCTGCAGAGTGCCCTCCTTACATCCAGCTTGTGCCATCTGTGCTCCATATCATGAGATGGAGTAGGGCAGAAGTCGGGTAGGACAATTTCCTGAGCCCTATGAAAGTGGGAGATGATTTTAGGGATGAAGGAAGGGTCCAGGCACAGAACTACCCTGTTTGTGTGGAAGGTACAGAGTTGTTCTCGGATGGAAAGAGCCGCCAACTTCGATATGCACCTGGCCGAGGTGATGGCCACTAAGAACAGATAACAGATAATCAGAGTTGGAAGGGACCTTGTGGGTCATCTAGTCCAACCCCCCATCCAAGCGGGAGACCCTACACCATTTCTGACAAATGGCAGTCCAATCTCCCCTTGAAAGTCTCAAGTGATGGTGCTTCCACAACTTCCGAGGGCAAGCTGTTCCACTGGTTGGTTGTTCTCACTATCAGAAAGTTTCTCCTTATTTCCAGGTTAAATCTCTCCTTGTACAGTTTCCATCCATTATTCCTTGTCTGGCCTATAGGCGCTTGACCCCTTCCTCCCTGTGGCAGCCCCTCAAATATTGGAAGACTGCTATCATGTCTCCCCTGGTTCTTCTCTTTACTAGACTAGCCAAGCCCATTTCCTGCAACCGTTCATTGTATGTTTTAGCCTCCAGTCCCCTAATCATCCTGGTTGCTCTTCTCTGTACTTTTTCTAGAGTCTCGACATCTTTTTTATAATGTGGTGAACAAAACTAGATGCAGTATTCTAGGTGTAGTCTTAATAAGGCTTTATAGAGTGGTATTAGTACTTCCCTTGATCTTGATTGTATTCCTCTGTTAATACAATTTAGGATTGCATTAGCTTTTTTGGCAGATGCTGCACACTGCTGGCTAATATTTAGCTGGTTGTCCACTAAGACTCCAAGATCCCTCTCACAGTTACTGCTATTGAGAGCCTGGTTTCACCCAGTCTATATGTGTACTTTTGGTTTTTCTTGCCTAAGTGTAGGACTTTATTTTTTATCTACACTGAACTTCATTTTGTTAGATATGGTCCAGTGTTCTAGTCTGTCAAGATCCATCTGGATCTTGAGCCTATCTTCTTGGGTGTTAGCTATTCCTGCCAGCTTAGTATCATCGGCAAATTTGGTAAGTTCCCCTTCTATTCCCTCATCTAAGTCGTTAATGAAGTTATTGAAGAGTACTGGGCCTAAGACGGAACCTTGTGGCACCCCACTACTTAGTTCCCTCCATGTAGACATAGACCCATTAAGGACCGCTTGTTGAGTACAGTTTGTCAGCCAGTTGTGAGTCCATTTAGTGGTGGTGCTATCTGTTCCACTTTTCTCTAGCTTACTAAGAAGTAGGTTGTGGTCTACTTTGTCGAATGCCTTGCTGAAATCTAAATATATTATGTCCACAGTATTTTGCTGGTCTACTAATTTAGTCACTGTGTTGAAGAATGAAATAAGATTGGTTTGACATGAATTGTTTTTAACAAACCCGTGCTGACTGCTAGTTATTACTTTACTTGTTTCTAGATGTTGGCAGATCTGTTTTTTTATTATCTTTTCCAGTATCTTCCCAGGTATTGATGTTAGGCTGGTTGGTCTATAGTTTCCTGGGTCTGTTTTTTTTCCTTTTTTGAAGATGGGAACCACATCAGCTCTTTTCCAGTTCTCTGGTAGTTCCCTGGGGCTCCAGGATTTTTGAAAGATATGGTGCAGTGATTCTGAGATGACCTCTGTCTGCTCCTTTAAAACTCTGGGATATAATCCATCAGGCCCCGGTGATTTGTTTTCATCAAGATCAGACAGGTGTTCTCTTACTATTTTTTTTTTGTTGCTTATTTTAACTTTTATTTCTGGTCTGTTTTTACACTTATGTTTTTGGTGGGTTGAGCTATAGTTTTTTTGTGTGTGAAGGCGGATGCAAAGAATGAGTTAAGCAGTTCTGCTTTCTCTCTGTTTCCTGTTACTTCTTTGCCATCTTCTCTCTTTAGTGGACTGACTATTTCCTTGATTTTTTTCTTGTTATTTATATGTTGGAAGAAACTTTTTTTATTATCTTTGACTTTTGTTGCAAGTCTTTGTTTGTTCTGAACCTTTGCTATCCTGACTTCGTCTTTGCAGATTCTAGCTATCTGCTGATGCCTTAGTTGTATGTCCTTCTTTCCATTTTTTGTACTTGTCCTTTTTTTCTTTCAATTTGCCAGATAGAAACTTTGTGCAGCCATGCTGGTTTCTTCTTGGATTTCTTGTTTTTCTTTCTCAGTGGTATTGTGCTGGTCTGGGCTTCTATGATCATACTTTTTAGAGTTCCCCAAGATTCTTGAATTGTTTTCCCCTTTAGGATTTTCATCCATGGAATCTTTCCCAAGTTCTGATTTATTGAAATCGGCTCTTTTAAAATCTAAGACTCTGGTGTCCTTATGTTCTGTTGCTTGTGTTTGTGTTATGTTGAATTCTAGTATGACATGGTCACTCTCACCCAAGGTTCCTGCAGTTTCAATTCCCTCTATCACTTCTTCTCTGTTTGTAAGAATTAAGTCCAGTATGGCTGTCCCTCTAGTTTCACCCTCTACCTTCTGGACAACAAAGTTGTCAGCTACTTTGATTGTCAGGTAGCGCAGTCTTATAAATTGTAGAGGTTTGAACAGTGCCAGAGTGAGGGCTTGCAGGACTTTAGACAGATCCCAGGAAGGGTACCTGTGAATTACCAGTGGTTTGAGATTGACAGCTCCCTTGAAGGTGCAGACCATTGGATGATGGGCTAGTGAGTCCCGCTTTCCATAGTGCAGCACAATGGACAGGGTGGCTACCTGTCTCAATATTGTCCTAGGAGAGAAACCTTTGTTGAGTCCATCCTGCAAAAAGTCCAGGATCTGCAGAATAGAAGCCGCAGTGGGATCTGTGTCCTTTTTGGTACACCAATGATAGAACACTTTCCAGGTAGTGTCATACATTTTGTTCGTGGAAGGTGTCCTGGAAGCTTGTATTGTTCTGATCACCTTTCTTGAAAAGTTATCCTTCCTCAGGATCCTCCTCTCAAGTGCCAGGCGGTCAGTTGGAGCCACTGAGGCTCCGGATGTTCCAAAACTCCCTGGTTGAGAGAGATCCTCTCCTGAGGAACCCTCCAAGGACGGGACACTGACAAGCTCACCAGGTCCACATACCAAGGCCTTCTGGGCCAATAAGGAGTGATGGGAAGAATTTCTGCCTGTTCTAGTAGCACTTTCCGTATTACCCCCTGGATGAAGTGAAGAGGAGGGACGGTGTATAGTACATCCTTGGGCCAGTAGCTGGAAAAGGCATTGAACTCTTCTGCGCCCGGCATTGGGAATCTGGAGAAGAATCGGGGAAGTTAGGTATTTGTTAGTGTGGCAAACAGGTCCAGTACCAGCCCCCCAGATTTCTGAGACATTTCCTTGAAGAGATTTAGATGGAGACACCACTCGGAGTTGTCCACCTTGGTTCTGCTCAGGTAATCTGCCTGTGCATTTGTTGTCCCCGATATGTGCCCACCTTGATGGACAATAGGTGAGCTTCTGCCCAGATTCCCAGTTGTTCTGCTTTGGTCATGTGGGATCTGGAATGGGTCCCTCCTTGGTGATTGACCTGTGCTTTGGCCGCCACGTTGTCGGTTAGGATCAATATGTGTTGGGCAGAGACCATGTTCTGGAAGTGCTTGATAGCTAAGTGAATGGCTCAAAGTTCTAACCAGTTTATATTGTGTTGTAGGTCTGCTGGGGACTACTGTCCTTGCTAGCTGGGAGTGTAGATGGGCCCTCCGTCTGAATAGACTTGTATAGGAGGTAACTGTCATGCGGTTGGGTCCCTTGAATAGGAACCCTTTGGTGATCACTGGGAAAATCCACCATCTGAGGGACCTCAGGACCTCTAACTTCACCCAAACCTTGACACTGGAAATTCTGGTACCTGCCCTCTGGAATGGAAGGAGGAACCATTGGAGGGGTCTGGCATGTAATCAAGCCCAAGGCTATGCACGAAATCATTTTTCCCAGGAGCTGGGAAAGCACCACCAAAGGAACCACGCACTCTGCTCTTATCTGGTTGATCAGAGGTGCTCCTGGGACAAATCTGGTATCTATCACAGCACCTAGGTGTAGTAGGCAGGTGGATGGAACTAGCTGGCTTTTCTGGAAGTTGATGGAGAATCCGTGTTCCTGTAGAACATGGATTGTGGTCCCCAGATCTGACTGAGCTTGTTGGCTGGAACTGGACTGAATAAGAATGTCGTCCAGGTAGCTACTGGACATGCATTGAGATTGTTCTGAGGTGTGCTGCCAGTACTTTTGTGAAGGTTCTCTGACCTGTAACTCTGCAGGGTTAGGGATCATGCAATCAAAGGGAAATCTTTCAGTTTGGAGGGAATATACCCCTGCTCTCTTTCTTCCTCTGGTGACCATGCTCCTTGAACTGCTAGCAATGCTTGCACTTGTTGGGTATATGGATACTCCAACTGGTTTGGGTGAATAAATATATGAACCTAGGATTAAGTGTCTATGTAGCTTTAAGCACATAAACTGCAATGTCATTGTGGGTGCGGTTGCAGGCAGCCATAAAGGTAGGAGGGGAAACGTAATGAGCCCGGCTTCTGGATGCAACTGTCTGAGTCCGGCTTCTGGATGCACCTGGTTACTGTTCCAGGTCTGCTGCCTACTGTGTGTTTGAACGTCTATCTGCTTACCTTGGAGGCTACTGTGCCAGATACCATTTCACCTGAACACAAGGACTGTTTGCCTGGTGAGCTGAGGATTCAGCATTGTATTTGAGAGAAAGGTATCTTAAGAAGAAGATATACAAGCAGATAAAGACATTGTATTTACTGTTTAAAGAGACTTGATAACTGGATAGATAAACTGGATAACTGACATATGGACTGAATGACTATTCTTAATCTCTGTATGAATTAAATACCTATTTAAAACCACAAACAGTGTATTTGTCTCAAGTGTGTGTATACTCATGGGCCCAGCCTCTCTCTCATTTGGCTGCCTGGCTTGACTGCTGCTGTGCACTCTGCTAGGGGGTTTATCCCCAAACACTAACAGCACTAATGGCTGCTGACGGTGGGAACAACCAGGCTCTGGCTGGGGGGGAGGGGGAAATACCTCTCCTGTTCTGCTTGCTTCTCAGCTCTGGAGAATTGTTTTTCGAGCGTCCTCTGCCTTCTGCGTGCATCCCTTTCTTCTGCTCTGGTAGGCTTCCTTGAATAAAGAGCTTTTGGCTTTATCTTGTTTGCTGCCTCTTTACTTGCCTTCTTGGGGCTCTGCTTGGACCGTTTAGCACGCTTGGGCTCCATGCTGGCTGCTGAGTGATCAACCATTGTGCTTTAAGCCCAAATATCATGCTAGGAGAAGAGTTGAGTGCTCAATCTTCCAAATCCTCTCCTTTAGGCAGATCTTCAGCCCTGGATTCCTTCCACGAGCTGTGGCAGTGGTGGCACTACCAGTTTCCTAGGGTAGCCTACACAACTCATCAAGCGATCTACAAACAAAATGGCAGCCCCCAAAGATCAGCTGTTTGGTGCAATAAGGTAAAATGGCCCCTCTGGAATTACCCGGTTGAGCCTGGGCACGCAAACAGCTGTTTGCACGCTGTTAATCACGGCTGTAGCTGTAGAACACCCTGCCGGGTTATGAAATAACAATCAAGCTCTCCCGTTTGCCTGGACTGTTAGGCCTTAATTGGTAGTTCAGGGGAAGCCACACGATAACGGAGCGAAGAGCAGGCTGTACAGTTTCACTTGCTGCCTGTCTTCAGTTTTTTAACTCTTTTCAAACCTTTGGAGAATCCACCCAGTGAAGAATGCTGCTTTTCCAAATTATCACTGGAGCCAACCTTTGCCATATCTCTATTGGGCCAAGACTGAGTTGTGACTGGGGCCTGGGGACTTCCTGGCTTGACAGGAAGAGGTGTGGCAAAGACTGACTCAATCTCTGGGCAGAAAGATAGATTCAACCCATATGTGTGGATTCTCCCATAGGTACGCCGGAGAAAGTGGCAGAACAAAAGTGATACTAGCATTATTATTTCACATCTCTCCATTGCTTAAATTAGAAAGAGTGTATGTGTTCAGAAATTTCAACTAAAGGGAATTTCTGAGATATTCTGCCAATATTACTATAACCAAAGCCATCAATGTATAAGTAAAACACTTAGGAAAATTTTAAATTGGGCAATCCAAATTCTGGTTGGACAGCCCACCCGCTTTAGAGTCCATGAAATTCATGACATCTATCAAGTAAGCATTCAACAGCCCTTATGTGACAAGTAATCTTTTTTATATTAAATATTTTCCATGAAGTTTCTTTCAGAATGCATCTTGATTTGTTTTCATTTTGTTTCCACTTTGTAGTTTTTGTTTGAAAACTTAAAGTTAATTTTCCAGTCAACACATTAGTTGTGTGTTTTTTTACCTTATCTGCTATGTTACACAAATTTTACAGTCTAGCATTTGACCTACTGTACTAGGGGTATATAACATAACTGGGTGTCATGTTTTATTATGGAGAAAGGATGAATAATGGGTAGAGTTACGGAGCCAACATGTCATGTAGATGGGCTATGTAGGATGGGAAAAAACTGTATGGTTGTTTCATAGCTACACCACTCAAAACTAATAACAGAGTAATGAATATGGAAACCTCAAAACAAGAATTTGGGAGATTTGGCTTGTTTATCAGCTTTTAAAATATTTTTTTGTTAATAGGACTGTAATATTTGTTAGGAATGAAGAATACAGACATAACAGGCATAACAAATCTAGAAGGGGCATTGGTAGACTTACCAGTGAATGCTCTTTCTAGACACGCTGTGATAGAGTCCAGCATTGGGTATAACTCTGCCCTCTTATGACATGAGCTGAGTCTGCCACTATAAAAGGTTCGCCTCTGCTGAGAGCCCTAGCTTTTCTGGCGAAGTATCTTGACAGACTAGGATTGTCTCTGGAATATAAACAAATAGAATGAGTGTACAACTGCCCGCCTACCTGAGAATACTAGACCAGACGGCAACAGGGTAGGGCTGGACTCTATTGCAGCGTGTCTAGAAAGAGCGTTCACTGGTAAGTCTACCAACGCCCTGTCTCCGTCACGCTGCTCTAGAATCCAGCATTGGGACATACCAAAGCCTGCATGCCCAAGAGAGGGACTCGGTCGGTCCTCTTAATCTGACCCAGAAACCACCCGCTGGAGTACCCTTCGTCCAAATGCAGCCTGTGCAGATGCAAAGGAGTCCAGCCGGTAATGTCAGACGAACGGGGAAGGCGAAGTCCATGTAGCAGCTCCACAAATTTCTTTGATCGGAGTCTGCGTGGCCCAAGCTGCCGAAGTCGCTGCGCTCCGGGTAGAATGTGCAGTCAGTTTCTTGGGAGCTGGCAAGCCAAGAGTTTCATATGCAATAGAAATGCATGCTCTGATCTACCTACTCAACATGGGAAATGAGGCCTTAGACCCCAAGGAGACAGGTTGAAAAGACACAAACATTGACTCAGTTTTGCGAAAAGGTGCAGTCTGTTTGATATAAATCCTGAGTGCCCTTTTCACGTCCAATGTGTGTCACTGACATTCCAATACATGTTGGGGTTTGGGACAAAAGTCAGGGAGAACAATGCCTTGAGCTCTGTGAAACCAAGAATTAATTTTTGGTACAAATGAAAGGTCCAGGCGCAAAACTACCCGACTGTCATGAAACATATACAAATCTGGCCTTAACAAAAGGGCAGCTAATTCAGACACCCTCCTAGCTGACGTAATAGCCATCAAGAAGGATACTTTCAGAGTTAAAATACAGAGGCCTACAGTTCATAAAGGCTCAAAAGAAGGGCCCGAGAGAGCTTGGAGAACCTTAGGCAAGTTCCAAGTGGGATACCTATGCACAATGGGTGGTCACAGATTTGAGGCTCCCCTCAGAAATCTGCGGATAGAAGGGTGGTGGGAGAGGGATGTGTACCTGTCCCATGAAATTACCAAAGCTAAGGCCGCCACCTGCCTACAGAGGGTGTTAGGCACAAGGCCCTTGTCCAGCCTGTCCTGGAGAAACTGAAGGATCTTCAGAACAGATGCTGAAGAGAGATTCTGGGCTCTCTCCGAGTACCAGTCACTGAATTTCCTCCAGGTGGCATTGAAAAGTCGGGCTGTAGACTTTTTATGTAAAGCCTGTATTGTGTTAAGTACACTATCAACAACTTCCACTCAACCGCCAAGCAGTCAACTGGAACTATTGGGGTTCCAGATGCAGAAGGACCCCGACTGAGAGGCCGGGATTTTTCAAGGCCTCTGAACAGACAGGTTCACCAGATCCGCAAACCAGGGTCTCCTGGGCCAATATGGGGCCAGCAGAATCAGTTCTACCTTTTCCTCCAACATCTTCCAGATGACTGCCGAGATCATTGGAAGGAAGGGAAAGGCATAGAGGAGACCTGGGGGCCATCTGTTCCGAAGTGCATTGGTCCCCTCCGCTCCCTGGGTTGGGAACCTGGAAAAAAACCTGTTTATCTGTGCATTCTGAGCAATGGCGAAGAGATCCACCTCTGGAGTACCAAAAATGTGGGACAATTCTATGAACAGGGGAGGATGGAGTCTCCATTCTGAGTGGTCGACTTGAGATCGACTCAACCAGTCTGCCTGGGAGTTGTCGACCCCCAAAATATGGTCTGCCCTGAGAGACAGGAGGTTCCTCTCCGCCCATCTCCCCAGACGTTCTGCCTCTCGCATCAAACCCTGGATCTGCCCCCTCCTTGCCTGTTGACATGAACCTTGGCTGCTATATTATCATGATTAGCACATGGGACCCTGACACTAGGTTCTGGAAACTTCTCAGGGCAAGAAAAATAGCCCTGAGCTCCAGGTGATTGATGGGAAGGGACCTGTCTGAAGATGGTCAGTGTGCTTGGGCCATCTGGTCCTGGGTATGTGCTTCCCAGCCGAGAAGGCTGGCGTCTGTGGTCACTACAATTCTGTCTCTCACTATAAAGGGATGACCCTTCGTGATGGCTTGGGACTGCCACCATTGAAAGGACCGAAGCACCTGTGGAGAAAGCAGCAACCTGCAGGCAGAATGACTGATCCCCTCTCTTTGGAAGGGGAGGAGGAATCATTGCAAGGTGCGTGCACGTTGGTGTGCCCATGGCACAACTTCGATGCAGGAGATCATCTTCCCAAGCAATTGGGACAGGAGGGAGAGTGGAACGGAGTGACTTAGTTGAATTCTATTGATCAACTCTTTGATGCTGTCCTGTCGGTCCTATGAAAGGAAGACTTCAAAGCTGACTGTGTCATGATGACCCCGAGGTGCACAGTCAGGTCGTTGGAGAAAGATGGCTCTTGATCAGGTTGATGGAGAAGGGGTGTTGGTCCAACCTGAACGCTTTTTCTCAGGGAGCCGAAGGGAGAATCCAGAATGGGCAGTCTCTAGTCTCCTAGCTCTGCAGACCAAGTTGAAAAACTGAGGACACACCCCCTGGTAACAGTCCCCAGTTCTGAATGACATCGAAGCGGATTCAGCTGCTCCTCGTCCTCAAACAGATATCTCAGTTGATACTGAGAAAAAAGGGACATTTCCTCCCTATTCCGACCTGACAGAATACAGGGTGGCACTGGCCTTGATCTTTGCTACGGTCTCCCTGTTGGCTGAACGGCCTTGTGGTTATTTTCTTTTCATAACCCTTTTGGGGACTTGAGAGGTCTGAATGCTCTGCATGCCTGATGGTCCTGGCTGGGCCCAATCTATTTCCATTGCTCAAGGAAGAAACACCGGAGGTGCTGTCAGCTCCTCTTGATGGTGTTTTCCGAGCTAAATGGCCAGGAAATAGGATCACTGCCTCAGGGCCCACTAAAAAATGACGCCCCGAGGAACTCAATCACAAAATGGCTGCCAGCCACGAGGCGAGGGGCCTTGAGGCCTTCGATGATCCCTGTTGCACCTCTGAATCCCTGGGGCTTCGTGCTGTGGCCTTTGTTTGGCAATTTATAATGGCTGGATTAATATCTTCGCAGAAGGAAAACTGCCCCTCCAATCGATGCAGCAGTAGAACGTAGGTTGGTTGGGATCGGGCCTAATCGCTGCAGAGACCACGAGGGCAGCTATTGTAAAACTTTGATAGTTTATGGCCTAATAAATCTTCCGGAAGACTTGTGCAGCTCCGGGAGGTTTTTACAAGCCGTGCGGCCCAGGGAAAAGCTGTGTAGGAGGCTGTTGTGATGTTAATTAGCCTCTAGCAAGTCTGAGGAAGGTTCCGCGGCATTTTGGCCGATCGCACTTACTGTCTGCGTGTCAGTGCCTTGCTGAGGCAGCTGCAACTGGAGGAGAGCGGGTCCCCACTCTCCTCATGAGCAAAGCTCTACCAGAGCCCTGAGAGCTTCTCTCAATCTTGATTATTCTTTTTTTCTTTTTTTAAATGCTTTTGTTTTGAGGAATGCTAATTAACTCAGATTCCAGAAACAATAGCTCATATGTCCAAGAGCTGAGTTGAAAAGCTGGGGCTCTCAGCAGAGGCGAACCTTTTATAGTGGCAGACTCAGCTCACGTCATAAAAGGGCAGAGTTATACCCAATGCTGAACTCTAGAGCAGCATGACGGAGAAGACCCTCTGATTCCTGAGTGCAAGCTCTTCAGGAAAGACGGGAATAAACACAGAAGGAAAGGATACAATCCAACTATCAGAAGATGTGGGATAGTTTGCCTTCACAGAATCGTTAAGGATAATGTTAGTAGACTTAAAATCAAACTTAATGATGAGAGCTAAAAACTCCTAGGGATCTTAAGCTAACTAAGAATATCAGAAATGCATCCAAACAAAGGAATGACATATAATGGGAAACTATAATTATCTATGAATAAACTGCAAATTCCAGCAGTGACAGAAACAAAATTCTTAAGTAACTAAGAGACTAGACCTTGGAACCAGTCAGAAGAAAAGTAACACTGAAAGGAAACACCACTCTAGCAGAAATTGATGAAAAAGAAGCTAAGCAGTTTTTACTGTTATATGATTTTTATTGTATACTGCTGTTTTGTTTTTATGCTGTGAACTTCCCAGAGTTTATTAGAGTTGGATAGTGCCTAACTTGAGTAAAATAAATAATAAACAATGTCCAACTGCTTCAAAGTATCTGGAAGCTATTTAAAATAGCAACATTGGAAGCCAAGTAGAATGTATGCCTTGCTGCAGAAAACAGGGGAAATTAACAAGGGAGCCCAAGAGGCAACAGGCAAAGCACTGCCCCCCCCCACCCAAAAAAGCATGAAATTGTTCAGCAAAGCTGTTGAATTACTAGACTATGAATCTGATAAAGGGAACTTCAAGAAGCATGTAGAAATGGTAGAGAAACCAAGCCATCACCATGGCTGACACATGGCAAATTACTTGTACTTGTTGAGGTATTCCCCGTTAGGAGAATGAGTGCACTTTCACTACTCCTTTTAGCATCTCATAAAAGGCATATCTTTTATATATTTTTTCCCCGTAAGATCAGCAAAACTAATAATTAGTTAAGGAACTGCTACAGAAGATTTAGCTATAAACTTAAGCAAATTTTATTTTTAATCACATTTGTGCCTTGTAACCTTTGTCTATATTATTTATTTTATTTTAATAAAAATATTTATCATTTTTATGAATAACTCAAGGTGGCAAACATATGCAATACTCCTTTTCTCCTATTTTCTCCATAACAACCCTGTGAGGTGAGTTGGGCTAAGAGTAAGTGATTGGCCCAATGTCACCCAGCTGGCTTTCATGACTAAGGCAGAACTAGAACTCAAGAGTTTCCTGGTTTCTAGGCTGGTGCCTTATTATACTTATCTGCTGCCCAAGCCCTACTCCACCCTTCTTTTAAATACCATATTTGTCTTTTTGAATAATATGTTTCTAAACGGTTGCTCAATAGATTGTAGCATTGGAAACCATTATTTGGATATAAAATGGATACTAGAATTAAGGGAGCAGAATCTGAGGCTCTAGGACTGTTCAGAGACTTCCAGAACTTCCCCAATTTTTTTCATAAAATTATATGTTTCCCTGTTACACAATTATATATATTTAATTAAATATAAAAGTTATTAATTTAATTAAACTGACTTTTAATTCAAATACCATCCTTTGCAAGCAAAAAGGTTTTGTATCCTTACTCCAAGAGAGTAGTTTCTCAACTTTAGTAACTTTTAAGATTTGTGGACTTCAACTCTCAGAATTCCCCTGCCAGCAAACCGCCTAAATTTGCCAAGGCTGAGAAAAAACTATTCTAGACATTAGTCTATATAAGGTATAAGATTACATTTTCTGTCTTAGTTCTAATTTCCTTCTAAACACCTATTCAAAGATGAGGACCTGTTTTCTCTAGAAAAATTCACTGTAAATGGTTCTATGTCTTACCAATTTTATCTCCTGTTCCGTTTTTAATAGCATTTTGATTAGCTATCCAGTTCCAATACGTCTCTAGTATTTTCTTCCTTTTCACATTTAGTAAATCTAGTATCATTTGGTTTTACTCTTTATTTTTAGGTAGAATTAGAATAGACATGTATCAACCTTCTGTTATTGCTGCGCTTCCCATGAGCCCATGCCAACATGACAAAGAGATGTAAATGATACAAGTAGTAATTTAGCGACATATGGAACACTACACATTGCTTAATTCTGAACTATGCAGTAATTGTTTATTGTTTCTGTATAAATGATAAATAAATGTGTGCGCTCTATATGCTAAGGGTTGGATATAAAATCCATTTTCTTTATGCGAGTTTACAAATATGCAATGAAAACAAGGTTGTAAAGTTTCTGAACTTTAATGCTGATTTGAGCAAATTCCTCACTGTGTGCAAGTGCATTTGAGTATGAACTAATGAATCATACCATTTATGCAAATTACTTCTGATCTGTATGTTAGAAATATTTATATACTTGATTAGGGAAATAATAGTCCATAAATATACTCTTATGAGTTATTTTAACCCTGAGTTATAAGTATTATCCTTTCAGATTAACAAAGTTGGAAGAGACCTTGTAGGTCATCTAGTCCAACACCCTGCCCAAGCAGGAGTCCTATGCCATTTCTGACAAATGGCAGTCCAGCCTCTTCTTGAAAGCCTCCAGTGATGAAGGTCCCACAACTTCCGAAGGCAAGCCGTTCCATTGGTTGATTGCTCTTACTATCAGAAAATTTCTTATTTCCAGGTTGAATCTCTCATTGTTCAGTTTCCATCCATTATTCCTTGTCTGGCCTTCAGGTGCTTTGGAAAAAAGCTTGACCCCCTCCTCTCTGTGGCAGCCCCACAAGTATTGGAACACTGCTATCATGTCTCCCCTGGTCCTTCTCTTCACTTGACTAGCCATGCCTAGTTCCTGCAACAGTTCATCGTACGTTTTAGCCTCCGGTCCCCTAATCATCTTGGTTGCTCTTCTCTGCACTCTTTTTAGAGTCTCAACATCTTTTTTATACTGTGGTGACCCAAATTGCATGCAATACTTTTATAGAATGATATTAATAACTCCCTTAAGCCTGTATTGATATATTCTTATACTGCACCCTTACAAAAGATCTCAACTTATAATCATGTATATAAGGGGCATCTGAATAGTTTGAAATGGAGAGCCAATCTCCATGTGTTCAAATGCCACAGACAGGGGTGGGATTCTACCTGGTTGATGCAGTTCTACAGAACCAGTTGTTATGATTTTGCCCAGTTCAGAGAACCAGAAAATCATGCCACTGACTGGCCCCTCCCTCCCCACCCACGCACTCCTTACTTGGCACGTGTGCCATCAAACTTTCCTGGGTTTGGTAAGTTGCTATTTTTCCTTTTTTCCCCCGACCATCAGCTGTTCTGCTGTGCTGGGAGATTTAGATTAGATAGAAAGCAGGAAATCATTGGATTTCTTGCTTTCTAGCTAATCTAAAAGCAGAGAACCTTCCTTAGGACTGAAGCTTCTATTTTTCACTGTAGATTCAGGTACCAGGCTGCAGAATCATAGATCTCTAAGTGAATCTGTGATTCTGTGAGCAACTCAATCTGCCTGCCTGCTTTGCCTGATTTTGCTCCCTTTTTTTAAATAAAAAATTCAATATTTACATAAACATTTATAATATTTACATAAAAGCCATGTCCACCCAGTCACATGACCACCAAGCCACCCCCAAATTAGACCACGGCCACAGAACCGGTTAAGAAATTTGAATCCCACCCCTGGCCACAGATAACATATGTACTGACAAGGAAAGACTGAGATGCATGCTACTCTCATGCAATTCCAAATATCTTGTAGTATTTACTAAGGTTTGTACATTTTCTATTTGTTTTGTGTTTTTGAATCAGTGTTTATGGAGATTCTCAAACATCCTTCTAATTCTAATTTCAGCTAAAACAGAAGAAGCTTCTTGGACAAGAAGCAAATCATTTTCAAAGGAAAAAAAATCAAGGAAGTCCAGTTGCCTTCTGGAAAAGCATCTTGGAGACTTTGAATCAGTGTTACTTCTGGCAACTGCAGTTTCCTTGGAAAGATTTCAGAAGTGGTTGGCCTTGTCCCCTTCCTTGGGATGAAATAGAGAGAGAAAGTGGCCTAAAATCATTCCTGCTGGTTGCATGTATGATTTGGGATTAGAACTCCCAAGTTTTACAAATGCAACCAAGTAAAACAAGCTCTGGAGATGATACATACAAGGAGAAATAGGACAAACTTTGAAAAAATGTTATTGACTAGATTATTCCCCTTCCTCTTGTTCTAATTTCTGTTCTGTGTTAATTACTTAAAGTTAGTTACTAATTTTTGAGGCTATGAAAAAGGCTACCAATATTACCAATTAGATTGAGAACCCAAGGATTGATTTGTTTGCTTGTTTTTTTGCTTGCTTGTCTTTTCTTTTTAATAGAAATATTTATGAACTTTAAAATGAAAACACCTCTCTTTTTGTTTTGGGAAATATTTTTTTGTAGTTGCTGGAGTCATGTAACAGAAAACAGATTGGCTCACAAATGGACAGTCTTTCAAAGAATCCCAGAAAGATCATTGCAAGGGTGTTGATGGAAACCGTTTCACATTTCCATCAGTTGTGGTCTAGCACAGTGGTCACCAACCAGTGGTCCGTGGGAAAATTTTGGTGGTCCACAGAAAAATTATTTGCATTTTTTATATTGCACTAAATACTATTTGTCTTTTTAAAAAAAATCATAGTAGTCCATGGGATTTAAAGTTATGAATTTAGTGGTCCCTGAGGTCCAAAAGACTGGTGACCCCTGAGCCCTAGCACATGGGCTTAGATGCAGTCTGCAGCGGACTATGTTCCAATGGCTGCTAAATTCTGATTTATAACCAATAAAATATATGCTATTTTTATACATCTTTAAGTAAAAATATAATTCTTATTTCACCATCCACTCCACACTAAAAGTCCAAGAATATGGAAGGAAAATGAGAGAATGTGTCATTTTGAAAAGAGCCTACAAATGTTGTCATTACAGTGTATAAATGATTACAATTAACCTCCATGTTTAGTGCTTAGGTGCACACAGTATATTGGTCTATTACAGAAATCAGAAGCCATGTGTAGTCTTCTTGATACTGTTCAAATAACTCATTATTTTAAAATTGCATAAAATTAGTACAATATACCAAAAAATATACAGTGAATAGAAATGTTAAAAGAACTTAACTTCTCTTTGGTAATATTTTAGTATGCCTCAAAACTTTAAAGGAAATGGTTCTATTAGGTTTTTCTACTGAGATCTATAAAATGCTGCCTTGTAATAATAGCTGATGCTGAGTGAAGTAAACTGTAGTAAGCACTTTTCATAATCTTTCCCTTTTACTTAGAGTTTATTTAAGCTTCCATTGTTTATGGTACACAATTGGGTAGTAAAAACAACCTGTGTACATATCTATCGTAATATAGTATTTCATATATATTAACTATAGTATAACTATAGTATAGTACAATATATGCTACTTTAATAAATAATCATTAATTGAAGAGTCACTCCTTCAGGTACCAACCAAGTATCTAAAGACAGAATTCCATCCAAGTTACTCTCACAAAGTTCCTATCAATATTATAGAATATTGTATTCTAAATATCTCCACAAATCAGTTAAATTGGAATACTTTCATCTTAAGCTCATAATCTCTCTTCCCCATAATGATTAAACTCCAAATTCAGCACAGCTTTGTTCATTAGTCTATAAGGACAGTGCTGCTGACCTCTTAAGTCATTTGTATAGCACCATATTCCCAAAGCAAATATATACCCACAGAGCTTACAATCCTTTATTCAACCACATTATTTCAGCTCAAGATACTAAAAACATTATTTTCTTCCACTTCCGCTGAAATCTCTGTACAAGTTCCCTGAAATGTTCAATGCACTGAAATTACCATTAAGTGCCTTGTCTGGAATACAGACAGTTTTTCAAGGCAAAGTCCCTAAAACCCATTACTTGAACTTAAATAACTGGTCCTACTATGCCATGACAAGAGACACGCTTGATATTTTGAAGAAGCCTGAACCTAGCTTTAATTATTAAGTGTATGAAAAGTTTCTCTTTGTTGCTGATTCTCTTTTGAAACTCTGCATCCTGATGTCCTTTCTATGCTGCCACGATAATCTGTGGGCACAAAGACCAACAGAGTTTAATAAAGATTTCAATACAGATACCTAATAAATAATATGAAATGAAGAGACTAGAGCACATATGAAAAGGACATAAAGGCATTTTCAGGAGCATTTGTGTTTTTCTATCACAGTGTTATTATTCATTTCTTGATTAAAAAAACAAGCCACAAGAAAGAGGAACAATGTGGATAAGGAATGTAGCGTCTACCTATGCTGTTTTGTACTAAACTTCAAACTCTTGCCGAAAGTTGTTATGGCCCTATATCACACTTCTGATCTGGATCATTTTTCCATACCTTCAGGTTGCTTTTTGTATCACAAAAGTGTATCAATTTATAAGCATCTTAAAAGAAATAGGATATACCAAAATGTTTAGCTTGGACCCTAAGTCTACAATACAACACAGTTCAGATAACCTTATGATAACAGAGGACCTACTAAAGCCCAAACAGCTACAGTACACATTTTTGCTGCTCCTGAAAAATACATCCTCCAGGAATCCATGTATCTTTCTCTCATATTCTACTTACAGCCTCCCCAGCACAGCAGAATGTTTCATTAAAACTTCAAGAATCCATCTCCTCAGTCTTTCATCCCCTAAACAAAAAGAGAAAATCAAAGCATTTTTATTAGGCACACCATTTTTGGCACCATCAGTTTCTGCTATTTACTATAATAGAAATTCCTCATGATTGGTTTTGCTAATGCAAAATGATTTATATAGCACTATAAAGGAAATCAAGGAATATCCTAAAGAATAAAACAGCAAACAGACATAAACGTATTAAGTCAACAGGAACAAATATTTTTCCTTTCAGAGTCAGGCAGTGTAGAAATTTAATAAATTATTATTAATAACCAAGATGACATTGATAAGAGTGGCCCAAAATATAAAAATCTAATAACCCATTTCAAAGTAATAAATTGACACTAGTTTTGTACTTAGGAACAAATGATTAATAATTAAAGGAAAGGGCTCGTTCCTCCAGATACTGATTGAAACTTTATTCATTCCTACATTAGCAATCAAACCGAAAACTTCTGTTAAACACCTGCACAATAACACAGATCTACACATCCACTAAAATGCAAGCAGGTACAGGTTTTCAAACGGAAAAAACTGCACATCTCCCCAAAGGATTATTTGCTCTTATTGTGGTTTATAATCCTAAACAGTGTTGTTAATAGAACAAAAGGTATCTTAGTTCCACATTATACAGCCCCCCCCCCCGCTATCATTTAGTTGAATGGGTTTTTTTCTTTGTTAAGTCAAACACAGCATTACTTTTTTAAGTAGAACATGATCTTTGACTTTAACTAAACCTGCCTCCAACTAAGTACACTTATTATGACAAACTGCAACCTGCTACTAAACCTATTTAGTTCCTTCCCTTTTAATGAGATTGCAGCCTTAATCTTTTACATTTTGGTATTTATTTAAAACATTTCTATAACCACATATCTTAAACCAAACTCTGGGGCCACTCATAACACAAGGATATAAATAATATATACAAACAACAAAATAAAAACAGTAAAACAAAATATTGTAAGAATTGAAAGCAAAAGACAGTGACTTGTCCAAATCACGTATCTGGATTGTTCAACATACTGTTTTTATGAGAACTAAGGGCCACAGTAATTCTCATGTCAGAACAAGAAATAAAATCCAGTAACTAGCTGCACACATTATATTTTTCATCTGCATACTTAAGCACCTCCCTTTCTTTTGGTATTGGCACAAAAGAGTATTCTGAATTGTTCCTATAATTTAATATCATAGAAGACAACATTAAAGTTCCCCATAATTCATCACCTATAAAGAAAGATGAACCTATTTCTATATTACAAATCAAAAACACAGAACTATACCATTTGGATGCTATGGTAAGTTTAAGCTATTGATCTCTCAAAAAAGTAAGATAATCCTGCAATAGAAAGATATTCCATTCATGTCAATGTTCTCCAGTTATGGACCTTTCAATCTTCAATTCTAGGCACAAAGTCCTCTGAAGACAAGCGAAGGAGGAAAAAGGACTAGGGCAAAACCAGAAAGAGAGGGGACTCTAGTTAGCTTAATTATGTTCAAGTCCTCAGGGAATAAATATATGCTGCAGCAAACGTAATTCAAAAAGACCCTGTAGACTTCTATACTATCATTAATACTTTTGCTTCCAACAGAAAAACACATGAATTTGTTTTTATTTTAACTCTTATAAGTATTAGTATACTGAGAGATATACTGAGTATATCTTGAGTATAACAGTACTCAAGAACTGCGATAACAGTTTCTTATACAAACTAGAGATCTAATAAATCTATTTTTAACAAAGTCATAGTACACAAAAGCTTCCAGCAAAAATAGTTCTTGGATTTTTTTTATCTCCCTTTCTCAATCCTACAAAATAAACCAACAAAGCTACATAATCAAAAAAATGTTTGTAAATAAAAATCATAGCTGCATCTGTCACTTTAGAAGGGAAAGCCCTGTGCTTTAAAAAGGTTAATTTCAAGTTAATAATCAGAAATTTGGTTTTTATGCCCAGACTTGCCAACAACTGATACATAATTCTTGGCAACAACCCTGCATCTATGAAACAAGGAACAATTATTAAAATTTACTACACGAGACTTTAAAAAGTTATGAAAATGTGATATGAATGTCAACATGTCACAGGCAACAGTTTGGCACATATTTCTTTTTAACACCTCTTATTTCTTTCATATAAATATTTGAGAAATTGTTTGCTAAGCGACTACCCTCTCTACAAAAATAATACAATAGGATACCAATGAATTATAAACAGAAAAAACTTAGTAAGTTAAAAAGAAATTACAAAATTAGGTGCCCTTGCCCAACTCATCACTTTCCCCCACAAGGATCTAATGTCTTTTAGAACCTCTCCTATTCTTGGAGTAATTCTGGCATATAAAAATAAAGTCATCCAACCAACCAACAAAAATCAATATAGAATGAATTCTATATATTCTCCAACTTTTGATTTTAGTATACTCTAATTAATGGCTGTATACCATCCAGATATGGGCAAAATAATTAACCCTCAAAATAAATGTAGAATTGATACGAGCTACCATCTCAGTTATACATCTATGCAGCATAAGCCTCACTGAATCTCATTGAGCATAATTCTGTTGCTAAATATTGAGGTTATCATGCTCACCACTTGCTTGACTTACAAAAGATACAAGGTAAAATATAAACATTGACCAAGATTGAACAAACACAGCAATGATGTATTGTTGAAAAACAACCATTTTTATAGATTTGGAAATATGATTTTAGAAATAACATGTGCTCAGCTTTTGATGTAATACTGTATTATTTCTTTAGTTTCCTATTACATCAATTTAATAACTGTAAACATATCTTATACTGGAATAAGAGGTATTCAAATCTGCACATCCTATAACTGGTATAAATTTTTCTGCAGGTCAGAAAGCTAACATCCAAATATTTAGTAAACTCTTCCTTCATTTTATGTTAAGTTTATAATCCTTGAAAACCTTGCATTAAATGAGATATTGAATGAGTGGGAAAAATGGGTTGCAGGGCAGTGTCAACAAATGTGCTCATAAATTTTTAGAGCCTTAATCTTGAGTACTATATTATTCAAACATATTTTCTTCTTTTTCTCATATTCTGGTGCAGGGAAAGCATTTGCTCCATCTTTTCTACATTTTGCTTTCTACTGCATGTAGTTTTCATGGCAGATAAAGAGGTCGCGTGCACCGTAGCACTACAAATATTAGTAGCATTGTTTGCTATGTAAATTTGGCCAGGTTAAAAGCTCATCCTTTTTCTTTGATGATTGTGGTGACCGCACAGTAATAGTAGTAGCTACTACAGGTACAAAAATAGGATTGCTAGATCTACATCTGGAACAAACATACAATATAATGGTAACTGCATGAGGAAAGCAATGGGATTAGTGGGAAAATGTTCAAGTAGTTTTGGCAGAAGGAAGTCTTGTCTTGTTTCCAGGCCTTTAGTGCAATTGACTATGCTGACACAAACTACATAATAGTATCTTACTTTTCTTATAAAAGGAAGTTATTTGATGAACATAATCAATTGCATAGCAGTGAATTCATGTAAAACAAATTTACCTAAAGACACTGTTGTCTCAATTCTTCAGGTCTACCCATGCAGATTTATTTATATCCAAATCAGGGGTGAGATTCAACCAGTGTTACTACTGGCTCGGTAATTATGTTTTGCGTCAGTTCGGTGTCTGCTGCTCTTCAAAGCTACCGGTTCTATAGAGCGGGACAGAACTGGTAGCATCCCACCCCTGATCCAAACATGCAGAAATAACAGCCTTTCTTGCACAATATAAAAGCAAGGGAAGAGCTATATTTTATTTTATACCTAATTCAATATATATAGTATGTACAAATTTGAAATGTTCAAATTTTTATAAGTTTACAAATAAAATATTTAAATAAGTAGCTCAACTATTATGTGAGAATTGACACTAATGCTTGCATAAATACTTGCACGTCAGGAATGAAGCCTGAAGCAATGCTACCAAGAGTTGTATTTTACTTGAATGGGATTTCACTACAATCATATAATTTAAGACAATCCTGCTGTCATCCTAGTCTGATTACAGCCTCCTATGCAGCCAAGTCTTGAAAATATAAACTGCAATTAGACTCAACACTATCCAAGGGTTTTAAGAACCAAATTAAACTTTTCTCATTATATTTATTATAGCCTAATCTAAGCATAGTATCTAAGAATCATTTATCTTCAAAATACTTTCTTCATACATAACAAATTAAGGATTACATGTGTCTATTCCAATGCATGTACCTAGACCTGGAAGTTAAGTGATTTAGATTTTAAGATCTTTGTGTATGAATATATGCCTTTAAATAAGTCTTGACATCTACTTGGAGAAATCCCTGAAGTTTTTTTTGACAATATTTTTGGAAGTGATTTATCACTGCCTTCTTTTGGGGGTGGGGGGTGACTGGCCCAAGTTTTGGGCCTAAGGCAGGACTAAAACTGATCATCTCCTGGCTTCTAGCCTGGTTTCTTAATTACTAACCAAACTGGGGTCCCTACATGTATATTATTTTTTTCATTATGTAGTAAAATAAAGGCATCCATTGCTGCAGGGGGAATAGAGTGGATTTATGTTTACACATAATATGGATCTAAATTCATATTATATACTATATTGTTTAGCTGTTTACTGCTAAGCTATAACTCTGAGTAACATCAGTAGCTTATAATCACATGATGCTTGAAATATTAAATAATTATTTCCCTTTAAAAAACATGATCTGTACCAATAGTTACTGCCACAATCATTTGGAAAGGCAAAAAATAGTAACTAGGAGATGCTCAGTTGTCAGTAAAATTAGAAAACTGCCGTTATTCAATCATCCCTGCCTGTATATAATTTTTGAATAAGTTCACCCCAACAATATACGGCTTTACTTCAGTTTAATGGCCAAAATATATATTTTCTTACTTGAATGTTAGAATCCTGCACAGTATATTGTATTACTGAACTATTTGCTATGGTAATGTCCCAAACTACTGACAGCAACCAATCCTTTGAAACAAGTAACAGCAGAAAGAAACTAAAGAACCACATTTTTATCAGTGAAAGTTTCTCTATTCTATTTTCCAAGTGGATAAAGTAGAGGCAGAACTATAATTGCTCAGAGTGCTACAATGCCAACAAATTTCTCAGAAGCTGATATAATCATTCTACTAAAATTCACCCGGGTCTAATAAATAGACATAAGTCTGGCTCGTTATATGGATTGAGAGAGGCCTAGCAATTGTACTGCTTTTTAAGGACTGATAAAACTGTCTCACAATTACTCCTGCAAAACAAATGTTGTTGTTCTTTAAAAAAAAAACCTTGCCCTGGTCTTTTCCTTCTATTCATTAAGAGATGTCAACTTCCTTTGCAGTAGTTTGTACTTTGACTTGATACAGAAGTATGTCCATGTTCAAGTACTTCTGAAATTGTATATGCAAAGGAGGGTTCTTTCCACTTTATTCTTGAGTCACAGATTGCCTGATTACAGGGTGCCTGTTTTTCTTATGTAACTATATAACTCCCCCTTCCATTGTAAGATTGTTTTAGCAATATGAATCAAATGTGCTGTGCTAAAGTTTTGGTTCCCTCTACAACCAACTACAGTTTATATCTCAAATTCAGGACTCGGATTCAGGTGCATCCTGAGCTTCATGGGCAGATTTATATCCAAGTCAGCAACGACTCTTTATTTTCAAGTACAAGAAAGAGTGACAAGAGGTGAGGCAGGAAATAGAAAGAACACAGCAGAGCATATCGAGCAGTTGTTTTTCAACTGAAAGCAGAATCCCGCAGGAGAAGACATTAGCAACACTTGTAAGATGGAAACTGGGGCTGGGCTTAGTGTTAAGTTTGTGGCACTGTACTTAATGAAAACAACGTGAGTAGCAGCTGCGGATCCGGCCATCCTTGAGATTTAAGTCTCCAAATTACGCATAAGGTGTACAACCACCGGGGTTGAGATGTGAAGTTGTAGTCGGATTAACATCTCACCGAACAACGTAGTGCTTTTTAGAGCAAGCAGCAGTCCCGACAAGAGTCCCGGAACGATAGTTTAAAGATCATATACGCCGCCATGGGGGGGCGGGGGCGGTGTAGTGAGAAGGCAGAAAAACACCAAATAGTTCATGAGGCCTCTTCTCTTCAAATGAAGCCATATTTAAGTTTTTTTAAAAAAAAGGGGGGAACGACTTCTCAACCAACCGGCCCTCCAAGAATACACATGGCCACACACACACACAAAAGTTCATGAGAAGTTACCTTGAAATGAGATTCTGCCGATCCGTAGACTACTTGAATGTGGGGGGAAGAAGGGAGGGAAAAAGTGTCGCCCAAGCGCTCGGCCGGCGACCCATTCAGACTCCGAGGGAAAAGGGTCAGGCCAGGCAGAGATTCCCTTCTTGCTCGGAGCAACCCCGCAGTCGGCAAAGGGGCAGAGGGAGAGGGAGCTTCCGCGCCCACCGTCTCGCAACTTTTCGCGACCGCATCAGGGCGGCCAAGGCGAGAGGGAAAGAGTCAACCTGGCGCCCCCTTCCGGGCCCAGACCTTCCCCGACGCAACGCGCACCTCCCCCGGGCCGCGGGAACTTGCGCGGAGAGCGGCACCAGCGCCGCCCGCGCGCAGAGTTGGCGCTCCTACTGCAGCGGCGCGGCGGCAGTGGCGGCGACGGCGGCGGCTCCAACCCGGGCATCGGAGGGAAGCGCTCGCCGCTCGCTCGCTCCCCCTCCCCTGGCGCTGCGCTCCGCCCGCTTGCCTGGCGGCGGCGGCGGCGGCGGCTGCTGTTTCTGCCGCCGCCGCCGCCGCTACCGCCCTCCCTCGCCGTCTCCCGCATCAAACTTCAGGAGCCGAAAAAAAACCTTCCGGGCGGTCGGGCAGACGGCAAAACGTACCCAGCATCTACATCGGACGCCGCCCTTCCAACGAAGGCAGGCATCCCGCGTCCGTCTTACCTAGGGGGAGTTTTTCCAGCCCTGCGCCGCTGCCGGGGCTCGGGCAAGGCTCGCCGGCGCTCCGCTCACCGCCTCATTCCAATATGGCACGGTCGGCCCAAGCGCATGCGCCCGCCGTCTCTCTTTCCCCCGATCCCCTCCCCTCGCTTCTGGCTTTTTGGGCGCTCGCTGCACACTCCCTCGCGCTCGGACACGCGGAACCGTGGCGCCGGCCGGGGACGGGGCCCCTCGGTCTCTGGGCTCCTTTCCACACCCTTCCCGCCCACCCGGGGCCTGGAGCCAAAAAATAAAACTTGAGCCTCTCCTTGACTTTGTGCGCCGAGAGGCGGCGCGAGCCTCCGCCCGTCGCAGCGCCACCCTGTCCCCGAGGATTTCCCGCGGGGCGCGCACCTGCCTCAAGTTATTCGGCGCGCAATTGTGAAGGTGGCGGCCTCGCCGGGCTTGAAGCGGAGAAGGGAGAAAGAACCGGGAGAATGAAAAAGGAGCTTTTTTTAAAAAAAAAAAGAAACCCCCCCCCTTCCCCTTTCCGCCACCGCTCGGCGTGCTGGAATGAAGGCAACCGGAGGGTTTGAGGGAGAAGCAGGCAGGCGCTCGGTCAGCTCGGCTCCTCCATCCATACTTGCAGAGCCATGAACAACTTAAGCCTGTTTATTTCTACTGAAACCGGCTCACTCCGGATCGACCAATACCCGGCCGAAAACGTTGTATAGTGCGCGGTCTGGCCGTCTCCCTCGATTGCCAAGTTAAATGTTGCTCGGAGTACTCCGACTTCCTTCCCGTCGTCTTCTCCCCACCATCACCCCGTGCCCCACCCTCGGTTTTGCTGGCCCAGCACTGACACCTTCTTGGCTCAGCCGATGTCAGCTACCCCCGGTTTTTTTCACCTTTTTTTTCCCCTTCTTCCCCCCTCTGGTCTCGTTTCCACTTTCGCAAGCAATCCGCTCCGGATTCTGGAGCCATTTGCAGCTCTTCCCCCTTCTCTTTCCCCCCACCACCCCCGAAAGATGTAGGACGGAAGCGCGGCCCAAGTGCGTGCTCGCATTGGAAGGGGATGGCGGCAAAGGAGACGGCAGGGCGGCTGCGGCTGCGAAGGCATTGGAAAGCGAGATGAATAATCCCGCCGCGCCCCCCCTCCCCGCGCCGAAATTAAAATGAAACAAAATGAGATGGGGAAAAGGAAAGGATTGTGCAACATCGAGAACCTCATGACCACGCGCCTGTGCAATCAGAGAAGAGTAATAAAAGCGAGCGAGTTTCACGCAGCTTAAAGGCGACAGGAGGCGAAAGAGGGACAGCGATTTTGCTGCCAGCGAACTGGAGCCTTGCAAGAACCCCAATTTGGAGAAAGGGGTGGAGAATGGGATCTTATTTCCAGGACTCTCTCTCTCCCCCCGAATCAGCCATCGCCCATCCATACGGCTGGACTTTTGCGTAGGCATGATCTCTGCAGCTGGCGTTCACTGTCGAATTACCCTCCTCCCGCCGCTCTTTTTGAAAGAGGACTTGCTTCGTTACACGTTTTAACAGCTCTCTTGAAAGGTATCGGGATTATTTTAAACCTTGAACTCATTCCACAGGCTGCTGCACGCCGCCTATTCCGCGCGTTTGCAGACACCAGTTGACAGCACACGGAAACCACCGGTCAGCGTGCCGAAAAGTCACATGGAACTCGAGGTGGTCGCTTTCGGGACGGCAGCGAAGGGATGCGCCAAGAAATATAAGAGACCAAACATTGCGAGATCTCCGGACGAGAAGAATGCCCGCGGAGAACGGAGGCGAATAGAAATAAAATCCAGGCGAAGGAAACTGTCGCCATGCGGTTCAGCTGCGCTTTTCCAGACAGGCGGGGGATTCAGGTCGAGCAGCCAGGAATTCCTCCGCTGCTTCCATTGAAAATGCTGGGCCGATTCAGCTGCTTGGTGGCAGATGCAGCAAGGGGGACTTTCTAGTTTTCTTTTCGGTGGTTGTGCGAAGAGGGGAGGGGCGACGGGCCAGGCTATCTCGGGCGTTTGGTAGTTGTGTAGATACGGTGTGTTTCTAGGTTGAATGCAGAAATGCTCTGATCAGATTTTACTGCTGGTTTCAGATTGTGCTTTTTTATGTAGCATCTTCGATTGTTTACCAAAGATACTTTCATGGGGGTGATTACTCTAGGGGTATTTGGTATTCTAGTAGTAATCCATCTAATAGGCATTTGGATCGAATACACTTCTGTTTTACAAGACCGACAGTTTATTGGTTCTTCCGATACGGGTTTTTCCTCAGCATATGTATAAGACATCCAAGTCAGCTGCAGGGTGTATACAGTGACATTTTCTGCCTACAGCAGGGGAGGATAGACGAGATGAGCAACTTTACTGAGAAAATAAAATATCTAGTCCGACCACTAGGGGGTGGTCCCTCCATAGGTTTTCTAACTAGAAGTACTAGATGAAGCATCCTGGAATGTGGAATTCGTTAATGTAATCTTGGAAGTAAATTTCCTTGGGACAACATCCACCCTGCCCCTCCATAAACTCATGGGAATTAAATTCAGCACATGCATCATACCTTAAAACTTAGTTTTAAAAATTGTTACTTGACCAAAGACCTTTAGAGCAATCATAACCTACAAAATTCAATACTCTTCCTAAATAAGACCACAACCTCCCAATGACAAAGGGGGGTTATCACATACATCTTATTAAAAAGCTGCACTCTATTTTCATTACTTTTTCTTAATATTTTAAAGAAACAAAAGTAATTAAATGAAAAAATTATAATAAAATGGGAAATAAACTTCATTATTTCTTAAAAGTATATCCTCCTTGGATCTTCCTTGAAATTATATCACTCGCTTTCCAACTATTTGAAAATGGATTTTATATCAGCCTTTTCTGTTACATGATGGAAAATAAGACTGCACTTTTTAAAGCAAAAGTTAATTCTGAAGAAGGAATATAACTGGAATACGACTTACCATATTTGCTATGTAAATTCCTTTCTAACATAATGTGGATTGACTGACAGCAACTGTGATTTGCAAAATAGAAGGAAAAAATATATTGAATCACATTGCCATTAAACTTTATTTATAAAAATATGATGTAGGACAGATTTCTTTCCTGTTGTTATTCTGCAGATGCCCAGCTGGATTCTTCATTCTCTTTTCTTTTCATTAATAATGAGCAATTTCAGCCTCTCCAATAAAAATGAACACAAAGATTCTGGAAGTGCACCAAATACTCTTCTTTTTCAGAGCTGTGAAGAGCTAATTTTGCAACAGTTGATCAAATGTAATTATTTTAAGTGTCTTGTTTCTCTTAACTCTCAGGTCTTACATACACAGGATAATAGAATACCCATAGCAACTATGATCTTTAACAGAGCTTTTTGTTTGTTTTTCCACGCACAGTCAATATTTTAGATTACAAAGCAGCAGGATACTTCTAGTATTCTTCAAGGAAGTTTTTTTTCCAAGAGTTTCAAATATAAATAATGGTTCTTAAAAATAAGCTTATAGCATGTGGATGGACTGTATATACTATTCTGAGATCTTCACACCATTATTTGTGTTAACACTTGAGAAATGGGAGAACATATTTCCCTAGTCCCACCAGTACCCAGGAGAATCTCACCTTATGACTTTTCACTACATCATTATCACTGCTTGAAAGCCTATGAATGCTGAATGAGTAGGATCCCTTACAGTCTGCAGTTATCCCACATGTGCATGGATTTATTTTAAAAGTTAGTCTTTTACAGAAGCCAATGTGGTTTCTTCAGCTCTCCAAAAGGATTACCATCTCAAGGAATAATCTTCTCAACTTGTCTCATGTTGGGCACAACAGAGCACACAGCCCAACAATCATCATAACCAAGGATGTGGCATTACATTGGCTTCTTAGTTGTACCACAGAAGTCAGCTGGGACTGACAAATGCATGAAAGTGATGTATGTCAAGAATTCAGCCAATACAATTTAATTGCAAATTAACATTTTGATACAGTATCCCCCAATCCAGCATGCTCCAGATGTGTTAAGCGATTGCAATGAATAGGCAATGTGACCATCCTTTCTGCAATTATGGAAATTAAAGCTGCAGCTGATCTGATTGGATAAGGTTGTTCTAATGTAGAATAATGCCACATAATGCAGTAAGATTTCTAACTTCATGATCATTTTAACTGCTAGTCTATTAGAACATTTGGTTAGTGGAACAAGAAGAAGATGCAAACAATATACTGGCTTGATAACATCAATACTGATACAAAGATGTGAATCCAACAACTGAAAGAAACTGCTTGACAAGGTAGCATGGAGAGCACTTGCCTATAACATTGCCAAGAGTCAGACACAACTGAATGGTTACAACAACTAGAACATCTAAGGCCCAGGTGCCTAGGAGATGTTTGATTGAAATGTTGGATTGATAAAGACTTCTTTCGCAGAGGATAGGAAGTATGTGCAATCAAAGATAGCTTCATTATATGAGATCATCATATTGCACAGCTGCTAAGAACAAGACTGACAGTATGATTCCGTGTTCCGTTTTATTCTATTGTGAGGTGCTATACTGAATTTGCTAAGATAGAACTATCTTGCTAGTTTCTGGAGACTGCTTTAACCATGAAGTATGCCAATACCTCTGATGCTGAAGTGGAAAGACAGAATTAGATCATCAAAGCAGTGACTAGGGAATTGGACTGAAACTAAGAAATGCAGGGTCGGGTTAATCCTTAGTCAAGGAAAGTGGATGATTTAGGGCATTCACTACTCTTAGTTCAATTTACTTTACAAGATTATTGTAAAATAAAATAACTGAGGAGGACCTTCTGGATAAAAGATGAGATATGTAAAAAATAAATAAATATGAAATTCAGAGAAGTCACTCCAGATGCAAGATATTATAGCTATTCCCGCCATGCAAATAGTGCCTGCCTGCCAAGGAGTTCCAACAGAAAAATCAGCAAATTAGTTATTTATTTTATAAATCTAACCATGCATACACTATTGTATATAATGCATGATAAGCTTTTATTCAGTATGTGACTAGGATAAATCTAATGCATCATTTAAATGTATTTATTCAATATGTTCCATTTTAAGACTTCTTATTAAAGGCTTTTAATACAGTTTGCATCTACTGCTTCACAGTGTTTTATTAAAAGCTGAGATCCTGTTTCATTTTTGAAAGACTATTGTTAGATATTGCTTTAATCATCAGGTTATTTGAAGTTAGCAGATAAGTGTCTTCCAACTAATTTAAACACAGAAGAATGCTTCAAAGTGATTGAGGACTTTTCCACCCTGGTTCTTTGTTCCTTGTGTCTAGAATGTGTATTTTTCGGGGGTGGGTGTGTGTGTGTGTGGGTGTTAATACAGGAAATTGCTATAATAATGCTTCTCCCCAAAATGTTTATATGTATACATACATCTATCACCTATATATCTGTCTTTATATACTCCTATATCTTTCTATACATACAGATAGATTATCTATATATCTAATCTCCAGAATTAGTCAAAAGCAACAACACAAGACTGAAGTTGCAGAATCAGTAATAGTTGTATATAGATCAAAGTAAGAGTTTGATATAGACAAAAATAATACAAATCATTTTCAAGTGTGTGTGTGTGTGTGCGCGCGTGCGTGCCTTCAAGTCAGTGTTGACTCCTGGAAACTGCCTGCATTAATAGCTGCAATTTTCTGGGCAAAGTTTATTTTTAACATGGTTTGCCATGGCCTGCTTCCTAGATCTGAAAGGGAGAACGGCCCAAGGCCACATAGCTGGTTTTGTGCCTGAGGCAGGTTTCACAATCATCTGGTTTCTACCTGAGGCCTGGGAAAAGTTGTTGAGAGAATGTTGACATGCAGCTTCAGTGGGCTTTAGATGAAGTGGATTATTTGTATCCTTTGCAATCTAGGTTCAGGCTGGGATAGCACTAAAATAGCATAGCTTGCTGATGGCCTGGGATGAGGCTGATGGAACTGTCTTGGCTCTCCTAGATCTTTCTGTGACTTTCGATACTATAACCATGGTAGTTATGGAAGTTACAACTGGTCCAGAAAGCAGCAGAGTACACGGTATTGAGTGCCTATAGGTTCACCCATGTTATACCTTTATTGTGTGAAATGCACTGATTCCTATTTTCTTCCAGGTGCAGTTCAGATGCTGGTTATCACTTTTGAAGCCCAACATGGCACGAGACCAGGTTATTTGAAGGACTGCCTCTCTTGAGAATATCTGTTCATCCACCCAGATCACATACTGTAGACGCTTTTCAGGAAGTCTTACTATTAGTGGGACCTCAGAAGGATGCCTTTTTCATGGCTGCCCCTGTTGTGTGGAAAACGCTTCTACCATCAATTCAACAGGCCCGCACCTTTCTAGCCTTTTGGAAGTCCATTAAGACCTGGATTTTTATGAAGGTGCTGGAATACAATTGTATAGGTAGACAGTATGGAAAAAAAACCAACTATCCCTGCTGTAAGAAATTGTGAGGGAACAATTAAGGCATAGGGTTTTTGTTTTATTGTTTTGCAGTTTTTACTTTCTTGCAATTTTCCTATTTAATGGCTTTATTGCTGCTCTGAGCTGCCCAGAGTTTCTTAAGATAGCCAACCATAGATTTTATTTACTTTTTATTTTTAATCCCATCTTTATTATTTATACAAATAATTAAAGGTGGCAAACTTACCTAATATTCCTTCCTTCTACTATTTTCCCCAAAACAATAACCGTGTCAGATAGTTAGGCTGAGAGAAATTGATCTGCCCAAAGTCACCCAGCCAGTTTTTCATGCCACAGGCCGGACTAGAACTCATTTATATAAATCTAGATAGATAGATGATAGGTGATAGATAGATGATAGATTGATAGATAGATGTCTTTCCTTTACAAAATAAGTTTTTTTTCTCCTTGAGCCCATGTCTTCTTATCTGCACCTCTATCAATTTTCCCATGTAGAAAATCACTTCCACTTTCAAATCGATTCTGCAAAAACCTTGCAATTAACAGTTAAGTTAAAGTAACCTAAGTAAGAGTGCATAGAAAATTCTAGATATTGATTTTTCACATGGCGAGACTTGATACACATGAAGGGGTAGTGTAAACATGGAAATCTACATCATTCCCTTATTTGCTTGTTTGTTAGATTTCCATCTCCCCTTTTGTACAAGAACCGTAAACAGTGAGATAATTCATCAGAAAGACAAGCAATTATTTTTGGTCAAGAGCTCAATTCAGTTTTGCATGGTCAGAAAAAGAAGATGGGGAAACAAAAGGTATCATCTATGGATTGAAACTAACATGATGTCTGTATACTACACTCTAAACTTTACATTTCCCTGGGTGAACCATAATTTGCCTGGATCATTTATTTATTTAGTCATTTCATTTATTAAATTTGTTTGCCACCCATTTCGTTGCCCATCTTCTTTACCGCAAACGTATTTTCTGCAGCCATATATGCATCCTACTTCTATCAGGAAAGAAAGTATGCACCAATTACTTTTGATCAGATTTAACATATGCTACTTTGGGGAAATAGTTTTGGCTTTTTGAAAGAAATAAGTAAGCAACCATAATACAATTGCCATCTGGTGAAAATGTGTGTGCTACTTTAATATTTTATTTGAAACCTATCTTAAAAGAGTGAGTTCTCTTCAGCTGTGAAATGAGCAGCTCTCTTCAGTCAGAATATTTTTGGGTTTGCGCATCCCAAACAAGATCTCACTGTAGCTTTGCTCAAATCTTCTGAAGAAAGATCCACCCACTAAAGTAACATCACCCAAATGTTGTTCCTAAGAAGCTTCGGGACTGTACATATTCTCTCAAGGATTCTTGGTCTTTCATTAAAACAGAATTTTTGGGATACATTGATCTATAAGCCTCAAAATTCCTAGCCAATATCTGTAGGCCAAAATGGATGTGAATTCTGAGAATTCCAATCCAGAAGGCTGTAGTAAAATTATCATGGCCCCGGCACTGGACCAGATCAATGCTAAAATGGTAGGCAATTCCTATCACATTCAGGATTAGGAAAACCAGCCAGATGGACCACAATTATATTTCTAGTTAATAGCTAAGAGGAATTCAGTCTGAACACTCTGCTATGGAAGATGCCTTTTCCACTGACATTTCTTTCTTCCTTCCTCTGTAGCTCAAGATGCTTACGCATTCTGCAAGCTTGCTGGTTTATTGCTTTGAGCGGCAGCATTATATAACAAAGCCATGCACAGTGTAATGTGGTATAGATAGCATCTATCTCCAAGAATCCTGCTTTAATAGCCTACTTATTTAGTCCTAGGCCAGCATGCTGAACAGCAACAAGAGGTTTGGCTGCAGTTAAAAAGAGAGAAATTCTCGCTCTCATCTGAATGTGGATTTTGTCTCTGGAAACATGCTGGGCAGGATTTTTTTTGATGACCTGAGAGTTGCAGCTGGGGTCATGCATGCAAGCATGTTCTTACTTATCATATGTAGAGCGGTTCAAAATGGTGACTGCATGTGTGCAGTGGAGATACAGGAAGGCTGTTAAGTTGCCGCTGCACGTACAGTGTGAGAGCAGTAGAGTACAGGCAGTGCTTGTGCTGCAGAATAAGCAGCTCCAAGGGAGGAGCAACTGGCACAGCATAATCATTGTCTTTCAGTAGCACATACTATTTTGATCCTTTAGCAGACACCTAAGCATGATTGCTCCCACTCTGAGGGCTGGCTAAAGCAGCAGCTGGACATGTATCCAGGAACATATGGGTCATTTTCACTTGTGGTAGGGCGATAAGTTGGAGTCAGATTTGATGCTCCTGAGTTTATTTCTGCCACCATGACTGCAAGGTTAGATTTGTAATGGTACTCAAAGTCTCTCCGGTTGCCTTGCACAGCTAAGTAATAATCTCAACCCCTCCCCCCTTTAATTTTAAAATGAAAACAAAAAGAGTGAGGGTACACCATAATTAGAGTGAAGGTAAACAAAAAGAGTTCTTCCTGTTTAAAATATTTCTTCATTATTGCATATATAAAGGAAGCAGTGTAAAATATTATTACAAATACTAATAAACAGATACACAATAGAACAGACATGAGGAAGACCAAGAATAGAACCATTTTAATCACACTCAGAAGGTGTATTGTATCCTGTGCAAATTATTTAAAATAAACATGTAAAGGACTGCAGCTTTTTAAAGTCAAAAGTCATTATAAAATGGATTTAATAAAAATAAAGAATAAACTGAACTCAAAATAAAATAAAGATATTGATTAATAAATAATAGTCTGGTATGTGAACAAACATCAATCCACAATCAATTATGAATGAGAAACTAAAATTGTATAGATCTAAATGGCATTGATCCCATAATTTTGTTATGTTGTTTTTATTCTTTTTTATAAATATTGTTAAAAATATTGTCCAGATTCATGCAACTGAGATGGGCAGTCAAATAATTAATTAATTATTTCAATCAATCAGTGAGGTACAATGCAAGAAAAACTGTTAAAAATGGCAGTGTGTTTCACATCAGATGTGTATACAGTATATGTTTAATACAATGATTATTGACTTACATAAAAATAATTTATGGATATACGTGCAAAGAAGTCCTGCATATGCTTAAGAGCCATTGAGTGCAGTAGGTATATATACCATTTTATAATAGAATAGAATAGTTCTTTATTGGCCAAATGTGATTGGACACACAAGGAATTTGTCTTGGTACAAATGCTCTCAGTTTACATAAAAGATACATTTGTCAAGAGTCAAGAATCATAAGGTACAACACTTAATAGTAGTCATAGGGTACAATAAACAATCAAATTGTACTAGGAAACAGTCAATATAGATTGTAAGGATACAAGCAACAAAGTTACAATCATACAGTCACACGTGGGAGGGGATGGGCGAAAAGGAGTGATGAGAAGGTTAATAGTAATAGTGCAGACTTTGTAAATAGTTGGACAGTGTTGAGGGAATTATTTGTTTAGCAGAGAGATGGTGTTTGGGAAAAAACTGTTCTTGTGTCTAGTTCTGTGCAATGTTCTATAGTGTCGTTTTGAGGGAAGTAGTTGAAACAGTTTATGTCCGGGATGTGAGGGGTCTGTAAATATTTTCACAGCCCTCTTTTTGACTCGTGCAGTATACAGGTCCTCCATGGAAGGGAGGTTGGTCGTAATCTTTTTTTCTGCAGTCCTAATTATCCTCTGAAGTCTGTGTCTGTCCTGTTGGGTTGCAGAACCAAACCAGACAGTTATAGAGGTGCAGATGACAGACTCAATAATTCCTCTGTAGAACTGTATCAGCAGCTCCTTGGGCAGTTTGAACTTTCTGAGTTGGCACAGAAAGAACATTCTTTGTTGTGCTTTTTTGATGATGTTTTTGATGTTAAGTCTCCATTTTAGGTCATGTGATATAATAGAACCTAGAAATGTGAATGGCTCTACTGTTGATACTGTGTTGTCTAGTATTGTAAGAGGTAGTAGTATGGGAGGGTTAGGGTTAGGGTTTTCATTTTTAAAAGCAACCCTTCCCTGTGCTTTTTCTAATTAGTTAGGCAGGTTTTTAATAAGTTAGGCAGGGTTTTTTTCTTCTATTGAAATAGAACTGCAGATTTAATTAATTAAGGGGCGTGCATAAATGCACAATTGTGACTACTGTCCCTGTCCTATTGTCCCCAATTATTAGTTCCTATTTCTTGTATTTAAACTTACCTTTATTCTTGTTTCTGTTATATTGTAAGCTTTTGACAAATAAAATAAGTAAATAAATAAAAATAAATAAATTTGGCAGAGGTTTTTCATTTTCTTTTGAACATCCTTTCTAAGGCTAAATTAGCTTTAAATGGTACATACTTTTCCTTCTGAAAACCCTCAACAATACAGAAATAAAAGTTGGCTAAATATTAATTGTACAGCTAAGTTAAATGGGGACGTAACAAGAACTGTTTGTGAGTTTCAGTAGTAGTCTATATACTGGTAATAGATTAGTTGTCCCCAATATGGTGGCATTTATATAAACTGGATTTGATCTCCCCAAAACCACAAATGGTGTATTAGCATTGCTGAGAATTGATTAAAATATCTGGAGGGCACCACATGTTGTCTTTATTCTATATTTTATTTTGTGGCTTTGAGAAGTGACTGGATTTCATATAGTTTAATAGTTAATTAAAACTGAAATTAATTACAATTTTGTGCACATCTTCAGATATTAAAAGGACATTTATAATTTGTATGTGTAGAAAAGATGTTATCTGATGCCCATGTATTTGACAGCAGATAGAACTGCACTATTTTTATATACGCATTTATATATTTCCTAATATGGAACTCAACATGACATATATAGAGTTTTTAAGCAGCTTCCATAGACGTATTGGCATACCCTGATTCTGATTATTATAGCTTTAACAAGATGCATACCTTCTGTGTCACTTAGTATTTTGGACCTGACTCTATATAGTACATCAGGTGAAAAAAAAAGTTACGGAAAGCTAATTATGGTGAACAAGTTTCAAAAGTCGTTATCAGTGGGAATCCACATGTATTGTACTATGTAGAACTGTGAACTTGCACAAGCAACCCCAAAAGAATATCATGAATAGAAAATACTTTAAAATGGAATTTCTTTGGCTGGAGATCCACTTGCCCATAGCATCTTAGTATTGAGAAATTTCTATTGATAATTATTCTTGACCTATATAGAGTTGTTTTTATGGCAGGAGACAAATCAAATAATTCAAATAGTAAAAACTTAATTTTGGTTTAATTTGTGCACCAAATTTACTTGAACAAGGTCTTTTAAAATGGAGTGGTAGCATACAGAAATGCAGCTATAATCTTATTTACAAAAAAACCACCCTTTTCTTATAAAGGAAAATACAGGGCAGAGCTGTTTGTTTAATGAGGCGGACCTTGCATTTTTTTGGAAATGTTATTTAGTAGTTTACAGTTGCAGAAAGTCTGACAAACTGCAGTATAATATAATGTAGAAAAGGAAGCTCTGATTTAATTTTAATGTTTAAATATAGCAACAGGAAATCATCATTTCTTATCACACACAAAAAGAACTATAGCTTCAGCCAAAATCAATACAAGGCAAACAAGATATTTGGCTGAAATATTGTGCTTACTCAGAATCTCTCTATAAAAGGTCAGGCCATGGTTAAAAAAATAGTAGTACCCTTAATGTTGACTGTCAGTTGAAAATATACGTACTCTGTAGAGTTTAAAGCAGTGCTTCCCAAACCTTGCTAAAGTGTCCAAAATTGAGTAAATGTGGCTTTTTTTCTTTGAGTTAACCTGTTACCCAAACACACCAAGGATATTAAATAAGGACTTTCTGATAAGTGGTTCGGGATAATTTGTTTAAACCCCCTTTTTATATTTTTGTGCTCCTTTCTTGGAGTGGCAGAGCATTCATAGTTATTTTTTATAAGGAAGACCTTATTTCAAAGACCCAATCATACTCTAATATTAAATATGTCAATACTGTTAAAGCCAGTCAATTGGCCCATTTTGTATACCAATCTCTTAAGGAAAACAACTAGACAGAAAACCTGAGAACTTTCAAATGTTGTACCACAGAAAACATTAGCCCTCCACCATAGAGAACAATGAGAACTTGGAACTGTTGATCAGACCATTACATTTCTTATGAATTTCTATTTGGTAAAATGTTGTTAAAGTGAAATACCGTAGTAAGTTTACTATAAAATAAATCAGTAAGTCTTATCTCCATTAAATTGTTTTAGGGTTGTAGCTGATAGTTTGAACAACCCTGAAATATTGCTGCAGTCCCCATTGTTATAAACAAGGACTATCACAGCATTATTAAGAATCATATTGGTAAAAGGCAGGAAAACATTTTCTTATTCTGGTTTATTAGGGAACAGGGATTGATAAAACAATAATCTCTCTCTCTCTTTGTGTTTCTGTCTCTCTCTTTGTCAACACATTATAATTTCATCCTGGTTTCACATCCATTTGCAAAATTATGGATACATTTTGTGCACATTTCTGTATATTTTAAAATCACTTTGCACGTTTCAAGCATTTCCCCCAAAATATTTTATATTCTATTTTCTATAATATATGCATTTTTATATGCTGTTCTTCCTAACAATGCTTGGAGAAATGTTACTTAAAAAGCAGCATGTATGAATACATAAATAAACAAAATCTTTTTGTGCACATATTTTTAATTAGGGAACCCAGAAAGATAATTGTTTTCCATTTTTCATAGTAATTCATAATATTATATAAATTAACATAAAATTTCTCCTCCTTCCTAACAGGAACTAAGTCTTTCTCACTAATCTTAACATGGCCAACTTCTGAATCAGCATTAAAAAAAGTTTTATGCTTTAAATATTCTTCAGAAAATAATCTGTTAGATTTAGAATAAATGCTCATTATCAACTCTCATGTTTCAATGTGAAACAAAAAGATACCCCTCTTGGATTGAATATTGAACTCCAAATTTGTCAAGCCCAATAGAAAGTTAGTATGTTATTATCATTAATCTGGAAGATTATATTACTGAACAGTACATATATGTGCCATTAAAATGTTATAAGAAGAAAATCAGTGAGAAGCAGAGGTGGGATTCAAATTTTTTAACTGGTTCTGTGGGCGTGGCTGAGCTGGTGGGCATGGCTTAGTGGTCATGTGTGACTGGCTGGGTATGGCCAACTCAATATCACTCACATCGAGGCACACATTTCCTCACCTGGCCTCTCATGACTGTGGGGATGCTGCAACAGTTGTAAGTGTGAAAAATGGTCATAAGTCACTTTTTTCAGTGCCATTATAACTTTGAATGATCACTCTGTACAAGTAAAGTACCAGCAAAGGAGGGAAGAAAAACTCCAGAGAAGTTCCTGAGACAGGAAGTCTAGTCCTGCCAAGAATATAATAAGGGTTAATGGAGAGGCAGTTTCTGTAAGCAACACCAGAATGCTTCCTTCCTGCCTTCCTTACAGGATTAGGCCAGTAATTTCTTCTAACAACTGGTTCTCCAAACTGCTTAGAATGTTAACAACCAGTTCTAGCGAATAGGTGCAAACCTGTAGAATCCCACCCCTGGTGAGAAGTTTGGAATACTCTAAACATTGTAAAAACATCTCAGTCTTATGACACTTTAAGAAGAATATATTTTATTATGGTATAAATTTTGGCAGACAAGAAATCTCCTCCAATCCACAAAAGCTTCTGCTACAATAACATTTTTTTTAACGTATTTCGATTTTTTTTATCTCTCTCTCTCTTTTTTAGTGCAATAGACTAATACTCCTAGCCTTGCAATGCATATAAATCTCAAATTGTGCACAGGTATATGATAGTCAAGCTATATATGTTATAAACCTAGCCCAAGTTTACTTTTGGCACAGTGATAAAAATTTCATTTCATTTCATTCATCCATCCATCCAATTTATACCCCCCCCCTTTTTTTGTTGCTAGCGAGATTTGGGTTATTTGAGCTATTTTGACTGCTTGCATACTCTGAGTTTTATACAACTTGATTCTATCTAAAATATGGTCCTTTTCACATATGACACTTGTATGCATATATGAAAGTTGAAAATGGAAGTGGTAGGTATTTTATATGGTGTTTGAATATGGGATCATCATAATTTTACCAAAGTAGTTGAGTGTTAAAAAGTTCTGATAAAAAAATGATGACTAATTGAGATGTTCTATACAAGTACAGTTTCAATAAAAGCTAAAAAACTTCACACGCAAGTGACTTTCTTAATCAACATATTCCACTTAATAATTAACATTAAAATTATTGGGATGTTTGGCCCTTCTTTTTAAAATTGTTCCTTGGGCAATACCATGGCTAGTAATGACAAGTTTTTCCCTAACTAGTGATTTGCGGCATCACCAAAACCCTAGGTATGCAAGATTTGGGAGATGAGCCTTCTGTTATGGGGTCTGCTCTCTAGAACAATACATCCCTGGAGACCGCAATAGGTCCCGCTCCAATGACATTCAGGAACTAAGGACCTAGCTATTCTCCCAGGCTTTGGAGCAAAGTGACACTTGAATCCATGCTGGAGGAATGTGTTTTGTTTACACATATGTTCTTGGATCAGTCCTAATTTTTCTGGTTTAACTGTAAGCCATCCAGAGTCTCCAAATTGTAGCACCTTTATATTACTATCCCATGTCACTGGCCTTTTTCTATACTAGGCATAAATAATATAAGCATGGGTATTCTGCATTACAAAACACAAGCCAGAAGTCAAAAAAGGCCGTAAACAAAGCATCATTCTGGATTCCATTCAGGATCGCTTACTCCAGCTTGCTGAGCCAAGCTGTGCTGCTATATTAGAGGAGGAAGACTTTATAAAGTCAAATGCCTCCATAATTGGTCAGATGAACAGTTAAAATGTCAGCCCTTCAGTATGAAAGGGCATAGAGTCATCCCATCCTGATTTTGAAGAAACAGAAATCTGGGCAAGTGGTGGTGGGGAATTGGTTCATTTCACTTGTTCCATCTTAAATTAGAGGGGAAATATGGGAGGCCAAATCTAGAACAATTTCTGAACCCAGTTTAAAGAAATTCCTTATCACATAGGGGGAAGAACAGTCTTTTGGTGGCTGAACACTACACTCAACAATTGTGAAGAACCCAGAACTGGCATGGACAGAGGAATTATGCCAATGGGCAGGCTTCAATTTTCCTCTAGTCCACAAAAGTTTATGCCACATTAACATTTGTTTTTAACATGTCTCAATGATCATTTTTCTCCATTTTTGCTGCAATAAGCTATTGCTACCAGCCCTCTGGAATTATATACATACATTATATATGTTATTGATTTAACCCAAACCTGACTAGTACCTAAATGGAAGACATCTGGAGAAATTCAGAGCTATAAGACAGACTGGGGATTTTTAAAGTTCCAGAAGTGTACCATTTCCATTTTATGGCCAGAGAACTACATGGAGTTATCTAAAAAGTCCCCTGATTTTATCTCAGCTTGAAGGAGATTTTACTTTTTGAACCTATTTTCATTGTTTTTGTGTATTTCCTGCCACAAGATGGTAGAATACTCATCACCAAGGAAGAGTCAGTAGTGCACAGCTCTGAAATGCCAAGTTGCCCATCACTGCTATTTAATCTTCTCTCCCCTCCTTTTTTTCTCTTGAATGGATTCTCCCACCTTTTGAAATGAATAAAGGTAAAAAAAGCAAGCAGAACATAAAGGGGACCTTGGACAAGGGCAGAGGAAAAGGGAAAAGGATCAGCAAAAAGGGGACATCTCCCAATCTTCTGCAATTTTTCACCTACAGAGGAAAAAATGCTTCAAAGCAATGTAAGCTGGAGCTTGTTTGTTTGTTTGTTTGTTTGTTTTAAACAAACTTATAACCTTTAAATTATGTTGATTTTCTCCACCGATGCCTCCATTTTGTGCCTTTTAAATAAATGTATTTAAAATGGCTAAAGCATGGGAACAAAAGAGAAAGTAAACATATACTGCATATTGACTTCATGCCTCATTTATTTATGAGGGGTGTTATTTAACTGGCATCTGAATACTTCACTATAGCAAGCCTCTTTTTAATTAGAAGTGGAAAATGAAGGTTTGTTTGTGCCATTTAAAGTGTATTTAAGAAAAATGGGCTAAAGTTAAGTAATTGGATTTAGTCATCAACTCTGAAAGGTTGACTGCAAGAGGGAGCAGAAAGCAACGGGGATCCAGCAAAGGTCAAATGAAGTCTCTCTTTCAATAATGCTTCTCAACTACAGGTATCCAGCAAATAATTGGCAGTGGGAGTAGAATTGTGATTTGAGCTGCCGAAAAACAAAATCTGATGGCTAAAAAAAGGAAAATGAAAAAAGAAACATGATTTGAGCAATGTAATTCTTTTCCACTTGACTTCTCATGAGTAGACTTGATCTACAATCTTTTTAATCCAAAATATCTGGATTTCTGCCAGGTCAATTGTTGGGATTAAAATGAGTTGTAAACAAACGGAATTAATTGGATTATTCGTTAGCTGGTAGCTATTAATGGCAAAAGGCACAAAGCAAATAGGATACTCCCATTTCAGGCCAAATAAAGAGGTTGAGGTCAATGTCACCTACAGATTTAAAGACCAAACCATATATATTGTACAGGCTTTTTAAAAATGCAAACAACAGCAGTTTGGAGAGAGAGAGAAGCAAGCTGATAATTAATATGAATGGAGTGCACACATGGAGGGGAATTCAGTCCTTTTCTCCCTGAAGAAAGTCCCTTTTTTTGAAGCTAGCATTTGTTTTAGAGAAGACATTTCCATTGGGATCTATATGGGATTTTCAGCCAAATCAAACAGAAGCACAGAAAACATATAACTTTGGACCACAGTGAAAAAGGAAAAGATTAGATCACCTCACTCCCCACAACCTCTGTGTGCACTCACATGCACACAAATGTAGTTTGGGATTCTTTAAAATCTGCCTTTCAGACAGATTAATATTGTAATATTTATATTTTAATTTTAATATTTCTTGCAGGAATATCTGAAAAGCTCAGGAGGATTTTCAACCAGCACAACATGCATGTACACTTTAAACCCTAGAATACATTAAACCCTAACCCTAACCCAGCAAGATATGATTTAGCAGTTCATCTGCATTTGGAAGACAAGGGTAACTCTTTTGAGGGCAACACAATCCACATTTTGGATAGAGAGGTCCATTGGTTTTGAAATAGTGGTAAAAGAATCCATCTATGTTAGAATTGAACAACCTTTCCTCAGTGGGGAAGGGGGGATTCAACACCACCTATCTCTGGTATACAATGTTGTCCTTTTGGCTGTTCCAAGGAAATTTCACACCTCTGATACAGGTGACCCTTAGGGCACCCAATAAACCCCAAGTAACCTCAATAGCTCTCAGAGAATAGTAAGGCCATATGACTGCAAAGAAACTACCACCAAATCCTGTCAGAACCTATCCTTCCACTCATCCCCCACCATCTAATCTCAACTTTAAGTTCTTGTCCTTCCATCTCCCCCACCATCCAATACAACTAATGAAGCTTCCTGGATGGGAAGAGAAACATCCTTTTTTTCTTCTTCCTCAAAAAAATTAGTCCAATTGCCTTTACCCCCCCACAAAAAAAAACCCTTTGAGACAACTATGATCTGGATGACTGAGAATCTTTATAGACTTTCAGACCTGGCAATTGGCCTTCACTGCGGTTTGTTTATTTCCATCTGAGGTTGGGAGGCAAGTACAAAAAAACCAAGATGTGCACTATGAGCTACAACAAGCATTTCACTTTTTCATCCTCACAGTTAGTGGCAGATGCCTTAGAGCAGGGGTGTCAAACTCGTGGCATCACGTGACATATTGGGACATTTTGTCCTTTTGATAAACCAGGTGTGGGTGTGGCCAGTGTGTAATGCATCCAGCCCACGGGTCGCGAGTTTGACAGCCCTGCCTTAGAGCTTTTTCAAACTGCATATGTTTTATATGGCACAGTAGCCTAACTCTAAATCAGGTGGAAAACCTGTAGCTGTCTCTGGCAGCATGACTGGATGTTCTTGACTAATTCTTGCATTTGAAAAGCTTGTATATAAGTCAGATTGGAAACTTTCTCAGTGGACCAAAGCATTCCATTAGTATTCTTTGTGAGGAAGACTCTAAAATATAATATGTAATTAAGTACTTTAATAATTATAATAGATGAAGTGCTCAGCTTTGACCTACAAAATCAGCAAACCCATAGCATTCTAGTTTCACTTGAATAACAAATGAATTTCTTTCATCTCTCTAACTGTCCTCAAGGTTCCATAACCTTTTTGAACATAATCATGCATCTGTTAATTTGGCGTAAACCCTATTGAACTGCTGACCAAATAGTAAAGAACTGGCAGTCCACTCTAACCTTTCTTTCTCCAGTGAGAAGAAACAAGAACCAGTAAGCCTAAATGAATCAATCCATTCTGTCAGAAGATAAATGTAAACATTGCATATATGTTTTATGACTTGAACATTTTAAAGTGTTGATGCAGAATGTTAAAACATAGCTCTGCACTTCTTAACCCTTTTTCATATGTACATGGTATCACTGCAATAAAAGACACTAAATACCAGTTTGCTGAGATGAGCATGAGAATTAACTTTAAAATGGTTTGGAATAATTGTAGTCGTTTTTCCCATGTTCCCATTTTAAAACACTGCTTTATTGATATGTGTTATGCCTTTCAGAATGGAAGCAAGGAAGGCACAATCTAAACTTTGACATAAAGGAAATAGCAGAAGAAAAGAGGAAGGAGAGAATGAGAGGTTTATAAAAAAAAAAGGAAATCACCATGAAAGTTTATATTTCTGTGGTCATAAAATGGAGAAACAGACTGACTATCAATATAAGATGCCTAAGAAAAAGTGTCAAGGATAACTCCAAGGCTATGTCTCTGGTCAGCAAGATGTGGCATGCTTTTCTTGGTGCTTACAAATTTTTGCTTCACACGTCTTTTTTCTTTCAAAGATTATTTTACTGAAAAATAATTAAGTTAGAAACTAGCACATTGCCAAGCAAAGCAGCAACTTCAAATACATTTTAAAAATCAACATGCATATAACAAGAAACAATCTTTTTTGAGCAAATGATAAATAATAAAAGCCTAGAGAACCCGCTATCTTGTTTGGAAGTGTACTGCTGATAAAATTGATGCTTTGTGCCTGGCCACATGCATCATGGTAACTATTTTGTGGGGGTGTCCGAAATACGCTCATAACATTTCAAATGTGCCCATTGTTCCAAAACTGCAGGAACATTTGGTTAAATGTTAATACAATCAATGGAAAATATAGTAGCTGGTATGCTAATGTATATATTCCTCCCACTTTCGTTCTCAGAAAAGTAAATAAGTATAATGATATAGCCAAACCAATTAAATAGAAGATAATTGGCTAATGCAGGAAATCTGGCCTTGGAAGGAAAAGAATGGGGCATCGCTAGTACCAAAATAAAATCAGTAAATCAAATGTAAATTACGAACTCTATTTTCTGCACAGTAATGTACTACAAAGTGCTTGTCAGATAGTTCTGAATGACCTGGCCCTTCTCTCCTCCTTTTGTACTGAAATAAAAGGTTGTTGCTTTTTGAAATTGTTAATGTTTCAGTGGGGAATGTCATCCTAGCATTAGAATAGTTCATCTGCTTATTTAAAGAAAGGTTTAAAATTTAATTTCACTGAGACACAAAACCAGCAAAAATACCTTCTGGGAATGAAAGGGGAGGGTTTGAACCAGTGGTGAGATTCAATTTTCTTTTACTACCGGTTCTGTGAGTGTGGCTTGGTGGCTGTGGCACGGGAAGGATGCTGTAAATTCTACAGTGAGATGTGGTATTTGCTGGTTCTCTGAACTACTCAAAATTTCCACTATGGGTTCTCCAGAACTGGTCAGAACCTGCTGAATACCATCTCTAGTTTGAACATTTCCAAAGAAGAAGTCAGGTCAAAGTAAATGCTTTTTTTTAAAAAAAATATATGTTTATATTTATGATTTTAGTTGTAAGCTGCCCAGAGTCACTTTGCAGAGTGATAAGGGTGGCATTTAAATTTAATAAATAAATAAAATTAATTAGTTTGTAATTCTTGAGAGAAGATACCTTAAATTGACTGTTAGAGCAGTGTGACATTTGTGGTTTGAATTCAAGGTTTAATAAGGAAGGGAAATGGTAGAATATCTAACTTTTAAAAACAAGTTTTTAAAAAGATAAATACTATGCTATTTTATTTTACCTTCTTATTTGACAAATTCACTTTCAGATGCACAGGTATCACAGCAAAATATATTTTCTTTCACAGTTCTCATATTGTGAAAGAAATCAGAGTAACATCTAGTAAACATTATCCATGCATTGTGTGTTGTACTTACTTTCCTAAGCCATTTTGCTTTTAGGTTGGATCCAGATGACCCAAGGTGGGCACAAATAACTTGGATGCTTTTGAATGAAAAGATTTGAGAAACAAACAGGTTCCACTTTCATTACAAGGCAGTTTGAGATAGCTTCATTTAAATTTTGATAACTGCAGATGAACCAGCAGCTAATTGGGTAAGCCAAAACTACAAATGTTTATTTGTTGGACTTGCACACACTGAAAGGAAGTGAAAAGATTATTGCAGTGGGATTATTAGGGATATGGTGATAATAGTAGGGTGAAAGTGGAATTGATTTACAGTGTGTACTTCAGATCATGCAGAGTAATTGCCCCTTAATGCCTTTTAATCAACCCGACTTTCAGAACAGTCTATCTGAGTGACAGGCCTTCTGCTAGTATTGTATAAACATAATACTCAGAAGCATAGTACTTAAGGGGGAAAGTCTATATTTTTTCTGGCAGTTAATGATAAGCTGAAAAGATACTGATATATCAGAGGAAAGAACAAAATCAGTATGGGGCTCTTGTATATGTTCCAGGAATATGTTGAAAATCTAAAATAAAATTACTTGGACATTTGGGAGGAAAAGCACAGTACACACTATTTTAAAAGAACAAATGTTCTGCCTTTAAGCCAAAACATATTAAGTCTTCTTTTTAACATCCTGTTCATCTTTTGAATCTATTTGAATATGTTATTCGTTGCTTTCCACATACTTTTTATAAAATTACAATGCTTAACTAAATTGGCACAGCACTAATAGATTTTTGTTAAAAAAAAAACCCTAAAAACTAATGAACCCTTTTTGACAAGATACTGTAAAATGATATTAAAAATAAGCTTTTTCTTTTTTTACAAAATAATGCTATAGAAGATATTTAATCACACTATTAAATGACATACTCATCTGTAATAACACACTCCAGTGATTTGATTAGGATCAGAGAAACACACTATTTGTTTGGTGAATGCATGATACAGTTGTCACAATTTTCAAAGAACATGATGATTTTAGGCAGAAATATCTGTCCTCATTGTGACATTACTTTCAGTATCAAAGGCAGTAAGAGAACAAACCTATTGTCTACTAAATAATAATATGTACAGTTTAATTTTTCCTTTCTTGAACAGCTACAACTGGATGGTTTAGGGCATTGATTTTCCCAACTCAGTGTACAGCCTTTGGACTCAGAATCACTGAGCTAGGTAATGTCTTAGTTTTATACAAGGCCGCCAGTTCCTATGTTCTGTATAGTAATGAACAACAATTGTTAACAATTACAATCCCATCTGGATGTGCTAACTTTGCCTATGAGCAGGGGTGGGATTCTATCAATTTGCACCTATTCGCTAGAACAGGTTGTGAACATTCTAAGCAGTTTGGAGAACTGGTTGTTAGAAGAAATTACTGGCCTAATCCTGTAAGGAAGGCAGGAAGGAAACATTCTGGTGTTGCTAACAGAAACTGCCTCTCGGTTAACCCTTATTACATTCTTGACAGGACTAGATTTCCTGTCTCAGGAATATCTCTGGAGTTTTTTCCCCCTCCTTTGCTGGTACTTTGTTTGTGTGGAATGACCATTCAAAGTTACAATGGCACTGAAAAAAGTGACTTATGACCATTTTTCACACTTAAGATTGTTGCAGAATCCCCACAATCATGAGAGACCAGGCGAGGAGATGTGTGCCTCAATGTGAGTGATATTGAGTTGGCCACACCCATCCAATAACGTGACCACCAAGCCATGCCCACCACCTAAGTCACGCCCACAGAACCGGTTTTTAAATTTTTGAATCCCACCCCTGCCAATGAGTTTATCTATTTCACTAGCTATGAGTGAAAGGTGAAGGTAGAGTAATGAAAACAGCAAGGAAGAAAGGGTCTTTAATATTCCCCAAACATTTAAAAATATATTATAGAAAGTATAAAGAGTTTTTGAAAAGACATTTCGGTACATATATCAATCGTCTTGGAGGACACACCTGACTATTGTTATAACAGCACTTTGTTACATTATGCCCTTTTAACACAATGAATATCTTCCTACTATTGATGGTAGACATGTCCCAGAGTACCAATTGAATTTTGAGATATTGTTCATGTCAGAATAGATAGTGCTGTGGCACACAGTTAATCTCTATTTTTCAACTCTCTGCTTTTGATTTAATAGAAAATACTTTTGATTTTGGTTTACAAAGGATAAGATTATTGGGGTGAAGAGATCTTATGCTTATTAGTGCAGGGAGAGCTGAAAGCTTTGGTCTTTCTTTGCACAATTATCTCTTTAGAGTTAAAGAGTTGTTTTCTGAAATTTAAGTAAGTCCACCATGAAGAAACTCCTATGAGACTTTTTCAGATCAGGAAACAAAGGGATCCTGAGAGGCTGTGAAGTATTGAGGAAATGAAATGAGATAATAACCTTCTATAAACTCCACACAATTTGTGATCTAGCCCATTGTCTATATTTGCACACTAAAGTATAATTTTCTTATTCAAAACCATATTGTAAGAAGAGAGCCAACCACAAATATTCCATGTATCATCTTGTTTGACCAATTACAATAACTGACTTTTCACATAATTTAATAAACATTCCATGTCTTGCATTGTTTTAAGCCTTAGTTATGCCACCAAATGAAAGTAGAAAAGCCCCGAATTAAATAATTCTTCGTAGGAGAGAGGTATTAGTAAATAAAAAAGCTATACTACCAAGAAAATCAGTCAGAACTGTTTTCCTTAACACTTCAGATTTGTATATTTTAGTGGAATGTAGAAATCATCCAAGCCTCCACCTGCAATCTAAATTAGTTTCCCACCTCAACAGTTGCTATTAAATGGATGCTGAAAAATCACATAGACTCTCATCTTATGGATACCTAGTAATTGGTTGTTTTCACTTCTTGAAAAAAGAAACTTAATATTGTGCTCCTTACCTTGCCTGTCATCTAACATTGACATAAAAGATTGAGTTTGAAATGGTATATGGTTTCCTGCTTAAGCAGGTGGTTGGATCAGAAAACTTCCAAGATTCCTTCCAACTCTTTTCTTCTGTTATTCTGAGCTACAAACAGTTTAAACCAGAGCTGTCCAATTTTGGCAATTTTAAGACTTGTGAACTTCAACTCCCAGAATTCTCCTGCCAGCTGAGAAAATTCTGGAAGTCAAAGTCTTCAAATTTTAAAATTGCCAAGGTTGGGTACCCATGGTTTAAAACATCAGAATCCCAGACATAACTTGCATCTGATTGGTCAGGCTAAAGGTATCATTAATGCAACTTTCTATAATTCCCTTTCCAGGAAGAAAAGATGCACCCAGTGAGTTCTGCCACACAACACAAACAAACAAAAATCTGGTGTACTCCTCACATGAGAGACGATCGGCATTAAAAAGTTAACTTTAAAACATGTATGTGAAGCACAATTTTGACCACAAGGGGGCACCTTTATCAGGGAAAAAGACAGAAGAAGGAAAGAACAAGGTAGTATCTATTTGTATGAAGCATTTTAAGATTGTATTTTTCAAACAAAGCAGAAAAGGAGAGGCTATATGTGGCAGAGAGTGAATTAATAGTTTATTTCAACATAAATCATTGAAATTATTTTGTATATTCACAGAGTGACAGTTATATTTTCATGGTTCTAAAATTTAGCAGACAAAAATGGCAATGTATTGTAATTATTGCTACTATTATTAGAAAACAGTTCTGTGTACAAACAACTAGACAGTTTGTCTAGCCCTTTTCTAACCAAACCACTGTTTTTTTTTTTAATCAACTGGGTAGCTTCCTAGAATACACTAAGCAAGGTTTACAAATTATATTACCTGGAATCACACAACTCATTAAGCCAAAGTTAAATAAGCCACATTTTGCCTCAATGTGTTGGGTAAACCAAGTTCATATCAAATCGTCCATCACCTACAAAGGGGTAAGAACTGACATTAAGTTCAAGTGTAAAACATAATGCTAGATGAATAATTATTAACCCTTCTTTTAAAATTTTATCAAAAGCCATACAATAAATACTTCTTAATTTGTTCTGGGCTAGTTTCTGCAAATGAGAATTAGAAGGAGAAGCAGTTATGGAACTGTTTCTGGTCCTCTCATAGATAGAAATCAATTGTCCTTTATGTGAAAAGACATCACAGAATAACAGAGTTGGAAGGGATCTTGGAGATCCTCTAGTCCAGCCACCTGCTCAAGCAAGAGACCCTGTACTATTTCAGACAAATGGTTGTCCAGTCTCTTCTCTAAAAACCTATAGTGATGGAAAACTCACAACTTTGGGAGGCAAGTTGTTTAATTGTTCTCTGATTAATTGTTCTTACTGTCAGAAAAATTTCTCCTTATTTCTAGGTCGGTCCTCTCCTTTCGTTTCTTGTAAGAGAAATGGAGTAGGGGTGGGATTCAACCGGTGTTACTATCGGTTCGGTGTGTGCGCATGTAAAATAACCTTAGGCTGTGCCACCCGGACAGCTGAAAAGCACTGTGTGCAGGTGCACAGCATTCAAAAAGCCTCGTTTCCCCTGCTTTTTCAACTTCAGCTGTACCACGCAAAGCAGCTGAGGTTGAAAAAGCAGGAAATAAAGGACTGGTAAGAGCCTGGGCGGGCAGGTGGGCCAAACAACATCAAACACAGAACCAGTTCGATGTCCGCTGCTCTTCAGAGTTACTGGCTTTATAGAACCAGGCAGGACCGGTAGCATCCCACCCCTGAAATGGACACAAACATCTAATCTTCTTTATTGTTCTGAGAATAATTCTTTCCTCCCCCTGCCTTTCTAATGATGCACAGAACTTATTATTCACAGTAAACTAACTGAAGTAAACTAACTTCAGTGGGTGCAACTGCAAGAATCTGGCCACTTGTAAAAAGGAGTAATGCAGAATACAGGAATTCAACTCCATTTGTATTAAAAATGCATCGTGCTGGGCTTCAGAACTCATCAACAATATGCAAAGTTGTTTATAAAAACTAGTATCCCTTATAACACTGTTTTTTTAAAAATTGAGATCAACATTTTTAATTCTGATTAAGCCTTTCAATCCTCACTTTTCCTTCTTTCTCAAGTAGGGCCACATTATGACTAAGTTACTATTAGCACTCAGGATCCTTAACATACTATGATATTTTTTTACAAATGTTTAAAAAGCAGTAGTTTGTATTACTAATTATACAAAGTAACCTGTAATATATAAAATTGCAACAACTTTTCTAGCAAGAACCTCAGCAGTTGTACGAGATTAGGAGCAATTTTTAAACAACAGAAAACAACAAGGACTATATTTATCACTCTATTGAATTATTCAACCTGTTCAAGATCAGTCAGTTCAACATAAATTGTAATACAGGAAAGATCTGCTATGTGGCCCAGTGGAACATTGTTGCTGCTTATTAATTGTATGTTCATGATTAGTCAAATAACGATGGCATTTACATTAATTTTGGCACCAAGATTCTAAGTCTCCCAATGAATTTGCAAAGGTCTGGGGAAAATATGCCCTTTGATATATATTTGATGACTTAATTAATTCATGCTGTATACTGTAATCATTTAGATATAAATTCAAGAGCAGTTTTATTCATTTTAAAAGTTGTCTTTGGCCAGAGTAAGTATAGCTTTCATTTAATTTACATATTTCTCATGTTTGTAGTTTGCTCCCAAACCATAAAATGGCTTGCATGATATAGGAGTAAACTTTGAATAGATTCAGAATAGCTTTCAGTATTACATATTTGAACATAATTGTGCTTTTCCTATCTTTTAAGGACAAGAGAAAAGCAAGAACATATTCAACTGAAATAATGAACTATTACTTAGACCAGAGCATAGCTGGCTGGAGAATTCTGGGAGTTGCAGTTCACAAATCTTAAAGTTGCCAAGTTCGGAGATCCCTGACTTAGACCATTTACTTAAATTTTATTTATTTAAAGAGAACTATCTGGATAAATGTTTTGCTGGGTCAGACCAAAGTTGCTATATCTAAACTAATGCCATTTTCCCCATAGTCCCCAACTTGAGGCCTCTGAGAAGGTCAGAAGAGCACAATAGTAATTGATAATGAATGAGCTCTTCTATGATTATTCATGTAATTGTCTGATTGGTTGATGCCTCCAATTTAATTTTGACTCCTAACAACCATAGAGAGAGATTTTTCTCCATGATGATCCATCCCTAACTGATCCTTCAGGTCTTCCAATGGTGTACATATTAGCACTGAAAGTGAATCCATCCAACTTACAGCTGGCCCTTCTCATCTTCCATTTCCTTCCACCCATCCCAGCATTGGAGCTTTCTCCAAGGAGCAAGGTTTTCACAAAAGGTGTCCAAAACTTTTATGTCTTGAGTGGGTTAATTTGTTCAATGATCCATTTATATGTTTTTGGGGGTGTGGTTTTTTTCATATGCTATTCTCAGAGGTCTTCCAATAAGTTTGTAAGTGTCAATATTTTTTCTATCCAACTTCTTCAAACACCAGGTAAATTAATTGCCCTCTCATATTTCACTGGACCAGGTGTATTTAGCTATGTGTATTTTTGTTGCATTGCAGAAGTTGCCATTTAGAAACCACATAAACGTCCCTAGTTGTAAAGGCATGTATTGTTAAATCTAACTAAAAATAGAGTTGCGACTCTATCCTGCCAGGAAGAAGCTCCTCAGTCCTGTTGGCTCTTGTCCAGAATATTATTTTTTGATGATATAAATAAGGTAACTCTTAAATTTATTTGGCAAGGGAAAAAAGCTAGAATCAGTATTAAGGCCTTACAAGATGCAAAAAGTAGAGGTGGGCTAGCGCTTCCAAACTGGGAATTATATTATTGGGCAGCCAACTTATTATGGTTAAAAGACTGGGTCAATTTACGGAACAAAAGAACTCTAGTCTTGGAAGGGCACGACCTTCAGAGAGGATGGCACACATTTCTATGGGATGTGGGGAAAACTAAACAGGCGTACTTTCATAGACATCTTATTAGAGATTCACTATTAACTAATTGGAAAAAAATATGTAAAAAACATTATTTAAAAATTCCGATTTGGCTTTCAACAATGGAGGCAATGGTTCATCCCAACAATTTGGATATAACAAAAACGACTAAATATAAAGATTTATTAGACCCTTTAGGAAAATTAAGAACTCGACAGGACTTACAGGAACAGGGATTTAAAATTGATCAGTGGTTATATATACAAATCTATAGTAGATACAAACAAGATATCAAAGAGTTTGGAATCTATAGCAAATTACAACACTTAGATAAAATCTTATTAGGATCAAATAAAAAGAATATCTCTAAATTTTATAAATATTTATTGGAGGTAGAATTAGAGCAAGAGATAGTGAAAGGGAACATGATAATGTGGAGTAGGAATATTGGAAGAAGCATTACATTAACAGAATGGGAAAAGATCTGGAATAGAATCATTAAGATTACAAAATCTGCGGCGTACAAAGAAAATATGTATAAAATGTTATATAGATGGCACTTACCCCCTTCGAGGTTAGCGAAAATGAACCCAAACTCTAGTCCAAAATGTTGGAAATGTAAAAACATAGAGGGAACCTACTTTCATATGTGGTGGACCTGTAAAGAAGCCCAGAAATACTGGCAAAAAAATTAGAAAATGGCTGGAGGAGATAACCAAAGAACAAATCGAATACAAACCAGAGTTCTTCCTACTAGGGATCTCTGATAAACATTTTCCTAAAAAGACGAAATATATAATAATTCATATTCTAACTGCGGCCAGATTAGCATTTGCCCAGTGCTGGAAATCATCCTGTTTACCTACAGATCAATTGGTCATTCAGAAAATATGTGACTGCGCAGAAATGGACAATTTAACCATAGCTCTTAAAAATAAAGAGTCTTCAGCATTTGATAATAATTGGAATGCGTGGTATAATTGGTTATATCAGAGATAAACTGTTCAATGAATAATGGTAATTTAAGCATAAATAGTGATAAGATGTGTATAGTTAAAGTAAGGTAGGAGAATTGGATCTTGTAGACTGTCAAAAAGAATATCTGTCTGGTTTTAACGTATTTTTCTTTTTCTTCCGTCTCTTTGTTTTTTTCTCTCTTTTATACTTCTTTTTCTCCTTTTCGGTCGCAAGACCAGCGTTTTTTTCTTTCTCTCTCTTCCTTCCCTTCTTTCTTTCTTTTTCTTTTCTCTCTCTCTGTTGCATATGTAATGTTGTTATGTTATTTTTTTAATTGTAAATTCAATAAAATTTATATATAAGGGATTAATTCAGCAAATCCATTGCCCTACGTGAAAGGAAGGAATCGAGCCGAATGTCATCAGCAAAATGGTGAAAGTTCATTCTAAATCTTCAGATGATGTCACTGACTGCTTTCTGATAGACATTAAGAAGTAAGACCCATCAGAAGATAACATTTTTCAGAGTCCCATGACAGATATGGAACTAAGCTAGGAGTATCTTCTGTAATTGTCCAGTAAAGGAGAAAAGTAATTGCTGTGATGTGGTGCACCAACAATTAATGCAGAAAAGTCTATAGGTGCCTGATGATATTACAAAACCACAACAGAGTGGATTCGAATAGTTCTGCTGCCCAATACAGAATAACAAGTGGTGCTGTACCCAGGAAGAATCAATTTATTTTGTTTCCTGAAACAGAAGTCCCTCAAACCTCTATAATAAAAAAAAAATCAAAGATAAATATTCTCAGTATGATGAGAATCATAACCATACTGTGCTAGAGATCGGTCGCTGAGAAAAAAATACTCCAAAATGCTACTTTTGGGTCAAGTATTCAGCAGTACAACAAACATAAATTCTGTTTCTGTGCTGAATCTGGACTTCAAATCAGACTGAAAATGAAGCAGTTTTTTCCCACCATCCAACATAATTACTACTGATGATCTGACTTTTTTTAGTTCTCTAAGTCATGACTTTGAAATAAGACTACTTATTCTTCTTTCTTTAAGTTTATATTATAAACAAGGAATTGATCCTATTAATCACTTTAATTAAGACTTAAAACATGAGAATTTCTTTCTACTTCCTGTAAAGATATTTTCAGTGTGAGAAATTTCCCATAGCTTTCTAAAACTATAACAATTACTAATAAAAACAACAGCAAAAAAATTTACTCTAATGCTACTACTACTAATTTATTCAATTATGTGACAAAAGAAAGCCAAGATAACACAAACAGTAATAGGACTTACTATCCTAAAATAAATGGAGCATCACTTGGACACCATCAGCATTGACAAAAATCACCATTAGTCAATTGCAAAAGGAAGCTTTATTTGGAACAACTTATATCCAGCAACAATGCTTTTAACACCATCAAACATTAACCTCTGCCTATTCTAGGTTCTTGGGAAGGACTCAATAGGTGGATCAAAATGCCAAATCCAGTCTAAACATCTGGTTTGACTGGATGACAAACCATAATAATTTATTAAAATTATAATTTATTATATTTTAAGGATATAATCATAATAATTTATTCAAAATAATGCAATCAAAGCCACAATTGAAAAATCATCACATGATTCCTGCAGATTGTGCAAAGAAGCAGAAAGAACAGTAGATCATATATTCAGCTTGTGCGCAAGACGATGATTATAAACAATAACATAACCAGAGTTGCCAAAATGATTCACTGGAAGATCTATAAAAATTATGTACCAGTAATGAAAAATTGGTGGGGACTTAGAATTGAAAAACTAATTGAAAATGAACCAGTTAAAATATTGTGGCATTTCTAAATACAGACTGATAAAATCTTGGCTCATAACACACCAAATGCAACTCTAGCTGAGAGCATGAAGAAAGTATGGACAACTGAGTTGCAATACAAGGGGACAGTAGAACAGAATACAAGCAATTGGAGAAGATCACAAAGTATCAAGATCTGAAATCAAAACTGAAAGTAGAAATGAACCCAGCCATTGTGGTCATTGGCCTACTTGGTGCCATACCAAAAAATCTTGGATGGCATTTAGAAAATCTGCACATTAGTAAAATTTCCATATGTCAGCTGCAAAAGGCCACACTGCCTAGATCTGCTCGTATACTATACTGATATATTATGACATCCCAGGTTCTTGGGAAGAACTCAATTTGTATAAAGGCCAGCTAAAGAACTGGCTTCTGTGACTTCACATTGTTATGATCAGTTTATAATTTTATTAAATGTATATGCCACCCAACTCTCAGTGACTCTTAGTACAAGAATGCCTAGACAAAAGGGAACAAAACCCATAAATGTGTATATGAATAACCAGATAAATAATTCAATAGTGAACATAAACTTATCACAGTAGGATAGAGGTATCTCCCCAATGATTGCTCAGATAAGATTTGAAAGTCCTTGAAAGATAGCATTATCATGTAGGGGGTAAGCAGTCCCTCTTAAAGCATTGGGCAACTGCACATCTTTCATTGCTCAGCTGGGAAGGCAGACGGCCAACAATGAGCTGCCTAATTATGTGTTTTAAGTTATCATACTGGTCTGATTCACCACAAGGGAGCCAGGTAAATTAGAAAACATAATCTTCATAATAATTCATGAACACTGCAACTCGCAGAAAATAATATTTCAAGTAGCTGGTGAATATTGTAATTTTTTTTTTAAAGCCTACCATACATTTAGTCCTCTACTTCGAAGTAGACCTACTTAGACTGCTTGATTAAAAAAGAGCAATATTTTTGTTCTGTACCTTTTCATTCAGGAAGATCAACCAACATGATTTTCTCTCACCTTAGCCACCAGCCACAGCCTTTTAAATTTAGAAACCTTTTTTCAAAATAGAAGTAATGAGCTTCTTTCAAGAAAACTAGTTTATGTTGCTTTCACAATTCAAAACAATTCAGAAGCTAATGGTTGTTTTTTATGCATAGAAATCTGTGAACACTTACATATATGCACATACTTTCATACCAGCACACAAACTCATGCATAAAATCTTATACATATATACTCAGAGAGAGAGAGAGAGAGACATTTTAAACGTTTGCTTATGGTATATTCTGCCAAAAATGAAGTATTAGAAATATGCATTTTATGGTAAGTTAATGCTGTATAAGGATTCTTCATCAGTAAAGAGTTGTTAGGCCATCTTTCTGCCACATTTCCTTTAATTCAATGGCTCTGTGAAAAAGAAACTCTGGAGGAGGTAGAGTTTGTACTCCAAATTGTTATATTTGGATCACTACTCCATAAAAGTACTTCTATCCACCATTTTGAGATTAAAAGAACTAGCAAGATATAGTGTAAATATATAGTGATGTTTATCAAGGACTATTTCTGTATGTTGGCAGTCAAAATTATTTTTTTACCTCAGTTAGGTAAAATGATAAGTTTAGGGTTAGAGTTAGACTTTTTCTTTAGAAGTTAAATGTTTTGTTAAAACCACACAAATAAAGTATATATCTGCTTCTTGACTGTATGATTTATAATTTCAATTCAGTTCCCATATTTAGCAATAAATCTTCTCTTCTCATGCTCATATTATTAGGTTGCCTTTATATCTTAAATATTTGCAGTGGTGGGATTCAAAAATTTTTTATTACCAGTTCTGTGGGAGTGGCTTGGTGGGCATGGCAAGGGAAGGATACTGTAAAATCTCCAGTCAGAGGTGGTGTTTGCTGGTTCTCCAAACTACTCAAAATTTCCACTACCGGTTCTCCAGAACTGGTCCAAACCTGCTGAATGCCACCTCTGAATGTTTGATTTATTTATTTTTGCTACTGAATTTCAGTATCTAGAGGTTGAACAGCATCGCTTTTTTCCTACATTCTACCAATGCACAACTGCTCAGCTGATTCCTTTACACTCAATTCCTCCCAAATGTTAAAACCCACACTACATTAAAAAAAAAAAAGATTAATGCACTTGCTCTAAACACCTTATAGTGCTCTCTGTAAGGCAGGGCATTTTGTAACTGCATAGGCTTCTCTATGAAATACCCTGGAGGAAGAAAAGCAAGCCCCCTCATTAGTCCAGAGGTTCCCAAATTGCAATCCTCTACTACAATGATAGATATATTTGTGGGACTTGCCTGATAAAAGGGAATGATGTTCTTGGGGCCAAAAATAATCATGCAGTACTGCTTACTCATAAAACTCAAGTTTTAACTGCTATATCACAAGAGTGGATCCTTAATAGTTTTTAATGTCACAGCTCTCTCTGGCACTAGTGCAGGCAAAATGGCAAAGAAATCCCAGAACATACGTGGAAGCCTTCCTACCCTATCTAGGCAAAGTTGATCAATTTCCCCCCCTTAGAAATCCTTCCCCCTTCTAGATCACTTGTGACCCTCTGGGGACTCCCAACCCATAGTCTGAGCTTTCTTTGTCATTTGTCTCTCAGTAACCACATGACAGAAGTTGTCCTGCCTTTTCTAACCAAGTTTCAAATCTGTCAACCTTGCAGCCATTGAGACCTAAACATACTTTAGCTTGCAGTGCAAAGTACAAGTAGTCCTCTTAAAATCTTAGACATTTTAAGATATGTGGTTGTCAACTCCCAGGATTCACAGCATGCTGCTTAGGGAATTCTAAGAGTTGAAGTCCATCTCAAGATGGCCAAGATTAAAAAACACTGATCTAGACAGTTAAGTTCCTGGTGAAGAAGCTCAGAGACAGAAACCGGACTTTAATGCTGGGTGTGGATCATAATTTTCTATCTGGACATGTCTATGGTTCCCCCCAGGGGTGGGATTCAAAATTTTTAACAACTGGTTCTGTGGGCATGGCTTAGGTGGTGGGCGTGGGTTGATGGTCATGTGACTGGGTGGACATGGCTTGTTGGTCATGTTATTGGCTGGCCATGGCCAACTCAATATCACTCACATTGAGGCACACATCTCCTCGCCTGGCCTCTCATGACTGTGGGGATGCTGCAACAGTCATAAGCGTGAAAAATGGTCATAATTCACTTTTTTCAGTGCCATTGTAACTTTGAATGGTCACTCCACACAAGCAAAATACCAGTAAAGGAGGGGAAAAAAACTCCAGAGATGTTCCTGAGACAGGAAGTCTAGGCCTGCCAAGAATATAATAAGGGTTAATGGAGAGGCAGTTTTTGTAAGCGACACCAGAATGTTTCCTTCCTACCTTCTTTACAGGATTAGGCCAGTAATTTCTTCTAACAACCAGTTCTCTAAACTGCTTAGAATGTTAACAACCGGTTCTAGTGAATAGGTGCGAATTGGTAGAATCCCACCCCTGGTTCCCCCACCTTGGTAAATTTCAATCACATCTATCTGACAACTCATATTCTGTTCCTTCTTTTGGATACGAATACCTTCAAGAAAAATAATTACACCTAGAATCCCTTACAGCAGCTTTCACCAATTTATTATCCTATCATCCTCATATGGCATTTGCCCCTAATTTGGTGAAAGTGGTCTTTTTCTTCCCCAACAGAGATTTTAATAATTTTTGAAATATGAGCAGTTGTCATTTTCAAAACTCTGCTGTTCAGGCACTCACATTTGCTTTTTATAGCAATAATGCTGACACAGCATGCAGGGCTTTCTAATAAATAGGATCCAAACATATGAACAAAATTAGATCCATTTTTGGGGGCACAAAGCACTGAGTCATTCTTAGAAGTCATTCATTTTAATGTTCTTTAAGTCAACCTATTTTTCTGTGCATTTATCGTTTTATGTTTAATATAGTACTTATTTATTCCATTTTTCCCCCAGACAGGAATATTTCAGTTATTTTTTGTCATTCTGAGCAGATATCTTTCAATATTAGTATGTTATAGCAAGCAGATGGAACCCCAAGACTCCACTTGTAATGCATCTCACTTGTAATACATACTCATGCAGACACCTCCCTCCACAAGTATGTTTATAGTTTGCATTCACCATACATTTACACATTAACACAAATATAGATAGTTCTCAGCTTATGACCACTAATGGGCCCGAACTTCTCTTGCTAAGTAATACAATCATTGTGAGTTGCACCCAATTTTACAACCTTTTTTTTTTACTATGGTTGCTAAACAAATCACTGAAATGGTTAAAGCAAATCAAATATTTATTTATTTATTTACAAGGCTTATACGGCTGTCTATCTGATAAAGATTCTAGGAGGCTCACAGAAATTCATTAAAGCATATCTAAAAACAAAACACTTTCTCCCAGGCACCAGACCAAAGAGCCTCCCAATTGGATGAGGTTTTTACAACCCTCTGGAAAACTAAAAGAACAGGGTTTCCTCAGATTTCAGATGGGAGGCTGTTCCAAAGATTTGGGGTAGCCACTCAGAAGGCATGCCTACAAGGTCTGATCAAATGGCAGCATGTAAAGGAAGGGATTTGAAGTGTACCCACCCAAGCAAACCTAGTAGATTGGGTAGATAGCCTCAGGAAGAGGTGGTCCTGCAAGTAACCCGGCCCTATGTCATGTAGGGTTTTAAAGGTCATAATCAACACCTTGAGTTGCACCCAGAAAGCAATTGGCAGTGTAGCTCTCGTAGCATTGCACCTAGAAAGCAACTGGTAATGTAGCTTACACAGCAGTTGGTTGAACCACTAGGCACTCAAAACTGCCTGTGCTGCTGCATTCTGAATCGGTGTTAGGTTCCAGATGGTCTTCAAGGATGGCCGATGTAAAGTGCATTGCAGCAATCCAAACAGCATGAGTAACTGGGATCACAGCCTTCCAGTCCAGTTGGCACTCCTTCCATGGCCACACTCTAATCTGCCTCAATGATTGATGAGAAGGATTTCCCTGACTTGATTTCCTCTCCCATCCAACATCATCACTTTCCTTACAACCAGCAGGACAAATGTGGGTGGGTTAATCACTTCTTAAATTGCCCCGATGACAGGTTGTCAGTGCAAAACTGTTTCACACTGGTAACCTGTCATTTGACAATTTCTAAGCCCTGTGTCTATCAGTCTTTTAGATGATTGGTAGAACTGCGTCCAAAATTAGCCCAGCTGATGAACTGGTGGGTAAGAGGTGTGGGGTGAAGCAGGAAGGAGTTTGTGTGACACATTCCTTCCTACTAACTGAATTTGTTAGAGAAGTAACCTCAAGCATTGCCAGTCAGCATTGCCAAATGTTGGAAATGGCTTCTCTGACTTGTTTGCACAGCCTACTTTGTAATGGGTTATTTTTATCCATATGAACCAGAATCCTTCCATTAAATAATGTAATTCAAACATACTAAGCCTATTAGGTCCCATTGAGATACCTTCCTAGCACAATTAAAATATGGAGAAGTCTTTACATGTCATTGTATCATACAAATACAACTGAAGTGATAAAACCTTGGATTAGTAAACAGTATAAAATAATGATTAACTAACTTTTGCTGCTTTCCTCCCTCTGCTATTTTTAGTAATTATACGCAATCACAACATTTCAGGGGAATAGGCATTATTTTACAGGTGTTCTTCTGACTCCATTTCATGAAAGATCAGACTTACAGTCCTCTTCTCAGTTAATTAACTGAGTGTAGGTCTCAGGCTTCACCTTTGTGACATGAATACAGCTGCAGGCGAATCACCTGCCAGAATGAATTATGGGTTATAATGGTTTTGCACAGACTCACCTGGAATACATTTTGATAGAAGCTTCAAGAATTATCAAATACTGGTACATCTATGCACTGGGTTTTTTTTTCTTTCCAAAGGACATCACTCTGCTCTATTGTATTTGATTATATGAAAAAAAACAATTATCAAAGAGAGGTGAAATAAATGTTACATGAGTTGCATGTAAAATGACACTGTTTAGTCGAGTGAATGTCTGCAAATGGAAAAACACTAAATGAGATAAATATGTTTTCCACAAAATCCTTTTGCTGCAGTTTTTTAGGCTGATTGGCATAATCAACAACACTCGTGTGGATGTCAATGGTGAACTGCCATTAATTTTAATGGAGTGGCTTATATTGAGACTCAGTCCTACAGATACTTGCTATAGAAATTCTATTACAAACAAATATGCGTGCAATTGTTCATCTAGGCTGAAAATATTGAATATAAACTTTTAATAATTTGCTTCTCCTTCAACATTTGGTTAAATACCCTAAATCCACACATTTCAACACAGATTTAAAATACTATCTGTACTGGTGGTCATAGTTACAGTGTTATCTTCTTTAGGCCACATTTATATTTGGCAATCAAATTGTGCATATATGTCAGCTAGTAAGTGAAAGAAGAGACCTACTAAAATGAACTAAAATTTGTTCTCTCTAATATTGGTTTATGCTGGAATACAATACTACATTTTATATTAATATCATAAACACAGAAGATTCAACTTTGCTAGTTTTTTTATCCAGCCTATAAGAATAAAAACTGCTGAGACTCACTATTCATTAAACTGTAGCTATTAATAAAACCATATCAGAATATTTGTAATTCAGAACATAGAGGAAAGAGAAATAGGTTGGCCTTCCCACCCACCCACCCTGCCTTATCTCCTTGCTTTTGCCAGTCAACTGCAGGAGAGCCTTACAGCCAAGGGGGAATCAGGAAATGTATGGACACGTGCTTCATCTTGTCTTGCATTTGGGGTCGTGGGTGGAGGGCCCCTTTTAATTTGCAACATGGAATTACAGAATCATAAAGTTGGAAGTGGCCTTTGGGTCCAACATTCTTCTCAGTGCAGGAATTAAAGCATCCCAAATAGATCGTCATCTAACGTCTATATCAGAGGTCTCCAAACTTGGCAACTTTAAGACCTGTGGACTTCAACTCCCAAAATTCTCCAGCCAGAATAGCTGAAGTCCACAAGTCTTAAAGTTGCCAGGTTTGGAGACCCCTGCTCTATATGAACACATGTAGAGAAGGAAGGCCACTATTTATCTAGATGACAGGTGCCAGTGTCAAACTGTCCTTTATTAGGAAGTGTTTTTTCCAGTAACATTCCATTAGAATCCACATCCCTGCAACTTCAGATAATTCTTCAGTGTCTTCCAATATTTGAGATACAGAAACATATTTACCTTCTTTTCTATCTGACATTCTTTCAGGAATGTGCTCTTATTCTTCCTCCTCTTCTCCACCAGCCTCCTTAATTGCTTCAAGCTCTAGTCGCAGGACTTAATTTCTAGACTCCTGATCATCTTTGTTCTTTGGACTATTCTTAAACCTTGAAACATCCTTGTTTCTTGGACTACCTTTGATTCACCTTAACTCCATTCTAGTTTGTCTAATCTTCAAAGCCATACGCTAGAATTTGATTCAGTATTCAAAGTGGAGTATGTAACCAGGGCAGGCTACCAACACAATTTTCATGGTGGATTTAATCTAATATACTTCACTGTCCATTTAGTTGCTGGTATGGCCAGAGGTGGATTCTGTCGCTTCAGGCTGTTACTAAAACAACCTTATCTGCCAGGTGCTGGATTTCCTCCATGACCATTTTGGCTTGGGTTGCAGGAAAAACTAGACACTTGGCATCCACAGAGGCATCTGGCAGAGTTATGACTGACTGGCAGCTTCCATACTGCTTAACAAGTCTTAGGTGGAATTGTTTAAGTCAATTTACACTGGAAAAGACAGATGAGTTCTGCCACTGTATGCTGATAGTTCTGTCTCTGTTGGGTGCATCAGAGGTTTCCCAGCACTTCTTCCAATAAGGGTTTCAGTCAATGCTCCCAGGATCAGCATTGTATAATTGCTTTCCAGTCTATGCATCACAGTTACTTATGCCCTTCTTAGGGCTGGGTGTATATTTTGCTTATTCCATTCTGGATTTGGTACCGGGTACAATGATAATAACCATGCATAGGGCAATCACAATTTTATGTCTCTATGGCCAGTGACTATTCTGGGTTTTATCAGCCTGAGCGTCAGACCTTGATTTTTTTGGTTACTTTTAGCTACTAATCAGGGCTGGATTAAGGCCAACATGGATCCTAAATAGGCCAACAATTGTGCCTTTGACAGAAGTTAAACTCTCATGCTAGAGATGAAAACAAATGTGACATCTGACAACACTCTGAAACCAAAACTTTAAAGTTTAGTCAGCCTGCTGGAAATTAAAACTGACCCCTCTCCTAGGAAAATAAAATATTTTAGGATATATTAAAACGGCAGAATGTTTTCTCTAAAAAGAAAAGTAAAAACTCAGAGAGGCAGAAACTCAGCTCCCCCACCTTTGCTAATGGGCCATTACTCTGGCCTAGGCCAGTCTATGTTACATAACAAAGATCTACTCCGGGTAAAGCTATAATAGGAATTGCCCAAAGCCCTTTCATTACAATATCATCCAGCAAGGCTCAACCAAGCCTGGGAATCAGGACATCCTCAGAGTTGCCCCTGCATGGCCCCATGGGAGTCTGACAACCAATCAGAATACAAGCTCAAATTCAAATCCCAACAGAGGGTATAAAACAATTGCACTCTCAGCATATCGGCCCTTCTTTCTTCACCCAAGGCATGTGATCCTGTCCACCATTAAACCATCTTTCCAAGCAGTCACCATGTTTCCAGTGTCTTTCTTCCCCACTTGGAACTGAACCCAGAAGGATATTTCTTCCAACATAACAATGCAGATTAAAGTTTAATAGGACAGATAAGGACAATTATAACAAAAAAATTAAGTAAAGCCAAGTGTGTAAGAATTGAAGACATGATAGCTAGGGGGAAAGGCCTCCTTTTCCTTTGGGCCTCTAAGTCAGGAGTCTCCAACCTTGGCAATTTGAAGACTTGTGGACTTCAACTCCCAGAGTTCAAGTTGAAATCCAGAAGTCTTCAAGTTGCCAAGGTTGGAGAGCCCTGCTCTAAGTGTGTACTTATTTTGCTCAATGACTCATCTGGGGCTGCTACTAATATTGAAGAATGGAGCTCACTTGTTCCTTGTGCCTTTTAAAAGTTAACCCCTATGTTAATATGAATTTAGTGCATTTTCTAAAAAGTATTAAACTGATACGTGGAAATGGATTGGGAGGACATCTGGAGAGTATCCTCTGTTTCCATCTTGATTGTCACCTGTTAGTTGGATAACTTGATAGCTGGCTAAACACTTTGTTCTAAACATCTGTCTAGAGGCACCCATCCCTGTGTTTAAAAGACCATTATTTGTTGGAAGGAGAAACAAAGCCAGAGGAGTTTCCCAAACTCTTTCATTAAGTTGGCCTACAATAAATAATGAAAGACAGCAGCACTACTGTAGCAGAAGACAGGTTGGCAATCGGGACGCCATAATTTATGCTTGCATTCTTTCCTTCTGGCTCAAAGGCTGGTGGATAAGACTTTAACTTGGTTATTTGAAAGAGCCCTCAGGAACCCATAATCCTTATGTGTCTACAATCCCAATGGTTAAAATGGGTTGCAAAAAATGAACACCATCTGGCACTAAAGAACGAAAGTTTTCTGTATCTCTTTGCTGCCATCTACTGGTCACCCGTATTGACTGATTGAATCTCCAAAACTTGAGGCCACCCAATTCCAATAACTCTAGACAGCTTAACGTATAAAAACAGTAAAATAAAAATAGAAATAATGCTCCAAATAACACCATCATCTGGAGGGAACAACAGCCAACCCTCTCCACTACTCTTGGAGATCAAAACAGAAACTCCCCCAACCATCCAAATGAACCTTAACTCCACGTCTGGAACGAGTCATAGTTTTCTGGTCCTGGAAGAGCACAGAAGGTGAACCTCTATTCAGAGTTAGCGTTAAGATTCAGGCATTACTGGCAACATCTGCCCTGTTCTCAATGAAAGATCCCCACCCAGTACATAATGATGATAAAAGGTGGGAGAAAAAAGGAATCATAATAGAGACACTAAAGTTAATTGACTGACCACCCTGGGTAAAATAAATCTCTATTTTTGCCTTTTCCTTTGGATATATAGTCTACAGCATGGCACCTTCTTTGACATTCTGGGCAGAAATCTACCCAGAGACCAATAACATTTAGAAATGCCTTTCACTACTAATTTGGACTTATTGAATTAATCCTTTTCATGGGAACCTTGAAAAGATTTTGTCTCGGCTTTCTAAAGAGAAATCAGGACTGTCATCACAAGTTATCAACTCTCCTATTTTAAAACATGTTTGTGCTCTTTCTCATTGTATTCTTAATCATACTTATTCCTAACAAAACAAGAATGCAAAAATCCAGCACTTCGTAAATCTGAATGAATATATATTAACTCAATTTTTGCACAGCCGATTAAGCTAATGCTTTCTTCAACCACAGAGAATTTCAATCCTATGTTTAAATTTCAAATAGATAGATAGATATAGATAGAATGGAATAGAATACTTTATTGGCCAAGTGTGATTGGACACACAAGCAATTTGTCTTGGTGTAAATACTCTCAGTATACATAAAATAAAAGATACATTCATCAAGAGTCGAGAATCATAAGGTATGACACTTAATGATAGTCATAGGGTACAATCAACAATCAAATCATACTAGGAAACAGTCAATATAAATCGTAAGTATACAAGAGACAAAGTTACAGTCCTACAATCACAAGTGGGAGGGGATGGATGTGTGATAAGGAGTGATGAGAAGATTATCAGTGATAGTAGCGTACACTTTGTAAATAGTTGAACAGTGTTGAGGGAATTATTTGTTTAGCAGAGTGATGGCATTCAGGGGGGAAACTGTCCTTGTGTCTAGTTGTTCTTGTGTGCAATGCTCTATAGCATCGTTTTGAGAGAAGGAGTTGAAACAGTTTATGTCCAGGATGTGAGGGGTCTGTAAATATTTTCACAGCCCTCTTTTTGACTCATGCAGTATACAGTCCTCAACTGAAGGCAGGTAAATAGTAATTGTTTTTTCTGCAGTCCTCATTATCCTCTGAAGTCTGTGTCTGTCCTGTTGGGTTGCAGAACCAAACCAGACAGTTATAGAGGTGCAGATGATAGACTCAATAATTCCTCTGTAGAACTGTATCAGCAGCTCCTTGGGCAGTTTGAGCTTTCTGAGTTGGCACAGAAAGAACATTCTTTGTTGTGCTTTTTTGATGATGTTTTTGATGTTAGGTGTCCATTTTAGGTCATGTGATATAGTAGAACCTAGAAATGTGAAGGTCTCTACTGTTGATACTGTGTTGTCTAGTATTGTAAGAGGTGGTAGTATGGGAGGGTTTCTTCTAAAGTCTACCACCATTTCTGCGGTTTTGAGTGTGTTCAGTTCCAGATTGTTCTGGTTGCACCACGAGGCAAGTTGCATAACCTCCTGTTTGTATGCAGATTCATTGTTGTCTCAAATGAGACCAATCACTGTTGTGTCATCAGCAAACTTCAGTATTTTAACAGATGGATCGTTTGAGATGCAGTCATTAGTATATAGGGAGAAGAGAAGTGGAGATAGCACACAGCCTTTGGGGGGGCCTGTGCTGATTGTACAGGTATGTGATTCTGCCTAGCTTCACCTGCTGCTTCCTGTCTGTTAGGAAGCCTATGATCCACTTACAAGTGTGGTCAAGTACTGCTAGTTGGTTTAATTTACTTAGAAGAGTGTCTGGAATGATGGTATTAAATGCTGAACTGAAGTCTACAAATAGGACCCTTGCGTAGGTATTTGGAGATTCAAGATATAGAGATATATAGAGACATATAGAGACATATAGACACACACACACGCACACACACACACACACACATACACACACACACACACATATATATATATGGCATTCAGCTTTGTTCGGGTATTTTCCCACATCATTGTAGTTGTGCTTTTAAAGTTGTAGCAACGTTTCGACAGAATCTCATCTGCCATCATCAGGATATATATATATATATATATATATATATATATATATATATATATATATATATATATATATATATATATATATATATGGGTATTCAGCTTTGTTCGGGTATTTTCCCACGTCATTATAGTTGTGCTTTTAAAGTTGTAGCTACAACTATAAAATACCTGAACAAAGCTGAATACCATACATGTAAGTACCTGCGAAAACTTAAGAAAACAAATATATAGATATAGATATAGCCAAAAAAATGCACACAGCTGCCATCCATATATAGGGGCCAGCTACTATTGTACAAAGGAACAGATTTAGGACATATATTGCCCCAACAATCTGGGTCCTCATTTTACTGACCTTGGAAGGATGGAAGATTGAGTCAACTTGAATCAGTGAGAAATGAACTTATGGCAGTCAGCACAATTAGACTGCAATACTACCTTCTAACCAATGTGCACCATGGTTCTTAGGGTTTATATAGGACAGAAATTAAACAGGATTTTTATCAATGCATTATTCCTAAAAAAATTGAAAAAAGTAACACTGTCCTTATAATAAATATATAACAAAATTTAATAAATGAAAGTCATTTATCACAGAAAATGTTACCAACACTTACCCTTCTGGAACCTCTTCCCTTTAAAAAATCTACAACATATTCATTTTTAATTTTACAGTTAATTATAATCATCTTGATTTATAAAAATATGTTAACGTATATTCCAGTATAATCTCCAAAAGAGATCCAGTCTTGAACAGAACCACATTCTCAACAAATGCAGTAAACTAATGTATAAAATTCAGCCGAAGTCTAGTTTAGTCATTCTGTAACTATATGAATGAATTTTATTCAGTAATGGTTTTACATTTATATTTTCACTAAATCTGCACCAGATTTACATTTGATGGGTTAAGCTTCCAACAACTATAAGAAGTAGATTTATGTTAAGTGTCATGGGAGCTCTATAAAATCTGCCCCATGTTTTTGTATTTAGCTTCCTCTTTTTTTAGTTTCCTTTTTTTTAAAAAAGAAAAATGTATGCTGAGCCTCCAATAGTATCCAATAAATGCTTGTTGCAGAAGTACTAATGAATCTTAGGATCTAATTTACCTAACTTCACATGATCACACTGATGTTGTTACGTAGGTAATGAAACATCTACAAGCAAACAACAAAAGCCAGAGAGGACTCCACAGTTCAATCCTGAGTTACATATTCAATTCTGTTGGTAATTCCTATTTATTTTTGCAGCTCCACCATGGGCAGTATCTCTAGCAACATATTATAAATAATTCAGATTTATTAGGATTTTTTTTCAATTAGCTTTTCAGAATTTGCCAATCTTGGCAACAAAATTCATCCATTTCATTTATCTTATGTAGAAGCAAATATTTTCCAGTACAAACCCTTTTCATAGAAATCAAATTGACAATATTGTTGATAGGTGGAGAAGGTCAGTTACAGCCTAAATGACATGACCAGATAATTACTCCTAAGCCAGTTCAAGTTAAGCTAAAGAAGAAGAGAGCTGATCAGCTTCCACAATATGATCTTCAGGCAGGGGGTGGGATTCTACCAGTTCGCACCTATTCGCTAGAACCAGTTGTTAACGTTCTAAGCAGTTCGGAGAACCGGTTATTAGAAGAAATTACTGGCCTAATCCTGTAAGGAAAGCAGGAAGGAAACATTCTGGTGTTGCTTACAGAAACTGCCTCTCGGTTAACCCTTATTACATTCTTGGCAGGACTAGACTTCCGGTCTCAGGAACTTCTCGAGAGTTTTTTTCCCCTCCTTTGCTGGTACTTTGCTTGTGTGGAGTAACCATTCAAAGTTACAATGGCACTGAAAAAAGTGAGTTATGACCATTTTTCACAATTATGACTATTGCAGCATCTCCACAGTCATGAGGGCCAGGCGAAGAGATGTGTGCCTCGATAGGAGTGATATTGAGTTGGCCAAACTCAGCCAATAACATGACCATCAAGCCATGTCCACCCATTCACATGACCAAGCCACGTCCACCACCTAAGCCACACCCACAGAACTGGTTGTTAAAAAATTTGAATCTCACCCCTGTCTTCAGGATATATCCACCATTTTCAAGGATAACATCAGGAATTGCTTTGAAAGCTTGAACCTCATTGATACAGATGTTCCATATTCTGCAGCTCCTTTTTTTTCTCCTTCTGCAGTCATTTTGACTCTTGGCTCATTTCCATTGTTTTCAACTGTGATAATCTGATCAAAGGAAAGTAGGCCTCCCATCAATTCCTGAGGAGGAAAAAAAGAGATTTTTTTTGGTGTTTGATGTATATAATATCCAATATATACATTTAGTATATACTTTTTAGAGTTGTGGGTTTTTTTTTTTGAGAGCTCTCCTTTGGGGGAGGGGAAGTGTTCTGAAATATGTCACCAGAGTTTGTGATATTTTTGGTGTGTCAAAGTCCACACCTATGAAATCTGCTATAACCATTTCATCCATATCCTATATGCTAGAGGTAAAATTTGTGAGGGGGATTTTGTTTATTAATAGCCATTATTAATAGCAATAATACATTTCTGACTTTGTTCTCTAATCAAAGACCAGAACTGTGGTGAAATTACCAGCTGAAGAAGAGGAGGTTCCAGTGAAGGATGGGGGTGGTACTGGTATTGGTGGTTAAAAGACATTCCAGCATAAAAGTCTATTAAAGGGAAAAATGTTTGAAATCAAACCCTTAGGTCTATAGCTGACTTTTCTTAAGGGAAGGCAGCCAGTCTGGCAAGATTCTTGTAAGCTGGTGACCAGCAATAAAGAAACCTATAGGACCAATTTATGAAGCAGTTCTGGTTTCTTGAGCCTGACAAGAAGGGTCAGAATCTTAATGGAACTGCAACAAGTGGTGGGATGAATTAGATCTTCTCTCAAGGTGAACATGCAAGGTAGGCCTCCAAGAGTATTAAGATACTTTAACATACTTTTCCAGCAATGGACTTCCGGTTTGAAGGGCTTCGGCGATAGACAGAAATCTGCGATCGTGCGCAGTTTCTGTCTGGGATCGCTGCTGGAGCGCCCCAAGCCGGCTGGTTTTGGGGCTAAGCCACCCCGTAGAGGTGGTGAAGAGGGGAGAGGCCACCAGCAGGGTTGAGGAGAACCACATCTCTCCTCCTCAGCTGGCCATTACTCCCTTTCCCAAAGGCAGTTGCAGTGGTGGTCAGAAATGGCCACCACAAAGAAGAACTCGACTGGAAAAGAACGTGCAGGAGAAAGATAAGAAGTGAAAGTTTTGGCTGACCGGGCTAAATTGTAAAAGCAACAACTAAGGTACCCTGGAATTTAAACTTACAAAAAATAACATCACTCCCAAAGAAGAGTCAGAAGCAGCAAAGGAAAGTGAAAAGGGAAAGGTTTGGCTTTTTTTTTTCTTTGCTCTCCTTCCCTATACTGACAACTAAGAGACTTAAATAAGAAATTGGAAAAATCCGCTTTGACATCAATAGGCAATTAAGCTGAAAATAAAACAAAATGCCAAAGGGATAATAAAGATTTCTGGACATTAAAATTTTTCTTTTTCAAAAGCAGGAAGGGAGAGAAAAAGAATAAGGGCAGGATCTGGAAGAGGGAGGAGACTGCCTGGAATTAAAAAGAATCTACAGTAAAACTTCAACAAGACTTCTAAAAGATACATTTTAATTGAAACTTTGCAACTAAATAGTAACCCCAGGAAGAGAAAGTGAAAAAAATAGCAAAAAAGAAACAGCTTGTGTGTATTTGGATTATTTGGTGATCTTTGGATTCTTGGTTACTATATTTGAATGACTAAAATCAATCGGGTGTTTGTTTAAAAATTTATACAATGGCACCACTTCTGGATGAATTGAAAATGGAACTTACAAAGCACAAAGAAGATGCACAAGAAGGGAAGGATTCTTTTGGCTTCGTTTTTCAATTCTTAGAAATGGAGATTTGGAACTATGAGAAACAACAAGAAACAACTGCAAAACAAGAAGACTGGGACAAAGAAGAAGCCATCTTTAATGAACAAGCATTTTTATGTGGGGAAGAAAAAGGAAAGGGGGGAAAGAGAATGGAGAATTTAAGACTTAAAAAAAACAACCAAAGAGAAGAAAAATAATTTGAAAAATAAATATAATACAGGAAAGCAACAGAAAAGGGGAATACAGAAGAGAGAAATAGAGGTAGAGAGACAAGGGGGTAAAAAGGGGAGAGAGAAGAGAGGGAAGAAAGAAAGGAAAAGATGTTATAAAGGACCGGAGCAAGATATAGAGAAACAGGACCTATTTAGAGATAATGAGTGAAAATCTAACTGAAAAAGGGATTCTGTAAAGGTACATATGATTGTATTATTATATATTAGTAATAGAAATAACTTTAGAAAATTGGAAACAACGTATGATTAAAATGAGGGATAAAATAGTTAGTGTAATTTAGTGAAATGTTTGTGAATAAAATAAGTGAAATAAAATAAATGAGAAAATTGAATTAGGAAGGAATGGGAACATTTTAATTAGTTAATGTTTTATAAAATATAAGTGAAGGGTGGGGGATTAACTATGGAAAGCTTATAATTGTTCTCATAGAAGTATGATATTTAATTGAAAAGTAATATTAAAGATGTTAAGACCTTAATGAATATTAATATTAATGATAGAATTGAATTGGAATGGAATTTTGTTTTAACTATATACATTTATATTTTTTCTTTTTTTTAAGAATACAGTGTGTATTTTAAGAATGTACCTAGCAGAATCCGAATGGAAGTTATATATTATATTGAATGTTACAACTTTAGGGAAAAGATATAAAGGCATCATACTCCAATCAGTAACTACAGGAGAAATTTTGTTTAATGAGAAAAGATAATAGATAATTGAAACAGGACAGACAAAAAATATAAATACAATGATTTGAATTGAGATAATTAAAATAAAATTGAGAAAATTAAAAGAGGGGAGAAGCTATGTAGAAAATGTAAAATAGTAATAAGATATGGAATCGAATATAAAAATGAGCATGAACCTGAATTTGTGTCTGTACGAAGAAATGTAACCTGGGATTATGCTACTTTCAAAAAAGATGTTTTATTTGTTTTTTTTTTCTCTTTGTGAAAACTCAAATAAAATTTACAAACAAACAAACAAACAAACATACTTTTCCAGCAACAAGGTGTGTCATGTGGACAGGGTAATTGTTTACTAAGAAGGTTTCTTGGCCATATGTAGACTATAGTAGAGTAGAAGTGAAGGAACCCTCTGCCCCACCCATTTGGTTGAATAGAATTCTTTATTGGCCAAGTGTGATTGGACACACAAGGAATTTGTTTTGGTGCAAATGGTCTCAGTGTACATAGAAGAAAGGATACATTCATCAAGAGTCAAGAATCATAAGGTACAATACTTAATAATAGTTATAGGGTACAGTAAGCAATCAAATCATACTAGGAAACAGTCAATAAAAATCGTTAGGATACAAGCAACAAAGTTACACTCATATAGTCATAAGTGGGAGGAGATGGGTGAAAGGAAGGATGGGAGGATTATAGTAATAGTAATAGTAATGCAGACAGTGTTTGTTTAGCAAAGTGATGGCGTTCGGGGAAAAACTTTGGGACACAGATTGCTCTCCTCTTCTAATTGCAGGAAAGTAAGCAAAGCTGTAGGCTAGCTATCCAATGAACTTATGCATAGTTTGATCCTTTATGTGCAGACATGGGCTCTCCTATTCATAACTTCCATTATGAAGCTTTCCCTGGCATCAGCTGGCTTAAATCCTCAAGAGGGTTTCCTGGCTGAGTGGAAATCTACAGAATTGACTTTTGCCAGTTCTGTCTTCTGTATCATATTGGCTTACAAGAGGAATTTTGAAGATGGCTGTTCAATAAAGGGAGAAGGGTTGTGCTATGTATAATAAGTGTTAAATAATGCTTTCCACAGAAGTTATAATTATAAAATCAGGGCTAACTAGAATTCTGCTTCATGGGAATTGCAATGTTGCACATGTATAAAGGGTTCCAGCATGGGGATAATTAAGTAGTTTAATATATTTCAAATGAGTCTACTTTCTGTTAGGAACTATTGCAAAGCAACGAACCATACCACAGAATTTATGGGAAGAATGGTCGACAGTACAGTTTTTTTTCTGCCTGCACACCATGGGCTTTGTGTAATTAGTTTCAAAAGCCAGAAAGAGGCTTAGATAACCTTAAATTAATCAAAGAAAATATCTGGTAGCTGGGGAGAGACAAAGACATCCTTTCAGGAGGCTGTGGGGAACTTGTCATGATTCAAAAGGCAGATGATAGTGGGATGGGATCACCCAAAGGAGATGATGGGTTTTTTTCTACAGTATTAACTCTATAAAGTTGTGCTCTGAGCATATCAATGAATCAGAAGATGCTGCTAGTCTAGAAATGTGCAGTTGTATCATGCCCATGTTTAGTTGCAGGTGATTCTCACCATGTTCAATGGAACACATGCTCAATAAACCAATTGTGGGTAATATACTGCACGGTGTCTCATTAATAAGTGAAATATACATACACGTTAACCAGTGTTAAGTGAAACAACTAGCAATTTATATACATCTCCTACACATTACACTGTTCGTAAAACTGGCTCCAGTGATATATGATGTTACCATACTAATGAGTTCTGACTCATGCTTTTATAGAGAGAGTGGTTATGTTATGCTTTCAAGACAGGATAGCTGGTTGCCAGCTAGATCTCTTAATTTTCAGAGCAGACTTTTATAAATTCAAAAAAACTGATCAATTACTTGAAGCTGACTTTGCTGAATAGAGCCACCTGCTAAAGTAGACATTTCATACATAGATCTATCACCATTTCCCATCTAGGGATTTGTATCATTGCCCTTAAATAAATGGAAATGAAATTTCTAAAAAGTCCTCGTTCCTGTTCTCACTTAATATTCACAGGGAGGAAGAAAGCCACATAGTAGATTTATAACTTAAAAGTTAAAGCTTCTCTATTTTATATCACTCACAAAATTGCTTGCCTGGCTGCTATACTGAGAAACTTCTATGGTTGTTCCGTCTACTGATAACAACATCTTACGGGAGATTAGCAATGGCTGTAACCCTACTTACATATAAAGTGGCAGGGAAATCAAGTGGGCACACTAAAAGAGAGTGTTTGGATCTTGCATGTGTTTGCAAGTATGCGTACATACATGTGTCCTCCCAACCCACCATCATGAAGACAATTGGGGCTAACATGGTTTTTTGTTATGAACACTGAAAGAGATCGAAGTCTGATGTCATCAGTGTGTTGATTAAATAGTTTCTCTTGATCTCATGCCAAAGTGAGTGGCATGAGATCAAGAGAAATTATTTCATCAGCACACTGATGACATCAGACTTCGATATCTTTCAGCTTTACACATCTGTAAAGTTCCCATAATTGCATATGGGTTAAGAAAGGTCAGGTGTAATCTGGACAAGCTTCAATCGGTCAGTAGGCAAACAAATTCAAATATTTATATATAATCAGTTCTGGATGAGATAGTCTTCCTCTGGAGGACTATATGAATAGTTTGGGGATGTTTCTGGATCCAGTATTACTTCTGAAAACATAACTAGGACATATTTGCCCTGGGGTAGCTACTGTGCCATCTTCTGTCCCAGGCTAAAGAAAACAGGTTTGGCAACTATGTTCCATGCTTAAGCTTAAGCCAGTTTAGAATCCAGCAATAAACCACCAGTTAATAATATTTGAAAACTGCAATCAAACTGATTTCAGCTATATGCTATCTCACCAATTTTATGCAATGGCTAACTTTTTTTCCCAAGTCATACTTGACCTTCCTATGAACAGATCCATACAGTTATCTAGGCAGCATTTTCAGAAATGGTTTGGCACAGCCTTCTTCCTAAGGCTGAAATGCTGTGATTGGCCCAATGTCATCCAGCAAGCTTTCATATCTAACATAGAACTAGCACTCAGGTCCCCTTGCCTAGTATCTTAGCCACTGGACTAAAGTAGTCCTCAACAATATATTACAGGCCAGATTCCAGGTGCTGTTTCTTTTCTCAGAAACATTAACCGAGATATGTGAAAGTCTATGACCAATTTGCTGATAGTATTTTTTTGCTTTACAGCATCTTCAAAATGTCCTGATAACAAGAGTAAGAATATAGAACAGTCATTACTGTTTAGCAGCATGCCTGCTAGGGATGATTGTCCTCTTTTTCTTCATTGAATTTTAAATTTTGTTTTACTTATTTTAAATGTGCTAGTTTTTTAAACTTTATAAAGAATGTGTACTCCCAATTTAGTTTTGTTCCATGTTTTACATTTCTGATGGTCTTTCGGTATAAAGCATGCAAAACATAGGTAGTCATGCACTGAAAAAGCAGATCAAGAAATTGACACCACACAGGTTATAGAATGCTATTTTTTTATCGTAGGAAATGTTGACATAATCTTGAAAGCTTGTTCAAAATATTTACTGTCCCTTTTGAAGGATCATAGGTTTAAGATGGGCCTATTCTCTTTCTCTTACTGTCTGTTTTCGCAAACTGTTTTATCTCTCTTATCTTCTTCTCAAAGCCAGAGATGAATTCTTCCACAACTAGTAGGCAACTTGCAAAAAAAAAAAAAAAAGATCTATTGAATTATTTTCAAAACATCTTTGACAACCTGAAAACAAATCCCCATTAAAAAATGCCTAATCTGTTCTCGCCCATGGAAAAGTTAATTTTGAATCTGTTATCAAGAAAGCCTTGACCCATCTCATACTTCAAGGGAGAAGTCTTTTCAGATTTTTAAACAAATCTGAGGAGCTGAGTTGACATATTGATATATCAAAAGAATTGATCTATTTAACATTTCTCCCAGAGTGAAGCCAAAGAAGTCAGGCAAGCAAATAGAAATTGTTCTTCCTTGCATGTCCATGAAGTTTTTATTGTTCTTTAAAATGATTTGAAATTAATCCTTTTGGTCAATTTTTCTGGAGGCAACCAAAAACATGTCTTGATCAATCCCAATTTCATCAAGAGCAAGGAAAAGATTTTGGAAGGGACTGTTCTGTTCTATTTAGTATTGTTGGTTAGCCAGTTAGAATGCAACTGGTTTTGTTTTTTAATTATGTCTATGCTTGGTTACTGGATGCAAAAAGATCAGAAAAGCTTCCTTCTTATATGCATGACCAACAATACAATTACACTAATGATCAATAAATCAACCAAACTAATATTGTACTGGTAGTCTTTTCATTTATATGTTTATATATGGTACAACAGTATTCATAGTAGAAGCAAACACACAATCCTTTGCATTGCTTGTTTGTGAAATAAAGCAGAACACAATATTCAGCATCTATCCACTTGCATCAATTCTAATTTCATCAATTCTAACTTCAGAGGTTTTTTTCCCCCCTAAAAATAGTTGTTAACTCACAAGACAGACTTGTCCATGGAGCTGCTTCTATTTGGTCCTGTGGTTACCTGTTTGTTGTCTTCTGAAAATCCTACTTCCGTACCACTCTTGTCTACTATAAACTTTTAGCAGCAGAGAAAGGGTTAATCTTTGTTTTTCTATTGGGTAGACTAACAGGAAGTTTGAGAAAAAAAGTTTGGATTGCAAAGAACTCAACCATATGCCACAGTTTCAATTTGAAAAAAAAAAATCTACTTTTTATTATTTTATAATAGTCAAATAAATGCATTGCCACATTCCATGTCCTAAATAAAAGAATATATATTGAGTTTACTGCAGAAGAAAACAACACTTAATTTAAAATAATTGCATGCTGTTTCCACCAAAAGGAATATTAGATAGAAAAGCGTATCTGCCTGCATTACCATATTCCCAGCCAATCTAAGACACCCCCCCATTCCACCTGATCGATATGCCTATGTATGCCTAAGAGCTTACAGCCGAAGAAGCATGTTATCAACCCTTATCAGGAACATTTCCTGATAAGAGTTGGTATCGTGCTTCTTTCACTATAAGCTATTATAATAAAAATTTCCTGAGGCACTTTGGTGCAAGCAGCATATTTTTTAAAAAAAATATGCTGAATGCATAATATCAGTATTGCTAGAGATATTTAGAGGAATTTCTGATAACAGGAAATATTGACTAGCTTCAGTTTTTGGAAGCTGCTACATTTCAGCAAAATAAGAAGAGAGGTGCTGAAATTTAAGGATGTCAAAGGTTAATATTTGATGGGGGGCACTTTGCTTTTATACACTTTTGGAGGTACTTTGTTGTGGGCTGTAGCTCAGGCCATCACCATGATACAGGTTAACCATACTGTAAAAAGCCTTTGGCTTGTCTTACATTTTTAACGTGAGACTCCAAATTCTTGCTGTACTTAAATACCAAATATTTCTCCAGCAGAAGTTGCAATTTTACATAGCAGGAGAAACCTAATCATAGAGATCTCTAGGGGACAGTATATGCCAACTCATTGAACATCTTTAATATTTGAGAATATATTTTTTATTATTTAAGACTGACCCTAAGGAATAAGCTAGCCCTAGGAAAGTTAGAATATAGCCAAAAGCATCTAAAGCAGAACAAATTTATTTCCAACCAAAATTTTTCAAGATAATCAGAATGAGGGGAAAAGCACTTTGATTCCTTCCATTTTTGCTGCTTCTCTACTGTAGGTATTTACCAGTCCTAGACAGGCTCTGTTGGCCATGGCAGAGCAGGAATTGATCGATATTGATTTTTTACCACCAGGAAGGGAGAGAGATACAAAAAAGATATCGGTGATCTAGGGTACTGTTGAGGTAATTCCCCGTTAGGAGAATGAGCGCATACAGGGAGACGTAGTGAGAGAAGTGAAGAATAACACACACACAGCACACAGATACACTGTACAGTTAATGTAGGTTTTACTTCCAATAAACGTTTAAGCAAAGTTCAAATACAGACCAAGTCATTCATGGTTAAATCAATTAGTTTTCAGTCCAGGGATAATCCAGTAACAAAGTCCAGTATCAAAAACAGTTCAGTAACAGACTTACATCAAATCCAAGAATAACAAATCAAATAGGAAGAATGGCAATACTCTCCAGCAAAAAGAAACAGACTCACTCACACTTTCCTCTGAGACTAAACAACCCAGGTTTCTGACTCCACACCCAATTACAGTTTTAGGATTTTCTAAAAGATACAGTATTAAAATGTCTATCCTAGTTTATATATTTCCAACCCAAATAACTATTAGGTGACTTACATTCCGAACATTCTCCCCTTTTGGGTAGGACAATATATACATCCTTACATTCTAAGTCCATAATCCTCGCAGCAAGCCTTATGCTTTATAGAGCCTTGGGCCTTTGTAAAATGATCTGCTATATTGTTTTCTGACATACAGTATTCTAGCTTAATCATCTTACTTTGCACACATTGTCTCACATTTAAATATCTTAAATCTGTGTGTTTTGTTCTTGTCTTAACAGCAATATTTGAAGCCATCTGTATTGCTGATTGGTTGTCTTCATAAACAACAATAGAATCTGTTACATTAATTCCCATGTCAATTAGTAATTGTTTATACAAAACTAAATCTGTACATAGTAAAGACAAACATGAGAATTCAGCCTCCATTGTTGACAAACTTAGATGTTACTGTCGAATAGACCTCCATCCAATCAACACTTTTCCCAATAATACTACAGTACCCGATGTAGATTTTCGTGTATTTATGTCTGTAGCAAAACTTGCATCGGCATAAGCAGTTAAACTCAATTCATCTTTAGGCTCCAAATACAATGTATAATGCATTGTTTGTTTCAAAACGCTTAACACACCTTTAGCAGCTTGCCAGTGCCTTTCAGTTGGCTCAGCGTTAAATCTCGTTAATTGATTAACACTGTATGCTATATCTGGCCTTGACCAATTACTTAGATAAGATAAACTACCAATCAAGGACTGATAAATGTTCTTATCAAAAACAGGACTTTGTACATCACTGTTGCTAAACTCCTGGCTCATTGGTGTCTTAGCTGGTTTACAAAGTTCCATTTTAAAACTTTTTAGTAATTGGTTAATTTTATCTGCCTGTGAGATCTTGTATCCTCCCCTAGTTCTATCTATCTTTAAACCAAAATATTGTTTGATTTCCCGTTTTATCTAAAATTTCTTTTCTAACAATCAGATTATTTTAGTAGCTTCTTGTTCAGTTTTGGTGATCAATGCTATGTCATCAGTAAACAATACCAATAATGACACTACACCATTACTTTCTTTTTTAAGCAAACATGGATTAGCCATGCCAGCTACAAAACCTATCTTAGTTAATTATTTAACAATACATTGGTTCCACTCATATCCTGATTGCTTCAAGCTATAAAGACTCTTTTTCAATCTCCAGCAATCAGTTGTATTATCATTTTTGATACCTAAAGGTTTCTTTACATAAATAGTATGTTGCAACGGTGTATGCAGATATGCTGTCTCTACATCTAAATGATTTACAATGTATTTCTCCTTAGCTGCCCACATTAAAGCTGCCCTTAATGTAGTAGACTTCAGATTAGGTGCAAACACCTCATCATAGTCATTTGATGTCATTTGAACCCTTGTGCTACTAACCTGGCTTTATGGGTAACTGTCCCATCTACACCTGTCTTTAGCTTATATATCCATTTACATCCTATGGCATATTTACCTGGTGGTAACTTAACATTTTCGTATACCTCCAACTTTTTTAATGATTCCATTCCTTATCCATAGCTTCCTGCCAAGCAGCCTAATCCTTAGCAAGATACAGTTTTAGTTCACTATAGTTATTTGGAACTGTATTCACTTGGCATACAACACTAGCCTGATATCTATCAGGTGGTCGTGTTACTCGGGTTGAACGTCTTGGTAATACAGGGCTTACTGGTGGACTCACCTGTTCCACCTGCTCCTGTTCTTCTACCTCTTCCTGTGCCTGTTCTTCTACTCCCTCCTGTGCCTGTTCTTCCTCTTTAATGGCTATTGTGGTTTACTTATTTCATCTTTAGGGACTACTTTGGTGTCAATAATAATATCATTGCTGGATTCCTGTTCCAGTTTATTCTACCCAACGTGCTCAAGAAATTTTGCATTAGCACTACAATAAACATGAGCTGTGCCTGGATCCTAAGATCTAAATGATCTATGGTTGGCCTCATAACCTACAAAAAATAACTTCTTAGCTCTATGTTGCCCTTTCAGTCTTACTTGTGAGGGAATATGCACCCATACTAGAGCTCCAAATGTGTGTAGGAAACTTAAATTTGGTTTTCTGCCATGCCAAAGAGTGAATGGCAATTCTCCAGTTGTTGTGTTCACTACATTGTTCAACACATGGTTACTACACATTATGGCCTCACCCCACAGTGTTTCAGGAAAACCTGAATCAGATAACATAGTGCGAGCCATGGCTTGTAATGTTTGCCCTCTTCGTTCTATAAACGAGTTGTGCTGTAGTCTGTAAGGTGCATAACGTTTATGCTCAACACCAGCCAATTTCAACATTGTTTGGAATCTTTTGTTAACAAACTCAATCCCATTATCAGTAACTAAAGTAATTACTTTACTTTTCATTTTTCTCTCAGCAAACCTTAGCTAGTTAAAGAAATGTTGGAATGTTTCTGTTTTGTTTTTCATGAGATAGCAGAAACCGTAATCGTGAGTAATATCGTAAGTCCATAATACTCAAAATATAGCAGACACCTCCCAAACTAAGTTTCTTAGGACCAATTATGTCAGCAAAAACAGAATCTCTAAAGGTTCTTTGGTCTTAAACCCATTAAGTCTGTTTGCAGGAGTAACCTTACTTTTCTCCTGACTACAAGCATTACAGTTTAAATACTTGCTACAGGGTTTCAATTTTACTCCCTCTGACAATTTGACAGTTTGTTTGAGCATTTTGAAATTAAAGTGCCCCAGATGTCTATGCAGTAAATGTATACATTCATCATGTGGTTTAACATTGTTATAAACTGAGTTAGCCATCTTCAACTGGTCATCATGTATCACATATAAATCATTCTCTAAATTAGCAGTAACACTTTTACCCTCTTTCTCTATTATACAGTTATCTCTCCTAAAGTTTACTACATAACCAATATTAACTAAAGCCCTTATTGATAGCGAATTAAATTTTAGTTTAGGTACATATAACATAGTTAATGTTCATTTATACAAGAACAATATGCAGTACCTTGACCAGGCGCTTTCATCTTCCATCCATTTGCCAATGATACATGTTGCTTACTTGTAAACATCTTTACAAACCTTTTTCTATCTTTAGTAATGCACTGCGATGCTCCACTATCAACAACGCACAAATCATGGTTTTACAGTTGAATTTCTAGACATAGCTAAACTAACATTCGTTAACCTTCTGGTGATTACCAGTATTCTGTCATTTTCCCTTCTTACAGAATCTAACTATATGTCCCCTAGCCCCACAAGAAAAACATTTCCTAACAGTATAGGCAGTTAAACACAAATCCTCTTCTTGTGGTTGTTCCTTCCTCAGTTGATCCCTATCCAGCCATCTTCTTGCCTCTTCTAACAACCTTCCGGTTATGTCAGTCAATGTCAGTTTATCTCTGGGCAGGACTTCCAGTGAAGATACATAATCATCATAACTTTCATCCAATGAGGAAAGAATGATGTAAACTTGATGCAGCTCTGAAAATATCAGTTCTCTTTCATGTAGCTCTTGAAAAGTTCTTTTTATTAAGTTCAAGTGAGCTAACATATCTCCACCTTTCAGAAGACGTGCTCTGAACAGTTTACGTGTAAGATGTATGTGTGCACCTACACTGTCACCAACATAAATCTTCTTCAAATTCTCCCAACACCTAGCAGCAGACTCTTCTCCACAAATATGGACTAGCTGCCGGTCACTCAGTGTTAGTCCAATTATACAAAGGGCTCATTCATTGTTCTGTTTAAAGTCAGCAAGCTTCTTGGCATCATCCTCATTATTTGGATCCCAAGCATATACATCTGGTGGGTCTTGAACTACATTCCATAAACCTTCTCTACGCAGAAGTAGACTGCACTTCATAGACCAGGAAACATAGTTTGTTCCATCCAACCAGGTTATCAGTGATAGACTTGTTGAAGTGCCTTGTGCCATCTTTACCAGGATAGTAACCTACAATTAAACAGTAAACAGCTGTCTGTATACAGTACTGTGTATTCACACCAACTCTCAGTTATCTGAGCCTGGTATGGCCTGGGCCCATAACCAGTGTTGAGGTAATTCCCCGTTAGAAGAATGAGCGCATACAGGGAGACGTAGTGAGAGAAGTGAAGAATAACACACACACAGCACACAGGTACACTGTACAGTTAATGTAGGTTTTTACTTCCAATAAACATTTAAGCAAAGTTCAAACACAGTCCAAGTCATTCATGGTTAAATCAGTTAGTTTTCAGTCCAGGGATAATCCAGTAACAAAGTCCAGTATCAAAAACAGTTCAGTAACAGACTTACATCAAATCCAAGAATAACAAGTCAATTAGGAAGAACGGCAATACTTTCCAGCAGAAGGAAACAGAGACTCGCTCACACTCTCTTCTGAGACTAAACAACCCAGGTTTCTGACTCCATCTTATGTCCATTTGCAGAACCACACCCAATTACAGTTTTAGGATTCTCTTAAAGATACAGTATTAAAATATCTATCCTAGTTTATATATTTCCAACTCAAATAACTGTTGGATGACTTACATTCCTAACAGGTACTATGTACCCTAGCATGTCAGGAAAGTGTCTATAGAGATACAATTTGCTGTAGCGAATTATTTTCAGTCATTCTCGAAACTTTTCAGTCATTCCCAAAATTTTGGTTCTGAAACATGGAGCTGCAGGAAGACATCTAGGATGTGTTCCTAGATGTCTTCCTGCAGCTCCGTGTTTCAGAACCAAAATTCCAGTTAAGGAAGGAATAGAGAGGGGGGAGGTGGCTCTCTTAAATTTGGTGGGATATGGATGAAAAGTCACAATATATGACTTTTCATGTTGTAAACAAAGGTGGTATTCAGCAAGTTCTGACCCGTTCTGGAGAACCAGTAGCGGAAATCTTGAGTAGTTCAGAGAATCGGCAAATACCACCTCTGACTGGAGATTTTACAGTATCCTTCCCTTGTCATGTCCACCAAGCTACTTCCATAGAACCAGTAGTAAAGCTTTTTGAATCCCATCACTGTTTGTAATCCACCCAGACTTGTTGGATACAGGATGGGCACCAAAGAAATGTTATAAATAATAAATAAATAATAAAAATAAATATATTGAAAGGTTCAACGATGTTCTTCCCTTTTATATTCTTTCTGGAATGACCTGCAATGCAATATTAACTTCATTAAAGCAATATAATATTTGGTACTTCATTATGGCTTTTGAATGGCATCCGTTGAATGACATCCAGTGAATGTTATCCATTGGAGTCATGAAAAAAATTGAAAACATGTGTTACTAAGGCAGATTCATATACCATAATTGATATATGTTTCTTCTATATCAGAATTAATAACTGTTGGATGATTGGGGTATTAATTTTTTTAATAATTAAAGTAGAACTGGTGTTCCACCACTAAGGTGTAGCCATTTTCCACTTCTGGGTCAGCTAACCATTCTTATGTTGGTGAAAAATTCTATTCATATGAAATTTTCTAATGCCATTATCAATTTTTATCTTGCATCTATTCTGATTTGTCGCTACAATACTTATTTTGTATAGTCCCGGTATGGCAAGTAAAATGATTCTTGATTCCTCATGTTTGGCTCTTCCCCTGTTTCTGAATGTTCTAAAGAGGGGAAAAACACCTCCTAATCAAAGTATAGCAAGAATGGGACATATCTAATTGCAGGACTCTGTACATTCACTCTAGATTCATTTCTATCACACTCCTTTTACAACTGTCAAAACCTGACAATCTACAGCAACATTTTGAATCACAAGGTGAGCTGAATCTTTTTAATTAGGATTTTATCCTCCTCTTTCCCTTTCTTTCAATAGGCAGTGCATGCCAATTTCCAGAATCCTTCAACCTTAGTTTAGGAGACAATAGGGGATGAGTTCTCAATATTCCACTGTTTTTCTATTTTAGCCTAGTCTAGTTAGAGCCATAGATTATTGCTAATCCAGAAGCCTAGAACAGTCCTGAAGGGCAGTTGGCATGGATCAACAGAGCTCTTTATGGAAAAAGCAACAAAATGCTGCCAATGGGAGATGCTCACTTCTGCCAGAAATGGCCAGAAAGTACCACTCTGACCTCATCTATTTCTTCGTTACCTGCCTTCACTTTCCATATAAGGAATGAATAAGAGATTTTTACATTTCTTGTAGCTGCCATTCGATACTATAAGCTTAAGGGAGAGAGTACCAATTTCACAGTGGTACAGTTCAATCACAGACTGGCTGTGAGGAAAAGACAAGTCATGCAGACACCGAAGGAAAAGAATTTGCTGTGGCATGTTTGTGGTGTGGTTAGGTGTCAATAGGGACAGGCCCAAGTCTGTATGTATGCTGTTCTTTTAAAAAAAACTGTTGTTGCTGATGTCTATTCTTTTTTTTAAAAAAGGTACACATGTCTAAATAGAATAAACAGTGGTACATATAGCTATTTTAATAACATGATTGTTGTAGAGCGATGGTAAGGACGAGGCATGAGACCAGAGCGTCCAAGTAACTGGCTTTATTGCAATGAATAAAGGGTTGTCGCGTCTGCTAGCTAACTCGCAGACCAGCGGGCGACAACGGGCTGGCTCTGCTCGACAGCCGGCTTATATAGCCGGCTGTCAAATGGAGCCAACCAATGGGAGCTGCTGGTGCTCCTGCTCAAACAGCGGACCTGGTTGGGAACTCCAACCAGTTCCACAGACATAACACCCCTTCACCCCAGCTGCGAACATGCATAGTCTTGTAGGTACGTGGGCTGTCTTTGCTGGCGCCCAGAGCGTCGCAGTTCGGGTGAACTGCCAGTCTGTGTCAAGTCCTGGCTCTCGGAGCGCGCCTCAGCGGTTGTTGGTACTGGGGCTTGCCCCGGTGTGGTGCCTGACGGTGCTGGTGAAAGCCCCTGCTCAGGTTGGCCCGATCGAGTCTCGAGGTCCGGCTGGTCGGTTGGGTCGCTCGGCGGCTGGATCGGTGACTCTGGTTGGAGACTCTGGTTCTCCATCCAGCCCTCTCGCTCATCTGGGAAAACCTGGTTCCGCAGGGGATCTCCATCAGGCGCGGGTGAGGCGTTGTTGGAGCTGGCTGGTTGGCACGGGTTGGTATCTGTCGCGCCCATACGTCGCCTTCTGAGTTGATCCACGTGTCTCCGCCACAGACGTCCATCCCCAAGAAGGACCCGATAGGATCTGGGGCCGGTAACCGATACGATCTGTCCTGGCATCCACAACGGTTCCCCTGCGTAGTTCCTGGCGTATACCAGGTCTTGTGGGGCAAAGTCTCTGACCAGGCTATCGGACCCTAAAGGGGTGTCTGGGCAATAGTGGGGGTGTAGCCTGTCTAGAGTGGTTCTAAGGCGTCTCCCCATTAAAAGTTCAGCCGGAGACTTGTTGGTGGTGGTGCAGGGGGTTGTGTGCTGAGCAGGAAACGAGACAATTTAGAGTGCCAGTCCTCCTGACCAAACCTGGCAAGTGCTTCTTTGGCCGATCTAACTGCTCTCTCTGCCATCCCGTTGCTAGCGGGATGGAATGGTGCTGTAAGGACGTGCCTGATGCCCAAGTTGGCAGTATACATGCTGAACTCACATGATGTGAACTGTGGGCCATTGTCTGAAACCAGGGTGTCCGGGAGCCCGTGGGTGACAAACAGTCGGGTTAGGGCTTTCACTATTGACTGGGTGGTGGTCGTGGGAAGTAAGGCTACATCAATCCACTTGGAGTATGAATCCACGACCACCAAGAAGGTCTTGCCATGCACAGGCCCAGCTAGGTCAACGTGCAGGCGGGACCAGGGGCGTTGCGCTCTCCCATCTGGTGGGCGTGGCAGCTGGAGGGCGGCCGGGTTTGTTGGCAAGGTTGGCAAGAGCTTACCCAGTTGGCGATTTGAGCATCCATACCGGGCCACCAGACGTAGCTGCGGGCCAGGGCCTTCATTCTTACGATGCCCGGATGTCCCTCGTGAAGCACCTTCAGGATGGGCACTCGCAGTGATGTAGGGATGACCACTCTTGTTCCCCACAGAAGACAACCTTGTAATTTTGACAGTTCCTGCTGGTGGGTTTTAAAGGGGACAAAATCAGTTGTACATTGAGTTTCCGGCCACCCCCTCCCCACCCAGTCCAGAACCTGGGCGATGATTTTGTCCTTTTTCGAGTGCGCCGCGATGTCTTCGGCTGTCACTGGAAGTTTGAGTTCGTTGACCTCGAAAATGGCATGGATAGGTGCTGGGTCTTCGACTGGGACTGGCAGGGGGCAGCGGCTAAGGGCATCGGCGTGGCTCAGGGTCTTGCCTGGACGATGCACTAACTTAAATGAGTAAGCAGCCAAAAACAAAGTCCATCTGGTCATTCTGGGCGAAAGTACCTGCGGAGTTTGCTTGTCTCCAGACAGAAGTCCTAAAAGGGGTTTGTGATCAGTCACTAACTCAAAGTGGTGGCCAAACACAAATTCGTGGAAATTCTTAACTGCAGCCACTGTGGCCAGGGCCTCTTTATCGATCTGGCTATAGTTCCTCTCGGTAGGCGAAAGAGTCCTGGAAAAGAAAGCAATTGGTGCCTCGGAACCGTTGGGGAGCCTGTGGCTCAGGACGGCCCCAATGCCAAAAGGGGATGCGTCAGCGGCCAGGACTCGGGGGAGACGTTGATCGAACTGAACCAGGACCGCTTCTGAAGTGAGCAAGCCTTTGATTGATTTGAATGCATGGGCCTCCTTGGGTCCCCAGTGCCAAGGTGAGTCTTTATCTAGTAGCCTATGTAATGGTTCAGCGACAGATGCCTTGTGTGGGAGGAATGAGGCGTAGAAATTCAAAAGTCCCAGAAAAGCTTGTAGTTCAGTCTTGTTGGTAGGTGTGGGTGCCTCATGGATGGCCTTCACCTTGGATTCCATGGGATGGATGCCCGAGGCGTCAATCCTATAACCCAGAAAGTCCACCTGCCTAGTGGCAATGGCACACTTCTCCCTTTTGAGTTGGAGGCCATGCTGCCTGAACCTCTCTAGCACTGTCCTGACTCTCTGAATGAGCTGGGGCCGGTTCGTGGCTGAAACTAAAATGTCATCGAAGTAGGGGACCACTCCTGGGAGACCCTGGAGAATCCTCTCCATGAATGACTGAAAAATGCCTGGGGCTACGCTAACCCCGAATTAGAGGCGCTTGCATTTGAACGCTCCCCTGTGTGTGACTATAGTTTGTAATTCCGCTGTCTGTTCATCGACAGGGAACTGTTGGTATGCCTGGGACATATCTAACTTAGCGAAAATGGTGCCGGGTTCGAAAGTATGTAAAAGATGCTGGATAACGGGCATGGGGTAGGCGCTGACCTGCAGATAGCGGTTGAGCGTGGTTTTGTAATCCGCACAAATTCTCAAACTGCCATCTTTTTTGAGTGGGGTGACTATGGGGGTCTCCCATTTCGCGAAATCAGTGGGTTCTAGCACCCCTTGTTTAAGTAGTTTGTCTAGTTCTGCGTCCAATTTTGGACAGATGGCAAAAGGCACCCTATGGGGTTTTAAACGGAGAGGGATTGCCTGGGGGTCTACTGAAAATGATATGGGGGTGCCCGAGTAGCAACCCAGCTCATTGCTGAATACATCGGAAAATTCTGAAAATAGGGTATCTACATCAGAAGTTGAGACAGCATGGATCCCGGTTACGCTAAGGCCGAGTGAAGGAAACCAATCAAGTCCCAATAGACTAGGGAGGGTACCGTTAACTACCACTAGGGGCAGGTGGCCCTTAAAGGTTTGGAATTGCACAAGGAACTTGCCTTTCCCGAGGACAGGAATGTTCTTTCCCTGGTAGTCTCGTAGCGTCAGGTGGCATCTTTGTAGCTGTTTCCTTGACAGCCTGGGCTGGAGTCTCTTCAGGGTATCCCAGGAGATGATTGAGAGCGCGGATCCCATGTCCACCTCCATCCTGCAGGGCTTACCTTCTAGGAAGACAGAAATTTTAATTTTATCAGGGGTTAGGGAAGTATGGTTAGCGTGGTAGCAGGTATAGCAGTCCACCACTTGCCTTTGGGAGTTAGAAGGTGGTAGAGGTCTTTGAGGTAAGGATCGCCCTGCTTGGCAGACTCTAGCGATGTGACCCTTCTTTTGGCAGTTCAGGCAGATGGCGTTTCTGAACCTGCAGGATGCCCTAGGGTGGGAGCCTCCACAGGTTAGGCACATGGGAGGTTGCTTGGGGGTGAAGTTGTTTCTCTGCCCCGCTCCTACCTGTGAAGGCTTCTGATGAATTAGGCGGTTAACGTCAGACGCGTCTGTGGGGTCATCTTCGCTGATTACCTCTTCGGAATGGACAGTTTGCGTGCTGGGTTTGGATTGCTTTCCCTGGATTTCAGCTGCTGACTGAGCCGAGAGCTCAGCAGCCAGAGCTTCCTCCATGGCTATGGCTAGAGTCAGGTCTTTCTTCGCCAGTAAACGCCTTTGGAGTTTCAGATCTCTTACCCCACAGACGATCTGATCCAGCAGCATGTCTTCCAAATATTCTTTGAATCCGCATTGCAAAGCGGCTGTTCTCAGGGCGGCCATGTATTCGTTAATCGACTCCCCCTCTGTTTGCTTCCTGACCCTGAAGGCATACCTTCTGGCTATTTGAGACGGTTTGGGTGAATAGTGATTTGAAAGTATTTCCTGTAGCTCGTCCCATAGGACGCTTCTGATGGCGCGGGGCGCGACTAATGCTGTGGCTGTGTCGAAGACGGTGGCTCCGCAGTAACTCAGGAAATAGGACTTCTTCCTATGCTCCGCAGCATCGGCTAGACCGATGGCGTCAAGAAAATGGCTGAATCGATTTCTGTAGGAGTCCCACGTCTCCTCGTTAGGTTTGAATGGAGGGAATGCTTGATTCGCGCTCATTGTGGAGAAGGAACAGGTTCGTCTGTTTCAAATTGTTATTCGAAATCGCGCTCTTAAAAGAACGCTCTGCAGTTGTCTCTCTGGGCTGCTTAGCTCTTTTTGGAAAACGCGCTCTTGGTGAGCGTGGGCGGCCTCGGCTGCTGTGCCTGTGGCTTGTTTCAGCGAATCAGCTCTCACAGTATCAGTTTTGAATTTCGCGCTCTTTGCGAGCGTGGGGCGGCTGCGGTTACAGCGCCCTTGCTTTCTCTCTCTGTGACTACAGCTCTTTGTAAAAACGCGTCTGGCTAGCCTTCGACCATCCCATCCTCGTCGCCAGTGTTGTAGAGCGATGGTAAGGACGAGGCATGAGACCAGAGCGTACAAGTAACTGGCTTTATTGCAATGAATAAAGGGTTGTCGTGTCTGCTAGCTAACTCGCAGACCAGCGGGCGACAACGGGCTGGCTCTGCTCAACAGCCGGCTTATATAGCCGGCTGTCAAACGGAGCCAACCAATGGGAGCTGCTGGTGCTCCCGCTCAAACAGCGGACCTGGTTGGGAACTCCAACCAGTTCCACAGACATAACAATGATGCTTTTTATTTATAGTATATGAATGTGCATTTATACATACATACATACATACATACATACATACATACATACATACACAATATCTGCTTTCTTCCTTAATTTTACTAGGTAGTGGGCAATACAAACTTTTGAATCTACTTTCCTTTATAATATAATTATTGTAATTAAAAATAAACTGCACAATAAGACTATAATTTTAATTATAATTAGATTATTAAGGAAGCAAGCATTACACATGCATAGAACTATGCGGTATATATACATATACACACACACATATAAAACAATTTTATTAAAGATTACAGTTACAGCAATAAAAGCTGATATAACAAATAAAAGAAAAAGAATAAAGGTGTAGAAAAGATAGAAAAACAGAAACAGAAAATAAAGAAAAAAATAAGAATATACTTCATCACAAATATAAATAATTTTAGTAACTTTTTATTGCCTCTTAAATTATAACAAATGATCTCTTCTTTGCATATCCCATCTTGTATCAATAAACAAATCCATAAAGGCTTAATATCCAGTATCTGATATCCAGTATCTGATATCAACACTTTAAGGATTGCTAGAGATAACAACGTATCTATATTAACCTTGATCAAATAAGCACACTTTATATTCCTTCCTTTTACTTCCAACAAACTTGACCTTTAATCCATTCAAATAATGTAATAGAGTTTGATATTTTTTGCATCTTTTGTAAATTCAATATAAGAAAATTATTCAGGTCATCTTGGTTTGTTGTTTGTATATATCCCTTTTAATTGTTAAGACATCACCTGGCTTCTTTTGCATGTCTAGTATAACTTCTCCCCCGCAAATCATTCTTTTAGATTCTTTTAAGTTACACTTTCAAATCAGTCTCAACATGTTACTTTTCCGTTAACATCTTCTAAACATAGATTAGTCCATCTATAGAGGTAGACACTATTAAATTTAACTTTGGAATCCATTGTTCAAAAATACTCTTCAATATGTCCAATGTTAAAATATTTTGCTTCATTCTATAATTGTAAGCTGAGTTTCATCATTTTTCCTCATTAATTATAATTTTTATTTCTATCTAGTTCACTCTAATGCCTGATTTTTAATATATTACTTTTTTTTTGAAGAATTCAAACAAAAGATCTCCCTATGGGAAGGATTCTTTGTAATTAATTCCAAAATCTTATTCCAAATTCATGTAAGATCCTTAATCTGTTTGTAACTTTCTAAAATTAAAGTGATAATCACCATTTTTCTGTTTATTTTTATTTAGGAAAACAATTCCTTAAACTTTTATTTAAAACTTCTGTCACCTAGGATTGAAGGAAACTCATCTAGCGCTGAAAAATTGTTGACCAAGGGTTCATAATAGCTGAAAAGCAGTTATAAGCAATTTCTAAAGGTGATTAGAAAAGATTGCAAACTCAGTCTCCTCCTAAAGGCACTGAGTGCTGTTTCAGTAACACAGCTATTTCCTTATTTCGTAGACCTAGACCTCTAAACCTGATGGAGACTGCTGTCTTGAAGTTCTCTCATGAGGACCAGCCATCTAGAGCACTAGAGGGCAATCACAAATCCTTTTCTTTCCAGAGAGGAATTGTCAAAAAGTTGCTCTACTTTCTGGGTCTTAATTTTGTTGCAATTGTCAGTTCTGCTTTTCATAGAACTGTCTTCAGTCTACCATTTCTTCCTCAGAAGACGAAAACTTCTTTGCCTTATCCCGAAACGCAGGAAGTTTTAATACACATTTTTCTGTAATATTGAAAATTCAGAGGCACTGCATTTAGATAGGACAAATGCACAAAAGGCCACATAATTTATGAATCATCAGCATTCTTGTTTTTACTGAAAGTGGAGCAATACCAACTTTGGTTAAATAATTAAAAGACTTACAATAGTTTGGACAAGCAATGTCAAGGATGCCCACAGGGCCTGATCAATTTACCTCATGCTGCTTCCTTTCCTTGTCATAGGCAATGACTGCTGATTAAGGCTGTTTTATATCACTTCTTCACAAGCAAGTAATGCATATCTCATCATTGTCTTTCCATTGATAATAATTATCTTTACAGGTTCTTTCCTGTCTGAAAAAGACCAGCCACCTTTAAAGTGTTCATGTGAACAAAATCCTGTTATTATTAATTGTACTGCCAAGACGTCATACAACTAAACATTTGCAAATGTTGACTGCTCTATTTGATCAGTTTTTTTCCTGCAGAGTTCAGCACCAACTTGTTGAAGTCTTTCTACGGTATTTATAAAAATGGTGCAGCACACATGATCACATCTTTATTTTATGTCATGTAGCATGAGGTTATGAAACAAAATGTAATCTGAATAATAACATGAGCAAAATAGTTATACTGAAAACTGGGAACGATGCCTGGGAACAATATATTGTTTGGTGCATAAAAAGGTAAGTTCTTAATATATATTTCTCATCTTGAGATTTTATTGTATAAAACTATTCTGCAGAGATCCAACAGTTTCCTGGAACATATTTAGATGCCTACTGTGAAATGGGTATTTTTTCAGAACTAGAGGATATAAGATTCTTTTTGATATACCATATCAACAACGTAACAACCTAGAGAAGAGAAAGCTTGCCTAAAGAATAGTGCTAAAATAAGGCTCTGAAAAATGTAAGCCCATTCCCAAATGAAATTGTAGTCTCCATCTCATTGTTACTTGCCTGAGGGAACAGATTTGTGAATTTTTATCACAAGTATCTAACTTAGTTTACATGAAAAGAAATATAATCCATAAGATTATAAATTTGCAAAGTTGATTTTAAAATGCATAAATCCTTAATGTAGTCTTATTGTTCTTAATTTTGTTTAGTTATGTTTTATTCCACCTTTAACATTTTTATAAATAACTCAAGGCAGCAAACATGCCTAATACTCCATCCTCATCCTCCTACAACAGCAACTCTGTGAAGTGAGTGACTGGTTCAAAGTTATCTAGCCAGCTTTCATATCTAAGATGGGACTAGAACAGACAGTCTCCTGGTTTCTAGCCTGGTGCCTTAACCACTAGAACAGAGGTGGTATTCAGCAGGTTCTGGAGAACTGATAGTGGAAATTTTGAGAAGTTCGGAGAACTGGCCAATCCCACCTCTAACTGGCTCCGCCCCCATCTATTCTCTGCCTCCCAAGTCTTCTTTTGTTGCCCTGCACAGGAGAATGGAGCTGGAAAGCAGGTTAGTGGAGTGGGGAGGCAATGGGATTTTGCAGTAACCTTCCCCTGCCACGCCCACCAAGCCATGCCACACCTACCAAGTCGTGCCCACAGAACCGGTAGTAAAATTTTTGAATCCCACCACTGCACTAGACCAAACTGCCACTTATTTTTACCTTTTTTTCTACTTATCTGTTCTCATCTAGTGTATGGAGGGAGGGACTGTTTGGTAGATGTAAGTGAAATTTATCTGAAAGAAATTGCTCTGAATGATTACAACTCCTACTTGACTGACCTACCATCAAACAGACTGACAACATATTAATGTAATCAGAGCTGGTTAAAGATAAGCATCATTATCAAATGGATTTCAGTTTTCTGCCCAGTTCTGCCTGTTTGGATTGTATTATTATCAGGTTAAGATATTCACCAAAGACTTGAAAATTTTATTGCTAGTCAGGTGGCAAAGAACCTATAAAGGCAAGATAGGAAAATATTCAGGAAAATATGACAAGAGGTGCATTTTTCCAAAGTGCAATAGATGTTCTGGGGACAGCCCTGTACTTTTGGAGCAAAGCTCAGTATCTGCTGTATGTAAGACTTAAAGAAGTATTCAGTTTTGGATGACTTACAGTCCTTGTTCTGGTCTAAGGGTCGTCCTAGAATCTTAAGATGCTAGTCTTAAGATATAGATGCTACATTACAAAGAAATCATCTACAGTTTTGCCCAGCGCAGGGTTGGAAAGTTACACCGCCTCAAGGATTTTCAGGCCAAGCATTTTCACTATGTTATTTCATGATCTTTGAACTTGTGCTGATTTCCCAAAGATAGCATAAGAGGACTATTTTGGTCAGGTACTTCTTCATTTTTTTTTCCTGCAAGCTGCACAGCACTCTGAAACTGATCTGAACAAGTCTTTTCTATCTGTATAATGAAACTGAAATGCTACAAGCAATTATAGGTATCACTGCAATTTTTCTAATGTCCATGCCAAGTTAAGAATGATCCAATCTTCAGTGTTCTAACATTGTGCTAGCTTCAAGTCCCTTTCAGCCATGAGCAATCACTGGCTGAGTCACAGTCTCAGCCTATATGCCTCAGAGGCCTGAATAAAAGATGAAATGCAAGGTATGGTTATCTTCAGCTTCTAGAGGGAAGACAGAATGTAGATCTAAGAAACAAATAGTATTAGCCATGCAAAATAAAAATATTTTTACTATCCACCTGCAATTAAGCTGAAATGGTACCAATTTATCTTGAATGATGTAAAACAAAAATGCTTTTTCTGTTCCCAGCAAATAAACTGCTTCATGTCATGGAACATATAGCAGGCTTTCATAGAAGACAGTAAGGTTGTATGGATGAAATTAACCACCCAGCCTGAAGCTATTTAAGTTTTAAAGGTAATATCAATATCTTGAAATTGGCCTAGAAATAAATCAGAGCTCAGTAAACATACAGTTGATGCAATATGTTCTTAAAACGTTTGCTGGTAAGCAATGAAATTTATGGAATTAGCACTAGCTGCCATTTCTAAACATTCTTTCAGGACCACCACACAGTTTTGGCAGTAGACAAAACTGTTCCATTCTAAACTAAGAACTTCATTAGGACTTCTATTTTCATGTTCAGATTCATCTTCTCCAGCCATTAGCATAGCTGTCCAAAACAATCCTGGACCCAAAGGTATACAACAGCAACATAAGGCCTAGGAACAGGGTTGGGATACAACAGGGTTAACTACTGGTTTGAGATTTACGAGCTTCCCAGCACACTGTGAGGCACGCGCCTGTAAATCGTCATCAGCATGCTGTGTGCAGACATGAAGCCTTTGAAACAGCCCTCTTTTCCTGCCTTTTTAACTGCAGCTGTGCCTCGTTCGGCAGGTGAAGTTGAAAAATCAGGAAATAAAGATCAGGTAAGAGCCCGGGTGGGCAAAAACATCAGTAGACATAGAACCAGTTCTATGCTGCTTTTGAGAGCTACCGGTTCTACAGAGGTGAACAGAACTGGTAGAAACCCACCCCTGCCTAGGAAAAACCTCAAATCAAATTCTTATCAGGAAGTATTACTCCATCTAGAAAAGTCGTGTGAGGGATGCAGCTGTGCACTGCTTTTGCCCCAGGTTATACAATCCTAGTAAGTCAGGGCAATGGCAACAAAGAACATGGCTTCCAAAGATCCAGTGTCTCCACATCACATCATGTTTTCTGTAAGGCTACTTTAAAGATTGAAGCTGGAACCAGTTGTCCCCCAAAATCAATACTGACAACAGTGTTGAATATAACGGCCATCTAACCATCTTTGCTGATATCTATTAGCATCTGTAAGTGAGCAAAACATCTACAAAATGGTGGGCAAAATATCATGATTGAATGAACATGTCTCCCTTTGACAACGTGTATAATTTTACTATGTGTACAAAAGGCATGGAGTTTCAGTTGTGAAGCCACAGCCACCATCTTGCAGATATTAACATCCTTTCCCTATGGACATTCCTAACCACAGTGTAAATTAAGTGTATTTTTCATAATATGATGAACTTTAATTTTTACATAATGTTGGTAGGGGTGTGTAATATATCCATTCATATTCCCATGTTAAAGCCACAGCTTTGGGGAATAGCAGTAGCCTTTTCTGCTTTGTAAAATTATTCATCACTTCCTTGTCAGGAATGTGTCTACTTTCATGCTTTGTATTACTTGAACTGTGAAATACCATATGTGATGCTTAAGCTTCTAAAATGAATACTGAGGTCTCAGCAGCTGCAATTCCTATACTTTGGCCAAAACTAGTTTAGCAGATGTGATTTCTACTTTCACTAAAATGTGTTTAATATATTTTTTCTTTTATATTGGACTCTTGGAAATTATTATACAATATTTCTTTTCTCATCTAACTCACCAAGAATATTTCGGAAGTGGTATCATTCTTTTTAGGTGTGCTGTCTTCCATTGTTATTGTTATTTCTTTTTGTTCTTGTTCTCTCTAATGTCAATTTTGGGTCCCTTGATTCTTTAGCTTAAATGCAACATTTCATGTCCAATGGCTGGATCTATTATTATTTTCATTCTACGGTTCATAACTTTCTTCTTAGGTATGTTAAGGTATATTTAACCTTAAAACCTTAGGTATATTTCTGAGATTTAAGCCACAGAATATTGTAGTATGATTCTCATAGTACTTCTAAAACATTGTTTCTTAAACACAAAACATCTAAGAATCAATTTGTGAATAAACATACACCTTAAATGGAGACTAGCTTTGGTCGTATCAAATGGCCAGTTAAAATTAATTCTTCATAACTGAGCTGTCAACCTTTGCACTGTATTTTCTTATAGATACTATGAAAGAAAATTTGATCTTCTGGAATGCCTAATGATATGTCAAATCCAGAAAGCAAACAGTTGTTTGCTGATGTTAATCTCTAAGAATCCACTGTGCTAAAAAATGAAGATGTTGAATGTCAGTTAAGACCTGCTCTTTTCATCAGTCATCCACTCCGAGAGACCCGGCATGCCTGGGACATCTTCTGCATGCTTTTCTGGGAGTAAATTCCATTGAACTCAAATAGGCATACTTCTGAGCAAACCTCGGACGGATAACGTACTCAGTATACCATAATAATAAACAATAAAAACAAAGAGTGTATAATCATATAAGCCTCCTCTTACTATAAGCTATAAATAGAATTAGAATAGAAATAGAAATAGGAATAGGAATAGAAATTAGAATAGAAATTAGAATAGAATAGAATAGAATAGAATAGAATAGAATAGAATAGAATAGAATAGAATAGAATAGAATAACAGAGTTGGAAGGGACCTCTGATTCAACCCCCTGCTCAGGCAGGAAACCCTTTACCATTTCAGATAGATGGTTATCCAATCTCTTCTTAAAATCTTTCAGTGTTGAAGTATCCACAGTGTCTGGAAGCAAGTCGTTCCACTAATTAATTGTTCTAACTGTAAGGAAATTTTCCTTAGGTTGCTTCTCTCTTTGATTAGTTTTGTGTCTTGTCTTGCCATCAGATGTTTGGAGAGTAACTTGGCTCCCTCTTCTTTGTGGCAGCCCCTGAGATATTAGAAGACTGCTATCATGTCACCCCGAGTCCTTATTTTCATTAAACTAGGCACATCCAATTCTAGCAACCATTCTTCATATGTTTTAGCCTCCAGTCCCCTAATCATATTTGTTGCTCTTCTCTGCATTCTTTCTAGAGTCTCAACATCTTTTTTATATCATGGTGACCAAAACTGGATGTATTTAAGTTATGTATATAAAAGAGATAAAAATATATGTAGCCTTGAGTTTCTTGGAAAATAAGAAACAGAGAAAAATGAACTTGTGATTTATGCTTTTGATGATTAGATAGATTACAGAAAGAAGGGAGCTATGTTGTAACTATAAAGTAAAATGTACATTTATGACTGTATTTGTAACTGCTGTGAAGAAATTTGGAAGCTACTTCTCTGCATCTTTTTTCTATTTTTCTTTTATTCTTTTCCTCTTTTGCACTTTTCAGTTTTTATTTCCTTTAATTTCTTTCTTTCTCTCTCCTCTCTTTCTCTCACGTTATATAGTTCATATTAGTTTTTAATCTTCTTTTATTTTCTTTATTAAAATTCTTTAATATGGTATCAGATATGGTAAATGATTTATTATCTTGTATTTAAATTCAGCAGAAAAACAGTATGTAAAACAACTGCTCAATTCTTTTTTTAAGGCATTTTGAAAGTTTCAATTTAGTCCATAGTGTAGCAGCCCAGTTACTGATGGTGTTTCTCACTATAAGTACATCACATCTGTCATCTAGGCCTTGTACTGGCTTCCTATTAGCTTCTGAGTGCATGGCTTGGCATCAAAATACTTGTAGAATTGCTTCCTCAAACCTGAATCAAGTGTTTAATCTGTGTTACCCTAGGAGAAACTGTTTCCATGAAATACATAGGGTAGATTTTCATAGGTGTGGGAATTCCACATTATTGAATAGCTTCTCCTTTGAAGTTAGGCTAGCCCTCAAAGTTTTAGCTTTCTAGAAACTTTTCAAAATGACTTATTCCAGAAGGCTTTGTTGACTGACAGGATGACCATAATTGTTTGATTTTATTTTTGGCTATGGATTTGTAGTTTTATTTTTCTTAGTCTTATCATTAATGTTTAATTTCTGAATGCCTTGTTGTAGTTTTTTAATTACTACAAACTTCAACAGCCTGACTGATTGCAGCAGATATATATTATTATAAAATAAAACCAAAAAATATACAAGGAGGCAGGTACAGTATAAATTATTAAAAACCAAAACAAATAAAAGACGTAATACTGTATGTAACTTTTCAATTACACTTTATTATCCATTGTTAGTAGAGAAGGCAATGCACTTCCAATTAATTATAATAAAATGCCTGCAGTTATCCAAATCAAGTGTGAAAAGTCCAGATGTATTCATCAAAGCATAAATCCTCAACTCCTACTCTCACACATTTTTTTCTCCCTCACAATTCATATCATTTGCACAGCTGATACTTGTAACTTACAATGAGTATATCACATGGAATTCTGTTAGACTGCACACTACTCCAGATGAAGGCATTTGAGAGTATGATAGATACCAGTCAAGAGTAATTCTACAATTAGACAGAACAGTACGACCAGTTTCAATAGCAGATGCCGTCGCATGCTGGCTGGGGAATTCTGGGAGCTAGAATCCACATATCATAAAGTTGCCAAGGTTGACAGACATTGTCCTACAGGATAGCAGTGGCAGTTCCCTAATGGAACTTGTACTACTTTAACTACCTCCCCTGATCAGAAGAGAGCTGTCCATGTCACCCAACTGTTCTGACCCTGCTCTACACACCTGTGGTGAAAGGTGTTGAACTAATAGTCAGTGTTAGTCCACTCAGTTTCTGTGTCTTGGCTGAGAAAGTAATACTGTTCTCAACTGGAAATAATAACTCGCCTTTCATCTCTGACATCTATAGCTGCATTTATTTTCCATACAAAGAGAATTTCTGAATAGATTTTTTCCATGTTTAATTGTCTATCCATTTTTCATCACAAAACTGTGTTACAGCAATGACATTTTCTAGACAATGAAAAGCTAGTGATTGATAAAGAGAATATTATAAATATATATTAGCCCTTGATATGCACAGGCCACGCCCACCCCAGCTCTGTGAATGGGAAAAATGTAGTGAAATGTCACATGATAGCAATATGATGCAGTGAGTTTGACACCTATGACCTATTGTGCACTTAAACCAATGCCTCTTACCTACCTTTAAAGATAAAAGAAACAAATTATAGTTGTGACAGCCCTCTGTGTTTCTATGCTCACTGTGATGGCATTTCTCTGCCCTGCCCCCTAGGCTGGCAAATGCTGATAGCAGCATGCCAGGAGCACCACATCTGGGTTACAATACATATCAGGCCATACTTTGATGCAAGGTGAAAGCTGAACAAATGGAATTCTTCATCAGTGAAAGCGTATCACCCCTCCCAGTGTTAGGAAGGACAAATAAGACTATCCTGGGAAATGGTGGTCCTATCATTATTAATGCTGTCTCTTGAATCATCAAAATGGAAAAGCTGCCAGTTGCCGTATTGCATGACTGGTGCAGATGGGTTAATCCATTATTTAATAGAATGGGCACCATGTCTGAACGTATCCTTACTGAATAATAAAAGCAAAGACGGAAATTACTGACAAACTCTCCAAGAATACCAGACTGAGTTAATAACATGTGACAAGTGCCAGATCACTGAATCAAACACTCAGGGAGCACAGTACATGTGAAGCTGCCCCAAGGAGCTTTGTGAACTGAGTTTGCTGAAGGAAATGGCTGATGTCTACCCTTTAAAATTCCTGCATCCCATGTACTGTCTGGGAATATTAATAAGCCTAAAAGCTTGTCTTCTGGCATGTACTAGACTCTCATAACTATATCACTTTTTTTCTTTTAGAGTTAACTAAAAAAACAAATATACAAATGAGAAGGTGTTATGCAAAATTACAGCCTCCCTATCACTCTATTTATAGGAATAGCTCTTAATTCACATAGTCCCCAGAAGCATTCTTATAACATTTTTTTTTAAAGTATTCTACAAATGATTTGTAAATTATCGTACCTGTACAGAAATAAGAATGATAAGCAGGTGTTCCAGACAGCATCATGTGTGTGTTGGGAAAGAACCTCACTGGATTGGTTTCTTGTTATGGATGTTTTGTGGCAGACTGTACTCAAGAATGCCTTCGAAATTGAAAATTATCCTCCCATCCAAACAAAATTGCCTGCCCTACTGTATAATAATTGAAATGAGCTTATGCAATCTGAAATCACAACTTCCTATTAATTTAACATAATTTAACACCAGAGTACTAATATTATTGTTCAAATTCCAATTTGGAGGTCTGTTGGCAAAGCATGACAAAACTCTAGGGTAGAATCTAGATAAAGGAAATGTTTTTACCATCCCTAATTATGCCCTAGTTTATGGGCTTTCATAAATATAGGCCTTTAGAATCTAATGGGATTTCTTCATTGAGCTAAAATGAAACCCCCCACTCAAATGTTTGCATTAAATGAAACTAAACTTCTTTGGGAGGGAAATTGGATTTATATAATAACTTCCTGCCACTATTATGCTCTCCTTCCATAAAGTAGGATAAAGTAGTTCTTTAATTGGGCTTGCTGCTTATCCTTTATGTTCTATATTAACATTCTTGTAACCTCGCATTCTGATTGGTCCACACGGACCGCGACGTGATTGGCTAACTGAACTCCTGTGATTGGTACGCTAAGAACCTACCGCGATTGGCCAAGCTGATCGCGGGAGATTCGAAGCACTGCCATTGGCCTCCGAACCACCGGCCGGCTGAATAAAGCCAAGCGGCTTGCAGGTCTTGAACTGTTCTATACATGCAATAAAGAGCTGAATGTACACTTTCGAGTCTCGCCTCTCAATGCGACCCGATCTACCCAGAACCGATCTACCAGATCTAACACTGGCGACGAGGATGGGATCGTGAGGCGAGGAACCACCCAGCACGTGGCAAACGGCGCGAACGACCAGCAAGATGGCCAGCAGCACCCCGCCACCCGCTCCATTCGACCCAGCCACCGAGGACTGGGAATCTTACACCAACCGCTTCCAGATGTTCCTGGAGTGCAGCAATCTCAAGGATGCCAACGGGCAGAGAAAACGGGCCATGTTCTTGACACATTGTGGGCCCGCGTTATTCAAGATGGCCAAGGCACTGGCCAAGCCCGCTGACGTGAAGGAAATGGACTGGGCTGACCTCAAGCCCATCTTGCGCCACCATTATGCCCCTGCCGTGCCCATACTCATCCGAAGGCACGACTTCTACCGGCAAGATCAGCGCGAGGGCGAAACCATTGGCAACTTTGTGGCCCAACTAAGGAACCTAGGGGGCCTGTGCGGGTTTACCGAACTGGACGAGGCTTTACGCAACTGAGTCGTCCTCAGGCTCAGAGACCTTGTACTACAGAGCCGGCTAAAGGCAACATCTCCCTCACCAATGCCCTCGCCAAGGCAACCGCAGCCGAGGCCACCCGCAAATCAGTGGCCCGGATGAGGCAGGCGAACGCAACGGAACGTCCATCGACCAACGAAGCAACTCCAGCACCGGTGAGACCCGCAGAAGCCAGCCACCGAGAAACAACCACCCATCACGGCGACATCGACTCCCAGTCCGACACCGACGACGAGGAAGAGGAGATCCACCAGCTCCAGGCTGAATGCGATCGGTGGGACCGGAGGGGACAAAAGTCAGGGTTCCATTGTGCTGGCTGCAGCGGCGACCACCCCCACTCTGAATGCCGTGTTCTCGACACCATCTGCTGACATTGCGAGAAGCGGGGGCACATCGCCAAGGTGTGCCGGAACAAGAAAAACTACAGCCCCCGACGACGAGATGGAACCCCCCCCAGAAACCGAGACCGCCAAGCCGAGAGCCAATGGAGCTGCGACGGCCAGAGCAGATGACTCAGCGAAGTGCAGCGACGCGAAGAAACCCACCAGACGGTCGTCATCGGCCATTCATCGACCATTGACGCCCGAAAGGTACACGTGGAGGTAGGCATCGAAGACCAGCCCTGCAAGATGGAAGTGGACTCCGGGTCCTACCTCTCCATGGTCTCTTGGTGCACAATCAAGCGCCTAGTGCCAACCATCCGCTGCCGTGAGCTAGATGACCAAAAACTAACTCTGAAGGACTACCAGGGAAACCACATCGCCGTAGCCAGCATCGGACATTTTAAAGTCACCTTCAAAGGCCACACCGAGGTATTACCACTCACAATCGTAGACAAAGACCGCCCCAGCTTACTCAGGCTGCAATGGTTCCCCCCGCTGGGAATAGAAGTGACAGGCATCCACCACACAGACGAGGCTGACTGGGAAGCGACGCTCGTGAGGGACTTCCAGGAGGTCTTCGACAACACCCTAGGCAAGTACCAAGGGGCCCCTATCTCCTTCAACCTTAACCCTAATGTCGCCCCGATCCGCCTCAAACTGCAGCGAGTACCATTCGCACTCAAACCCAAAATCGACGAGCAACTAGATAAGCTCATCGTGCAAGGGGTTTTAGAGCCAATTGACCATGCCCTCTGGGAAACACCCATAGTCACCCCCATCAAACCAGATGTCTCCATAAGAATCTGCGGTGACTATAAGGCCACCCTCAACCACGCACTGCAGCAAAGTGCCTACCCCGTCCCAGTAGTACAGCACCTTCTGCACTCACTGGGGGGAGGCTGGGTCTTCGCAAAGCTCGACCTGGTGCAAGCCTACCAGCAACTGCCGGTCAATGCTGAGACAGCTGAAGCACAAACGATTGTCACACACCGGGCGGCATTCCGATGCAACCGACTCCAATTCGGAGTCAGCGTTGCCCCAGGAGTCTTCCAAAGCCTCATGGAAAGACTCCTCCAGGGAATAAAAGGAGTGGTCCCCTACTTTGATGATGTGCTGGTCGCAGCCGCCAACAAGAAACAATTGGAAACCTGTTTAAGGGCGGTGCTGCAAAAATTCAAAGACGCCGGCCTTAAAGTCAAAAAAGGGAAATGCCAACTCTACACCGAAAGGGTCGAATTCCTGGAGTACCTCCTAGACCGACACGGAATCTACCCCACTGGAAAGAAACTCAGTCCTTAAGGAAGCCCCCACACCAACGAACAAGGCGGAACTGCAGGCATTTTTGGGACTGCTTAACTTTTACAATGTTTTCCTACCCCAGAAGGTGACCGCGGCGGAGCCCCCGCACAGGCTACTGGATAAAGCAGCCACCTGGACTTATGGGAAGCGGGAGGAGAATGCATTCCAACAGACCAAAAACCTGCTAACATCAGACGCAGTCCTGATCCAGTATAGCGAGACCCTGCCGCTGACGGTGACATGCGACGCGTCGCCCTTTGGCATTGGATCAGTCCTCAGTCACACGCTACCTGACAGGAAGGAAGCACCCATCGCCTTCTTCTCGAGAATGCTGTCCAAACCAGAGAGGAATTACAGCCAGCTGGACAAAGAAGCCCTCGCCATCATCTCCGGAGTGAAAAGGTTCCAGGAATACCTTTACGGTAGGACCTTTTCAATCATTACAGACCACAAACCCCTGCTTGGGAAACTGGCAGGGAACAAAGCCACCCCGAACATCCTGTCACCCCAGATGACGAGGTGGTCCGAGTTCCTTGCCGCCTACTCGTACGAACTGTCACACCGACCCAGCAAGAATATTCCGCACACAGACGCGCTAAGCCGATCCCCCCTACCAGACCTGGACAACGATCCAGCACCCACAACAACAACCCTGCAAATAGAGACTTTACCCAGCCTGCTCTTAACCGCACCAGACATTGCCCGGGAAACAAATAAAGACAAGTGGCTGGCGCGGGTATTGAGCTGGGTAGAGAGGGGGTGGCTGGAAAACGATGGCAGCGAACAGTTCAAAGCCTTCAGGAACTGGCAAACCGAGCTGTTCACACAGAAAGGATGTATACTTTGGGGAGACCGGGTAGTCATACCAGAGACACTACAGAGAAGAGTACTGGCAATGCTACACGAAGGGCACCCGGGCATAGTCAAGATGAAAGCCCTGGCCGGAAGTTACGCTTGGTGGCCAGGGATGGACAAGCAAATCGAGACATGGGTCGCCGGGTGCAACAGATGCCAAGAGACGAGGTCCACCCCCCACGCCGCTCCAGTCCTGGAATGGGAAACCCCCAGGGGACCATGGTCGCGAATACATATAGACTTCGCCGGGCCCAATAGGGGCATACATTCCTCATCACCGTGGATGCCTACTCCAACTGGCTGGAGGTAAGCACCATGAGGACAACAACAACAGAAGCCATCATTGATAAACTTAACAGACTTTTTGCGACACACGGTTTGCCAGATGTCTTAGTGTCGGACAATGGCCCGCAGTTCACGGCACTGGCATTTGAAAAATACCTGGCCGAACGGGGCATCAGACACACCTTAACCTCGATGGCTAACCCGGCGGCGAACGGACGAGCAGAACGGATGGTTCAATGCACGAAGAAAACCATCCAGAAAATTGAAACCGGCGACATTCAGGAAAAAATAAACAGAATGCTACTCATACAGCATATTACACCCAACACGACCACAAATAAAAGCCCAGCAGAGCTACTGATGGGCAGGAAATTGAGGTCCCCGCTGAACCAACTACACCCTACCTACAACCCAGAGAAACCCCCAGATTCCTCCAGCAGGCACCGGGCATTCAACATCGGGGACACGGTCTACGCAAAGAACTTCACGGGAGACCCACTCTGGGTACCGGCGCAAATAACACAAGTAACCAGTCCCCGGTCATACAGACTCCAAACCACTGATGGAAGAAGCTGGAAGCGGCACATCGACCAGCTACGGTCCAGGCTAGCCGCCAACAGCCCCGACACCCTGACAACAACAACCACAGAAAGCAGGGGGGGGACCACAACAACCAAGCAGGGGGACAATAAAAGGCCAGAAATGCTAACAGAACACCCCCAAACGCAAGCTGAACACCCCCCACCTAGAGAAAGCAACCCCCAAATAAACCAGCCATACTTACCAGCAGACCTCGAGCTGTTGCAGATGGGAGCTTCACCTGGAAGGAGCAGCCAAGCCAGTTCAACCAGCCTGGAAAGACCAGGTGGGAACAGCAGGGACTGCAGCTCGACCGACCCAGGTAGACGGGGCGGGAGCTGCAGCGACAGGCCCGGCTCACCCTTCCAGGCGGTTCCATCGAAGGGTTTGAGAGCGACGCGGAGCCCGGCTGAACCGGCCGACGATCGCACACAGACTGAGCCGCGCAAGTCAACTAGGCAGGTACGGAGCCCTGCCTACCTGCGCGACTACATCACCACGCTATGTCGGACAAAACCATGAGGGAGGGGTGTTCTATATTAACATTCTTGTAACCTCGCATTCTGATTGGTCCACACGGACCGCGACGTGATTGGCTAACTGAACTCCTGTGATTGGTGCGCTAAGAACCTACCGCGATTGGCTGAGCTGATCGCGGGAGATTCGAAGCGCTGCCATTGACCGCCGAGCCGCCGGCCAGCTGAATAAAGCCAAGCGGCTTGCAGGTCTTGAACTGTTCTATACATGCAATAAAGAGCTGAATGTACACTTTGGAGTCTCGCCTCTCAATGTGACCCGATCTACCCAGAACCGATCTACCAGATCTAACACTTTAGAAATGGAACAGTAGATAAAACAGGCCACAATTTTAGTGGAGTAAACAAATAGGAGGAACCAAATGCTTACAATCACTTCCAAGGGATTGATTCACACTTTTTGTCATTTCACTTTAGCAGGTGAGCAGACATCCCGGTCCAATCAAGGCCTGAGTTTAAGCAGGGGTGGGATTCAAATTTTGTAACAACCAGTTCTGTGGGCATGGCTAGGTGGGATGGTCATGTGACTGGGTGGCGTGGCTTTTTTGAAGCACCCCCCCCCCCATTTTTTGGGCCTTCTGGGCCTCAGGGAAGCCTCCGGGGGGGGGGCATTTTTGTTCCCTGGGGCTCAGGAAGAAAAAAAAAATGGAGCACAGATGGGGGGCTTTCAGCAACCCCCCATGCTTCATTTTGCGGCCTCCTGGGCCCGAGGGAAGCCTCCTGAAGGGCGTTTTTGCTCATAGAAGGCTTCCCTGGGGCTCAGGAAGAAAAAAAAGGGGGGGGGCAGCCAGGAGCACAATTTGCAGGTTCTCTGAACTGTGCAGAATCATAACAACCAGTTCTATAGAACTGGTCCGAACTGGTAGAATCCCACCCCTGGTATTAAGTTAAGACAAGGTGTCCTGGGGACCAAACATGATGAGGAATTCTAGCAAGATCTTCTTCATAACAACATGAATGGTCTTCTGGGGTAAAGGGCTTCCATGTTACCAAACCAGCAATTTGGATGGTATAAATTGTCCTCGACTTACAACTACAATTGAGATCAAAATTTCTGTTGCTAAGCGAGATATTTGTTAAGGGAGTTTTGCCCCATTTTACAACCTTTCTTGCCACAGTTGTTAAGTGAATCACTGCAGTTGTTAAGTTAGTAACATGGTTGTTAAGTGAATTTGGCTTCCCCATTGATTTTGCTTGTCTGCACAAGATGATCACATGACCCCAGGACACTGCAGCTGCCAGAAATAGAAGTCAGTTGCCAAGGATCTGAATGTTAATCATGTGAGCCTTGGGATGCTGCAAGAGTTATAAGTGTGAAAAATGGTCGTAAGTCACTTTTTCCAGTGTCATCATAACTTTGAACAGTCACTAAACAAATTGTTGTATGTCATGGACTATCTATATTGGGCTGGACTAGTGAGTAGAAATGTATTTGTCCAATTCACTATTGTAGCCATCTCCGATAAATTTATGCTTCCTAATTCTCTTTTTGAGCAAGCACTGGAATATTTCTCTGTCTGGGTCCAGAATTCCAGAATTGCTCTGGGACTGCTTCATCTTTTTTATTGACTCCTGGGCCCATTAAAGATATCCGCCTCTGACCTTTCCTTCATTTCCCAAAAAGGAACCATCACAGTAGGATCCTAAGAATGCTAGATCCTGAAATGATGGTATAAATAACTTCATAGGAGTACAAATAATCTAAGCACTGTCTTTGACACATTAGCTATTAAAGCAGGCATATAATTAACTACTGAATTAGATTATCATTTAGGTGTTTACTTTTTAAAATAGGCATATCATTTGAAATTTTATTGCACCTGGCAGTGCTATTAATCAGGGCTTGATATTGGTGCAATGAATCAAACAGTGTCTTTTTCTCTGGCACATCAGCTACTCAATTCAATACATCAACGACTGAATTTTATTCAATGGTGTTGAACCACAGATATGTCTTAATAAACCAGATTATGATCAAGGTCTGTTTCATTCAGTATGTACCATGCTAAATCCCAACTGCTAATTGAAAATGTATCTCCTCCTAGAGCGTATCTGCATAAATCCAAGGCATGTTTCAGTAATATTCAAGATGAATCCTCATTCAATTGTAAATGTTTTTCTATCACATTCATTTGGCTATGGAGGAAAGTGGTAATAGTCTCGAGGTTAAATACACACCAGAGGACTCTTCAGCTCTCAAAGCCATTATTCATATCTCTCTCAAAAATGCCAAGAGTATTGCAGTAGTTACTGAATCATCACAAAGGTTGGTAATTCATGCATATAAATTTCACATCATAGATTTAAAATTTATAGCCAAATTTTAAATTGTAGCAGCAATGCCATGCACAGATTAAAAACAACAATTCTGCACCATCTTTCATTTTTATTTCACTTTCATTTTGTTGTACTTTGAAGACTCTCAGAGATGTAAGGACAAGTGTATCTGAAAGGAATACATTTGAATAAATAGAAGGAAATAGTCACAGAAAGTCTTTACTCTAAATCCTTACTGTATACATACATTTCAATACTGTATAAAATATCAAGTGGAGACAGTACCTCCAATCTAAAGGATATATTTCTTTACAGAAAAAAAGAGCAAGTCATTAACCAGAAGCACTGGCTGCTAAAAAAAAAGTTCCAGTTTAAAGGAATTGTCATTTGAAAGAGGCTGATGCTACATTTTAAGCCACCATAAGCTACAGTACCATGAAACTTTCAGAATGCCTACCCTTCTTCCCCCTGGAACATCTGTTTCTCTGCAAGACAGTTAAACCTATACTGCATCAAAATAAATTAACACAGACACTTTTTTCTGCATTTATTTAAAATATTCATACACCCCCTTATAAAAATTCAAGGTATTTCACAAACAAGAGCTAGGAAATGTACTGAAATAAAAACACATAAAAACCAGGAATGTAGCAACAATAATGTTTTATTGTGGATTTGGAGGCTGATCAGATTGATCCTACAGGATCCAATTCTCCCTATAAGTTTTATTCTAACATCTCATCTGTTTTCTGTAGATGAACTGAGATACAGCCTGACTTTAAGTTTCATAATTTCAGTCACTGCAATTAATATCTGCAACACCTAACAGATCCAGGTGTAGTCTTTATCCATGGTGGTGCAGTGGTTAGAATGCAGTACTGCAGGCTACTTCTGCTGACTGCCTGTTGCCAGCAATTTGGCAGTTCAAATCTCACCAGGCCCAAATCTCACCAGGCCTTCCATCCTTCCAAGGTGGGTAAAATGAGGACCCAGATTGATGGGGGCAATATGCTGACTCTCTGAACTGCTTAGAGAGGGCGGTAAAGCACTGTAAAGTGGTATATAAGTCTAAGTGCTATTACTATTGGTATTCCAAGATTAAACTATCAGTCACCAGTCGTGGCTTTAGATCTGTCCAGGAAGTGAACTTGGCTCTTGCTGATCAACTCAGTGCATCTCTGGCACTTTTCATCGTGCAAGTTCCCAATTGCTCCCGCTGGACTGACAATGCTCTATAAAAATATAGCTTTGCTTCAGCCTAGATTTTGGACTTACCTGCTTCTTTCTTGGTCTTCTTATTTTGGACAACCTACCCAAAAATTTCTGAAGAACCCCAAACCTTGCAAGTGCTTTTATGCCAATTGATGGATTCTAATAAAGGTTTGAGGACATTTGTGAGTTATAGATTGTGTTTTTATCATGGATTAACAACTTTTCTTTTCTAAGAAATCACTGTAGGTAGATGAGGAAATTTCTTTTTAAAAGCTAGGAAAGATGCAACAGAAGTTCAGTGACCTGAGAAGGAAGTAAAAAAAACCAATTCTCTGCTAATGTATTTGCAATGGGAGAATACTGGGGAAGGGGATGTTCTGTATGGATTCAGATCTGTCCCCTTTTTTAAAATACAAAAGGTTCAGTAAGGAGATAAAGAACAGAATAGCAAAATAATATTTTAGAGAAAAGTGCGCAAGTAACATTGGATCAGGTTCATTGTCCCTAAGGAAGGTAAATGAGCTATTGGGGGATTTTTCTTTTTCCCTTTCTGGATAACAGAAACACTTTGCCCAAGGTGTTCTTTGCAAAGCATAGAGAAATCTCAGTGAATAAAACAGTGCTTATTTTTTAAAGAAACATTAAAAGATGGTTACAAACCTATAGGTCTCTTGTTAGGATTTGCTTTTGTTTCACTGAAAAATTATGACAAAAAGCATATTTTGAAAGGGCAGGAGAACTACCTTTAAATAAAAAGCTGCTCAGGAGGTAAAATTAAACTGTACTTTATCAATTTCAATTCCTGTATCTTCTTTCTTCTAAACACGGAAGCCGCTTCCAGCCAGCATTGTTTTCATTCCCCAAATCCCCCAAATGTTTTTAAAACTCATGGTGTGACTCTGTTCATTATACAGGTCTCAGAACTCAGAGAACAAGTGGGGGAATAGGAGCCAATAACTGCTCTACTTCCAACTGATTAATAGGAAAGTGCAAAAAACAAAACAAAACCCTGAATCAGATCAAGTTACAGTAGATCCTGAAGCAACAAAATCCAGGTAGTCCTCAACTTACGATCACAACTGAGGCCAACATTTCTGTTGCTAAGTGAGACATTTGTTAAGGGAGCTTTGCCCCATTTTACAATCTTTCTTTTCACAGTTGTTAAGTGAATCACTGCAGTTAAGTTAGTAACATGATTGTTAAGTGAATCTGGCTTCCACATTGACTTTGCTTGTCAGAAAGTCACAAAAAGTCACAAAAAAAGACACAACGGTCATAAATATGAGTCAGTTGCTAAGTGTCTGGATGTTGATCACATGATCATAAGTTGCTTTTCTTCCCCTAGTGCTGTTGTAACTTTGAATGGTCACTAAATGAACTGTTGTCACCCCCTGGCTACTCCATGCAAGAAATAAATATGTAATAATACCCATCATAGAACATATAGTCTGTCCTTTTGCAGACAAACTGAGTATTGGCTGCTGCAAATAAGAAGTTAGAAGTTGCATTTGAACAATTGTTGCCAAATGTGCAATAACGAAGGACAGCAGCTGGGCAAGTCTGCAGTTATGCATTGCCACCCCGCAGTTGCTGTAAACCAGGTTGCATTTTTCTGCAATGTCTTTAGTATAGGGGTGAGGCAGTTATATTTAAACAATGTCAGCAGCCTCCTCCCCCCCCCCCCAAAAAAAAAAGAAGACATGAAGATTGCCTCCTTGAGGGTTTGGGATTAAACAGTCTGAGAGCAGCAACTATCCTGCACATTGCACAAAAAAGGAATTAGTTTACCACATCAGTGCCATCCCTCACCCACAAAGCAGTTGCTCTAAAGTCATGATCGCAAGCCTGTGGCACGCAGAACCATTTGTGCGGGCACGCAAGCACCAGCCAAATTTACCTGCACTGTGCATGTGCTCATCTCCCAGATGATTTTTGGCCCATTTGAAGCAGTTTTTGCCCTCCCAGAGGCTTGAGGGAAGCCTCTCAGCCTCAGGAGCCAAAAAATGGGCCTTCTGGAAATACCAGAAGTGCCAAAATGCGCCTGTTTTTGGCCTCTTGACGGTGCAGAGGCTTCCCCCAAGCCTCCAGGAGGGCAAAAATAGCCTCCCCCGGGCTCTAGAGGCCCTCCAAAGGCTGAAACCAGGCACTTCCGGGATTTCTTTTTTTTTTTTTTTTTGAAACAAATTTTATTAATTTTAAAGACAAACAAAACATCATTACGCATTGAAAACATAAAACCTCTTTCCATTGTAAATCTTTACAAGGCAGATAAAACATTATTTTATACCGCATAATTCTAATTTATCCCATTTCCATATGGACACATAAATATCTTTTAACAAATTTCTCATTATTACTCTTTACTCTTATTCAATTACATTTCTTTTCTATATTTATCTGTTTTATAGTCATCGTATTTATATTTCCCTCTGACTTGTTTACAATTATTCTCATCTGACATTCCTCCAAGGTTTTATTAATTCTCAACCAAACATAAACACACAAAACACAAAAACATAACACTTCTTTTTAGAAAGAGGCTTGGCCCCAGATTACCTCTCTTTCTACAGACTTCAATTAAATTCATGCTCATCTTATATACCATTACCTATCTTATTTACCATTCTATATCTTCTATATAACTTCTCCCCGCTTTTCGATCTTCTTAATTCTATTTTATTTATTTCATCTTACTTTAAATCATCATACTTGTATCTTTTGTCCATTCTTTTCCAATTAACCATTTATCTCATTCTCTATAATAAAAAAAGAAAATTTCTCCTGAAATCACTAATCGGAGTATGATGCCTTTCTATCGTTCCCCTAGATCAGGGGTGTCCAACCTTTCACCTTCCCTGGGCCACATTAGAAGATGAAAATTTGGTTTGGGCCGCACATAAAATAAAATAACAGTAACGATACCCGATCATCCCCAAAACATAGAAAACATAGTTAACATATTAAATTTATTTGGAAATGAAGTTAGTGAGGTGTTTTTATTATTTATTATTAATTATTTATTAAAAATTATTTATTTGTTATCATGCTTTTTTTATCACAGTTTTTTTATCACAGTTTATTTTCCGGCCAAATTTTGCGGAGGGCGGGGGAGAAAGCTCGCCCGCCTCGCGCCTACCTCTCCTCCTGCAAATGGCCCGGCTGGATGAGGCAGGACTGGAAGGCAGAAGCAGCAGCAGCAGCGGCGGGGGCAGAAGCCTTCCCCCGCCACCGCTGCTGCTTCTGCCTCCGCCGCCGCTTCTTCCCCCACCATCGCCACTGCTTCTGCCCCCCTGCCGCCACCGCTTCTTCCCCCGCCACCGCTGCTGCTTCTGCCCCCGCTGCCCCCGCCGCCGCTGCTTCTGCTGCCGCCGCTTCTTCCCCCACCACCACTGCTGCTTCTGCCCCCGCTGCCGCCCCCGCTTCTGCCCCCGCCGTGGGGGCATTGGCAGCGGGGGCAGAAGCAGCAGTGGCAGCAGGGGCAGAAGGGGCGGGAGCGGTGGGAGCAGAAGCAGTGGCGGCGGCGGGAGCAGAAGCGGCGGCGGGGACAGAAGCGGTGGCGGCGGGAGCAGAAGCAGTGGCGGGGGCAGAAGCGGTGGCGGTGGCGGGGAAAGAAGTGGTGGCGGGGGCAGAAGTGGCGGCGGCGGCAGAAGCGGCAGCGGCGGGGGCAGCAGCGGCGGGGGTGGTGGGGGCAGAAGCGGCGGCGGTGCCGGCGGCAGCAACAACAAGAGGTGGTGCTCTGACGGCACCCACCTTTTCTCTTGCTGCTTGGACTGGCGCTCGCCTCGCCCTGCCTCGTGCCTGCCTCTCCTCCTCCTCCTCGCTGGCTCTGGCACGATGGTTGGGGTGGGCACTGGGCCGCATTACGAGGCGACCTGGGCCGCATGCGGCCCGTGGGCCGCGGGTTGGACAAGCCTGCTCTAAATCTTCAAGGCATCTCCTCCAACAAAATCTTAATATAAGTTTTTTGTTGTTGTTATTCTCCCTTCCCACTTGTAACAAAGAGCTTTAAATGTTACCTTCTATAAAAAAGCAGGTTTTTCAGTGTCCATTTGTTAACTCGGTAAGGGAGGGAGAGAACTTTCCCTTTCAGCACTTCCATTCGCCGCTTTAAAAGTCTCCACTGGAAACAATGTATCATCAAAAAAACGTGGTTTTCAGGATGTTAAGTGTATCTCAAAAGTCCCGGATCAACCAAAACACTTTCACTTTACAACTTTCTCCTTCTTCCTCCTGCACAGTCTTGTCCAGCTGTCAGCTTCTTTGTGGCACCATTACAGACCACCGCTCCACCGCCTTGAGAAAAGGGTTTTTTTTCCGGCTGGGGAGGGGGTCTGCAATACCCCCAAATCCCTATCCGGATCCCCACTGTCTTAGACTGCCTCTACGGGGCAGCCTTATCCTTCAGACCCGTCAGGATCGGAGGCACCAAGACGGCTAGCGCAGCAGGGATCGCACAGGATCGCGAATCCCTGCCGCCACCAAAGCCTGGCAAGTGAACCAGCTGGCTCTTTGGCCACACTTCTGGTATTTCTGAAAGGCCCATTTTTCGGTCTCCCGAGGCTGCAGAGGCTTTTCTCAAGCCTCCGGGAGGGCAAAAATAGCCTCCCCCAGGCTCTAGAGGCCCTCCAAAGGCTAAAAGCAGGCACTTCCAGTATTTCTGAAAGGCCCATTTTTCAGCCTCCTGAGGCTGCAGAGGCTTTCCTTGAGCCTCCGGGAGGGCGAAAATGGGCCGAAAATCAGCTGGTAAGCACACACATGCACAGTGCAGGTAAGTGGGCAGGACAGGGGTATTGCACATGCATGCCTTGGGTGAGAGGGGTGCATTGCATTGTGTGTGCCGGCACATGTGCATGCATGCTATCGGCACACCACAACAAAAAGATTCACCAACACTGCTCTAAAGAAACACAAGCAATAACCTGGTGTTTTGCAGTCAGCTCTCAAACAAAACAAAAACAAAATAAAACTAACAATTCAATGTAAATCCTTTGCACAGTGTAAGAGAGGATAGTTCAAGGATTTGCAAACCATCCACCCAAACAACCCATATCAATACAGGCTGAATTTTAAAATGGAATCAGCCGGATAGCATGTGTCAGGTTGGATGCCTATATAGTTACATAAATAAGTCAAATATGAGAAATATTGCCACGATGAGAGACCTCTGTTGTCATCAAGATACCTTTCCCCTCTAAAAAGCTGTGAGCAGAAGAATCAGCTGAAGCCTTGAAACCAGGAAGTGGGTGACAAATATAGCCTGCCAGAGGGAAAAAAATTGCCTGTAATCTTTGCAAGACTTAATTGTGGCAAATGGAAAAGTCCCTTTTCCTTTTTGCAAGTTTGCATATACCAGATGCCACAGCTGAGTCAAATAAATCAACTTACGTGGACAAAGACAAACAGTCTGAGAACACAAAGGTCTGAAACCCATTCCGCCAAAGGCCTTGTGTGCAAGTGGCCAGAATTTGAAAACAAAAACAAAAAATCAAAAACGAACTTTCATATAAAGTTGAGGATTCTTTGTTTTTCTAAAAAAATAAAAATAAAAGCACCTGGTTTTCTTGAAAATACTTTAAAATCACAAGCTTACGTTTTTTAAATTACAGTTGAAATGTTTTGATATTTGGATTAAAATACCTAATATGAATGGAGAAATATAAGTATTTAATATATACTGACAATGCCAAAATACAGCATTGAAGATATTATCATAGGATTTTGAAAGTTACCAATATATGCTGTAAAAATATGGAAGATCAATAGATAGCAAGCAACACTTCCTGAAAATTCACTTTGTTGTGGGATTTTTAAGGTTATATGGTAGAAAAATCCTGAGGGAAGGTTTAAAAAGACAGGAAAAACTGGGCAAGTTTCTCAGTTGGGCTGCAAAATTGATCAGGAAAAAATGGTGATTATGTGACTGAGTGACACTGTGAAGGTGATAGTTGTAAAGTTATTTTTTCCACAACACCGTCACTTTGAATAATTGTTGAACAAGGCATTGAGAAATGAATATTTCCAAATCTCAAGAGAAGTGCTGCATTGTGTCCATGAACAGTTAGAAAATGAGAGGAGATATTAAAATGAACTGATTCATCCTTTGAATGGATGGAACATAAGTTACATAGGCCAAAAAGCATCCCTTAAGAAATATGGGCAAACAATGAGAAATGAATTTTCAGCAGATACTGGAAAAGAATGATTATTTGGAAGTATCCTCAGAATGTAATGCTATCTCTTGGATATTTTCTTCTCTGTCAATATAAATGAAATAAATCTCATCAAATTCAAGGGAAAACTTCTCAGCAGATTTGATATACATTCTTGGAAAAATAATAGCTGACAGGATAGTTCCCATTGTCAAATCTCTGGAGAGCCAAAAGCTTAAAGCAGAAATTTTTCTGCCGATTACACTATTCTGATTCTCTTAGAATTAGAATAGAATAACAGAGTTGGAAGGGACCCTGGAGGTCTTCTAGTCCAACCCCCTGCTTAGGCAGGAAACCCTACACCACTTCAGACAAATGGTTATCCAACATCTTTTTAAAACTTCCAGTATTGGGGCATTCACAACTTCTGGAAATCTGTATTTTAGGGATGTTACAAAATTGGGGCTGGCTTAATTAGAACCACACTTCTGGTTTTGTCCACTACATAATAAGCTCCATAAAGTCCAGCAGAGTTTATTCTGACAGAACTGCCCATATTTCTGTCATAAATCATAAAATATGTATGAAGTAATTAAGGATTCTATTTTCTTTATTTAGAAAGCAAGACACTGTAAAACATTTTTGCTGTCTGAATAAATGTCTACCACAGGTGGCCACTTTCTGTCATTCATGGAAGAGAAAGCCATAATTTGACTTTTTAAACAAAATTTCTCTCTCTCTTTCTCCCTCTCCCCCTCTCTTTCTCTCCCTAGCTTCCCTTTTTTTCTCATTTTCATTCTACTGATCAAAAACAAAATGTTGTTAAGGAATAATTGAGTCAGCTCAATAAATGTTCAAATATGTCCTAACTTAAGATGTTCAAAAAAAAAAAAAAAAACCCAACCCCACAAGATTTTTTCGGGGGAGGGAAGTTGTCAGCGTAGGTGTCATATTGTTTTGATATTTCACAGGAAAAGAGTTTTATTAGCCAAATAGATCAGCCTAGTAGCTAACAGGTCAGAGATGGATTACAGCAGACAATGAGCAGGAGGCTTTGGTTCAGAAGGAGAACAGTGAGTTTTTGTGTGTGAAAGTGTCAAATACCAACAGAGGAAAAGAGAGCTAGGGTAGAGAATTAAAGAGAGAAAGCAGTGGAAAATTCCTTTCAGGGAAATACCAGTGAAGAAGTAGGATGAGGGAAGGGACATATATTTTTAAGAGACCCTTTTATCGTTATCAGCAAAAGAAAAAAAAATCTCCACAAATACATTCATTATAAATACTTCAATCCAGTAAGTGACTTTGAAGGGTACCTATTTCCACCTCTGCCTGATATCTTAAGGATGTTGTTCATCCATCGGGTTCAAAGAGGACCTTGACATCTAATGGGTTGTGGGCTGTCCATGGTGTGTCTGCAGGTGGCTGGTAAGGCCTATACGGGCAGAGAAAGTTCTGCCACATGTTGGGCAGACATGTGTGGGCATCATTGTTGCAGCATTTGCAGCTCTGGCTTTGCGGAGTGCTCATTTCTTTTGTGCTGTGGTAGTTCTTTTGTCTTCAAATATCTGGCAGCCTTGGTAGATCAGTGTGCGCCATGTTGATCAATCTTGTACCAGGGTTTCCCAGGAGGTGATGTCGATGTCCAGGGGTTTGAAGGAGGCTTTCAACGTGTCTTTGTATCACTTCCTTTGTCCCCCTTGCGATCGCTTTCCTTGAGACAGCTCACCATAGAGGAGCTGTTTAGGGATGTGATGGTCTGGCATCCTTGCAACATGGCCTTCCCAGCGTGTCTGGGCTTTCATCAACAGGGTGTGGACTGATGGCAGGTCTGCTCTGGAGAGGACTTCTGTGTCTGGTACCTAGTCCTGTGACTGGATCCTCAGAAGTCTGCAGAGGCAGGTTGTGTGGAAGTGGTTCAGTTGCCTAGCATGCCTCCTGTGTACAGTCCAAGTCTCATTGGCATACATCAAGTTAGTTAGAACTACTGCTTGGAAGACTTTGAGTTTTGTAGCAAGGCTTATTCCACGGTGGTCCCACATGTTGGTCAGTAGTCTGCCATATGCAGAGCTTGCCTTGGCGATTCTGCAGTTGACCTCAATTTCAATTGTCACTGCGCGGGAGAGGGTGCTGCCAAGGTATGTAAATTGGTCCACTGCTTGCAGCTTTTGTCCCTTCACTGTGATGGTGGGCTCTTGGTTTTGGGATTTCGGAACTGGCTGGTGCATCACATCGGTCCTCTTTGTGTTAATGAGGAGGCTGAAGTTGTCACACGCTGCTGCAAATTTGTCCACACTGGCTTGCATTTCCTGCTCTGATCCAGCATTCACGGCACAGTCGTCCGCAAAAAGGAGGTCTCGCGGTACAGTCTCCTTTATCTTGGTGACAGCCTGGAGTCTTCTTAATAAAATCACAAAAAAAGTATTTGACATAAGATCTTTTTTTTTTTAAAGCAATAAGAAGGCAATCCTAGAATTTAGGCTTCAGGGCAGACATCTAATTCCCTTCCAGGGGGTCCGCTAAGAACAAAGTTACTAAAGCTCAGGGAGAAGCTTTGGGTTTCTAGTACCAAGGTAATCTCCTAGTAACTTCACGACAACAATGTTGCCATGACGTTGACAACAAAACAGAAATTAATTTTCATTGCCTTCCCCTAGATTTCTTTTTCTACTTACCCCAGTCCTAATATTTCCTGATGACCTTCTTTATATAGTCTAAATTTGCAACGTTACCAAAAGGCAGTTTTCCACCCAGCAGACTTAGTTCTAGTTAAGAGGTATATTTTGTTTTCTCCTGGTGGGTGAACATCCTCTATATATGGATTATTCCTCTGTGTTAGGCAACTGACACTCATATTGTGGTGTGTTGGTGGAAGAAAATATGTGTAGCTAAGGGCTGAACTATGAGATTTTTCTGAGCTTGGTTGTTTTCTCACAGAGGTTTCATCACCAAATGAAGATGTTACCTAGTTTGGTAATGAAGCATCTGCAAAAAAGGAGTCAAACCCAGAGAGCACCAAGAACCCACATTGTGGTTTACTGTTTTAGCTGTATTTCCGATTGAAGGTCTTTAAGCTGCTCAGTGTCAGTTATGATTGAAGCAACATATAAGCCTAATAAATAAATAAATAAATTGGAATGAATGAATGAATGAATGAGTTTGATCCTCCTTAAATTTCTCAAGATCAACGAAGCTTGCTAGATGCTCCTATGACTATTAATAAGAACCCCAAGCCATTTCTAATAATCCAGGAAAGGGAGACATTAAAAACAAAGCCTTAAACTTGTTCCTAAGGGGCAAAGAATGCTGGATGCAAATCTGCTTTTCTCTGAATTCAGGTCTATTAGTGTTTCCCTAAGCCCACTTCTCCTGCCAACATTACCTAGCTGGATTTTATTTCTGGTCCAAAACAACCAAGGAAAAGAACAAAGAGTTGCACTAATATCACTATTTCCATGTAGCCTTGGGCTATGAAAGATAAGGCTACACACAGAGGAGGAATTACAACCTGTCATCCATTCCTTAATTAAAATTTTCTATTTTATTAATTTCATATTGCTTCTGATTAAGAAGTTAATCACAACAATTACAGAATACAGATCTTAAGTACATTTCAAGATAAAATTGGAGCAAAAAATAGAAGAAATTCCAGAATAAAGGCTAGAATGAAAGCCAGAATAAAAACAATCCGTTAAAAATATTAGGGAGATGTTATAGTTGTAGGAGTCTAAATAAAAGACATTTACAAATGAAGAAGGTTGAAGCACATCAGTGTGGATATCTGGCAAACCACATTGGGAAAGTTATTCCCTATGACAAGTGCCCCCATAGAGAAGGTTCATTCACTGATGTTGCCAAATTGCAAGCAGTTAACTGGGACTTGAGAAGGAGGATCTCCTTATAAAATGAAAGAGGCCTGGCAGGCTGATAACATTAGAGACATTTTTTAGGTCACATATTTGTCAGTTGTTTGAGTTTTGCTTCTAATATCAGCACCTTACATTTGATTTAGTAGGAGATTGGCAGCCCCTAACAAAACTGTAATGAACTGTATGGTATGAAACAATTTATAAATCCCAAGAATAATCCCACAAAAACCTCATGAAGTTACTAGTGCATGAATCACTGTAATTCCTATCTTATCCCCATTCAGGAGCAGATAAAACTGGCACCAGTCTCATTGTAGGCACTCCTATCCTTAGCCAAGCTTGGTTCCAGCAACAATAGCAATTGCAAAGGCATTTAGACTTATATGTTGCTTCATAGTGCTTTACAACACACTCTAAGTGTCAGTGTCAGTATATTGTCCCCAACAATCTGGGTCTTCATTTTAGCAATTTCAGAAGGATGTAAGGCTGAGTCAGCCTTGAACTGGTCAGGATCGAACTCCTGGCTATAGGCAGAGTTAGCCTGCAATACTGCATTCTAACCACTGTGCCACAACGGTTCTTTATAGGTTCAGGAGCAATTCCAAACTGCTTGAAATTGTTCTTTTAGAGGAAGTACAACTTCCATCCAGAGGAAATAATTCCCTTAATTCTTGGACCAAGAAACCACTCACCCACAGTGTTTTCTTCTTACCAAATTTCCTGCTGTAGTTATGCACCTCCATCCATTCACACTGACTGCATCCAAGAAATGGTTTGGGTTATGTACAGCCTTTCTTGATTCAGAAGTCATAGAGCAACAGAATTCTTTGTTATTAGATGGTAATACCTTGCTCCAAATCTCCTGAGTTCAATATTAATTATTTCTCTTAAGGCCAGCAGTTTGATTTATACTACTAAAACTCTTGTGTCTGTTTAATTGCTTGTAACCTTTGGTTGGGCAAAATAGTTCTTCCTAGCACAATAATTTTTAAAACCAACATACCTCAAATGGGCTAACTTGAACAATGTGTCCAAACTCTGGGAACCATAACTTCTATGGGATTGAAACTTCAATGGTGTCATGCTGCTGTGCCACTGTGCTGCCACAATCAGCTGCAACCACACGATAATCATTTCCACTGCTCCCTACCACCTTCCCATAAAAAAAGTCAATGGGGAAGCTGGCAGGAAGTAGGAAGTCCCAAGTTGGTAGGCAAGTAAGTGTTACTGTTGAGTGTGGGAATGAGGAGATACATCGGGGTGTGGTGAAGGTGCAACACAATTGGGGAGAGTGCACAAGGTGCAAGGTTATGCTTGAAAAGTGTAGCATGGGTTAGGGAAAATGTGTGAGGCACATGGACATGAGTAGATGCATGAGAGTTTCTGAGCAATTGAGGAGGTTGTGCAGAGATGTGGCATGAATTCGAGAATGTGCCCAGGGCTGCAAACAGATGCGTGTGGGTTCAAGAATGTGTGGGGAGGGTCGGGAAGGGTGCATAGGGTGCAGGATGAACTGGAGAGTGTGGAGGGGTGCAGGAGTGGTAGATAGATAAATGTTTTAGAAAGAATGACCCAACAGATCAGGGGTTGTCTAGTATACATACATGTAAAATAGAATGAGAAAAGATAATACCTTGAGACTCTACTGCATTCCCAATGCTCTCCTCGGGATCCTCTTCCAAAGAACCTGCTCCAGAGATAAGAGAATGACTGCATAGTCAGAAAAATGTCACAATAAATAGTATCGTAAACAAGTGAGTGATCAAGTAATAACAATAGTATTAATTGCACTTCTCTCCCTCTTTCCTACAAAGCTGATCCATCAAGACATCTGAATCCATTGCATAATCTGATCACACTACAGCCTGAAATAAATCAGATTCATAAATCTCTACAGCTAGATTAACACCATTCTTTGAATCAGGTTAGCCAAGAAGGGGCTGTTCCCCACTGAGTCCCATGGTGGAGGTCCTGAAAGGGATTTTCAGGAGGGCAGCAGGGATTACCCTCCACACAATGATGCAGTCATCCCTCCTTTTTATCATACAGAGGAACTTTCACAGAATAACTACATAGTATTCACTGCCTTCATTTTACATGTGCCCAACCAAGACTGTAAAGTGATAAGCAAAGTAGACAAATTTTATAGATAATAGATTTTATAACTTTGGTTATTTAGATTAGTTTTATAGGTTTCATTGGGTTCTTTGTCTATCGTGTTCATGTTATTTTTTTAACAGATTAACAGAGTTGGAAGGGACCTTGTAGGTCATCTAGTCCAACCCCCTGCCCAAGCAAGAGACCCTACACCATTTCTGACAAATGGCAGTCCAATCTCTTCTTGAAAGCCTCCAATGATGAACCTCCTACAACTTCTGAGGGCAAGCTGTTCCATTGGTTGATTGTTCTCACTGTCAGAAAATTTCTTCTTATTTTTTGGTTGAATCTCTCCTTGTTAAATGTGCTTATTCACTTATTAAAATCATATGGAAGTTTAATTACATCTCATCATATTTTCCCTATGTAGTGGTCACAGACCATCATAAAGTGTTTTTCTAATTTCTTCATTTTTAAAAAAATGACCTGTGCAAAATAGAGATTGTTGTTTAGGAGAAGAAATGCACTATAGATGCCTCTGAAGTGTTCTTAGCTCACATCACTAATATTTAAGAGTAATGTAGCTTCCAACACAAACACTTTGGACTCAGGGGATTTGAACAAGGCAAGCTGAGCACAGGGAAAAAAACAGAACTTGCAACTCTCACAATGCAACACAATAATGACTTGCCCTGCACAAGCAGTAACAGGAAGGAAGTGGGAAAAGCTGAGAACAATAACTGGCTGATTTCACTGAGAAGCTTTCAGATTACTTTTTGGGCCCCCAAAAGAGCTACTTTCTGCATACTGTGTATTTTGAAAAATTATTGTATACAAAAGTAATTTAAAAAGAAATTCACAAAGACATACAATCCTTGCAGTATTTAATAAAACTAGTCTTGCATGTCTTGTATGTATGTAGGTATTATATATATGTGTCTGTATGTGTGTGTGTGTGTGTGTGTGTGTGTGTGTGTCATATTATACAATTGTTGACATTTAAGTCCACTTGCTTAAGAAAAAGTAGGGAATTAAGTATAGAAATTAGCACCTGCAGTTAAAATTTCTAAACAGTCCCCAGAAGGAATTCCAGGCCATAAAACGTTTGTTCAAGTGAAAAAAGAGAGGTAAGTTCTTTAGGTCACTGTATAATTCTGGAGAATGCCACAGGTTGTAATGGACTGTGACAATAACCTTGGGAGACAGGAGGAAAAGCCACAAAACCGACAATGGTCTGACAAGAGATATATCAGTCCTTAGAATTAATGGAGTTGCAGGAAACACCTCAGAAATCCATATAGTTTCTTAGCTTTTTTTACAGTTATACATAACATGCTCCTCAGCATGTTTTTCTGTATCTAATCCTGCATTTAAAAACCAAGCCCTTGCTCCATTAGTAATATATTCTGACATTGTTCTTCCATGTTTTCTAGTTGCTTGTATAATTGTAGCTTTCAATCTTAATGGTATAAATTGTACATTCTTTTGTGAGAATCAGCCAACAGCCATTTGACTCTTGAATACAACATTCATTTTTTTTCCTTTCAAGGTCACCATGGATCTAGAGCACATGTGCTTGTCACTTTTAACAACACACTTGAGGGCCATCTTAACTCCCATGAGATCAGAACATGATTATTGAACTCTTGTGAGAAGAATAATTATGCCACTAGACGGTCTCATGGTTTCTCAGATTTAGGGGGTTGTACAAGACAAATTAATACACAGAAAATTCCCTGCAGATATGCAAATGTGAGTGTGGTAAACTTGCATACTGTGAGGAATTAATGACAATATAAAAAATACAATTTATAGCAATCAATGAGTTTTCATAATAAAATCCATAGGAATTTATGAAGCATTTTGATTAATTCTCCAACCGTTAGCTGAACCCCCTGATTTACCCCTAAAAATCTATAAAGATCCACTAGATGGGAAATGATATTTCATTGAATTTATTACATTTTTACATATTTTTGCATTATTGAGATGTGAAATACTATGCCAAAACTATATTCATATCCTTACAGCAGAGTTGTCCTCCCTTATTGCATATCTGCCTACATTCTTAAACATTTAATTTAGAGGATTCTGGCAATTGTTCATAAATAGTCACCATGGGCTAAATCGTTTTGTGAGGAACTCATTAAATACCCAAATACTAGGAGAGATGAAAATGTGTTTTAAATGAAAGTATTGCCATTGCTAACTGACACTCCAGCAGCAAGGAAAAAGGATGGCTGGTGGTGGATCCAAACCAAACCACTGTATCAGAGAAGGCCCATTCAGAATATGGTTCGGTTTTTGAAATTGATCAGATTGATCAATAGCTCTCATGTCAGAAAAGAAATCCTTAGATTATAAAAGTTATTTTGATATTTGGGACTTCCTCTGATTTTACTGGGTTAGGGAAAATAGGGGAGGGGGGAAATGCTTACTTACGTTATTTAATGTTTTAAATTTTTTACATATAGCTTATATAATATATTGTGAAATGAATACCTAGGCCTCTCAGAGAATTAAAAATTCTCTTGTTTTGCATGTGTATTGTGCTTCACAATTTGGAGAAACAGGCTGATCCAGCCATTAAAAGAGCCGTATAACTACCTAGCTACCTTAACTTCTTTTTCTTTTTCCCTTTTAATTGAATAATTAAGGAGGTGGACATTCCACCTTGATGGATGGCTAAAGTACAGTACTTTGCTGGGAAACGTGCTTACCTGTCTAGAAAAAGACAAGTTAAAGTGGGATAGAAGAAAGCATCCTGCAAGGAGGAATATATCTCGATTCAGGTAGCATTTTTACTAGCCATTTTGTGGTTGGGCCCTCCACAGGACGTTGCAAGAATGTCCATTAACATATTCCAGATGTGGTCACCAGGCCAAATCTGATGGGATCCTGTAAAGTAGAACTATTTTTAGTTATCTGAAATAGGACTGTATCCCATACTGCTCCAGCATATGGCAAAGCCTAAGCTGCCACATTTTTCAAAGCGCAAGAAAGCAGTTCCATGAATAATGTATATCTTGTGAGTACAATTCCCAAACATATGACATTACATGAATGTCTGAACCTGAAAGAATCAACAAAGGTAAATGCTATCCACAAGGGATGGAAAAGGACAGACAACATCCCGAGGAATGTCATAGCAACTGAAACAATCTGAGATTAGGAGACAGCCTCTCCAGGCAACAAGTCTCACAGCCTCACCACAGTTTCCATAGATAGGTCTCTGAACATTTTGCATACATAGAGGATGAGTAGAATACCTAAGGGCATAAACCTACAATGAAATCTGTCTATTTTACTAGTACAATATTCTACTGAATTTATATACACGGGATTATTTTTAGATCACAGAGGCTAACTACTATAATCTATAGTCTTGGAAAAGAAAAAAAATTCTTCTACCATTCTAAAAAAAAAATGCAATAATTTAATTTATACAGTGCTCCTGAAAAAAAGAGGGATGCTGAATTAAAATAAATGAACCCCAAAGACATTGGTCCCAAACAAATCTTTGGGCATATCTTTGCACAGAAGGGCTGAACTCCAGATGCCACAATGAAAAGATAGCAGATGTACCAATTAGCCGTTCTGTAACAACAGTAGCAAAAATTAAATTCAGTCTCCTTCCCAAGCACTCATTTAGGGCTAGTTAGTACCTTCCATTTGAGTCTGTCCGCATGAACTGGAAGGAAAGAAGTGCTGAAGTCAGACAGCTACAAGCACTTAATGCAATGCAGTTCCAAGTGTATAAGCTCAGAGAGAACTCTCATTTTACTCCAGGAAGGCTCAGGGTTGTTCTTGTTTTTCCCAGAAAATGCACTAAGGATTGCAGTGTAAATTTGGTCTTGATTCTGAAATAAACAAGTGGGAAAAGTGGGAAAATTTATCAGTAATGTGTTATCTCATCATACAATTCTGAATCTGCTTTGTGCATGTTTCCTCTCACCTTTAATCTTCTGCATTTTAGACATTCATCTAACAAATAACCACTGTCACATTTTGATTGACATTTTTGTATGCTCTGGTGTTAGACCAGAGGTGGTATTCAGCAGGTTCTGACCAGTTCTGGAGAACCGGTAGCGGAAATTTTGAGTAGTTTGCAAATACCACCTCTGACTGGAGATTTTATAGTATCCTTCCCTTGCCACGCCCACCAAGCCACACCCACAGAACTGGTAGTAAAAAAATGTGAATCCCACCACTGTGTTAGATGGTGGTTTTTTTGCAAGAAAGGGTTTGTGTATGTGTGTGTGTGTATATGTGTTTGTATTTAAGCTCTCTTTGACTTTATCCATATAGAGAGAATGTGTTGTTTAACATGACTAGCACCTGAGTAAGATGTCACTTGTCACTGAAATGTATTCAGATGAAGATCCAAAGGCCCAAAACTTTCCAGTTACTTGTTCCTAGTAATACTTTGACAGTAACACTGAAATCAGCCAATCAGAATTAAGGAAAGTCAAACAAGGGAAAATAAACTTTCTCAGTCTACTAAACACTGTGCTGCTCACTGGGCTTCAGTAATGTTTGTAGTCAATCTCACTGGTGAGATTATTCTTCAGTCTTTAAAAAATTCAAGAACCCAACATTATTTCTCTCCTGAGTATGGTTTTCTATCTCAATTCACTAAATCTTTCTCAAACTACCATATGGAAACAACCAGTTGTTTTATTTTCCTGTCAGCTTACATAAAAAACAGGCTTGTTCTTTACTTTCTAAAATTTACAAAAAAAGCCCCAACAATACTTTTTTTTTTTTTGCTTCAGTGGTACCTCTCAGGCATTACTGCTTCAGATGTCTTGAAGAAAAAAGAAAATATTACAACATTCGCAACTTGTTAAAGACATATAGATATTTTTGGTATGTTAAAGGTACATGAGTCAAGAAAAGTAAAAGTCTGAAGTATATACAATTGAGAAAATTCCTAAAAGATTATCCAAAACAATATATAAGGTGCTCAGGGTCTAATTGGACTGCACTTTATTGGGGATTTAAAATCCATAAGTCTACAGTATCAGACTGGGAAAAGAAAGTTTAGAACAGTTTCTCAGATATATTCATTAATTCATCTCTTCATGATAGGATGAAAAAATGGCACATAATCTGCAATATGTCTTGAGCTACAAAAATCAGAGGTGTTATTCAGCAGGTTCTGACCAGTTCTGGAGAACCAGTAGCAGAAATTTTGAGTAGTTTGGAGAACCGGAAATACCACCCTGACTGGAGATTTTACAGTATCCTCCCCCTGCCAGGCCCACCAAGCCACACCCACAGAACCAGTAGTAAAAAAAATTGAATCCCACCACTGTACAAAATGGAGTGGTTACATCAAAGAAGAACCAATCAGAAGTGCAACCTTTATCGGAGATGTGGAAAAATTCTTATACTGATTGCAATATGCATTGGGATATTGGCTGGACATCCATCTAAACTTGAACTAGTTTTAAAAAGTGATTGCTCCATATGGAGCATCTATTCCATATTCAGTTTATTTAGAACAGTCTTGGCATCAGCAGGCAAAACTCCCCATCTTCCATCCACTTGTGCTTCGATATACACGGTTGCTCAGCGTTGCCACTGAGATCCTAAATTGCAATGCCAGCTAAGGATCAAACCGTTTTGCTGATATAGCAGCTGTGCCAATAAAACAGTAATAACATTTAGATTCTAGTTGTCATAAAGCTTCTAATGGAAGTGTTCTTTTTTTTTTAACTTTAGAATCTCATCACTTTGGTACTTGAATGATTTTGTCCCTAGGTATAGTACTAGCCATGGTCAAATATATGAGAATAAGTAAGGCAGAAGTAAGTGTCTGGCTAGACAGCTTTTTATTTGCCAAAGTATATTTATTGGGACATATTGATTACATACCATCAAGTCACTGTCAGTTCTTAGAAACCTCATAGATAGATTTTCCCCATAATGATCTATTCCTAACCTGTTCTTCAAAATCTCCCCTAACAGAATCATGATCACTCTGAGTCCATTCACTTGGTGTCTTCTTCTTCTTCCCTTTCTTAGCCTTCTCCAGAAAGCTAGGACTTTCCATAATGTGTCAAAGTAGAACAATTTGATCCTGGTCATTTGTGCATTGAGTGAGAACTCTGTGCTGATTTGTTCAGTGAGCCATCAGTTTGCTTTCTTAGCTGTCCACAGTATTCTCATGCGTCTTTACCAGCATCCAAGTTCAGTCCAGCAGTTTTTAAAAGTCCAATTTTCACGTCCATAGTGTATCATAGGTAATACCATGGCTTGCACTTGATCTTCATATGTATAGACATACAATAGCATTTTAATATATTTTCCAATCCTTCCTGGCTACTTTACCGAGTGCCTTCCAACATTTCAGCAGTTGTGCCTAAGGCAGAAAAGTAACCAGAAAGGATAGAATAACAAAGTGGAAGGGACCTTGAAGGTCTTCTAGTCCAACCCCGTGCTCAAGCAGGAAACCCTATACCATTTCAAACAAATGGTTGTCCAATCTCTTCCAAAAACCTTCAGTGTTGGAGCACCTACATGTTTTGGGTGCAAGTTGTTCCACTGATTAATTGTTATAACGCTCAGCAAAAATTCTCCTTAGTTCTAGGTTGCTTCTGTCCTTGATTAGTTTCCATCTATTGCTTCTTGTCCTGTCTTCAGGTGCTTTGGAGAATAGGTTGACCACCTCTTGTCTGTGGCAGTCCCTTAGATATTGGAACTCTGCTATCATATCATACCAATCAGTGGAACAACTTGCCTCCAGAAGTTGTGAATGCTGCAACACTGGAAGTTTTGAAGAAGAGATTGGACAACCATTTGCCTGAAATGCTCTAGCAGTGATGGCTAACCATTTTGTCATTGTGTGCTGAAAGTGCGTGCGTGCACATGGTAGCACACAACTGCCTGAACCCATAATGCAATCCATGCGCCCAGTGCTCCCCCCACCCCCTGCAATTGTTCATGCATCCCCCGCACGACCACTGCCCCCTGAGCATGCGTGCATGACCTCCCACACTCCCCCACCCCCTGCACATGCAAGCGTGACCCCCATGCTTCCCTGCCCCCATGCGCATGCATGCGCATCTCCTGCATGTGCCCCCCAGGCATGCACAGCAGATATCTGAAAATCAGCTGGCTGGTGCACAGTGGAACAGAGCTGGGGCGACAGCTCGCATGCTGGCAGAGAAGGCTTTGTATGCCACTTCTGGCACGTGTTCCATACGTTTGCCATCACAGTGCTCAGGATTTCCTGCCTGAGCGGAGGGTTGGACTAGAAGACCTCCAAGGTCCCTTCCAACTCTATTATGCTGTTATTCTGGTCTGGTTTTCATTAAGCTAGACATATTTAATTCCTGCAACTGTTCTTTATATGTTTTAGCCTTCAGCTGATCCAAAATCACTACCCATTTCCCCTCCATCTATTGATTTTCTTCTTGATTAGACAGGTCAAGATCTTCAACACACTTACTGTCCACCAATTTTATTTTATTTTATTTTGTCTTCTGGCAGCTTTGTGATATATTTGTTTGGCTTGTTAAAGTCTACATTTTTCTCTGTGGTAAATGCTAGATTACTGTATCTGAGCAAGAAAGAAAGTAAATTTTCTTACACTGGTGCTTTATTCCTGGAATCAGTGAAAAGACAAATTGTTTAAGTAGAGTAGTTGGAATAAAAATCAGGGAACAAATATACATCATAGTGTTAGATAACATGACACTAGAATACAAGATCTGATGCCAAAAACTGAAATCTAGAATCAGATATATAGCATGAACACCTACTGGATATGTAGGGTTAGATATTCTGATATTTCAGCTGAATTTTTACAGAATAGCTCTGAGAAATCCTAAAGAACTGATAAGTGCCAGATGACAGGAGAAGAGTGAATATTGTTTCTATTTCCTGCAGAAAGTAGGAAAAAGAAAACACAGCAAAATAGTCTCAATGTTTTTGTCTCATTAGTTAGTGTAGGACACAGAATAACTCTCTCTTTGAGGGAGATTGGCAGTTCAAGAATGTGAAAAATAAAGTAGATTACAAACAATAGCTTTTGGTTGAAGATTCCAAATGAATGAAAGGGAAAACTTCCTAACAATAAAAAGAGTTTGAGAATGGAATCAGTTTTTCAGACTTCAAGTGTAGACCTATTGAAGCAAAGTCTGGAAAGCCATTTGATTGGGGTGATTTAATTTGTCTTTTTATGCCAAACGGGAGAAATAATATGACCATCCAACCATATGAAGCTGTGATTTTATTTTGAGAACACTAGGTTGGCTTTCCTAATCTCAATCTCCATTTTATCAGAACCAGTTAGACCTTAGGATAGTGTACTTTGATTCAAGATCAGAAAATAATAGTCTATCAAATCAGAATCCTGGTTCCTCAAGCTCACATGTACTAATTGGTAGCAGTTCTCCAAGAATTTAGCAAAAATCTTTTAGATATCAAGCAATGAAGCCATTCTGATAATGCTTTCACTATCCTGCTGGACATAAATAACCATCTAGAGGCAGAGTATTACAGAGCCTCTTATTTATTTGTTTCTGGTGTATTCTTGTTCATGGATATAAACCCTCTGTACCTGCAATCTTTCATAGTCTTGTTTTCTGTGCATGTCACCTTATCTTTTGACAAACCCAGGGAATCCCAGCTGGTTAAGCCCAGAGACAATGCATCAAAAAAAATCAATGAAGTAGGCAAGTGAGTTATCCAACTATAAGTTGAGAATTGATACTATCCATTTGAACATTTTCTTTTATTAAGTGTTATCAGTTAATGCTCATGCAACAGAATAATAGAGGACATTGCATGCCAGCAGCTAAACCTGCATTTAATCCTATGGAGCCCTACAATTCAAGAGTTAAATATAAGGGTGGGAATAATAATTGTCTCCCAGGAGGTAAATCTTAAATGAAGTATTGTAAAAAGTTTCAGGTGTGCTCCAGTAGGGAAGGCTGCTATAAATCTCAGCAACAACAAAAAAATTATTCAGTTTTTGGAATGGAACAGAATAGGAATAGAAATTCTGTTAGGATGATGTGTTAAATGCGGTTCATGAGATCATAGTTTTAGTGACTTCCAGTAACAAGCAAATATGTCCCCTATAACAGTTTCTCATTTGATGCAGAAGGGCTACCGTTTAATGAAGCAAGCCCACCAATGTTCACACATATAGTAGTTCTCTGTGCATTTTCTTCCACAGTGTTATTGCTAAAAATAGTTTGCTGCTTGAGATGGATTTCCACCATCTAAATGTTGAGGTTTATAAAACTCAATGACACCCAAGTTATTTTGGTATATGAGTGAGAAAAATCTCTGAAACATTTTTCTTCTTCTCCATAGCAGTCAAAATAAAGGATCTTTTTTTAAAAAAACTGATCTTACAGCGTATACCTCACTCTGTCATATGGCTAGACCATCTTTCTCTTCATTTGAACTTCTAGAATTATAAACAGTCATTGTCTAACAGTAATAATAATACTACTAAGTATTTAGACAATATTTCTTAAACTTTTTTCTCTTAGGACCCTTTCCAGTTTCAAAAATTATTGAGAATCACAAAAGAATTTTTGTCTGTATGGGTTATATTTATCAATATTTACTGTATTAAAAATTAAGATTGATGCATTTGCTGTTGCTACTACTTCTCATAATTGCTTAATGGGACTTTAATTTTGTATTATTTTTCAACATAAGGTAGCAAATCATTTTGATTTCACAGATGCTGAGAGGGTCTCGTGGAACCCCCGGGGGTACTAAGAATACACTTGAAGAAACATTGGCTTAGACCATCTGGATTTTAGACCAGAGAACACACATTTGTAGAACATAGTTTTACAAATAAGATTCTAATGAATTAGTTTTTAAGTTCACAGTTTCTTAAACTGACAACACAATGTTTGCTTAATCTTTCTTCCTTGATTTAATCTAAAAGTACATGCTGACTTCCATCTGGATAGGAAAATAACCGATATTAAATTCCTGAATGCTAAGAAAAATATATTCAACTCCTGAAATATTAAATCCAGTTATTGTCAGGTTGTAAATTGGAAAATTACGAAGCACTTCACAAGATAAACCTACATGAGGTTTTCATTTCACGTGAAAGTGGCTTTTTTTTTTCCCTGGATTGCTCATCTGTGACTGCTTGGGCCTGCCTTGTTGACTATGCTATTCCCAGGACAAAGCCAGTTATTTCATGTAAGCAATATATACAACGAGTCTCCAAGGCATCTTGTACAAATAAAATGGCTGGTCCATTTCCTGGAAAGAACTGGGAAACCCAAATCTTAGCTGTAAATGTTTATCCATCTCTAAAATATAACTGTAAGTATCAAATATTCAGAATACAGGACAAGTGATAGAAAACAGTATACTACTGATGCATAAGTTAAGAATGTTAGGATTTATAATTTCCAGCATAGCTGGGGAACAGCAAACATAAGAACATCTTTATACTTCTTGAAGATATTCATTTTATTATTTAACATTCTAATTCTACTGCTTGTAAATACTGGTTTAGATCAATTATATCCAAAGCATTATTAGATTCATTCCCTATCACACCCCCACCTCCACGATCATAGAGAATCATATGTGTGCTTTGGTATGTATATAATGCTTCTTGGCCAACTTTGGCAGGAACTGAATCATACGCTTTCATCATGAAACTTCCCCTACATAAAATAGAGTTTTAAATGTACTTTTAATAGAAAGTGAGCTAAAAAAAATAGTTGATAACTAATGTGCTATGTCAGACATCTATATGACCAGAAGGCAAACTAAGAAGATCCAGGGCCAGTGAAGACATAGGCTTATCTCGAGAGAGATAACTTATAAGAGATTTACAAAAACATCATACTTTTAAATTGCGATACAGTATTATCTCTCTGTTCACATACAGGATGTGGCAAAGATCAGACCCTACAGACTGTTCATTTCATAAATTATATTAAATGTTTGAATTGCTTGCTTGCTTGCTTTTTTATAAATCCTTCCTTACTTATTTGACATACCACCTTTAAACATTTTATTGATTTATTATTTATTTGTTTATATCCTACCTTTATTACTTTCAGAAATAACTCAAGGCAGCAAACATATCCAACACATCTTCTGCCTCTTCCCCCCCTCCCACACACAAACACAACAACAGCCCTGTGAGGTGGGTTGGGCTGGGAGACTGCCCTGAAGTCTTCCATCTGGCTTTCATGGCCAAGGTGGGACTTGAACACATGGTCTCCTATTTTCTAGCCTGGTGCCTTAACCTAACTATGACTAAACAGGCTAATTCATTCATAAAAGTGGTAACATTTTCTCTGGAATACAATTAATACAATTAATAAAACAATTTGTGACATTTGATTTATCCTGTATAAATAAGTGAGAATAGACATTCACTTCCATGGGTTAAATTCAAATATTATAAGAAAAAGCAATGTGATGTGGGCAAAATTTATTCAAATATTTAGTGATTTGACCTGTGACAGTTAATTCCTGTATCCCCTCTGTATTTTTGTAATATACATACTTCCACTCCAGGCGGTCTGTCAAAGAAAATTCCAGACAAGGATTCTCACTGTTTTAAATGATATATTGTACTGATTATTCAAAGTAATATGTAATAACTTAATGCCACATGATGCATATACTTTTGATGGCACCTACATTTTTATATTTCTTCTTTCTCAAGAGAGAACCCAAAGTGTGCCAAGTGTTGTTCTAAGGTTGGGGTTAATTGCTAAAAAACCAGTTTGTCTGGAGCAGACCAGGAAAAGAAAGAGGAATAGGAAACTAAGAGTTAGTGTCCCATAGCTAAGGGAATTAGCATAGCCATTGATCTTTGCAACTGAAACTGTTTCAAGTTGCTATTTTTTAAGTTCTATTTCTCTCAAAGGTGGTAGTGTGGGAGAACCAATTAGTAGTAGTTAAGGTTTATTGTTAATACCAATTAACAGTATTAGACAATTAATAGCATCAAAAATAGAAACAGGTTTTTTGATTTCAGAATTAATCTGCCAAATGGAGGGGAAGGATTGAATTGGATTTTTTTAAAAAAATGATTTGTTCTTTATTAAAGGATGGATTGCTTCTTCAAGGAATGTCCGAAGGTTTTGTAATTTATTTGCTACTAGTTGATTATTCATTTTGGAGATACTTTCTGGGATTTGAAAGGAAGTGAGAGATCAGAGCCAGTGGTAACCATTAATAAATGCAAAGTAATCGAACAGCTAGTTTTCAAAGTAAGAGGTGAATATTTTTCCTGTAGGTTATGGTGTTATCAGAGTTCGAAACAAGAAGTGAACTGAAACTGATATTGAAAGAATCAGGGTCAACTTCTCTGTTAGAGCCTTCGTCTTCAGAGTTTAAGACAATAATTACATATTAAGAGGGAAGTGTTTTTGGTAACTTGCTTGGCTATTTGGCTCACTTTACATGTAGTAAGTTTGATCTGGACTTTTGGAAGCTCTTAGTATTAACATATTATAATTAACTATGCTAAAAAATAGTGTGTTACTTTTACTAACTAATAGGGGAGTTTTCAGAGAAAGGCAAGGTAAGCATTTGTCAGATGTGGGACCCTGGGACAACTTTATGGATTTCAGGATTTCATGAATGTGCATTTGAAGTCTGTAGATTTCTACTTATTTGACCTTCAATGTTTTTCCAAACTTCCCAACCTCATATATTTGGAAATCGTTTGGGCTTTTCATGCGTGTCCTCTTAAGTTATGTTCAGTATTGCTTAATAAAATGCATTTTGCAAGCAGTTTTTTTCTAATATCTGTGCATTTTTTATGTAATATACTTTGGGTAGGCAATTTTTAAACTGGAGAATTGCTTCACAAGTATGTGACTTTCAAGTGATAATTTGATGTATTGATTTGAAATGTAAGAGCAGGGGGAAAGGGCATAATAGATTCCACAGCAAGATGTTTCATTGACCAGTAACTGCTCCTATGATACAAGGGTCACATATGAAAAGGAAAATCCTAAGAACAAGAAATAAAATGCTTGAGATCCATGGTCTTTTTCACGAGATATTGGAGAAACAAATCCATGGTAAAATACTGCCTTTAAAGGGGCATGTAGTCTGTAGTCTGAAGCAGTGGACTTTTTTTTTTATTGTCTCAGCCACAAGTTTAAAAAAAAATGTTTACAATAATGCTAGATATCATTTTATTTGTTTGTTGGATTGAGAAGAACAACCAGCTTGCAAGGTCACTCTGGGTGTTTTACAATTAGTTAAAAATATAAAAACAATTGAACTGGAAATAAAACACAATAAACATCCTGAAAAATAAAACAGAATAACAGAGACCCAACCATTGCATATTTCATTTAAAATGGGTTCATCCCGCCTCTAACCCAATGCCCCATTCAGAACTTAGGAAAGGCTGGCTGGATAAAGAATATCCAAACTGCAAGGGGAATCTCATTCCAGAGGCAAAGACAACAGAGAAATCATTCCTGGCATCTTCTGGTCCCATTAGTAGACATTGTTTCATTGAAGAGATCCAAAGTGAACCTTGCCCATTCTTCTGGGATGAACAGAACTAATTGGAAGCAGGTGGTCCACAAATAACCTGGCCTTGTGCCATGAAGGGTTTTTATTGGTGATAAAGTTTCTTGAATTATCGGTACAATTCCCCAAAGAGTGGTGTTACATGGACTTACCAAGATGTGCTCACAATTACTTGCACTGCTATATTCTGAATCAATTGATCTCCTGGTTACTTTCAAGGAAGTTCCATGTAGTGCACACTGCAGTAATCCAAATAGGAGGTGACTGTCAGGCCTGCCTCCATTCAAAACTCAAGAAAGAAAACCCCCAATTACATTGTGGTGGAGAAGAGGTACTTTTACTGAGTTTGAAATGATAGCGGCGAAAGCAAAGCAAGATCTGATTCAAAAGGCTCAAAAGTTACAGGTTGGAAGTTTTCCCAAATCCCTCCCTCCAGGGACCAAGTCTGAATGTCCAATCCATGTCCTGCATAATGTCATGTCAGGTATTCTAATCCATCTGGAGTTCTAGGACAATTGGCCTTGACTGGGAGTAAACAACTCCACTCAGCATCACAGTAATTCTTGAGAGCAAACCTCTCTTTTAGTTCACATGGGCCTTCACTACACCAGCTCCCTTCCCAAACCCAAATGCCATGACCCCCCCACCCCCATACTATGGCAGCCGATAGCAAGCATATATCAAGGGAAAAACCCATGCTGGAGATCTGGCTGACAGTGATTAAGTCATGATTAACTGTGAGCAGGGACTCCTGATTCAGGAATAAGCACAATTGGCACACAAGATAGATTGGTCCAAAGGTCTTCCTGGCTATGACAAACATCTGCTCATCTAATAGAATTCAGGACCCCAAGAAACTTTCCCAAATTGCTCACCAGTTCTGTCCAGAGCCAGAGAAACCTCCAAACACCAGGACTGGGAGAATGCAACCTACAATTGTTCAGTCTTGCTTAATTTGAGCCAAATTCTCTTCTTCCTTCTGAGAACCTTAATGACATCACTTGGTTGACCTAGAGTGGAAGGTATACTTGGGTATCATTAACATATTGATAATATCACAGCCTTTAAGGACAGATCATTTCACTCAATGGTTTCATGTAAGGGTATCCAAAATTGGCCTATTATTATCCCTGTCTCTAATTGAATGAGAGGGAAATAGTTTCTTCCTTCATCTTTTCAGGCTAATTGGAATGAATGTTCTGCTTACTAAATTGTTTGTTTATTTAAAATATTTTACCCCTGTGTTTCAACTTAAAAAATCCCAAAGAAGCAAATTAGTCCATATTTGAGCACAAACTCTTTCTAAGAGTGCCTGCACAAGACAGCTCAGGAAGAAGACTGAAATAAGAACAGCAATTTATTTTATAATTAAAACAATTCTCTTCATGTATTCCATTCATTTTTAGGCCTTGAATATGATTATTTCCATACACAATGAAAAATGAAAATGGGGCTGATTCACCCTGTAATTCCCAAAATTTCTCCTTAAATTTCTTACAGCTTGTGAAAACATCTTTGAAACAGCAAGGGAAGGCAGGGGAATTGGAGCAAGCTGTTTCCTGTCTTCTGTTTTGCCAGAGGAAGAATTCCCAATGGAAATTTGTTTTGGGTCTTTTCTGCCAGTGTAATAAAATTCTGGAGCTGGCTGATTGTGGGTTGTATACTCTGGACATTCTGTTTTGGAAAATAATTGAAAAACTAAGTCTGGGCAACTTGAGCAAAAACAAACAAACAAACCCTTCTGCATAAATTTGGTAACAGTGAAATTGGAAAGGATTAGACTAAACAACATTTAGGGTTAGCAGCAATATCAAGAATCATTGAGCTCCTATAGATTTTTAACTTTTCCTGCCTATCTCTCATTGGTCAATGAAAGAGAAGTATGAGAGCCAGCATCCTTCCTCATTTGCCTTCTGATTCCATAGCAACAATATTGCCTTAAGATTGGAACCAGAAAAAGATACAAGCAGTATTTAGGAGTAGACTGATGGTGTTCTTTCTCTCTGAGGATACAAACATAATAATCTCAGGATGTACTCCAAGTAGATATTCCAAGTCTGAGTAAAAAGGAATTTGATTGTTCTTAAAAGCCCCACAGCCCAGTATGAGTAATTAATGAGAAGAAGAAATGAGTGTAGCTATATCACTTGTTTTGGATTTAGGACTTAAAATGAAAATGGGAAGTAAAATCAGTGATGGAAGTAAAGGGAGGCCATCTTCTATGGCAGGGGTCTCCAATCTTAGCAACTTTAAGACTTGTGGACTTCAACTCCCAGAATTCCTCAGCCAGCTGGAGCCAGAGGAATTCTGGGAGTTGAAGTCCACAAGTCTTAAAGTTGCCAAGGTTGGAGACCCCTGTTCTATGGCACACGTGCTTAGCAATACTAGAGCAACCCAAGTTAGAGCTGCTGATGAAGTCTAACACTACTGAGAAAAGCTCTTCTTCAGCTTCTGGACATGCCCCTGGCACTCGCCAAACGCAAAGCACAAAGAGTTTGGAATAAAATGCAAACCACTGGTAGCCATTCCCAGTTACCTATTTTCCTCAACAACATTGCAACAATTTGCTCTTATTGAAAGGATTTTTCATACCTACAGACGTAATATATGTCTATGAGTTGTCCAATTATTGGAGGAGGATGTAGTTTGCCCTGTGCACATTATTATTCAATGCTCTTTCTGCCAGCATTAGAAAATTCAAAAATTGCAAATACTTTAGCTGCACAATTTCATAATGTATTTCACTGAGTCTATGAATTCATAATAACTTAGCACTTGTTTTCACAGATGCCTGGAATCATCAACAAATGTCATTCCATTTGTTATATTTATTGGACTATGATAATAGAAAAATGTATTTGTTGAAAATTCAGAGTATTCCAGTTCTCTTCCATGGCAGAATCTACAAGATAATGATAATCCAAAACTTTACTGAAAAGAATAAAAGCTAAGGTCAGAAGACAGTTTGTATTACATTCATAAGCCTCTGTCTGGCATGATATAAATATATATCCATTTGGGAACAAATAACAGTTAGAGCAAATTAGTCCCATTTGGTTCATTTTCATTTGTTTTGAAACAGATCCAACCATGGATATAAACAGATACTATTTTGTTTATGGACATTTTATCCGTGCCCATTTTGTTCTTATGCAAGTTGAAGAAGTTAATCTTGTTTCATAGTGATGACTTCAGTTGGGGACATGATGATAAAGAATGAGAAACTGGGAATTCTTCTTCTTTTCCTTAGAGCATTCTTTAAAATAATCCTATGTAGTGTTATAGCATTGTTTTAGGGCAACATAATTAAATATGATGGTTAAGATAGCGAGGAGCTAATGGAATATAGACAGATTTAATCCCCACATTTGCCATAAATTAAAATTTGCCATAAATCACCAATGTGACAAGTTTCCTTTTCTCGCAGCCCATGATTGGTTGAAAAATGTGGAGGTATATAGCTCCAGCCATAATATGTTTTGACAAAACCAGCGATCCTTCCTACCATTAAAGGGTAGGGATAGCATCTTCCCCCAAGACATAGGAAATCCACAGCAAATATTACTTTTAAAGGATATAATTGTTCACCTTGGTTTTTTGCCTTATTTGATCAGGAATCTTTTCCCACCATTTCTACCATCCCATCCTACTTCACGTATTGATTTCTTTTTGATTTTATGACCTATTCCAATGGTTCTCAACCTGTGGTCCACAAATCACTGGGGGGGGGGGAATGCTGTCCATGAAGGCTTGAATAAATATTTTTATTTAAATCTTAAATTAAGGGGTCTATGGCCTTGATCGTTGGCCACATAAGGTATTTAAAGGGTGTCCATGGTGAAGAAAAAGTTGAGAACGACTGACCTATTCTTCATGCCCTACTAGCATACTGATTTCATATATACTTTTTATAGATCCTTAGGGTCAGAATTAGGGTTGGCAAATAATATTAGTCATGTTGGTTCATTCATTCATTTACTGTCAGGTCCTCATAGATCCCTATTGAGGTGCTGCTGTTCTGTTGGGGAGGGCCTGGATTCAAGTTTACAACCTTTTCCCTGTTTCTGGTCTTTTCTATACTTTTATGTACCTTCCTGGGAATGGGAGAGGAGACAGAATAATCTAGAGCCATCTCTTTTGTCTCAGCTCCTAGGAACTGAGCAAATGGTGCCTGAGAATAGCTCCTTATCACCTTCTCAGCTCGAAGTTCTCATAACAACTTTGCACCTGTGGATTGGCTCATCTCCGGACTTCTACAACTTTTAACTTAACAGTTCTGAGCAGGAATTTCAGATCCTGCCTTACTTTCCTCGCTATCACTTTTTCTCAATAAAAGTTCCTTTTGAAATGATATGTGTTTCAAGAGTTCTGCTTTCTTGTGGAAAGAGGAGAGGCAAGTCCTTACATTTACATTCTTTAGCCAATTCCACATCACACAAGGAAGGACAAGGAAACGACAGCCAGTTGCTAAGCATCAAAGCACCAATCAGCCAATAGGAAGACACCACTTCCATATGATTCACAGAACAGCCAAAATACATATTCCAATGGAGAAAGTCCCTGAAGATGGGCTCCAGCATGAGACCGAAGCTCGGAAGTGTAAATCTGTGGTCCCAGTGACCGACCCAAATTTGATTTCACAATTCCATGTCAGTTTATAAAGAAATGATTCCATTTCAGAGAACCTGAATTCAAGTATACATATTCAATTGAAAACTAGCTTTAAAAGTATATACTGTACTGCCCTCATTCTAATTATCATTGAGCTTTTTCCATACATGAAACCTGTTCATGCTCTACTCAACTTACTGCAAGTGATCTTTCTGGCACTGGGTCTCAGAAAGGTCCTGTAAGATGAGAAGAATCACAGCATCATTGAAAACTATTAGACGAGCCTGCCAGTGTTAATATTAGAGTATTTATATACTAACAATTGGCTTTCCTTTGCTTTGGCATTGATCTCATAATGTGGTTGAGGATTCTGGGATTTGTAATCCAACACATCTGGTCAAAGGCACCACGGCTGAGCTGAAATTCGACCCTTCACAGCCACTATTTTGCCCTGAAAATCCTCATCCACATTTTTGCATTGCTACGTAAGTGTTCTCGTCGTTCCCATCCTAGCTGTGCATCCATGCTTCCCTGGATGTAACCAGTAAAAAAGAGCAACCTATTTCTGCCCCACTCCCACTCTTGTTTTTCCCACACTGTGTTCACTTTTCACATCACTGAGGGCCACTGAGTCGAAGAAGAGCAAATGGCAGAGAGATGGTGGGAAGTTTCCACAGCACCTTGATTTCAGGAATAAGGGAAGAGTTTTGGGAAGCCGAGATTTCCCATATAGGAAGAATTTGTACTATGCTGCAGCAATGTCTTTTTTAATATAGCATCTGAAAACATAATCATAGATTAATTGGCTCAGCTTTTGATGCAGCCTGCAAGCCACATGATGTGCAATACCAATCTCATATCAGCCCAGCTGTTGTAGTAATGATAGTATTGGGAAAAAAAAACCTAGGTATCATTGCCTAGTTATCAGCAGAAAAATTTCAGTGAAAAAGACACCACAATCAAACTTAATTTCTGTGATGGAAAGAGCACTCTTGTTCATCTTTCAGCTCTAAAACATCAATACTTACTGCTATTTTTTTCTCCAGCTCAAAATAAAAAATAAGGATGTAACTCATAACAAATTGAAAATAATAAGATGATCCTTAGATCATGTGTCTGATACAGAATACAGAAGGAATTATTTAAACAATTACCATTACTAATACTTCTAAAAAAAAGATCAGAATGCAAATCACTTAATATTCTCTGCTTTTCATATGCATAAATAAAAGGAAGTTTTCATGTAGATAGAAAAGTGTCAGCAATAGAATTTGATAAAAAGAATTCAAAATGAATTATGTACAAATAATAAGATGTCATCGTTAAAATGTATAAATGTTTGTTGAGATATGAAACAGAGGAAGAGCAAATTAAAGAATGTATGGTAAAATGGACCAAAAATTTTGGTTATACGATTCAGGTGGATCAATAAGAGAGCATACAGTTAAAAGGTCTGAAATTCAAATTGACTTATAATTTAAAACTTTTTAAACATGCTGTACCATTGCTATATGACACCAGCAAAATTGTCTATGCTATATGAAAGTACTTCTTATCACTGTGGGAAATATGACAAATATAAAGGAATATTTTATCATGCATGATGGGCTTGTGAAAAAGCTAAAAGATAATAGATACCAATACATATGGTGATGCAGAGACTTTGAAAAATTAGCATTCAGATGAAACCAGAACTTAATGTACACTCAGCAAGAAAAGGCTTATGGACAATTGGTTTTATACATGGTAACCACAGCAAAGCTGTTGTATGGACAAAGATGGAAGACTACAGAAACACCAATAATGGAGGGATGGTTTGTGCAGATGAGTGAATTTGCAGAAGTGGTTAAATTGATTAAAAAGGGGGAGATGGTAATTGCTGGTTGTATCAGCTGCAAAAAAGATCGATAATTGATTCTTTAGATATCTTTCTTTTTCTTACTTTTTTTGGTTATTCTTCATTTTTTCTTTTACTCTTTTATAAACTTTATTTTTCTATTTATTCTCCTATGTTTTTGTAGTTTTTACCTTTCTGTGCAAAGTTTTTAAATAAACCTCATTTAAAGGAATTAATATTCTCTAAATATTTATTTGCATATTTAAGAAGGTTCAGCATTATCTTAGTTTTGCTTGGTTTATTTTATGTGTGGATTGCAAATATGCTGACATGCATTAAAATGGTAACTGATTTGTGTGATTCTAAGTGCTTTACAGCTCATTCTAAGTGATTACAGGAAATCTTCAACTTATGACAGTTCATTTAGAGACCGTTCAAAGTTACAACAGTAGTGAAAAAGGTGACTTATGACAATTTTTTAACACTTACAACCATTGCAGCATCCACACTCGGCTTCAGGCGCTCCTGTCGCCACCTTCCCGGGCATCGTTCGAAGGCAAAGCCCATTCTTTTAAAAACGATGCCCTGCTACCCTACGACAAAGCCTGCCCTACCCAAAAGGACAGCCCAACCCCCCATGGGGAGGCGAATCTCCCAGGACCACAGTGCAGGATCAGCCCACCCCAGGAGAAGCGCCCAGCTGCCATCCCTGCCTGGCACCGGGCAGAGCGCAAAGAGCTTCACATGGGGTGCCCAGTGCAGCTGACAGGTGGGCCCTCCTGCCCGGTGGCAGAGCTCTGGACAAAGCAGTGAGCGCTTCCCCCCCCGGAGCCTCCACTCATCCCGCCAGGGCTGCGCCGGAGCCGGGTGAGGTTGGCAGAGCCGGGAAAGCGAGCCGCTTGTGCACACCCGCCTGCCAAGTGAAAGAACCAGGCTGACTCGAGCTTGGCTTCCTTCCCAAGTCCCTCCAGACCGATCCTGAAGGGGCCACTGGGAGAGGCCGCCCGAGGCAGTGATAGCGCTCACCCATCCGTGGACAGGAAGGCAAGGTGACAGCCCGTGCTGTGTCCTCCTCCAAGCTGAGCCCCACCGAGTGAGTGCCTCTGCCCGATGCCCATGCCGCTGCAGCATTTGGAGCTGCCAGTGAGTTTGGAGATGTGTGGGGACAGGGATGGGCTGGGTGAGGGGTGGAAAGGATGGGCGGCTTTGGGCTCTCTCCGCCAGACCTCCATCCAGGGAAGCTGTACCTGAAGCCAAGTGTCTCCACCAGTCTCTGGTTGCAGGGAGGAGCCCTGGCTGGCTGCGTGTGGCTGCGCCAAACACCGCGTGGCTGCACAAAACACCGTGGCATTGCTCCAAATGCCGCAGCAAGCCCCCCGCCATTCCCCCCCATTTCGCATGTTTTAATATAGGCCTTAATTTGGGGGAGGGGCTTAATTTCATTTCATGCCTATAAAACATGCTGGGACTTCCTACTGGGGGAGGCCATATTGTTGGAGAAACAGGGTAGCAGCAGGTGTTGAAGTTCTTTTAGTCTCCTGTGAATTTTCTCTGCTCAAAGGAACAGTGAAAAAGTTGGATTATGAATAGACAATACTCCTTAGCTCTCCATAAAAGAGGGAAAACTGTGGGTGCACAATGCTTGTAGCCAAATCAATTCACATTTTGAGTGCTAAAAGCATTCCTTTTCATGAGTCCCTGTGAACAATTATTTGAAATTGTTTTCAAATAATTTGTTTTCGCTATTACTTTGAATGGACTGATTTTAATATATATCACAATCTCTTTTTTTTAAATATGGAAGCTTCTTGGTTTATATTGTAATGTTGTATTTGATTATGTGTTGTTATTATATTAGTTGTTGAATTAATTGTAAGTGCATCATAAATAGAACAGCTGCTGCTATTACTGCGACTGTCTTCTACTTTTAGCAGCATGCTGGCATGATTAAAGAGACCAACCTAAATGCAGAGTTCGCAGTACACCAGCATTAAGAATTTGTAAAGCAATAGAAATTTGCTGTCATGACAAGTGGGAAGCATTTGAAGGATTTTAATGCACTTGTTTATATCTTTAATGCCTCCCTCCACACAGTTTCCTTTTAAATGATTTGGAAAAGTTATTGGGGGAAAAGCAAATATGCACAAATGCATGCACAGAAACACATGGATATTAAAGAAGAGGAATGCTAGTGTTGTTGACAATATTTTTCCTATTTGTGAAAGGTTTTTACTTGTTTCTTTCTTTAGACATAGTAAATGAGCAAGACAAAATACACTGATATTAATAAGCTTTGTAATAATAGGAAAGTGGTGTCAATTGATGGGTAGCTCTCTATGCAGAGCTGACCTAAGGGAATAAAAGAAGTTGTTAAGGCAGGAGAAATGACAACTGTAGTCTTAGGAAAGAAGAAAATATGAAAAGAAATTCAAAATAACCCCACCTTGGTCCTGTTTTGGTATAAAAACAGAAAGTCTGAAAGACTTTCAAAATTGTGTTATTACACAATCAAGTAGCATTCCTTGTGGGGACTGACCTATTCTGCCCTGAAGCACTAACTTTCACTTTGAAAGCCCCAGAGTTTCTCTTTCTTCCATCTTAACCAAAACAGATTTATTCTGAATCTTTTTCTTACAGTTTCCACTTTCCTAGGTTTGTGGATTTTTTTCTCACTCAATAACACATCCCGAACTTCACCAAAATTATTGCCATGTTTTGAACTGCTACTGTCTACCATTTAAGTCCCTTCTTAAAAGCCCACAACCTTCTGAAGGTAAGTTGTTCCACTGGTTGAATCTTCTTACTGTCAGGAAATTTCTCCTTTCTTCTAGGTTGCTTCTCTTCGTTCAGTTTTCATTATGATGTGATCATCTTCACACTGTTTTAATAGATATGCAGTTTTTCAAACTTCTTGAATTAATCTCAAATTGGATTAAGTTTGGAGATGGATAGATACCGAAATGTGTGCAAATGAAAAACAAAGCTCAAAGTACTACAATGCAATCACCAACATTTTTCTGAGGATAGCAGAGTGGATAGACTTCTACATTAAACACTTGTTCAATACCCACATTCATATTTGTATAGTAATCTTTACAAATTTCTCAAGAGCAGACACTTTAAAAGAATAATATGGGGCTCTTGATAAATCCATGCAAATAGGATAACAAGACCATAGAAAATTGAGGATAAATTTCCTCTCTCATAACCAGCACAGTCTATGGTTACATCTAAGATAGATAAGTAAGAAGTTAAAAAAACAAAAGAATAACCTACTGTACTCTTAGCTCAATCCTGCATGTTTTTCATGAATTAATTCATCTACCATATGTGGAATCAGTTGGGTTACAGTCAGGAAATTGGATGTATTAGTAGCCAGGATTATTAAGAAAGGCAGTTCTTGTTCTGATTGGTTGACTAAAAGAAAAGAGAAGAATTTTCTAGTTAGCTGATAGACTTGATGTTGACAATGATGATTTTGTCAATGGACTCTGTAAAACCAGAATTATGCTGTATGTCTCTGTAAAGTAGAGCTAAGTATCATTTTATGATTCTCATCCTCTTAAATTATGGTCTGTGTGACACCAATGTATCTTTACACAGTGTAAAGATATTTTCCAAGTGACACCATGATTCAGGATGTGGGTTAGAAACATAGAAATGTACAGTTGGATCATGTGGCCCAATTCTCTGCAATATATAGGAAAACCAGTTAAACCAACAGTGTGTAGTAACTGTCCAGCTGTGTCTAAAAAACTTTAAAGATAGAGAACCTACAACTTGCACAGGTAGGATGTTCCACTGATACATAGTTTTTATTATCAGGAAATGTTTCTTTAAATAAAATATAGATATTTGCAATTTGTACTAATTATTTTTGGTCCTAGTTTCTGTGGCAATGGAAAATTATCCCCGACAATCTTCCCTGTCACACTCTTTTCTTTCACTAGTCATAGAAAACATGCTATGTACAAATGAACATGAGATATTCAATCCACACACTGGAGCAACTGGGGAAAAAAGTCATCTCTGGAGTGAAAGTTCACAAAGAACTTGGTGAAGTGCGACTGGAGGTCTTTTCATTCAATGTATTTTTGTGAAAGTGGGTTTTCATCATTCCCTCCAGCCAAGATTAAACAACTAAAATGCTGAATATGTTGTGAATATAAGACCAATCTCACTGCAGGCTTTGATGAAATATGGTGTTGTATTAAACATCTCCTATGATTTATAGTTGATTTATGAAATTTAAGGGAAAATACATATTAAATGTATATTGTATTTCAATATCTTCTCACCCTTTAGAAAGGTTTTTAAAAAGTGTTGATGTTGATGTTCAAGATTAAGAAACTGTACTAAAATCTATGCATTACGGTTTTCTGGGTGAGAAAAGTTCCCACTTTGAAATATTTCATATTGTGTTAAACTTTGGAAATCTCATTACACCTGGTGCAACTTCTGGATATTCGGAAGGATCCATTCTTTGTGACTCCATCCATTGAGCAAAGTTATGACTGGATTTACTGTATCACATTGTGTGAACTCAGCCATTGTAATATGAAAATCATGGTTTTTGCCAGTGAGGAAAAAATGAGTTCACAATTCTCTACACAAGGCTACAACAGATGGCCATTAGATTTTTAAACACAACGTAGTTAGGTACTGGCAGAAAAAAAAAGAAAGAAAGAAATAGCACTTGCTACAAGCAAGAAACCTCAAAGCAGATTGAGCAAAAGAAGTACTATTTTTGTCTGGGTGGCTTTCTATTTTTTAATTGACTGAATGTTTTATCTGTACTTTATTTGTATGTTGCACAATGGTTTGTCTGACAATACTGAGGCCCATCTGTTAGAGCCTTTAGAGTTGATGAAATAAACTAGATTACAATTTTGAAACTTAGCACTCACTCTATATGGTGGGACAATATATTTGGAAGTGCAGACATCTTAGTCTGGTGCAGCAAGAAAAGAAAAGAAAAAGAAAAAGCCAAGACAAATAGCTTTGAAGCATTTTAAAGATCTCTAAGTACCATGAAATATTCTGTCATAATTTTGTATTAAGAGCAGAGAAAAGAAATGGAGGCTCACCCCATTGTAACATTTTAAAGAGAAAGCAGTCTCCGCAGCCATGCTGGAAAAAAATACTATTTTAATTAAAAATGGGAGAAAGGGAAAGAGATGTATTAAATGGGAAGGTAGTGAGGATGTGGAAATTGTCTAGGGCAGAGTGTCAAAATACATTTCATTGAAGGCTGCATCAGGGTTGTGTTTGACCTCGGATGCCCAGGGGTGGGCATGGCCATTGTGGGTGTGACACAGGACACATGTCGGGGGCAGGACTGTGATGGCCAAGTACTAAGGAAGAGACCCTCCTTCATTATAATCTCCTCCCTTCCTCCCTTCCTTTTCTTCTTTTTCCTTCCCTCTTCATTCTTCATTCTCCTTTCTTCTTCCTTCCCCTCTTTCCTTATTTTTCCTTCCTTGCTCTCTTCCTATCTTCCCTTCTTTTTCTTTGTCTTTCCTCTTTCCCTTTCTTCTTTCCTGTCCCTTCTTGCATGCCCAAATGCAAAAGAGGAAACATTTCTCCTTTTGCTTTGTTTTTAGTTTGTTTTGCTAGCCCTCTGCCAGTGAAAACAGAGCCGGGGTGGGGGGGAGTGTTTGCTGACAGAAGCATTACAGTTCGGTTCTTTGTTGTTTCCAGGCCAACCCCGTGGGCATTGAGTTTGACACCCCTGGTCTAGGGGAACAATGCCCATAGTGACCCCTCTTGTCTCCCTGGATTGTAAAGTTTGGCAGAGTAATTGGTTTGGATTGGTAACCTACAAAAGGCCAATATTTTTCCACAAACAGAAGTGCTGAAAGCAACCGGGGGAGAGAGAGAAAGGGGCAGGGTTATTTAAACAACTTCATTATATCCTACCACTATTTCTTCATCCAACTTCATGAGGGGGAGGCGTATTTCAAGAAAAAAATTAACAGAGAGTAACAATTAATGTTTTTGGAAGAAAGGCACAATATAATCTCACCAAGTTAATAAATAGAAGCTAAATCCCAAAATGATTTGTATCAGAATTCATTTTAAAGCTAGGGCTCTGGGGAAGTTTGCTATCTGCCTCATATTGCTATCCTGTATCACAAGGAGGTGAGTCAAAGCCGGGACTTCCTCTGCTGCAGCAAACAGGGGCAATTACAACTGATCTCTATTTCTTTCTTTTTTTTAGAACAAATTTTATTAATTTTCAAAAACAATACACAAACCAACAAAACATAAAATGTAAGAACATAGAACATCTTTTAAGAAAACAAATAAAACATCTTGTTTAAGTACAGCATAGTTCCAAATTATCCCATTTCCATACAGACACAATTTAATATGCATCTTATATATTCAACTTCATATCTTACTACTCTTCCAATTTCTCACTATTTTTTACTTCTATTCAATTTTATTCATTAAACTTATACTTTCATCTATCTTATTTACAATTTCATATGTTCTCATCCAACAATCTTAATTCTCAATAAGCAAACATAAACAAACAAAACACATAACATGAAAACATAAAACTTCTTTTTAGAAAGCGGCTTAGCCCCGGGTTACATCTTTTTGTGCAGACATAAATCAAATTCATGCTCACCTTATATACTATTTCAATCTTATTTAGCATTCTATACTTTCTATATGTCTTCTCCCTTCTCCTTTCTATATGTCTTCATCTCAATTTAAATCATTATACTTGTATCTTTTGTCCGTTCTTTTTCAATTGTCTATTTATCTTTTCTCTTTAATACAAAATTTTTCCTGTAATCAGTGGTTGAAGTATGATGCCTTTCTATCTTTCCCCCAATTTAACACTTAAAATACTACATAATTTCCATTCTGATTCTGCTTAGTACATTCTAAATAACATTTTAAAATAAAGAAAAACATAATAAGCTTATAATATAGTAAAAACAATGTTCCATAACAAATTAAACTCTATTATTAAATCTTAGGTATTTTACACATAGATATTAGGTAATATTAAATCTTAGATATTTTACACATTCCCTACAATATTCTATTAACACATATAATATTCCAGTTTTCTAACTCTATTTCAAATACAAATACTACAATACAATCTTGTGTACTTTTGCAGAATCTCTTTGAATCGTATTTTACCCTTTATCTCTAAAAAAACCCCTGTTTTTTAGCATCTTGTTTTAAGCCTTTATAACTTCTTTTTCCTTTTTCCCTTACTCTCTTGTCAAATCTAACCTTTTTACCCCCCCATCTCTCAATCTCCACCCTTTTAGACTCCCCTCTCTGTTGTATTTCTCTTTTCTGTTGCTTTCTGACATTATATCGATTTTTCACCTTATTTTTCCCTTTCTTGGTTGTTTTTTTTAGATCTTGAATTCTCCATTTTCTTTCCACCTTTTCCCTTTTCTTCATCAACTAAAATAGTTTGTCCATTAAAGATGGCTTCTCCTTCTTCATCCCAGCTTTCTGATTGCTGTATTTCCTGATAGGTAGAAATCGCCATTTCTAAGAAGTGGAAAACAGATCCAAAAAAGCCCTTGCCTTCTTCAATCCAAATGTTTTTAGACTTTCAAAAAATAGTTTGCAAAAGTTCCAAAGTCATCAAACAATCCAAATCAACCCAAACTGTTTCATTTAGCACTTTCTTCTTTTAATACTTCTTCCTGGGGTAGAGTTCAATTACACATTTCCAAAATGATTTCTTAGAAGTCTTATTACAGTTTAATCTCTGATCTTATAAACTCCAAGCAGTCTCCTCCAGCAGACTTTTAATATAAATCATTTGCCTCTCCCTTCCCACTTATAGCAAAAAAAAATGATTTTAAAATATCAATGTTCAGAAATCTTTAATGGCTTTAATTTTCAAAATTAGTTACCTTCTGTTGCCAAAGTGGGTGTTTCTGATTTCCATTGCTATCTCCATAGGGAAGGAGAGTAAAGCAGAAAAAAAACTTTCCCTTTTCACTTTCATCCGCAGCTTTTTCAATCTTCTTGGGAACAATGTATCCTTTAAAGAGCTAAATTTCCAGGGTGTTTAGATATTACTTATTGTCCCGGTTCAGCCAAAAACTTTCACTTTCTCCACTTCCTCCTGCACAAAACTTGTCCGGCTGAGAGGTTCTTTGTGGTGGCCATTGTTGACCGCCGCACAACCTCCTTTAGAAAAGGGAGTTTAGCCGGCTGGGGAAGGGGATTGTGATGTCCCCAGACCCCTGTCCGGATTTCCCCTGTCTTCAGTTATCCCTACAGGATAACTATAGCCTCCAGATCCAATTGGATCGGAGGCATTCCAGCAGCGAGCGCAGCAGGGATCGCTCACGAACGCGAATTCCTGCCCCCACTGAAGCCTGACAAACCAGAACTCCCAACTGATCCCTATTTCTGTCAAAACTTCCCCTCTTCCTCAGCAACTTTCTTTTTGGTTGGGGTTTGGTCTTCCCAGAATTTGTATTTGGGGAAATCCAAAATAAGCCAGAGGCATCTGTCACAATTTATAGTGTTACTGTTGGAAAATCTGCCCTTTTGAGTGAAATAAATCCATGTCACTCAGATGGGCTTTAGCAGCGGGAATGTTAGCATTAGATCCTGGGTGCTAAGTTCTGGTGTGTTCAAGAGTGTCCTTCTCCTTCTTGGATATGAACAATTTGAGAATAATAATATTATTTATCATCTTTTGACTATCTTGTATCAGGGCAGAATATATTTTCTAATGCTACCAACTCCCACTGGTTCTGACACCTGTTGACACCATCGACAGCAGTAGTAAAAAAAAAGCCAAATATAGAATCTTAAAAATGAACCTGTTTAATGCAGATTCTTCAATTGTAAATAAGATGAATTTTCTTCTTAGTGTGCACATAAAGCATGCTTCCCAAATCTGTTGCTGAATTGTTAATGCCCACCAGCCACCTCTTTTTCCCGTATGTTATTATAGATATCTAGATGCAGCCTTTTTCCTATATTAAGTTTTTTCTCTCTCTCAGGCACATAAGGGACTGCTATAAAAATTGGATTGGATGTGTGATGATAACACAAGTAGATTCCTCAACTAATGCATTGCATTGGATTTTAAGTCTCACTTGTTATATAGATTAGGATGGGTCAGGATTAGGCATTCATGGTTGGCAGTGACTTCAGTGAATGTTAAAGAGACCAAAAAAAAAATTCTAAACCTTGGCAAAGTTGGCTCCTAGGACACTGAATTACCGCTCTGATGGAAAAATGGATGGAGAATGGTGCCTTTCTTTCAGAAAGATCCAGTATTGGATCCTTCCTGAGTTGAGGCCTAAGATCAGGAACCACACTAGCAAGGCAGCAGGAAATAAATAAATGATAACATATGCAAACATGACGCCAGCAGAGGTGGTGTACTAACCAGTTCTGGAGAATTGGTAGAGGAAATTTTGAGTAGTTCAGAGAACTGGCAAATACCACTTCTGACTGGCCCTGCCCCCATCTATTCTCTTCCTCCTGAGTCCCAGATGATCAGCTGGGTCTTCTTTTGTTGCCCTACAGAGGAGAACGGAGCTGAAAAGCAGGGATTTTGCAGTATTTTTCCTCTGGAGTAGAATGGGAATGGATATTTTATTGTATCCTTCCCTTGCCATGCCCACCAAGCCACGCCCACCAAGCCACACCACATTCACCAAGCCACACCCACAGAACCGGTAGTAAAAAAAAATTGAATCCCACCACTGGACACCAGCATATGAATTAAGCAACTGACATACCTGTGCCAGACATCACGATGGCACTACATAACTACGTCTTTTGTGCAAAGGCACCAGAATGTATGGGTTGTCACCCTGAGGTCATCATAATTTGGGAAAGTGCTAAGGAAGTAAGTCATACATGTGAAATGTGCAAAATATTGAAAATCATTCAATATGAAGCTTATAATCATTTACAGTATAGCTATGTCCATATCTATTCAGAAGAAAGGCCCATTGAATTCAGCAGGGCTTACCATGGTTATAAGACTATAGATTTATAATCAAATGGAAGGTTTCTTCAGCATTTCTCTTTTACCACATATATATTGTAATAGGTTGATTAACTGCTTGTCATTGGCCATGCATGTCTGTCTTATTTTTTTTTAACTTTATATCATTTGTTTTATTTATTTATTTTATTAAAAACTGTCTCACTCTTGCAAGCCGGAATTCCTTGACTGACGGGATCTGCAACATGCCTCCTCTGTCAGCATGAGTGGGGGCAGGCGTGTCCTATAGGGGTGAGACGGTTCTTCAAGTAACTTGGACCCATGCCCTGCAGAGTTTTATAGGTAATAATACCTTGAAGTACACCTGGAAATAAACTGACAGCCAGTGCAGCTCCCAGAACAGTGATGTAATATGGGCCATGCTAGGGGCCCCAAAGACTGCCTGGACCACCGCACTCTGCACCATTTATGACTTCCATGTTTAAGGATCTTCACAAAGAGCATTTCTACCTTGCATATTATTTGATGGATGGGAGGTGTGACTTATGATCTCTAGAAAAAGTATGATATGCTCGCCCCTATGTTCCAGAGTAGAATGCCAGCTAGTACTGTATGTATATCACCCACCAAAGATAGGACAAAATGGTTCGATATGGATGCTTTTGCTGCATTTAAAAATTAGTAAGTTTGGATATTCATTAATTTCTGTTTTGGAGTATCTATCTATCTATCTATCTATCTATCTATCTATCTATCTATCTATCTATCTATCTATCTATCTATCTATTTCTTTCCATCTTCTAGACCTGACCCCAGTGAGAGCCAATCCAATGAAAGTATAGCAAGTACCAGTCTCCAAGCAGCTACAGAAGGGCACTACTTTTATTTATTTTTAACTGAAGTCTGCTCTGACATATGTGTCTCTGATCGATACATTAAATTTCAAGAATTGATTTAAATAAAACCAAGCCTTGAAAAGCCTTTCTCCGTGCCCGCATGCGTCTTTAAAAATTTCAGTTAACTGATCTCCATTGCTGGGAAAAAATGAATGCCTCAGGCTAACCATTTGAATTGTAGAGCGAAGTCTGAAGTGATCTGATATAAATAACACAGGAAGTCCTGACAGTAAAGATTTATAATGAAGAGATCATGGTTGAATTTGTTGCACATGTTCTGAAGGAAAAACAAGTGAAAGGCACTTCTTCAAATTTAAACAAGGCATAGTTTTATTTATCCATGTGTACTATCCATATATTTTACAGTTCATTTAATTGTATTTATATACCACTCTGAATTCCAAAGACCTCAAGGCAAGATACATGATTTCCATTTCCTGCATTTCATTCTTACAAAGCAAGGAGTCCAAAGTTACCTAAGCATCATGGTGGACTTTGACAACCATTACATAATTAATCTATATGATTCTATCTCTTTCATTTCATCTCCCAGAGTTCAAGGTCACCCAAGTTTCATTGTGGAATGTGACAACATTACATAATTAACTTGCTGTATTTCAACCAAGCAAGGCCAGAGCCAAACTGAACTTTTTTGTGATGTGAAACAAAAGAATTCTTTAAAAAGCAAACAAACCACAGATTGAACAAAAGCTCCTCCCAAACCTGACACCCAGACAGTATCTTGAGCTAAACTCAGTGGATTTCTGGATGTTTAGTTTGTTGATCATCACATAGATATTCTTTACAAATTACACAAGCGATGATAAGGAGAGGGATGCCATGTAGGCTTTTTGTCATCTGCCATGGGAAAAAATGGTGTTGTGTCAATGTTTTTGCATGCTGTTAAAAGTTAATATGTTTATTGTTTTACAATTGCTCAGAAATCCATTCCATAGCAATAGCACTGAGAACTATATACCACTTCATAGTGCTTTACAGCACTCTCTAAATGGTTTACAGAATCAGCATATTGTCCCCAATAGTCTAGGTCCTCATTTTCCCAACCTCAGAAAAATGGAAGGCTGAGTCAACCTTGAGCAGGTGACGATCGAATTGCTGGCAGTCAGCAGAGTTAGCCTGCAGGGCTGCATTCTAACTACTGCACCACCACGTCTCTTTTCATTTATTCTTTGTTTCAGAATATGTATAATTCTTAGTAAAAGCCAGTCAAATGAAGGCATTACGGTAATCAGATTACAAATGCTGACCTCTTCTATCCTCAAATATCCCCATGGGGAGTCTGAACCTCGGATGATTGTTCACAGCCTCATTCCATTTCAAGACAAGGAGGTTCACTTTTTGGCTATAACTATGTCACTGAACAAAGGCATAATTTAATGACAATGCTAAACCAAGCTCAGTTGACAGTGGAATTCAGTATTTTGGAATTTAGTGTTTTGATTATTACTTATATTATTTCCAATAGGACTAATATATTGACAAATAAAGCTAAATCTGGCAATTATTAGAAAAACTGAGATAGGGAAAGAAAATATAACAAAAGTGGAATATCATAATATTGTATCAGCATCTGGCAAGGATTTTTATATATTCAATATTATTGAGGCAGATTAGATTGTAATTCTTAGTGAAAGATTTTAAATTTTGATAGAGCTAAGCAGATAGAATAACACAAGTATGAACTAAAGTATTCTAATGTGGGGGGAAATAAATATGGTACAGAAAGTTATTTAAACAGGCATATTAGTTATTTCTTACTACTATATGCCCCACAGGTGAGAAATTTGCATCCAGTAATGAAACCCACCAACCAAAGAGCTCAAGATTGCAAATTCTATTATACCAGTCAGGAATTGTAAAATTGCTGCGTGTTCAATCTGCCCTCTCCAGGTACATATGCAGACATACGTTTGCTGTGTATCTTTTGTAAAAAATATCTTACCTATATGAAGCAACTGCATTTCTCTTTCCGAGAAATGAAAATGACTACACAAATAGCAGCAGTCTTTTGTAAAGTCTCACGTAAAGAAGCTACTTCACCGAACTTCATATCTCCTTAGGACTTTTATTGGCTTGATTTTTACTGGTGCCCCTGAATACTGTATTTCCAGCAGTGTTAATTTGTGCAGTTCTACCTGCCTTCAATCAGACTTTAATCCATTGTTAAATTCTGTGCCTATAATTAAGGTTTGCAATTTTTTAAGCATTTCTTTATTTTTTTTCACACCTTGAATTATTAAACAATGGTCTAGAGGCAAATGCTAATTTTATTTTTCTAGTCTGCTCTGATATCTGAGATATCTTAGCGGGCTTTCAACATCTCAAAGTCAAATGAGGAACTGCAGGTACCACGTTATGTTTTATTATATTAAAAGTATATTTATTTATTTATTTTATTAAATTTAGAGACTATTTGATTGCAGATGATGCTGAGCAGCTTTTTTAAAAAAATTAAAAAATTAAATTGTGAATATAATAAGATCCAGAAAACACAACAGTCTAAAAATGAAACCACTCCCAAAATGACAAGGACTCAACTACCATCCTACCCTCAGGCCAAGGAGCAATACCAAATCTTCAATATTTTTGGAACATCACCTGGGTGAGAGCCATAGAGATCTCTGGAAGCAAGGATGGGATTCTACCTGGTCGGACCGATTCTGTAGAACCGGTTGTCATGATTCTGCGCAGTTTGGAGACCCAGCAAATTGTGCCACTGGCTGGCCTCTCCCCTCCCGCCCCAGCCCGCCCTCTCACTCCTTACCTGGCATGCATGTCATTCAACTTGCCTGCATTGTGCCTTCGCCTAATTTTGGGTAAACTGATATTTTTCTTTTTTTTTCCCCCAACCATCAGCTGTTCCGACTATCAGCTCTGCTGGGAGTTTTAGATAAGCTAGAAAGCAGGAAATCATTGGATTTCTTGCTTTCTAGTTAATCTAAAAGCAGGGCAGGACTGAAGCTTCTAGTTTTCAGTGCAGACTCAGGTAGCAGATTGCAGAATGGTAGATCTCTGAGTGAATCTGTGAGTCTGTCAGCAACTCAATCTGCCTGCTGTTTTGCCTGATTTTGGGTAAAAGTTGATCTTTTTTTATAAAAAATTCAGTATTTACATAAATATTTACAATATTTACATACAAACCATGCCCACCCAGTCATGCAACCACCAAGCCACACCCAGTCAGCAAGCCATGCCCATCCAGTCACATGACCACCAAGCCCACAAATTAGGCCATACCCACAGAACGGGTTGCTAAGAAATTTGAATCCCACCCCTGCGTAGAAGCATCATTGTTCATTATAAGTGAGCTGTGGTGGCGCAGCAGTTAGAGTGCAATACTTCAGGCTACTTCTGCTGCCTGCAATTTGGCAGTTCAAATCTCACCAGGCTCAAGGTTGACTCAGCCTTCCATTCTTCCAAGGTGGGTAAAATGAGGACCCAAGTTGTTGGGGGAAATATTACCCTGACTCTATAAACTGCTTAGAAACGACGATAAAGCGGTATATAAGTCTAAGTGCTATTGCTAAGTAAACAAAATGTGATCCAAATTTGAGATTCTAAGCAGCAGAGAGGGAGGAGAAAATGTTGGTGAGTTGGTAAGTAAATTTACCTTTATTGTTGCTAAATCTTACATCTCACCAAATAGTAGAATCAGGCAGCTATTGACCTAGTCTGGACCTGGAAGGTGGCAGGATCCTGCCTCACTATATGAATGAGATTAGGGATACCAAAACTATAAATTGAAGTGGAAAGAAAAAAAAACCCAGAAGAAAAATCTTAGAAGTTGGCATTGGCCAATATCTTGCCTAGTGCCTAGACCAAGGTTCTATAAACTCTCAAACTCATTAACCCCTTAAGTTTCAGATTGTTGATCTACATCCAAACTTTTATTATATAAAAGTAAATTAATAACTGCTAATATAACTACAGTAATAGCTCTATAAAGAATAACATTAACAACAGCAATCCCTTGGATAGTCCTGTCAACCCTTTTAAAGAACCCTGCCATAGACTTCCTTGTTGTAGAGCAACAGGGTCCAACACTTTCAATCAAACCAAATCAAGAGAAGATAGATACAATATATTAGCCCATATCCATTGTAATAGGGCACACATCTTAGTCTTCTCTCCCTCAAAATATTTCTCAGCAAGCATCCTGGCCATTACCACACTAATGATTTATACCATCTTATACAGCAACACTCAGGAATTGCTGTGGCAGCATATCGAAGGAAGGAAAGAAGGAAGGAAGGAAGGAAGGAAGGAAGGAAGGAAGGAAGGAAAGGAAGAAGGAAGGAAGGAAGGAAGGAAGGAAGGAAGGAAAGAAAGAAAGAAAGAAAGAAAGAAAGAAAGAAAGAAAGAAAGAAAGAAAGAAAGAAAGAAAGAAAGAAAGAAAGAAAGAAAGAAAGAAAGGCTTTCTATTGTCACAACCATGACTGGATGTGCTATAAGACTTTATGAATCTCTGTGTGGAAGTGGTCTCTTTCTCTTCTACTTGGAATTGAACTCAGAAACACTTGGCATCTTTTGAGCTTCAAAGTACTTTAAATTTGTTCAGATCCTGAAAGAAAAGATGAATAGAGTTCCTGCAATGACGCTTCTGTGTTCCTCTAAATGTTGGTACTGTAAAAACTGTAGTGCTGCCTAACGATGTTGAGCTCTTTAAAATGTAGCTCATACTGGGCTTGACAATAAATAAACCGATTTAAATGACACATATTCCTTGAAAGGATAAAACGCTTCAATTTCACTGAAGGAGAACTGATTTCTTATCTGACTGAATGCACTCCTACAGTGGTGCCAGATTAATTAAGTTAGCAACTTTTCCTTTTTTCACAGATTATTTACTGCTCCCATTAGAAGTTCAATAGATCTCTTTATGCATGGGGGAACTCCTTACAAAGACTGATATATGGTGGGTTTTGTTCATAAAAACAGGATAAAGCAGGTTTGTATTATACAATAGTGTTCCCAAATGGGAGGAAAGAAAACCATAAGGGCGACCTTTGCTTTTCCCACCTGGGAAATGCTCTTTAAGAGAAGAAATACTGTAGGTCTCACTTTAGAAACACCAGATATTGAAATGACTTTAGAATGTTTAAAATAATAATAAAGAAGGATATGAAAAATACGAATTTTCTTCTTTCCTTTGGAAATTCCGTGTCATTGTAACTGACCCTTAAGGGGTTCCCCATCCTGATACTGAGTAAACGGTGACCTGTTCTTTAGCACTTTAACACTGAAGAAATATAAATACTTAGAAACAAAGAGACAAGAAAAAGAGAAGGTCATGTCGTTCTTATGAAAACCTGAGCTCCAGCATGACTATTTTTAGAGATCAGCCAGTAATTAACTATGAATGATTATCAGCTGTTGTACCCAATGCACCTTTTAGCATAAATGGATTTCAATGGCCACTTATAAATCCAGCACAGACTTATATTGTTGTAATGCAGAAACATAAGGAGACAAATTTGGTCTCTCCCTCCCCCCACATAACAAGTAGATCTGTGCAGGTATAATACTTCCAAGATGAGACTGTAAATTACAAATAGCCAGCCTGCACGTTGCTGCAATCATGTTACTGAATTTATAGCCATCAAATAGAAGAACTGGAATACTGCTAATAAGAGACAACAGATAAGACAGAAAGTGTCCTTTTTTAATGGAATAATTTTTTGAATGGAAAAACAAGTTTTTATATTTGCCCTAAACATACATCCCTTGCTTTTGAGGGACAAATATCTCAGGTTCAATTTCCAGAAAAGCTGGATGCAATGATAAAATTGAAGCCTTTTATTTTTACTTTTCTGTAGTCCAATATGGAGCTCCTCTAACTGCAACGTAATATTCAGTAGTTTCTCAGCATTGTTCTTAGGTATTTTCACTATGGCTTTTATTTTTCTTCTTCGCTTTGTAGTTTCGGATACATCTTCAATTCTCCAAAGAATGCCAGAAGGTCAGTGAACACCAGTCTTATGTTTAGCAAGTAGATTTGCACTAGTTCAGTGGACTTGTCTTTGCTCTCCCATAACTCTTAGGCAATACCAGAAGGTTAGTTTAACTTAGTTTTTTGTAGATTTGCAGGTGCTTGGGATATGTAAGAAAGGAGGCAATCCTTTCCTCTGCTGGATATTGTTGTGTCTACAGGCAGATAACCCTCCCTCCCAAACGCAACTCTTATATTTGCTTATATGTTTTGTAAAGATTTTTTACTGCTGGATCATAATTGTTTTCCTAAGGCATGACAGCTCAGCTAATGTTAGCAGGAGAGCACAACTCAACTCATTGCCATATGCTGAGTCTATCTACAGATTCACTACTAGCACAATAAATATCACATGATAAATGGTGTGATTCCAGAAAAAAAATGTGATAGATTGACCCAAAGATGAATTCAAGTTCCTTCCCATTCATTTGTACAGCAATCCTAACTTCACTGAGAATAGGAACTATGTGTTGTTATTTCCTGGTAAGCCCCACATTTGAAATATACCATACTAATCCTGGGATATCGCACTGTATTTGACTGATCCTATGGGATTTTTACATTTATTTTGGTAAATAAGACTACCTTTTCCAAGATATATATGGATGCCATGGGAATATAAAGAAATTTGCCTTTGAAATTCTTTTGTGCAAAATCTTGGTAAATCCTCAAAAAGTTTGGGCAAATGCATGTGCATTCAAGAACACTCTTCATACTCTAAATAAATGACCTCTGTGATCATATTAAGAGCAACTGCGTTCTTTTTGCTGATGATGTAAAACTGTTCAATAGCACAGACAATACTGCTACCCTTCAAATAGATCTTGACTATGTATCAGAATGGTCAAACAAATGGCAACTTCAAATCTCAACAAATAAATGCTCTGTCTTACATATTGGCAAAAAAAATCAGAAAATAAAATACAAGCTGAATAGTCAAGATCTTGTTAATGATCCAAGCTCTGTAAAGGACCTTGGAATACTCATCTCTAATGATCTAAATGCTAGAGCCCACTGTAACTACGTAGCCCAAAAGGCATTAAAAGTTGTCAACCTAATCCTACGTAGCTTTTTCTCTGGTAATATCACACTACTAACTAGAGCATACAAAACATTTGCTAGACCAATACTCGAATACAGCTCATCAGTCTGGAACCCACATTACGTATCTGATATTAGCACAGTTGAGAAAGTCCAGAAATATTTCACAAGAAGACTTCTCCACTCCTCTACTCGTTGTAGAATACCTTATGCCACCATACTTGAAATTCTAGAATTAGAAAACCTTGAATTATGCCGTCTTCGGTCTGATCTAAGTATGGTATATAAAATCATACATTGCAATGTCCTACCTATCAATGAATACTTCAGCTTCAACCATAACAACACAAGAGCACACAATAGATACAAACTCAAGGTTAACCGCACCAAACTTGATTGCAGGAAATACGACTTCAGAGTGGTCAATGTCTGGAATACTCTACCTGACTCTGTAGTTTCTTCCCCAAACCCCAAAAACTTTAACCTTAGACTGTCTACTATTGACCTCACCCCTTTCCTAAGAGGTCTGTAGGGGGCGTGCATAAGCACACCAACATGCCTAGTGTCCCTGTCCTATTGTTTCTTTTATTTTCTTATATGTACCCATTTCATGTATTCATAACTATGTATATACTTATACTTATTATCTTGTAAACAATTGACAAATCAAATAAATAAATAAATATACATTAATATTGTAAAGCTATGTTATCTCCTCTGAGCTTGATTGTTTTCTTGCAAACAACCCAAACTAGATAACATCGTCAGTGTTAGTGATGTTTGCAAGAAATCAGCCCAGCTCAACCAAGGAACCCTCATTTCAACCCTGAGCTACAATGTTCTCCTTTATTAGTATGTTATCTCCATGTGTGGTTGCTTCCGAGAAAGTTGCAATAGTTACTTTAAGCAGGATTATAAATTCTGGCATGAAATATGATCATTAATGTTACCACATTTAATTAATGTTAATATTCTACTTATTCATTAAAAACCATTCCATTTTCACAGGTACTTCTGCATCTGGTGCATCTACCTGTGTACAGTATATAAATGTATATTCTTTCATTTATTTATTTCTAGTTTGATTGGTTAATATCTTCTGGTTTAGTTATAATTACCAGCAATAAGTCAGGCAGGTTATGGTCATGTAGCATACTAAAGCTAAGCACGATGCAAGATTCCTTCAATTTCTGCTTTGTAAGAAAAGAGTCTAGTTTTCCAAGCATTTCACACCAGATATTTCCATGGTATTTTGCCTCAGATCATCCTGCACTCTTTCAACCTGGCATTCTTAGGATTTTGTGGGTGCTCCGAGCCACATTGCAAAGTCTTCCAAGGTCATTGCTTTGTCTCAGTATCATCAACTATGACACCTTTCTTGGCCAAGAGTACATTTTTGAACTGCTACTCATTAACATCCAGAGGCAAGCTGTCAGCCATAAAAAAAAGAAAGAAAAGAATTCCTTGCTCTAGGGCTGGTATGTCAGTTAAATCCACAAAGCTCACATCTTCTGACTCAACAGTGCAAACTGGTGCCATACAAAGGAAGACAATAAAATGAAACAAAAGAAAATGAAAGAATGGAGTTTTGATTTACTTATTTTTTATAGTTGGAACACTCTTCACTGAAAAAGTCCCTTAATTGACAGTGAAGCATATTACCCACTGTGAATCCCTGGAAAGGCTGGACTAACTGACCCAAGCTACTATGTTAGATACACACACACACACACACACACACACACACACACTAAACAATCCATGCAAGTTTAAGTAGTAGACTCTAGGGGGCGGTGCTCATCTCCATTACAAATCCAAAGAGCCAGTGTTGTCCAAAGACTTCTCCGTGGTCATGTGGCTGGCATGACTAAACGCCGAAGGCGCACAGAACGCTGTTACCTTCCCACCAAAGTGGCCCCTATTTTTCTACTTGAATTTTTACATGCTTTTGAACTGCTAGGTTGACAGAAGCTGGGACAAGTAACGGGAGCTCATTCCGTTGTGTGGTGCTTGGGATTCAAACCGCTGATCTGCTGACCTTTCTGATCGACAACTTCAGTGTCTTAGCCACTGAGCCACCACATTTCTTTTTTTTTAATTTGAAAAAATAGGGACCATTTAATTAGCCGAGACCACAGGAACGTATCATCAGATGGGATCTGAAAGGTTATTTAGACCAACTCCCTGATCAATGCCAAATGCAATTAATATAATTCTTGACAATTGTGTATCCCATCTTTACTGGGATATATAATCAACCTTTACCCCATTAGATGACTTTTCATCTAGTTTTTAATGATTTTTCATTGCTTAATCCAGTGTCAGCAAATGTCTGCCCATTGGTTCTGCTTATTGCCTTTCTGAAGGGATAGGAAATGTCTTCTCCTTTTCTCTCTTTTTTTTTGACAGTTTTTTAAGCCTTGGAAGAATGTTATAAAGCTTTTTCTTTATCTTTGTTCATCCACCACCACAATTCTTTATGTAGTATAGTGTCCATATTCCTCATCATCCTTTTGTGAGCATTTCCACTTTATATATCGTTTTCTGAAAATATGGTGTCTAGAAGTTAACATATTTTTTTAAAAAGAGTCTGACAAATGCAAAAGTAGAATATATCTTTTGAGAGTTTACACTATTACTTTAATATACATACTGCTGTATGGTAGATCTCCCTAATATTTGTGTATGTGTACACACACACACACACACACACACACACACAACTTGATAATTATTCCTGTCAAATTATTTGTCTGGGCCAAGTGTTTGAATCTGCCAGGATTTTTTATAAATCTTGATTCTTTTTATACTATGTGAGCTGTCTCTCTCAGTTTCATATCATACACAAATCTGATTAGCAACCTTTTTTATTAATTCACTCATAAAAAGAAATTGTATGGCACAGATCCTACAATAGAGATCTGTGCCACTACCCTCCAGACTATTTTCCAGCCTGAGGCAAAGCTGTGAATGAGTCCTTCTTGAGTACACTTGATTAATCAGGTGCAACTGATTATCAAATTAGATGTGAATTCACCTAGCAGTCACAGTCTCCAGCTTACATTTTGCCACATGGTCACACAATTACTGAAATGAAGTTATACTGCCTAGGGTGATGTGAAGCTTTGATTTGAAGATTCCACTTAAATACAGTTCAACTGAATGTCTACACTGGATAAATGTCTAAGCTGAATTGATTTGAAGATTCTGTTTTAGGAGTCAAATAGATAATGCAACTAAATTTGAACCAAATATTTGAATTAAATCTGAGCCAATTCATGCCACTAATGTTTATGGCATTCCTATGATTTTTAATAGACTGGTAACTCCACCAAAAAGAAAATAGAGTTGATCTTACATGACTTTTTGGCAATTCCATGTTGGCTCCTGGTAACTGAGGAATGTTTTTTAAATGCTTCCAAACTGAGTGCAATCATTGTCCCCATATACAAAAAAGGAAAAATGACAATTCTGCCATTATAGATCAATCAGTTTCCTCAACACGATCAGAAAATTCTAGAGAGGACACCTACAATGAAAATTCCAGGAGCAGTTAGGCCAAGAAAACTTACTTACAGAGGAGCAAGTTGGTTTTAGGGAAAGCTGATCTACCTCTGATCAGTATCCATTATCTCACTGAAAAATTCTCCTCCTTTAACACAGATTCCCTATGTGCTGCTTTTATAGACTTTAAAGGAGCATTTCATTTAATATTCCTTATTAATTTGTGGGGGGAATTGGAGGCCTTCTCAATTGACCAATACCTATTTTATTTAATATGTATGCTTCATGAAGGGACCTCACTCAAAGTAAAAAATAATCCCATGACCATTGAAATTTAGAAAGCTGTCATAGCAAAGGCGTATAAAGGCCCCATTCCTATTTAATTTCTGTGTAAACTCCATGGTAGGTTCAACATGAATTCCTCTCAAAAATCTTGCTGGGAAACATATTTCTGTTCTATTCTGGGCAGAAAATGTACTTTCAAGAACTCTTTATTGGCCTCAAAAGAGCACTGAAAGCACAACACAGCATTGCAAGGAAGACCAGTTAGTACTTAATTATTAGGAAACCAAAATGATGGCATTTGCCACAAGACCTAAAAGCCACTCCTGGAGGATAGATGGCCGTAGGTTCTCCTTCATTCTGCTAAGAGCAGGAAATTCCATGGAGTTTATGTGGCTGAAAATGCACACAGGAGCTCAACTGCCATTCTCAAATTTCTCAAGGCAAGAAATGGCCATTATATAGCACTCAGACTATTCAAAGTCAAGCCAATGGTAGAAATTATAGGGCTGTGCGCCCCCTTTTCTAACTTTGCACCATTAGAATCTACATTTCTATGATCAGCCCTTCGAGTCCTCAAATGGGTCTCTAATGCTTCATGCTTGAGACTGGAGACAGGGCTCATTAAAGGGAGGCTTGAGTATGGGTAACTATACTCCACTATTGGCTCAAACTCTCCTTTTTTCCTCTTGGCCTTGTTCCATTAATTATGAGGCACTATTTTTAATCCACAGGGGAAAGGACAATGGCAACTAAAATCTCATCCTTGGATTGCTCCCCTGGTCTTCTACTCATCAAGGCATATGATGATCATGCAAAAACTCTTACTAAACATCATATATTAAATGCAGAGTGCCAAATGGACCTATCCAGATCCCCAACCTTTATTGTTAGAGAACCCAACAGGTATTCTGCTTCCCCAATGATGTACTTAATCAACCTCCAAGTATCTAGGCACTGGAGGGCCTTTACCCAGGCACAATGTCATGCCCTCCCCTCAGGTATCCTTGAAGGCCAATAGAGGATAATGCCCTACCCAGTGAAATAAAGTGGCTCTCTATACACAGAAACTAGAACCAAATGCCTGGCAGACAAGACACACATTAAGACTGAACTATGCACCCTGACTAAGGTACTGACAGCCAACGGCTTCCACAAAAGCAAAATCACTGGCTTGATCCACAAAAACACACTGAGACATAATAGAGACCCAGAAGATGAACAAACCTATGGAACAGCTGTCCTGCCCTACATAAGAGGTACTACAGACAAAATTAGTAAGATACTGCACAGACATCACATCAAGACTGCCTTCAAAACAGACAGAAAAATAGCAGCCATCCTTAGAAACCCCAAAGATAAAATCTACCTGGAAAACCAAGGCATATATGAAGTCCCCTGTGCATCATGCCCGGCCACATACATTGGACAGACCAATAGAAGAATAAGTACCCACCTGGATGAACACAAAAATGCAGTCAAAAAGCTGGAACACACTTCCTCACTAGTCCAATACATGGAAGCCACAGGTCATAGCATCAACTTCAATGGTACCAAAACCCTAGCCACTATAGAAAACCCCAGCCACAGAATCATCAGAGAAGCCATAGAGATTGAAAAAAGACCAGAAAGCATGAATAGAAGAGATGATTCCACCAGACTGTCAATCATTTGGAAGCCTGCACTCACAAACAAAAAAATCTCCACACCACAAGCCAGGCAAACACCTGGGCACAGACAGATCCCCCCTGATACCTCCAGCTCAAACACACCCCAACCAGGCACCCAGATGAAACCTAGCTTCCTAGCTAATGATAGCCGTCCATTTACCCAGAGCCAAGCTGCACTAAAGGCCTCCAATAAAGTAACACAATGTTGCCAGCCAATCAAGAGACAAAAAGAGCCAAAAAACAGACAGGAGATATTAGAAACACTAATCAAGCAGAACACAGTGAACTCCAAGACCAATAAACACAGACCAAGACTCCCAACCAATCAGGGTGAAGAAAAAACCATTCTGGCACAGCAATAGGCTGCCCCAAATTTAAATCTGAAACCACTATAAAAGCCTGACTCACAGATGAACACTATACAGAAGCCTGATGATGGCAGATGAGATTCTGCTGAAATGTCGCTACAACTTTAAAAGCACAACTACTATGACGTGGGAAAATACCCGAGCAAAGCCGAATGCCATACATGTAAGTACCCGCGAAAACTTAAGAAAATATATATATATATATATATATATATATAAATTATCCCACTGTCCTTATGCTGATCGATGATCATAATAAATATTTGGTTGGTTGGTTGATTGATTGCTTAACAATTTATTGTTCTTACTTTCTGCCATCAGGTCTACAGTCCATCTGATTTATTTTTTTTCTTGAGGATGGGAGAGGACACCTGTGTGTTCCAGTCTTCCAGTATCTCATTAGCCAGATAATACCAAGAATTCACAGAATGGATTTACAATTATATCTTTTAGTACCTTGAAATTGAGTTATTTGCCCAGGAGACAAAAACTCATATAAAGTAACCAAGTGTTGTGTATTTGAACATACTGCGGTGGAGGTGTTTTCTTAATACCGTGCATAAATTTAGCTCCATATCTGTCTAGCTTACTTTGGGATTTTGGCAGCTTGCCATTCTGGAACTGATGTACTGGTGATATTGTCATAGAAACTACAATCAGAGTTGCTATATTTTTCTGTTTGTAGTGGCATCATTTCTTTCCCAACTTATAAAAGTGGATTGAATCTCAACCACCGTTTGCTGACATTACGTGAATTTAAAAGGGCTGCTAGCAGGTTTGCTCAGTTAAAGTTGTATCCTTGTCTTAGTTAATGTCTTCAAGTATTATGGCTATCATTTTGCATAGACTTTTATTTCCCCAAATGGATGGACTTCATTCTGTTCATTGCGAAGCCATCATGATAGTCATTTGGTGCACTGTTGATACAAAATCTAATTTCTATTTTTAGACTGGAATAACAGCCTTGGCAGAAAAGAGTGAAGCTGGACAATAGGAAGGATAATAAAGTGAGCTCTATCTCAGGCAAGTTTTCACTTCTCTACTATGGTTTTAGGTGATTATTTACTTTGGCATGCAAAGAAAATGGTTGCCATAGTGACTGCTACAATACTTGATCCTTGCTACCTTTTCCACATAGAACACCTCTTTACAGAAGCTTTTACTAATATACTAGGTGAACTTCCTGACTTCGGAATCATTTCAAAGGGAGAGGGAGACAGAAAATTCCACAGTGGCCATTTCAGAAAGTCATTTAGTGTTAGCCTAGTGTATGCATTTGAACTTGTATGGACTGGGCAAATTGAAAACCTCACTAGTGCATCTGCTGTATAGCAGCAAGGAGCTGCTGAGAGCAAAACAATAAAAGAAATGGAGGCAGGCTATTCTGTGTATTAATTTCTATCCAGAGTTGCAATTGCTGTATTATTGTTGTTGGTGTTTTGCATTCTTACACTTGAAAAGGGAATGATTAGCCTTGAGAATTTACATTTCACTGGGAGAATGGCTAAAAACAAGGGAGACTGTTGCATGGGTGGGTACTTATTTTGATAAAGTAAACCAATACAGAATTCTGTTTCTCATCAACATGATACAGCTAGAGGACAAACCTAGCATTTTTCCAGTTACATCATCCTGGAAGGAGAATCAGAGAACTTTTATTATCTGTGAAGAAAGTCAAAAAAGGGAGTGACCTGAGATTAGGCACCTCACAGATAAAAGCAGACCAAGGAGCCCAGACTAAAAATGGTTAACTCTCGAGCTACACCGACCATTCTTTGTGTTTGGCCTGGAGGGTACTGAAGACTCCATCCTACTGAAGTTTTTGGGAAAAGGAAATTGTTCTGTCTCCTGGCCTCTTCATGTAAACACTGGTCCTTGTGGCATGACCAAGGCTTGTTGGTCTTGTCTGCCATCTTGTTAAGAATGCCCTCCTGCTTCCAAGATGGAAGACAGGTTGTAGTATATGTATTTACATGCCATTAGTACAATTCTTCCGACTTGATTCATGTAAGTGTAGCCCCAGTTAAAAAATATGCAAATCATGAAAGTAAAATATTTTACTTAGCTATGAATAGATAATGACAGAACATTAGAAAAGGCTCTTACCCTAACTCTAAAGCTGCTCTCACAACTCCATAATGATTCAGATAAAGATTAAATACAGAGCAGACTTAGCTCTGAATACTTTATGTAAAATTGCTATTAATACACCAGGAAAGATTATAATATTATAAAACATTATAATTATCAGTTATAATTAGAAAATGGTAATCTTTTTGTTGGGAAAAAAATACAATATTCTGTCTCGGCTAAAGTTAGTTTGCGTGCTGTATTCCAAAAGCAACAACAGCAACAAAAAAGAAAATTGTAGGTTTTCCTTACACAACAGATAAATTATTTCCAGAATGGAGGATAAAGCTGTTTAAGGCTATTAGACTAGAATTGTTTTATTATGATTATGTACCCCCCAAAAAGGGAGTGGAGGGAAGAGCAGCATAGTAAAACATTATATAGCAATAACAAATACAGTCTATAGCAAGGTGAACACAGGTTCATACAGCAGGGTTTACACATGGTATAACAAAACTTAGCAAAGTTTAGGAACACAAAATTGTCTTTGCCTTAACCCCAGGAAGTAATAGCTGGCTACCAGCATCCAAGCCAGCTCAGAAAGTTTGACATTGTGTCAGTCACCTTATTGTCCACAATGGCTCAGGTGGTCCCTGGTGGTGCACAAAGCTCTTCCTGCTCCATCATGGAATTAAATGAGGGACTGCTGGGCACTGTGGCTCCTTTCCTTCACTGACATCTCTGGTTCTCTATCCTCTCTTTGCTATAAAAGGCAGTCCATAGCTGTGGGTAGTAGACATCATAGTTTAATTGCAGAGGCACCCTACTTCTGAATGTCAGACAAGAGGTCCTGAGCAAGAGAAGGCAGTGGCCATCATGTCCTGCTTTTGGATTTCATGTTCTTCTCTTAGGTAGCATCTTCCTTGTCATGGTCACAAATAGACTCCTGAACTAGATATAGTCACTAGTCTGATTTGTCAGAACATAAACCTGTGCAAACCCTTCAGATGAATTGTTTTGCAATATATGACAATGTAAATAAAACACACTGTTTCAAATTGTTAAAGCAGCAGCAGCTGCACGGGTTTTGCCCATATCTGAAGACATCTACATATATGTTCATGGAAAACCACTTCTCTCTGCTGTGAAGCATTGGTGCATATAAATCCCCCATATTCATGCTCTTTTAATGTTGTTATGACCAGCTGATTTACCTTGTCAAAGACTGACATTACCAAATGGATTTGTACAGTATATTCCTGTAGAGAAAAGTAGCAGTCCTAGATAGAAGTCTGATTTAAATTCCTTGATTCATTCAAAGTGTGTGTATTACAAATGCAGAAGCCATTAAATATTAAATATATGTGTATAATGTTTTTCAGAAGCGCAATTTGGTATAAAGCCATGACGAGTTAGTCTGGAATAGATATTTTTGTCTTTTTATAACCACACAATACTTATTCTTTCTTGCTCCTGCTTCTATTCATTCAGCCTTATGAAAAGTCACAGAAATTAATAACTGCCAAATTGCCAAATCTCCTGCTGTACTTCAGTCTGTCACTGTCTTGGCAGAAAGGAAGCCAGATAGAAACTTATATGTTTGACAATCACAGAGGCCATGGGCCAGATACTCACTAGAACCCTTTGGTTATACAAACCCTATGAAAACGTGTTAGGAATGTAAGTCATCTAACAGTTGGGTTGGAAAATATATAAACCAGGATAGACATTTTAATACGGTCTCTTTAAGGTAATGCTAAAATTATAATTGGGCATGATTCCTCAAATGGCCTTAAGATGGAGCCAGAAACCTGGGTTGTTCTGTTCTCCTGTTGTTGAGAGTGTTGTCATTCCTACATTTCCCTGTTGACTGTTGCTGATCATAATTATTCTTGATTTGATGTAAGTCTGTTACTGAACTATTTTTGATACTGGACCTTGTTATTGGATCATCCCTGGACTGAAAACTGACTGCTTTAACCGTGAATGACTTGGACTGCTTGTTGGACTTTGCTTAACCATTAACTGGAAGTAAAAACCTACATTTTACTACACAGTGTATCTGTGTGCTGGTTTGTGTTATACTTCACGACTCTCACTAGGTCTCCCTGTGTGCGCTCATTCTCCTAACGGGGAATTACCACAACAAAATGTCTAGCAGTTAAGCAAGAGTTAAGCAATCTCAGTCAGCTTCATTCAATAGTTTCATAACCATTTCAGGTGTTAATGGGGATATTGGTGCTACTGCATCCATATAAAATGAGGCCTCCAGTTTTGCAGAATTGTCAGACACAGTGATCTTAAAGGGATAGCATGGGTTGCAAAATGGCAACACTAAATGGCAGCAGGGGAAGTGAAACTGGACAGAACATCTTCCATTACATCCACTAACTACTGCAGGATATCCCCTCTTATTATTATCATTTTTTCAGTCAGGCTATATTTTTCTCAAGCCATCTTTTCATGTTCTCAAGGTTAGGTGATACAGAGAGTTAGCAGATTCCCCAAACTGGGTGTGTGGCAGAGGTGGTATTCAGCAGGTTCTGACCAGTTCTGGAGAACCAGTAGCAGAAATTTTGAGTAGTTCGGAAAACTGGCAAATATCACCTCTGACTGGAGATTTTACAGTCTCCTTCCCCTGCCACACCCACCAAGCCACTCTGACAGAACCGGTAGTAAAAAAATTTGAATCCCACCACTGGTGTGTGGGAATACTGGGGGCTGCTGCATGCCTCATGTTGGAGGCCCCAGATCTAAAATAAATTGTAAGGATGCCATTGAAAACCTATTTTAAGTGTATTTTTAAGAGCTGGGCTGTAAAAACTCAGACCATCACTAGATGGCATCAGAGGGAGTGAAGACATTGCTGTCAACTGATGACCATCTGGATTTCTGTAGTTCAGAAATTGGTAGCAGCCCTTTTCTGTCATCAGAACAAGCATAGAAAGGCTCTTAGTAAGTCTTTACTCATCAAGTTGAGGATGTGATAAGGAACCTTCAAAGACTCAGATACAAGTTACCCTTTATTCTACCAATGACTGCTGTAGAAACAGATAGAGAATGAATGCAGGGACCATCACTTTAAGGTCATGCACAGAACATAGTTAGAATACCATAATTGTTATGTCCTGAGGACTCAGGTCCACTCACTTTGTGTGGGCGTTATTCCCCCATTCCCCATTGGTTGGTTCTCCCCAGCAGCCAGCTATAAAAGCAGGCTGCGGGGTCCAACTGGCTGCTGATTGCTGTGAGCCAGTTCCAGGCTTGGCAAGCACGGTCAGCCCTTTATTTGTAAAATAAAGTACTGTTGCACTCATGCTCTGGTTCAGCCTCTCATTGCTCAAACTTAACAATAATGTTATGGAATGTTGCTAAAGAAGTTGATATCACACATACATTTCCTGGAAACCACAGTTCACGAAAGCCTTTAAAAATGGCAAGTCACGCTTGGCAGTCTTTAAAAATTGCAAGCATATTTTAAAATTTAAGGCATTGATCATTCATTGTGTAGAGAAGTGGGGCTTTTTCTTTGTAGAGGTGAAACTGTTAAAAGATTAGTTTGCATTATAATGTTTAGTTAATTTTAGGTATGAGTGTGATAATGGTATTCATTTGCCTTTGGCAAACAATGTTACTGAAAAAGGATCAGACTGTGGAAAGCATTAGCTTTCTATTATATTCAACTAGGAAGTTTTGAATATGAAAGAACCTCTACTCGGTGTGTGTCCTTGGTTAATTCCAACAAACAAAACAGAGTATTAAGAAAGCCACTTATAAAAATCACCATTAAATTATTTTAGACAAACACAACAGAAAAGTAAGTAAAGTAGAGCCTGGGATATTCTGATTCTTTACAAACAGACCACAGTACAAATCTTTATATTACTAGAAGGATGAGGAAAAGGAAGAATAACACGGTGCCCAAACCTCAAGGCATCATTCTCCCCAGATTAATACAAGATTCCTGTGGAATGTCATTTACGATCAAAGGAGTCTGTCTCCTATAGACTTTCTCTGTGTATATATCACACAATGTAATATGTACAAGGCTTGGTTAGCAGAAATGTTTCTGCTGTCTCTTGCCCCTGATCAGCATGGTAAGGAAGTCACCATAATTGGTTCTGGTGAGAAGAACTCAGCATCCTGCATTCATGTTAATATACATAACTTAAAACAAACCACAGGCAGGTAATGCAGTAACTGTGTTGCTCAGGGAAGGGAGCCAGTGGGTGTATTCACACAAATGAAACCCCACAGCTTACAGTCATATGTGAATGCAAGTACTCATTTAGTATTCTGGGATTCAGATAATTTAACGGGATTCTTGTCCTTTTTTTTTTTTACTTGTCAATCTAAAGAGTAAGAGAAAAATAGTGCTTGTGTATTCATTATGATATCAATGTTTGTATGACACACTCATGCAAGCCCAGCTGAAATTAATAATATTCATCCCACGTAGAATTGAGGTTGGGGCTGAACTGGATGAGGAACACTTTCCAAGATTCCATTCAAGCAATTTTTTTTTTAAAAAAATCACTACTATCTCTTCTGTTGTGATAGATGCACCATTTCCAGAAGAGAGAATTTGTTTTCAGAACAGCAGCCCTTGAAGCAAGGGAAAACAAAAGAAAGAAAGAAAATAACTGAGGGGAGCTGTAAAATAACTGAGAACTCCTGCAAAATAATGAATGTTATTGAATATTTAAAGAAAATAAAATTGCTGAGGAAAGAAGGGAAGCCAAGATTCACAGTGCATGTCTGCTAAGAAACCAAGGATGAAATGAATTTGCAGAGCTTATCTTATAATGTCCTCAAGTTTAGTAAAGGGAAATAAGTGAAGAGAAAATTGTGCAGTAAGCAAAGAAAAATGACTAGTTACTCCAATTCTATTTGGAACAATGGGGGGGGGGGGAGAAAGCAGATAAGAAAGCAGTAGTGTGTGGAACTCTGACAAGGATAAAATATTCCAGCCTTTTTATTTCTCAATTCAGAGACATAACCTCATGTCAATAGCCTTGGATCCAGAAGAACCAAGTCATTTCTTGGCACAGTTGTAGATTCAGGCTTTGTTTATTCTCTTAGTTTTAATTCCCCCTTAAATTGGCCTATCACTCTCCTTGGAATCATGTTGAGGATTTAAAAAGATAAACAACTCATTTTAAAGGACTTTGAAAATTAAAAATAATCATCATATAAACGTGCATCAATTTCAATGACAACTAGGAATTTGGATCCAGGAAAGTACCTAAGTAAACAGAAAGAGCAAAATTCATCTTTCAAATAAAGAAACTGAAGGGGATAATTACACATTTCTTAGCTCATGCACTCCAAATCACACAACCGCCATTTCTCGCTATTACTGTATCACAAGGGAAGGCTCTGTTAATGTATGCATCATGGGTGATCATTTTTCATGTTTTGTCTTCTGCTTGGGGGCTCAGGAACTGACCTTTTGAGAAGGGTGCTTCATTTCAAGGGATGCCTCTTTGAAGGACCATAATATCAAGGCCTGACACAGCCCTGCTTCCAGCTTACGGGCAAGCTGAACATGCAGAAATAATTTCCAAGGGCTGTTTTCCAGTATAGTTTCTATCTTTCGAATGTTCCACAGAACAAACACTTTTAAAATTTGTGGAAGTCAGGTGATTTGGAACTAAATTAATAAATAAAGCAAATAAGTTGCAATAAAGCCTCTGGCAATATGCGATCATGTGCTAAAGAGAGGAATGAAAGCTTAGTCAGGGATCTTGATAAATGTTGAGCTATTACGAGCATGTCACTATTATTTATTTATGAACAGTTGGGGTGTGTTGTTACTGTCAATTGAGAAGCATAAGCAATAGGTAGACAAACTGCAGTAAGTCATATTAATTCACTTATAAGGCAGAGCAAGTTTGTAAATGCACAGAGTCTCGGATTCTTTTCTTCATTAAGTTAATGAGAGGACAAGCCTCAAATGGTACAATAGTGTCAGCAAATGACATGGGGACAGGGTTGTAATCTGGACTGATGGTCTTTTATTATACAAAGCACTTCTCTCCCTGTCTTCTCTGATACAAATCTCAGTCAGCTGAATGAGACGTACTCCTATTTGAGTATACAGTATACAAACTGCAGCTTCAGTGCAATTGGCTTTTAAGTTATTAACGGATAAATTCAGGCAGCTATTTACTAGTAGCTGGTAAGAGTTTAGTAATCCCTACATATGAGGGTTGTCAATTGTTCAAAATCAATCATAGCAGAGTAATTTAGTGACAGAAACTTAAAATGATACAACCTTCCCAAGATTTCATTTCTAGAGCCTTTACTGAGTGAGCTAAACATTGAAAAAATCTCCTGTCAGATAGTAGCTGTAAATATTTCTATAAAACTGGCCAAATACAAAAGCTGTATGTGGCCTCCATGCTGCTTCCCCCCCCAACGCCCCCAAAAATCCTGGATTTCCCAAGGATGATGTTGCCAAATTCAATTTCTCATTGAAATAAGGGCAAATAAAATAATTTGATTAATTTGCACTCAGCTCTATTCTGAATGATGCCAAATTGGTAATTCCACTTTAATTATAATTAATTTACAGTGGCTGTGGCATAAACAACGAAGTAGATACAAAGAAACAAGAATAGCGAATAGGCTTTTTAATGAGCCTTTTCACACATACATTTCAAAACCAGCAACTTACCAGATCTTTAATCCAAAAGCAAGTAAAAGGCAAATGAGCCAACCTCCCCCAACAATTAATTTCTCAGGTTCCTGATGCATAATTTGATCAGTTCCTCATTAATTCACCCCATCAATCACTATTTCTTTAAAATAAAAATATATATGATGTTTGAGTCCATTTCAGAGAAGATTAAAATAGTGAGTAGCTGGTGGAATGGGCAAAGAAGTGGGGGGAGTACAGAGAAAGTTTAAAGAAGACAGAGAAGGAGGTTTGGGAATAAATTTCAGTTGCTAAATAGCATCTGCTGAAACGGAGTGAACATTTATAACATTCCACTCCTCTTTACATCTTTTTTTAATGAAGCTATAGCTAAAGAGTTAAAATCCACACCAAACAAAGCACAAGCATAGCAGTGACCATATGGCATGATTAAAAATTTTGGGAACTGCTGCAAATAAGCTATACTTCAACTGTTCTCATCTCTTGCTTGACTGATAGCCATATTGGACATGGCTTTACAGCTAGGCTGCAAATCCACTGCCCAGGGAGCCTGCAAATCTGCTGCCTTGCAGCTGTATGATGGCTTTAATCAACAATTATGGAAGTGCTGAGAATGGAGCAATATTCTTCTCTCTATATGGCTTCCTGCAAATCCAAAAGGTGTCACTGACTTAATCAGTTTTTAAATCTCTCTCTCTCTTTCTCTTTCTCTCTCTCTCTCCAAGATAAGACTGAGACAGCTCTATAAAGAATATAGTTCAATCTCAGTTCAAAAAAGAAGAAAAAAAATGGGGAGGGGGGGTGAAGTGTATGGAAAGAAACACATACACGCCCACAAATCAGCAATCAGCTATGTGCAGGAGTGGTAATGGGGTGGTAAGAACCACAAAGTTAATTGTCCATAAACATGGAATGATAGGGCGCTATGGTGCGTGGATTTATTTTCACTGCACAGGAAGGGACAGCAGAGGAAATTAAGGAGACCTGTTTCCAGGGACTAGGTTGGCAACCAGCCTTGAATGCTTTCTTATCCAGGCACCCACTAGCATTCCTTCAATGATAACATGATGGTGACCAAGATGTATAGGACAATTATAGAGATGTGATATGGGGGGGGGGGGTTTGTGAGCTGTGGCTTGTACAACTTGATTTCCACTGTTATGGAGGCAACAAACACTAAGCAACATTTCAGATGTTGCAGCCACAGCATGGAGAATGTGGTGATCACTAAGTTTGTTAATGCATTTGCTTATTAAAGAGGACATTGCACTAATTAATGCCATACAGATACCATACGATAACAGTACTAGATTCAGTGAGCACTGGGATGTCGTAGTGTAGCCATGTACTATAGATGCATGGTTCAGTGAATAACGATTGTAATGCTGCTGCAATCAGCCATGCGTATTCATTGTATACCAACATCATGTTTTAAGGAAAGCGCAAAGCAGCAAGCTCTATGAAAAATTATCCCAAAGAAAAGGAAGCACAGACTGAAGTCTGATAGGGACAATCACTGTATCCCTTTTTAGCAGTCTTAATCACCAATGTCATACAATGTTTGTATTCATGTAACTCTGCTTTGTATAAGATAGTTCTCTTTTTGACATTTGCCTCTAGGTATGTAGTTAATAATACATTAGCTTACACGCATAGCATTCTGTTTGGATGGGTGCCATTCAATTATTATTCAGAAATAGTATCTGTTTAAGTATTACTAATGTATTAACAAATGCCCTTTGTACCAATTTTATTCACCCACTGAATCAAATCTGAAGATATCAACCCAACACTGAATTTGAAGTCAGATTTCAAATGTGCATTTCCAATGTTGAAGTCAACATCTCAATCACATTTAGCATTTCAAGTTTCCATGCTGTTTTGATCTTGCTTTAATATATGTTAGATTTTTCTTGGCAGACTGGGCTGACACCAATTAAATAGGCATGGATTTTTATTGTGTTTTTATTGTGAAAAAGCTAAGGTGCTACAGTACTATGAAAAAAAAAATCCAATGATTGCTGTCTATCAAATGCTGTCTATCTCACTATTTACAGTGAGATCTATCTTCAAATGCTTAAAACTATATAATAGACTGAAGGAGCCTTAATACTTTTTCCCTCTGTTTGTTGTTTAATAACTTAATTCGATTCTCAGAACTTTTTCGTTTTATTGAGTGAGAAGCAACTGTCACGTTTTCAATGCATAATTCATCAACTCCCTTTCCCAGATGGAACACTAGCAACATCTGAATGGCCAAGCATCAGAGAGCAGGTGTACAACTAGGGGTGCTTCACAGCTCCTGCTAGTTCAGCTGGTGGAAGCTATAACCAGAGGGCCCTCCTTCTTGATATGCCAGTGTGTGGACCAGAGGTTCTGGCAACCATAATGATGCCCTTAGCACCACCTGCTTAGCCTACTGTAATGTGCTGTACTTGGGGATCCCCTTAAAGAATATATGAAAACTGCAGTTGGTTCATCATGCATCAGTCTGCACACTTTCAGGTTACTAGCATTAGGAGCACATAATACTAGTTTTGTGGATGCTGTATTGGTTTGCCAATTAGTTTTTGGGTCCAATATAAGATATTATGTTATAAATAAATTGATCATGGCTTGAAACCTGAATACCTTCATAACCACCTTCTCCAGCCAGTTTTGGCCCAACCAGCTAGATTTATCAGGGAGAGAACTCTGCAAATGCCACATTTTCAGGAGGTTGAACATGTGAGGCCAGGAGGCAGCCTCCCTGGGGAATTCAGACTTTGCTGTTCTTTTGAAGGCTGGATTGTTTTCGAGAGAGCAACCTTGTTTTGTGTTGTTTCAATGTAACTTGATGCTGCCATCTTTTTAATCTCTGTATTGGTGTAGTGATGTTAGGCTATTATTTTTGTATTTTATATTCTTTTTTTCTATGTGAGCTGCCAAGAGTCATTTTGTGGCATAGAAAAATATTGAACAAACAAATAAATGAATAAAATAATGCATGCTCTCCCCAGAATGTATTGGACATATTCCCTTTTTGAAGAGTTTGCTGAGAAAATGGTGTAGCTAGTTTTCTATCTAATTGCTATTCAAAACTGCCTTAACTAAACCTGTTCCTAACTCTTCAACCAGCTACTAATTCTAAGGAGTAGCTCTCCCATTTTGTACAGATTTATTAATTCCCCAAACATTTCTAGTTACAAATTGACAGTCTAGCGTTGCTTGGTTATACCTGAATTCAGAACTAAAATTGAACTTATTTAACTCCTTGCATTAATGCAAAAACATAAAGTTCTACAAACAGGAGATAAATTTTACACAATGCTAACCTTTGAACGGAATGTGCTAGAATCTCTAGTTGTGTGCATGACAACCATTTTCCATAAAATGTCTACAGTCCATCTCTACCTTTGGCAAGGATGCTCAGCCAGCTGCCCTACAAACTGTCTCAGTTCTGGCAACTTGAATTCTCCTTGTTGGCTCTTCTACATCCTTCTCTTTGCCAGTTGTTTGATGCACTTCCTGATCTACTTCTCAGGAGCTACTGAAGATGGAATGCTTTAGAACAGGCGTCTCTAACCTTGGCAACTTTAAGCCTGGTGGACTTCAACTCCCAGAATTCTGAGAATTGAAGTCCCCCAGGCTTAAAGTTACCAAGGCCGGACACCCCTGCATTGAACAGTTTATTATCATCACTTGAATTCATTTCATATTGAATTGCTTATATTCATCTAATTATTGGTATTGTTATATTTGCTTTTGCTATTGTTTACTATCACTTATCACCGAACCATCTCCTTGTCTTGTTGTAACTCTGATTATCTGTTGTTTTTATTTTATTTACATTGAATATTGTTCATTAAACTGATCAAGTCTATAATGATGCAGCAATAAACAATAGAATAAACAAATGGATGTTCTAAGGTAGCATGAACATTTTTTCCTGGGGAGGGAATGAAGGTTGTAATGCATTGGTCACATTACACATATGAGTGAAGTTGCATTTGCACAGGGACCTTTTAGGGTTTTCTTTGTTTATCTGTGAAGTACCAATGTTAGGCCCTCTAGAATTGTGTATGCCCTGTGACAGAATGGTATGAAATACTGGTTATAAATTATTCTGGTTGCAGATTGCCAAGTCCAATTTTAGCTCTACTAGTAATTATTCCTATTACAGATTATCACGAAGCCACTAAATTGGACTGTGTTTTTTTTAAATGCTAAGACAACATAAATTTACATTTATATATTTACTTTAGCTTTGCATGATTTTCTAGAACAAAAAAAAAGTCTATGAAAAATGATTTCATCTGGATCTAAAAGAGAGGAATGTCTGGTGATGCAGCTAATCATGCATATGCATGTTCAGGGAAATAAAAAGTGCCTTTCAGTGTGCATAGTCATTCTGCACATGTTGCAAATGAAAAGAAAAATGGGGAAGAAAATAAACTGGCAAGAACAAGCCAAGTGTCACTTTGGAAATTAATTGAAGAAATTCTGTACGAAACATCAGAAGACAAATAGCTTAGAAGGCTGGGCATAACTGTTTTATGGAAGGCTTAATAAATGGGAAAGGGAAAATATGCCTCCAGCTAATTAAAAGCATGATGGAACTAATCTGTCTAGGAGGGCATTCTCAGATAGGGACTGTAGGTTTCCTCCAACAATAGTACATCTTCTGGAGAAAAAAGTGTGTGTGTGTGTGTATGTCTCTGTGTGTCTGTCTGTTCTCAGTACAGAGAGAATATTTTATCATTCAAAGATTAAAGGCTTCCTTATTTAATTCCAATTAGGAAGCTAAAGGCTTAATTTTTACATTCTCCTCTGATTGTTTGAAGCACTAACACATTATAATTTGAATGACACTAAATACAGCCTAGCGCCTCCATTCTAGCATAATGTCCTGACACTAGCAAGAACATGCTTGGCTGACATAATATCCTTCTCCTTATCTCCTTGCCAAAAAGAGAAGAAAGCAGAAGTTCCAATCTTTAGAAAGGATTACTAAAAATTTCTTAGAGCATCATGGAATGCAGAGGTTGACCCCAAAATTGAAACAGGTTGTGAGGATATTTTTCTCATCTTTTAAGATTTGAGTGAGCTCTGTAGCGCTTACTCAACCCCAGGGAAGTAGCAGTTATAATTTGCAGGGTTTCTGCACAATGTAATGATGCTTTTATTCTGATGCATTAGTTATTGCTTTCTTCGGAAGCAAACAACAGCTGGAGCAACAGTGCTGCAGGAATGGTTTCTTTGAGATTATATAATCTTTTTGTTAGTGATTAAAAAAATCTGCAGCTAAATCAAAGACTCCAGACATGACAGATCCACAATAGGACAAATACGCTATTCAATTCAAGTTTACATGAGCAGTATTCTCAAACGGCATATTTGGGACACTGGATTTTCAAATCAACCTAAGTCTGTTTCCTAGCTTTGCAAGCATGGGGAGGCTTTTCAGTTGGAGGTATGCTAGCCACCTTTCATCTATCAGAGTCTTGAAAAATTTCAGAAGGTTTTCATGTTCCCCAGGCTGGATGCACTTCCTTCTGCTGTTTTGTTGGAGTGCAACAACATATTCTTCTACCTGTGTGTCTGTAATTGGGGAAGAGCTGGTGGACTCCATGAGGATCATGTTCTTTGATTACTTTTTACAAGGCCTTTAGACAATGGTTATTTATCCTATCTTGAAGAAATTCCTTGGCAGAAAGCATGACTCTACTTGTTCCTCCACCGTTACTCAGTTGTGTCCTTTTGGATTGGCCAGCTTGATTCTCCGATATGGAATATCCATTTCTACTAGTGCTTACACATATTATGTTAATGTTTTTTCTTTTTAAACTTATGCATCTGCATTTTTACTCCCTTTACCTTTTTCTAGTGGCTGGCCTTACAACCACAATAAAGATATGATTTGATTATTATATGGGATGAATTTACTTTTCTATTTCTTCATTCACACTGCAACAGTACAGCAATACTGGCAGCTATTGTAATATCCATTCTCCAAAGATCCACGCAAATGAGTGTATCAATAGAAGAGAATATTTATCGTTCAGAGTTAAACTGTGGGTCCTTTGTGCTTTCTAAGCTTGGTTGGTTTCTTGCAGATATTTCATTACCCAACTAGGCAACATCATCAGTGCTAGATTTCAGTGGGTTTGTATCCATTCCAAGCATAACAGTGTCAACAGACATTGATAGCAATTGGAGATTGAAAACACCATTCAATAAAGCTCCACATGACAGTGAATCTGGCAACTCCTTTCTTGACTGGATTGCAACCAAATAAAGTTGCAAGGAAAGAGGCTTTTGAAGTTGTAGACCAGCTGTAATTTTTAAGTTCCATATGTCAAACAAGGTCTTTGATGCCTGCTTAGAGCTGAGGTTTTCAGTATATTGTATGCTCCTCCAATGATCAGCTATGCAAGCAAAACTATTGGATACTGGATACAGCGAAAAAGAAAAAAAAACATACTTCACTCATAATCAGTAGTGGTATTCAGCTGGTTTGCATCAGTTCAAGTAAACCGGTTGTTAAACTACCCCACTTCCCACAACCCTGCTATCAAAGTGGATCCTGGGTGCTATACTGCGCTGCAATGGAGAAACAAGCAACAGAGTGGCCGGTGTGAGGGAAGGAGAAGGCCAGTTTCCCTCTTTCTTCTCCCTGCTCCTCCTTTCCTCATGCTGGCCACTCCATTGCAGCATTTCTCCATTCCACGCAGACCCAGACCAGGGGTGGGATTCTACCAGTTCGTACCTATTCACTAGAACCGGCTGTTAACATTCTAAGCAGTTCGGAGAACCGGTTGTTAGAAGAAATTACTGGCCTAATCCTGTAAGGAAGGCAGGAAGGAAACATTCTGGTGTTGCTTGCAGAAACTGCTTTTCCATTAACCCTTATTACATTCTTGGCAGGACTAGACTTCCTGTCTCAGGAACCTCTCTGGAGTTTTCCTCCCCTCCTTTGCTGGTACTTTGTTGTGTGGAGTGACCATTCAAAGTTATAATGGCACTGAAAAAAGGGACTTACGACCATTTTTCACACTTACATCTGTTGCAGAATCCCCACAGTCAGGCGAGGAGATACGTGCCTGGATATAAGTGATATTGAGTTGGCCACGCCCAGCCAATAACATGACCACCAAGCCATGTCCACCCAGTCACATGACTACCAAGCTACGCCCACCGCCTAAGCCACGCCCACAGAACCAGTTGTTAAAAATGTAAATCCCACCCCTGCCCAGAACCCACATTGATAGCGGCGGAGGGGTTAATTTAACAACTGGTTCACCCAGGGTCAGGTTGGCCATAGTGGGAGGCTCATCCTGCATGTGGAACAGAGCTGGAGGATGGGGATGGATCACGCCTCCCACGACAGCCAACCTGGCCCTGACCGAACAATTGTTAAATTATTTGAATCCCACCATTGCCCATAATTAAGATTCCTCTGTAACCTTTTTTTCTTAAATCTAAGAAAAGTAACATGCTGTGCTAAGAGACAACTATTATCTATTAGATATAACTCAGTGGCCGTAGTTATAGCTCCAGCATTTATTAACTACATAGTTTGTATCAGCAGCATTTTCAGCTTTTGAGATCCTCAAAATATTAGAGCAACTGGTTAAATCTGACCTAAATTTCTTCTATTAGTTTCTACAGGTATTTGTTATGAATAAATCAATCTGATATGCAGATGTTAAGAGAGGAATGGAATAAAGAATTATAGGTTGGTTCCTATATTGCCAAGCAATGAAAAAGTATCTTAACTCCTGTATCTAGAGTGTCAATGGACATTAAAATATAATTTATATAACAAATAACATTTAGAATTTATTGACTTCATTCTACCTGTGTAGAAAAGGATTGTCTAGGATAGCATTTTTCTGAAGATATAATAGGCACAATGCTTTTTTGAAACACATGCTTTAACAATGTCTTATACTTACTGACTTTTAGGGGAAAGTAGTAGACTATATAAATTTTCATTTGTGACAAAAACAAAAATGTTCAGAGGATAATATGAATTATATACCTAGTACATGGAATTTGATAACTGAACAACATAAATGGATTCTCTATGCCTTAATTATAGCTAAAATATTGACATTGCAATATTGGAAAGATAAAGGTTTGGCCCCTATTGACTCAATGGATTGAAGACCTGTTTATACTTGCTACCTATGAATGAACTGCCTATGGACGGATTGTGTCAATAAATATAATGAAATATGGGGTTCATTTATACAAAGTACAGTAGGTTAAAAAAGCATAATAAGAAATTCCCAAAATACAAAGGCCTACAAATAAAAATATAACATCTCTGGCAAAAGAAAGCAAAAATAGTACCAATAGTAATAGGTGCCTTGGGTGCAATCCCAAAACATTTGGAACACCACTTGAACACCATTGGCATTGACCAAATCACCACTTTTCAATTGCAAAAGGCAGCTTCACTTGGAACATCTGACAACACTTTTAAGATAATCAAACAACAACCTCTGCCTATCCCAGGTACTTGGGAAGGACTCAATGGATTAAATGCTAAATCCCATCTAAATATCTGCTTGGCTGTATAATCAAGCAGAATAAATGTTCTTCTTATACTGGAGAATAATGTAACCATCAAATATCATCTGGTAATGTTCCACCTTTAACACCATGTGGAATACTACCAAAGAAGGGACAATATAATGTATAAAGGAAAGCTATTCCATATGACCAGGGACATAAGCAAGATATAATGTCTCTCAGAACTGGGGAATAACCAATCTGAATCCCAAGGGCCAATCTTATGGGTCACATCGCTGGAAGAGGCACTCCAAAAGCAATTTTCTCTTTTCCTGGTGTCATCTGCTAACCCTAGATTTAAATGCTTTCATGTCCTCTTTGAAAGGCAGTCTCAAGAGTATATGAGATGGTTCAACTTACCTGAAGGATACCAAGTGGGGAAAGCTAACCTGAGCAATAAGGAAGATATGGAAGGAAATATTGGCACTCTTGCCCTCTTCCACCCTCCCATTAGACAGAATGCCCCTCTGAAAAATCATGTTATTTTCCCATAGAGGAAAACCAGAGTGTTTTTTAACTTGTATACTCTTATAGTATGCCACAGTCTCCTAGGGTAACAAAAGAAAAAAAAGGTATTTATTACCAATTCTTTGCTTAGATTCCTATGCTTTTAGGCATGCTGGGAGTTGAAGACCATGTATCTTAAATTATCAAGTTTGAAAAACACTGAGGTATAAGAACTGGATCTGCGGGCTACAGTGTTTTATAACTGCTGTGCAGAAAATTTACCTTTGATGCAAGTTTAGGAACTGCTTTCTAAAAATTATGTCCTCAACTTTTCCTGCTATTATTACTATCAGTTTTCTTCCAGATGAGTTTACATCTTTTGATTGCCCTTTAAGTCTGGAAGGGTACCATTGCTGTGTCATATAAAGCAAACCATTGTGAACAATATTTTTTTTCCTGTTCTCTTTTTCTCCCTCTCTGTGTCTCTCCCAATTCACAGAAGCCTTCAGGAGATTGAATTTGTGGCAAATTCCACCGTCATCTTTGCACCTCAGAACAAACAACCTGCCATTGGCATTTTCAGTCTGATCAGATCCGATGTTGCAGAGGTGCAAGTCCAGAGACATGCTTTACACAGGGAACAGAAGAGTCATTGTACCCACCCATGTTGAAAGGCATCTGTTTTCAAAATGACTTAAGTTTGGGTTGCTGCAGGGTAGAAACAGGGCTTGTGTTTCACCTTTTTGTGTATTTGTTTTTCCTTTTCAGTTTCTTTCTTTCTTTCTTTTAATCTAACAAAGGATGAAAGTGAAAGGCATTCTCGAGCTTCTTATGTATAAAAAGAATAGAGGCAAGATTTTTTTAAAAAATCTTTTAAAATATTGCCAGGGGACCACCTGCACTCCGTTCTCAGGAATCTATGCCTTCTACCACCTGAGATCATAAAAGTCAAATCCACTTAAATCAAATCATAGCAACATTAGATCCTCTGGGAATTATATATCACATTTGAGATTACCTAGTTCTCATCTTATTATTCTAGCTTCCTTCTCTTACTGCTGCAGGGTTAGCTGACCTGGAAAAGAAGGACACAGCCTGCCCTCTTGGATATCACAGTGTTTGCTTCTGCCAAAACCTTGGGTGAATGTGATAACCAGAAAAGTTGACACAATCTCTGTCGAGTGTTTTCTATTATCGTCCAAGTTCTAAATATCCTACAAGAGGATGATGAAATAAATTAGGAAATGATCAGAATGCAAGGGAGATTATACAGAACTCTTAATAGTTCACTGTGACATATTTGTGAGATACTTCAAAGATTAAAAATAATAATAATTGTTCTTATCAATAACTAAGATTTGGCATTTTGATCTGTAGAGATTCAAGGCCCCTTCTGGTCAGTTTTAGAAAGAATGTAGACAAGATGCTTAGTAGAGTTCAAGAATAGATCTGTCTTTACTTTTGTCCTGATACAGTTGAATGAAACAGTTTTCAAGATCCATTTATAGACCTTTTGGTATAGAATGTTTTAATCATTCTGTTGTAAATTTGCTGGGACAGAAATGGGGAGTGTGACCCCACTGAATACTATCAGACATGATATTCTTCTGGAAAGGCTCTTTAAATTCGGAGTGGGTAGAACCACAGTCACCAGAAGATGGTGCTGGAGGATCTCTGTTCAATTCTACAGAGATGACCCAAATGCACTTTTACTGCTTCTAAATCTATCTCTATCACAAGAGGCAGAAATGTTCTATGTGCACGAAAGTGCCTTTTACCAGTTTAGGCTAATATGTCAGCATTGATACTACTTGGATAGAGCTAACCCTCTAACTTCATGTTTAAATTACTTCAAGCCTTTGACATGACCTTGAAGATAATCTGAAAATTGCAGTTAGTATATAAAATATTACAGCAAAACTACTGACTGGTGTTATGACTGCTTTATATGACCAACATTTTACACCAATCTTTTTTGTCAATCTTTTGTGGCTTCCAGTTTACTTCCAGACTCAATTCCAGGTACCATAAAGCTTCCATGGCTGGGAACTCAGTCTGTATTAATGCTTCCTCCCATTTATCTACTACAAGTAGATGGTCTAAGGTCCTCCTGAGACACACTTTGGGTGTCTGTTGCAGAATGGATGGTTACTTTGGTATCATCCAGTCTGTAAGACTGAAAAAGAACCTATCCACCTAATAAATATCCTACTGCACTTGGAAACATATCGTAGTGCAGGATCCAAACTGAGTTAGTCACTGGGACCAGCTTGGAAGACTAAATCTCTGTTCCCAATGACTGACTCAGATTGGCTCCTGCAACATTATCCTGGGACTCATATTTTTGCCTTCATTCATGACATGTAATAGTGGCATTTCTTCCATGTACAGAGTAGTGAACACTGGCTTAGTGGGAAGTGAATTGGAACATCTAGAAATGTCTTCAGTCACAGCTATCTGTTGTTTTGCCAGGAAATAAAAACACAGATACAGGAAAATAAATATTCAAGAGACCAGTGCCTGAGACAGTCAGAGCCTATTTCCCTTTAGGAAAGTTGAGGAACAGATAAAGTTGAGCTTGAAAAAGCCCCCTAATGGAAATGGTATATAAAACTGAACAAAATGAAAAAAAAATGAAGTTTTCTTTACTGACTTTCGGGTCAATACTTGAAAGAAATTGAAGACAAGATTAATAGTGTCAAAACTTGGCAATACCTTCAGATTGAATCCATCAAGAAAAAACAGAAGGGTTAAGATTAGCAACACAAGAACAAGCACTAGAAACAAATAATCATTTTAAAAAAATACATAGTGGAAGTAATTGTAGATTATGTAAAGAGAAAGACAAGAGTGTAGCACAATTGTCCAGACAGATTGAAGATAAAAATGATACATTGGAAGTGATGTAAAATGTATGGATTTGATATCCCCAATATTGGTATGACTATAATACTGATAATGCTCCAGGATGACCATACAAATGTTGTGGGATTTCTGAATTCAGCAAAAAAAACCAAAATTTAGAGCACAACACATTGGATTTAACAGTAGTTTTTGTTTTGTTTTTTAAAGCAAGTTTTACTTACAGAAGTGCAGGATCAAATGATGGCAGAGTAGTCCAGATGTATCTAGAAAAGATTGCACAATATCAGGATTTAGCATCTGAAATGTAGGTATTATGGAACATGCCAGCAAACCATTTACCTGCCTGCTGGGAAGGAAGGGAAAGCAAGGGAGAAAGATTTATGATGCTCCCCGACAGTTTCCCCCAAGGAGACTCAATGGAGAGGCTAGTAGGAAGTCAAAGGTTGCTCCCATTTTCACTGTTTTTTCCCCCACCCATGGTCATTCTGTTTCTCTGTTTAGGTAAGGAAATATCTTTGAAATGATGACCCAATGGGGACACATGTCTAGTGTATTAAGAAAAGCTAGATTTAAAAATGGGGAAATATTGTATATATATCTGTAAATACTGTTACAAGTTAAATGTAGAAATAATTATATAATATATAGCAAGGGTCTTCAAACTTGGCAAGTTTAAGACTTGTGGATTTAAACTCCCAGAATTCCTGAGCTAACATGACTGGAGGAGGAATTCTGGGAGTTGAAGTCCAGAAGTCTTAAAGGTGTCAAGTTTGAAAACCCCTGATATATAGAATAGTAACCTTTATAATTATAAACTATGTTAATATGAGTGAATACCGATACCGGAATGCTGTAATAAGTGGAAATGTGGTGTTATGGTGGAAATATGATTAATAAAAATTTACTTTGAAAAAGAAAAAGAAAAGCTAGATTTAAAACTGGAAGAAGAAATATCAAAATAATCTGCATTATGCTGATGACACTACCCTGATAGCTGAAAATACAAAGGATGTAAAAGTCAAGGAACACAGTGACTAATATTAACTACAAATAAGTCCAAACTAGGGATAATGGGTAGAACAACCAGCCTTAAAGTTGGCAATGATATCTGAAGGTATCAAAATGGTAGATAGTAAAGGAACAAGAAGTCAAGAAATTAGCTTCAAACTAGCACTTGATAGAGCATCCATAAAGCTCTTGGAAAACATATTTAAATCAAGGTATAAGCGTCTATACCTATAAAGATCAGAATCATGCAAACCATGGTGTTCAACATCACTCCGTATGGAAGTGAAAGTTTGATTTTGAAAAAGCAGGATAGGAAGAGTATCAATGGTACTCTTTGGGTTGGTCTTGAGAATACCATGGACAGCTTAAAGTATCTTACTTCAGAAACATTATGCAAAGGCCTAATGGTAGGAAAAGTGGAAGGAGAGAGTAGAAGAGGATGACTAGCCACAAGGTGGATGGACTCAGCTACAGTGCTGGTGAGAGGATCATTGGAATATCCAAAAGACCAGGTTAGAGACAGATTGACTTGAAGGAACTATTCCTTTTACTTTGCTATGAACTCAATTTGCATAGTTGTTGCTTTATTCTCATCCTATTGTTGGAATGCAGGGAATAAAGATGGTAGTGTGTATATTTGAAGAGGCACAGTGAAGAGCCACAGTGGCACAATGGTTAGAGTGGAGTACTACAGGCTACTTCTGCTGAATGCCGGCTGCCTGCAATTTGGCAGTTGAAATCTCACCAGGCTCAAGATTAACTCAGCCTTCGAGAGTTTTTTAAGCATCTTTATGGAAAAATAGTAGGATTGGAAAAAAGAAATATTTATATCATAGGAGATTTTAATTCTATTGCTGATTATCAAAAAGACCACAGTAATGGGGGGAAAAACAAAGGGGGGAAAAGAGAGCTTCCCAAGATATGTATGGAAATGATGAAGGAGTTAAATTTGATTGATATATGGAGAAGATCACATCCTGAGAAAAAAACAGTTTTCATTCTATTCAAATCCTCATCACATATGGACACAAATTGATATGGCATGGATGAATGGGGAAATAGCAAATGAGATAAAAGGGATTGAAATTTTACCTAATGAATGGGCAGATCACAATCCAATTCAGATAATATGGAAGGGTAGGGAAAAACCCAAGAAAAGATGGACGTTAAATACTCGGTTAATAAGAGAAAAAGAATACACCAACAAACTCAAGGAGGAATTAAATTATTTCTTAAAGGAAAATGATAATGGAGCAACTACGAAACAAAACATTTGGATACAATGAAGCCAGTAATAAGAGGTATAACAATCTCATATAATGCCAAGAGGAATAAGGAAAAATATGCCCAGCAAAACAAATTACAACAAAAAATTAAGGAATTAGAAACTCAATTACAGAGTACCCCAAAGGATTCAAAATTGCAAAATCAGATAATAATAACTAAACATAAACTGAATTTAATTGAACAAGAGAGAATGATTATAAATTTGAATACAACTAGACAAACTTATTTTGAGCATGCTAGTAAGCCAGGGAGATGGCTATCATATAGACTAAAAAAAAGGAAAGAAAAGAGATTGATATATCAGCTAATACATGGAAAGGGGGATATACAAGAGATAGAACAGAAAAAAGAAATTGTCCATAAGTATTTCGAAGAGTTATGTAAAAAGGAAGAAATTAACGAAGACAGAATAAGAAACTATTTAGATGAAGTGAAGGATAAAGTAATTGGGGAAGAAATGGAAAAATTATTAAACGAAGACATTACTTGGTTTGAATTGAAATCAGCAATAAAGAACCAGAAAAACAATAAATCCCTGGGACCAGATGGGATTCTAGGGGAGCTGTACAAGGCAATAGCAGAACAAATAGGACCTCTTATGCTGGAAGTCTTATTGGCAGCCAGGATGCCGGACTCATGGAGGGGGGCATTTATTTCACTGATCCCGAAGGAGGATTCGGATCCCCAATATATACATAATTTTAGGCCGATTTCACTGTTAAATACTGATTACAAAATATTCACTTCTATTATAGCAAGTAGACTAAAAAGAATGTTAAATGAGCATATATATGAAGATCAAAATGGATTTCTCCCAACCAAACAAATCAGGAACAATTTAAGAATAGTACTAGATGTCTTAGAATTTTATAAAGCCCACCCCGAAAAACAAATTGCACTTACGTTTTTAGATGCAGAGAAGGCCTTCAATAATTTAAATTGGCAATTTTTAATCTAAAAAATTTATAATATGAATTTAGGCACCAAATTTGAAAATATTATAACAACCATTTATGATACACAACAGGCTAATATTATAATAAATAGGGAATATACCCGCCCAATAAAAATAGAAAAAGGAGTCAGACAGGGCTGCCCACTCTCACCCCTGCTCTTCATATTATCATTAGAAGCATTACTAATGCGAATTAGACAGAACCCAGACATAAAAGGATTAAAGGTTAAGAAAGAAGAATATAAGTTGCAAGCGTTTGCGGATGATATGATTTTTTTCATTGAGGAACCAATAGAAAGAGGACAAAAATTGATGAATGAATTAGAACAATTTGGAGCAGTAGCAGGACTTAAAATTAATAGGAAGAAAACAAAATTAATGACTAAAAAATTAACAGAAAAACAGAAAATAGAACTAGAAGAAGTTATGGGAATACAAGTGATAAAGAAAGTTAAATACTTAGGAATATGGTTGACAGCACATTGTAAGACACTTAAGGAAAATAATTATGATAAATTGATGCAACAGGTAAAGAAGGATTTAGAAACATGGGGCAAGCTGCAACTTTCATGATTAGGCAGGATTGCTGCTATTAAAATGAATATTCTTCCAAAATTCCTATATATATTTCAGACGATCCCAATCAAAGTACACAATTTTTTTTTTGAAGAACTTAATAAAATAACTGTAAAATTTATCTGGCAAGGGAAAAAACCTAGAATAAATTTAAAGGCAATGCAGGATATGAAGAGCAGGGGAGGGCTGGCACTTCCAAATTGGGAGTTGTATTATAGTGCAGCCTCTTTAGTATGGTTGAAGGAATGGGTGAATTTAACCAATAAGAGAATATTATTCTTAGAAGGCCATGACTTGCAAAGGGGGTGGCCTGCTTTTTTATGGGATGTAGGGAAAACTAGCCAGAAATATTTTCACAGACACCTAATCAGAGACTCATTATTAACTAATTGGAAGCAAATATGGAAAAAACACTATTTAAAAATACCAATTTGGATTTCAACAATGGAGGCAATGATTCACCCAAATAATCTGGATATCACTAAAATGATTAAATATAAGGATCTATTGGATACACAAGGAAATTTGAAATCATGGCAAGAACTTCAAGAGCGGGGACTAAAAATTGATCAGTGGGCATATCTTCAAATTCAAAGTAGATATAAACAGGACAAGAAAGAATTTGGAATTAACAATAAACTCCAGCAATTAGATACAATTTTATTAGGACCAGGCAAAAAAAAAATATAACAAAATGTTATAATTATTTATTAGAAGTAGAATTAGAAGAAGAAATTGTAAAAGGGAACATGATAGCCTGGAGTAGGAATATAGGACGTAGCATCACCATAACAGAATGGGAAAAGGTCCGGGGTAGAAATAATAAAATTACAAAATTGGTAGCATACAAAGAAAATGCCTATAAAATGTTTTATAGATGGCACCTTCCTCCTTCGAGATTAGTGAAGATGCACCCCAATAAGTCCGAATTGCTGTAAATGCAAAAAAAAAAAAAGAGGGAACTTTTTTCCATATTTGGTGGTCCTGTACAGAAGCTCAAAAATATTGGCAGAAAATTAGAAATTGGCTGGAAGAAATGACAAGAGAACAGATTGAATTCAAACCAGAGTCCTTTCTGTTAGGGATCTTTGATAAACAAATATCAAAAAAGTGAAATATATAATAATACACATTTTGACAGCGGCCAGATTGGCTTTTGCACAATGTTGGAAGCAGCCTCATGTTCTATCAGAGGAGATGATCATTCAAAAAATTTCAAGTTGTACAGAAATGGACAAATTAACTTTGGCATTAAAAAATAAAGACACTTCAATATACTACAACAGCTGGAACTGCTGGTACAAATGGATAGACCAAAGATAGACTTCACACTATAAGGCAAAAGAGGATAAGATAAATCCATAGTAGTGATACACAGATATACGTAAGGATTAGGTGTGTGTATATGGCATAAAATAAGGATAAAAAAGAGGTCTTACAAACTGTTGGAGATGAGAATGTTTATAATTGTTTTCTATTTTTTTCTTTCTATTTTCTTCTCCCTTTCTTCTTTTTCTCTCTTTCATTTATGTATGTGTTGTTGGTTTGTTTTAATTGTAAAATCAATAAAATTTATTTTAAAAAAAGACTGATTGAGGCTCAGCTGGCAAGTGCAGGATCAGCAAAATCATTCTTAATCAGGGATTTCAGCTTAAATATTATCTTTCCCACTAGTTTTTTTCTCCATTTGGTCACTTCATTTTGCATCCTTATAACTCCAGTTTGTCAAATAAAACTGAATCTAGTAACAAATCTTAGAGCTGACTGAAAATATTTTATAAATTTGTTTAGATAGGCAAAGGGCTAGTTAAGTCTGAGACTTTTGTCCTCAATGGGGAAAGAAGGATTGAGCACTTTTAACAGATTCCCAGCTGAAAGACTGTATATCAAGATGCTCTGCAATGAAGCACCATAAATCTTTATGAAATAACATTTTGAAATAAAATAACATTGTTTATCTGCTGCTCCACTGGTTTTGCCTGTATGATAATGTCTCATACGTTATTAAAAGTACTGCATGATTGGATGAATAATGCATTGTTAAAATCCTGAATCTTGACAAAGTACTTAACTATGTAAGTAGCTGTGTTCAACAGGCTCTGTGTAATATATGCTGTTGGGTACCAGCTATCTATCTTGTCTGCAAATAAATACAGTAATACTTTAACCCAGGTTGCAGGATGCAATTTCACAGCCCCTGTCACTTTAGAAGCAAAATAGCTTACTAAACAAAAACGCAAGTATTCAAGGGGAATAAAAATATAGTGGAATAGAAGTTTACACTGGAATAGCAAATTCCACTTAATTCATATCCAGTTTTATTTAAGAAATCTATCTTGTGAAGAGAAAGTAACACAATTGGATGCCATAGCCTTTTTATTTGGTAAATGTGGCTCTCTTAATAGCCCCACAGATACCACAAATTAAAGATAGGCATGCTGACATCCCACCACTCTCAACGAAAGAGTTTAGTTCTTCCACTGAAGTCCATGAAATTTGGAACTTGTGAACTCAGACTGGAATTGATTGAAGCTTTGGGTTCATTTAGGAAGGAAAGTGTATCCCCCATTTAACCAATATTTCCTCTGATTGCTGACACAGGATGCATCAATTTCTAGGCTCTATTCAAACTTTCCAATTCACATTTTTTTCCTAGGTATTCAACATTTAATTACAAGTCAATGGTATATTTCAGGCTTCAAAGGATTAACACAGGAAGATTTATAAAAGATTAACAGGTTTTTCTGTCTTTAAAAGAGATTATTTCGATCATTCAAGGGCCCAATCAAACTTGTAAGTACAGAACTAACAAAGCTATAGAAAGCACATTGTCTCTAGAATTGCTTCTCCTCTCTTGCTCTTCAAGATAAGTGTTTTTGTCTTATTTATACTATTTTTTTAACTAAATCCTTGCAAATATCTGATTCTTCAAAATTGCTTATTCTTTTGTAGAGAGTTTCTTTTCCAGGATTCCCGGTAAATGTGACTTCAGGAAAAAATACTTGCTGTATCAGTGTTCCCTAGAACCTATGAAATTAGGGTCCTTGGTCTAGTTGCTGGAGACCTTATCTGTTTACTTATTATATTTATTTGCTGCCTTTCTTCCAAAAAGGTTGAGTGGTATTAAACCTTTGGACATATTCCCAAAACTCTGAGCACCTGCAGTGCCTCACTTCAGTTAGTGCTTTTCTCCACAGTCCATAACATTGTCAAGACTAAGTTTCATTTCATTGTCAGGACTCCTTTTATTCTTGCAACCAAAAGAAGAAATCTAATTCAGGATGTGTGAGGCTAGAATACATGGTAAACTTGTTGAGGTCACCATCATCCTGATGAGATGCAGGATGCTTTAAAAAAAACCACCAGCTGCCTTTACAATACACACTTTTAAAGAAGCATGTCAGAAAATAGTAAAAATTAAATTTTACCACAACAGCTGTCCTCTGCAGTCTATCATCTTTATAGACAAAAGGGAAAAGATAGCATGGTACCCTATATCTTATGGCAGTGCTTCACAGAACTGAAGGGTGTGTGCTTGTCTCCGGGGACTGTTTGAGATTAATTCTGGCTGGGAATGAAAACAATTCCCAGCATTGCAATAAAATAAGTCTTGTTTTAAAAAGACATGTGTGTGTAATTATGGTTTGGAAGCCTTGGTCAGAACAGCCACATACATGTGGAGAACATAACGGGGACTGAATCTTTGAGAGACTTTTGTTGTGGCCCGCTGGCAGCTGAAGGAGCTGGCAGCAGAGTCGGACATAGTGAGGAGGTCCAGGAGAAACCTGGGCCAGTCTTGGAGGCTGGGGAGGGCTCTGCATCGGAGGCAGAGATGAGGCCAGGGAAGGCTGGCAGTCATCGACTGCCTTCAGACTCAGACAGCAGTGAAGCTGGGGAGTGTCTGGAACCAGCTCCCAACCTGTGCATGCGCAGGGCTACCAGAAGACAAGAACAATTGAGAAACTAGGGTTGACTCAGTAGTAAGGCCACACCTCAGAGATAATTGGCTCCTCCCATAGGACATAAAAGAGGAATGAACAGGACTTGAACTTTTGCAGGAAGCAATTAGTTTATCCGGTTGATTCAAGCTTTGAAAGTTCTGTTTGACTCTGTGTCAAGTTTGGCCTTGCCCTGCATTTGGCAGTTCTCTGGCAGCATTCCAAGTGCGATAAGGTAGTTGTTTATAAACATTCCCCTGAAAGACTGTTTATGAAGCCTTGCAGGCTGTGAATGAACGTAATTCACAGCCATGGAAATAGAAGAGATTTTGCGAAACTAAGATTGTGTTTTATGCTTGCTAAGGAAGCCTAGGTCAGAACAACTGTCTCTTCCCAATTACATACCTGTCTCATGAGGTCTAGCAGGAGGAATATTTTGTAGGTCCTGCCTGCTTAAGAATTACATCTGATGCAATCCAGATGTTGTGGCCCCTTCCCCTGGAGCTTTTCCAGAAGCCTTGAGGATCACACGGGCAGCTTGTACCATAGTTACATTGTGTTTAGAAGAAAATGCTTCTCCAACAATCTTGCTTTTATTTATATTTTAAAGGGGTGTTTTTTTTAGCAGCTATGGTATTAATTGTTGGTTGTACATTCACACCCAGAGTCACATTCAGTGAGATTGCAGCTAATTAATTAATTAATTAAAAGTCCAGAGAAGGTTATTCTCACATGTATTTCATTGCGCTGTTTTTACAAGACCTGAGTAATGGAAGAGGTGGTGACATTCTAGTGTGATGCATACATGCTAATAAGTCATAATGGAAATTATTTTTTGCTCTATCAGCATAATTGCCAGTATAATCATACACCATTCTGACTTCCATTGCCATCCTGGCTGGCTAGCAAAGTGTATGGTTCTCTTTGGGGCAGAGAGGGAAGAGATCCAGGAAGACGTGGGTTGAAGTCCCAGAGCCAAGATGAAGAGATCCCACTACCAGTGAAAATTCACTCACCGGAAGCTCCAGGGAAAACGCTGCTGAACTGCCATTGCAGCATTTTCTCCAGGCAGTAGGTAAACCAAAAGTTAATTGGCTCAGCTTGGAAAAATCATTAGAAGCCCCATAGTACCATGGGGACTTAGAGGTATGACCCTGGGGCAACTCACTGACATCTCAGAAGAGACAGGAGATTAAAGCTACAGCTGGCCCCAAGTCACCTGCAAAGCTAACCATTGAATGTTTATGAGAAATTGGATGGATTATTTCTCCTAATTTGTCAAGGGGAAGGGGAAAATTGTCAACAGCTTCCCAAGTGTGGGAGCTGAGGGGTAAGTCTTCTCTCAGGATGCCATTCCTTGGAATTTAATTGATGTGTGGGAAGCCGGGAAGGTAAGGATTGCTGGATGGAGTGTTTCACAATGAAAGGCAAGGCCTTAACTATGACATGACTTCTCCTTGGGAAATTATTAAGCAGATAGAAGGAGAACTGAAAGAGAGAAAAATGCAAGATATTTTTTTTTTCTGTCTTCACAGATTTAAACTGTTGTCCCCTGCTTATAGACATAATCCTGTCTGTGTCCCATGATTTCTCCCTTCAAAGGAAGACAAGTCCTGGGCAATGTTGAAGAAGTCACAAACTATCCGTCTCCCAGATGTCAAATGTGAGAGAGGCTGTAGGCAAGGGCATATTTGTTTCAAATGTGATTTAAATCACTGAGAATTTTTTTCAAGGCTCATTTCTCCCACACTTGGGAGCAGTCAGTCCTGTTTGAGATATATTCCTTTCTGCAAATATCTCTCGCAGAAGCTTCTATATCTAAATATACTAAAAGAGAGTTAAGCTCTAATGTTCTATATTTATATTCTATCATTCAAGATAAGTAAACAAGAGGTTTTTCTCTATACTCATACCATTAAAAAGAAAAAAGAGAAAAAACGTTCAGGACTATTTCAAAACTGTTCAAGCTATTGCTGTTCTTTCCATTGCTCTGTTGGCACAGAACAAACCATTCTTTCAAATAACCCATAAAAACAAAATAAACCCAGCAGATATTACACTGAATGTCAGCCTTCAATTCTAGCATCAGCCAGGAATGAATGTTTATGGCTAATGCTATAAACCACAGAAAATAAGATTTTGTAGTGGAAACATCGATAGCCCCTTAACTGTAATAGCGCCCATCGGCATCAGTATAATTAAAGGGAGCACAACAACTATTAGTCATCTTAATCCATACGCACATTCCTTGTTTAGCACAATAAAAATTATAAAGCAGGTTTGGCACTTAATTAGGAGGCTTGGGAATTGATGTCTAACTGTATTTCATTTATTTTAAATGCCTTTGCCTAAATTTAATTTCTCTTTTATATCTAAGCCTATGTGTAATGTGGTTGTTGTACACCTATTATAGGAATATAAATTAAATCCCTGAAGGATGTTGCTAAAGTATTGTTAAAAAGTAAACATGCAAACCATGATGCTTTCTTAGGCAGAGAAAATTAATATGCTACGGCGTTTTTCTGAACAAGAGCCTTTTCCCAGGGTTAATTATACATTCTGAAGCTGCTTTTTATATATTTTGAACAGTGGAAAATAGCTTAACTCAAGAGCAGCCTTTTCTACCTGTGCTCTTGAATGGGTAAGAGTACAGATCCCATCAATTTCAGACAGATATTCTTACAAATGGAGTACATGAGGTTGGGGAGGTTATTCGAATACAACATTTTCCAACCTTGGCCTTTCTAGGGATCACTGAATAATCACTGAAACATTCAGACTGCCACCTCTTAAGCCAGAGATCAGCAGTATGGCCTGTTATCCAGGTAGTTGCCAGAGATCTCAACATTAAATTAAAATTATTTTTTAAAATAAAAATAACAAAAGATCACCAAATCTTAGAGTCCTACAAACATTTGAAATCTCACAGGGGATGGAGAAACAAAGATCTTCCTAAAATATACTTCCTTCCATTTGTGACTTTGATATGTGTGCAACAAACCCACATTGTACCATTTGTAAAAATGTCTTGGAAAAAATGTTTACAGCCATTTCTTTTCCATCAGACTTTCAATGGTTTTAAAAAAGAGGTTTTATTCAGGGTATTTATATGTATTTATGGCATGTACTACTAAAGACTGGTATTATGAGATATTTGTATAAAAGTGACTTTTAATTATTACACCGTTAGGTCGTTGTTTCTTTCATGATACCGGGAGATTTAGCTAGTTTTTCTTTTTTCCATATATTCCTTTGAAGAAATGTGATTGTGTTATTAAATCACTAAAGAATGTCAACAGCTTGGTGTTTGTTTTTTCTTTGTACCTTCAGGTTTACATGTTTTTAAACTGTTTTCAAGTGCTAGCTTTTTGTTTTTATAATTCCTTTTTTAATATAAAGGAACATGAAATCTGTAAACTTTTGTTGTTGACATAGATTTCCTGTCTTTGAAGTCAGTTGAAGTAGATCTAAGTATAGTATATAAAATCATACATTGCAATGTCCTACTTGTCAATGAATACTTCACCTTCAACCATAACAATACAAGAGCACACAATAGATACAAACTCAAGGTTAACCGTATCAAACTTGATTGGAGGAAATACGACTTCAGCAACAGAGTGGTCAATGTCTGTAATACTCTACTGACTCTGGTTTCTTCCCCAAATCCCAAAAACGTTAACCTTAGACTGTCTACTATTGACCCCACTCCTTTCCTAAGAGGTCTGTAGGGGGCGTGCATAAGCGCACCAATGTGCCTAACATCCCTGTCCTTTTGCTTCTTTTTATTTTTCTTATATGTATCCATTTCATGTATTCATAACTATGTTTATACTTATACCTATTATCTTGTAAGCGATTGACAAATAAAATAAATAAATAAATAAATGTCCCCTGTGATCACTTCTAACACCATGCTATGGGATTCCTCCCCCAGAGATAGATAGATAGATAGATAGATAGATAGATAGATAGATAGATAGATAGATAGATAGATAGATAGATACACACACATTATTCAGCTTTGTTCAGGTATTTTCCCACTTCATTATAGTTGTGCTTTTAAAATTGTAGCAACGTTTCGGCAGAATCTCATCTGCCATCATCAGGCTTCTGTACTGTGTTCGTCTGTGAGTCAGACAAAACAGACGAACACAATACAAAAGCCTGATGATAGCAGATGAGATTCTGCCAAAACGTTGCTACAACTTTAAAAGCACAACTATAATGATGTGGGAAAATACCTGAACAAAGCTGAATATCATACATGTAAGTACCATAAAAACTTAAGAATGTATGTGTGTGTGTATATATATATATATATATATATATATATATATATTCTTAAGTTTTCACAGCTACTTACATGTATGGCATTGAGCTTTGTTGGTATTTTCCACGTCATAGTAGTTGTGCTTTTAAAGTTGTAGCGACGTTTCAGAGGCCTGATGATGGCAGATGAGATTCTGCTGAAACGTCGCTACAACGTTAAAAGCACAACTACTATGACGTGGGAAAATACCCGAACAAAGCCGAATGCCATATATATATATAGCTTGAAAATTGAAATGAGAGATTCCCATTGCAAAAGTAAAAAAATAACGTATTAATACCTGTCCTATTTTTGGTAGAGATTTAATCCAAGCCTCAAACCTGTGAAATAGACTAAATATATTTAACCCTAACAGATCACCTAGTCTGGATCACAAAATTTACTAATTACACAGATGTTTGTGTCTCAAATTCAACTTTCCCTTTACTTTTTAAAAGTTGTTGGCCTCATATTTTAAAAATACATTGCCTTTCTACAGAATAGCATGCAGGCATTATACAATATCGCTCTGTGAGTGAGATGGGTGGCTTCTAAATTTTGGTAAATAAATAAAATAAACATGCCCTGGGTTGAAAAAGCATTTTTCATGGATTTGTTGTTAAACACCACCAGCCCACGAAAGAAAAAGAAAAAGAAGGAAAAGATGGACATTTGGTGCATAAACAAAGCAAAATCCTTGCCAGCTACTTGCTGAGATTGTCAAGCTTTTAAAATCCTTTTAATAGTATTTCTGATGTTTCTTTCCCATTCCTTTCTGGCCCTCCACAGCAGTTAGCAATCTGTTCATACTATCATTAAATTATAATTATCCTTTTGTGAAGGTGAGGTTTCTAAAATGCCACTTTGTCGAAGTTCCATGACCAATTTTTATTCTGTTTAGGTGAAGATATAATTTAGTAATTTTTCCTAAACCAGAAAGGTAAAGGTAAATGAAATAGATTTCTTTAACATTGTTCTTTTTTTTCCAGAGGTGCATGGCAACCATTAAAAGTTTAAAATGGCTCTGAGACTGCAAATGTGAAGTATCAACTAACATTTCAGGAGCTAATAGTACCTGTGCTGAATGTTATTCCATTATCACCTAATGTCAGACAAGTGTTTATAAACTATAAATATGAAAAATGAAGACAGATGACCTACACACAATATCTAGTAAGATAATTAGAGCTCCATTGTTCAAAATAGCTGTGATTAATCAAAAGTCCTCATAAAATTAAGAATAGTTTACACGTCCTCTGAATGGAAACCAGAAATAGTGTTTTGGCTAACTTCTCACAAATAATTTTTTTATAAGTTTAGACACAGAAACTATGCACCAAACCATTAGCCATTCTTTTTCTATAAATAAATGAGTTATTAGCCATTTCCCCCTATTACTTTTTAATACTTTGTTTTTTTTTAATGTCAATTTTCAGAACAAAATTTTCATAGGGAGATTTAGCAAACATTTTAAAACTACAATCCATTCAATTGCCTGATTTGTACAGTTTCTTACAAAATATTTTTAAATATTTAAAAATATCCATTTTATCCAACTTAGTGAGGTATACTCCAAAGTAAATCTTCCTAGGATTCCAGTTTAAGTTTCTCTTCTGGAGTCTATTACCTATATCACCACATCATACAAAATACAATTACAAGGAATGAAAATACTAAGGAAGGATTGACTAGACCGATTTCAGTAGTCTTATCAGCCAGTAGATTAGAATTACTCTAAATAGAATCTTCTCTTTTTTTGCCACTACTGAATCAAAAGTTTGTGTCTAGAAAATTGCCACAAAACAAAAATCAAAATATAACAATATATATTCTAATGAACTAGTCTATCAAACCCACTCCTGTTTGTTAGCTATGGGTCACTATAGTTTGCTGGCCATCAAATGGGTCATAATCTTACAGGAATATTCCTGATTTATCTATGCCAATATTTCTCAACCTTGGCAATTTTAAGATGTGTGGACTACAACACCCAGAATTTCCCAGGAAAGTCTACACATCTTAATGTTACTAAGGTTGTGAAACACTGGTCTATGTTTCAGGATTAGCCATTGGGTTGGCTTCTTCTTCAGTTTCCCATAGATGCACATAGAAGAGAAAGAAAAGGAATGGGTTGATACCAATGGAGACAATATTCTGCAGAAGTCCACATTATGGTCCATTTTGATTCTGACTGTAGTATGTACATATATGCCTTTGAGTTAGCGTTCACTCTTGCAAATGCCTGGACAAGTATTTGCACTTTTCTTGGCAAGCTTTTTTCAGAAGTAGTTTGCCATTATATTAGTAATACAATTTATCATATGGCTTATAAGTATACAGACATAAAAAATTATCACTGTAACTCACTACAGTCATTTACATCTTAATATAAAGTAAGATGCTTCTAAACTAAAAGGCCCAGTTTTTATTATATGATATTCCAACATCTGTAAATCCAAATTATCAAATGAGTTTTACTTTGCTTTTGTTTTAAAGCTGGGAATTCTGAAATCTCCATTTTAGTGATTTTTTTTTAAGGCTCTCACCAATTTGGTTCTACCTTCACTTGATTTGGCATTGACCATGGTGCTAGTTCAACTTTCTCATGGATCAGTGACTTTATATATCTACAATATCTGTTTAGATCAGCCTTTCTCAACCTTTTAATCTTGGAAAGACCCTTTAAAGAAGTTTTTGGGAGCTCTTACATAAAAAAATGGCAAAAAGTATGAGAACTTCACAAAACAATTCACTTCTAACCTAAACAATATAAACTTTCCAGTTTAAAGCACTATTATTCTGTAGTGCATGCAGCTGAGAAAATACCACCCCCCACCCCCACCCCCCCGCCCAGTCACAGTCTCTAATAAAACCATCCAGTTTCATGGAACTGCACTGTAAAAGTCTGGTCTAGATAACAAGACTTAAATGGTGCTCCTTTCTCTATCATGAGTTACTGACTAGACAAATAGAGTATGGAAACATTAAAACAATTAATACAATTTGGGAGTGTTTATCAGAATTTATTTGAGGAAACTTTACAGTAGTGCAATATCATCTCTGATGAAATAAAAAAAAATTCTTTCTTTCTTTCTTTCCCTTTCTTTCTTTCTGTCTTAAATCAGCAAGATTTCAACAAGAATCTCAGGGAATGAATGCAATGTTTAATGGTATTATACTATTATTGCTGCTGTGGGTTTTTTTCTTACATATTTCATTCAGTTTATTGGCTTAATTCTATTAATTTCTATTTCTAATTTGTTTCAGTTTGCTAATTCTGGATGCTTGTCTACTTTTAGTTCCAATATAACTAATATATTAAACATAGACTATAAAATTTAAATACAATAAATAAAAAGATAGGAGATAGGAGAAAGAGAGATGAGACAGATTCTTGATGTAATAATATAAACAATGAATTTTGAATTTATGGAACTTTATGCACTAGTGATTTATAGCATAGACTTGTCCAATCATCATTATTCCAAAATATCACTTTGCAAATAGCTGGGTGATGCATTGAAGATCCTGTAAATGACAAGTGTGGAAATAAAATCAGACAATTGGCCAAATGTGGTAAAAAGTAGATTTATCATGGCTGCACTGAATACCCTATTAAGGTTGTAAAATAATCTCCAGTATTTGAAATGGAAAGAAATAAGCATTAAACCAATACCAAGGACTGCTTTATAAATTGTGTGAGATCTGAAAGATGAAATGAAGATCAAATCATTTGCATTTACACATTCAACTGCTTTTGTGACAAAGGAGAACGTGCACATTCTTCATGGCAAGTTGCACTCTATTTGTGTGGGAATCAGATTTATATTTTCCTGAGAAGTGACAAGTACTATTTTAAGCCAAACAAGCCAATTTTTGCAGATATGTGTAAGGGCAATGTGCATGCAAATTAGTAACAATTAATTTTAGTGCCAAGAGTACTGACAATCCGCTTTTAGAATAACCAAGTTAAAAATAATGAAAGTTAAATAGAAGAATAGAAGACATTTAGCAACTTCATAATCTAGTCTTTCAGATTTTCTTTTAGCTTGTCATAGTCATTATTTTGTTTGGGGGACTGTACATCTTAATGAGAACTCAAGACTTACTGAATGTCTCTTATGAATGACTATAATTGTTACATTACCTCTCAGGATGTCTTTAAGATTCATTCATTGTGAACTTTATACTTTCCTTCACTAAAGGATAGGTTTTAGAGTACTAAAAATGTTTGAAATATCTACCAGCAGATCTTTAAAATCTCTTATCGCTCTGTGAATCACAAAAGAGGCATCTTTGACATCAAAGATTGACCCAGGCAATTCAATACCCAAATAATACTGGGAAGTGCTGTTTTTCAAAAGAAAATGCTGAAACAAGGCTGCAGTCTGATATTTAATAACTATTTTCATTGAGTTCAAAGCCATTTACTTCTGAGTAGTCTTAATTATAGGCAACACAAACCAACATAGTATCTACCCCTCTATCTCTCTTTTTGCATCTGGCTAATAAACCACGACAAAGATTATAGCCCAATCTTTCAATGATCTTACAAATCTTCTTATCTGTACTGCAGTACAAAACGAATTGAAATAAATTAATAATTTATTATTAGTCTTTTAATCCATGTTTCTCTCTACATGTATTTAGATAAATTGATCAGATGGTTTGCAAAAGAAGATGTATAAGAGAAGGAGTTTTATTAGGGAAGTTTAACAATGAAAAGAAATTGATTGAAACCCCATCCACTAAAAATTTTCATCCACCTTGATGCCAAGTCTCTTTTGAACAATAATTGGCATGGTAACATGCTAATAATTTTGTAGCAGAGTCTTTTTCATAGTAGGCTGCAGGCTACTATTCTAAGTGGGAAGGAATGTTACTTCTAAGCAGTACATACATGTAAAGTTTTGTAAGCTTCAAGAGTAGAATATTGAACTTGGAGAGGGAGAAAGGGAGAGAATGTCTACCTGGAGCCCAGGGACCAAAAGATGGGCTGAGATTTTTTTTAAAAATCCTCTAATGGAAAATTGATTACCTTCAATAATTGTAGAATTGCATTAGAAGGTTCCCTGTAAAAGCTGGATAAGTTATGGTTCCAAGAGAAACTAAGTTCAAACAAGTTCAAAAGTGAGTTGAAGTATTGCTGTGTTTTCTAAAAATTGAAAAAGAGCAATAATTGTCACAGAGCTCAAATAGAGGCAAGCTTGTGAGAACTTTGGGACCCAACACTGATCCCAGAGTGATATATAAAAAGGGAGGGGGAAACTGAAAGAGTCCTTAGTTAAAAGGACATTTAGTTGAAGGGACAGAGTGTTACCACTTTTCTCCCACAAATCATATTTTATGGAAAGAACAGATAACATAATCTGACATCATATGTAAGCAGAGCCATAAGAATATAACATAACAGACTGTGCAATTAAGGCCAGCTTATCTTCAAGGGAAACATAATACCCAAAATACAGTATCTTATTTCTATTAATCCAGGACTCCACACACAAATAGTTTTTGAACAAAACATTTAAAATCTGTACTAGTATGAAATTCTAGGTAGGAATTCCGTGACATTCAATATAAGGAAAAAGACACAAAGAAATTGATATGTGAATGCTATATAATTATTATGTCTTAATAATATTTTCTGATAAAATATTTTGATATTTGGCTGGGTATAATAATTTCTATTATTTTCTTTGCCCCCTCACGAGGAGGTACAAGTTCTTTCCCTATCTCTCCCTGTAGTTTTTGAAATGCTTTTTTAAAAAAAATCTCCATTTATGCCTCTCCATATCTTTGCATATCAATGTTTTTGAGTAAAGCAAATATTGGAAAATTGCAGTGTTCCTCCTTGGGCAGTTTCCTTAGCAATTTGAATCATGCTAGTGGGGAAGTTGGTACTAAGCCCCCTGACTATCTCTCCCTCACTGTTTCTGGGCCTCTCCAGCACAAGATAAAGAAAAATGGTAGTTGAAGGCACTCCCTGTGCATTTTTTAAAAATTTTGATTATTTATTTGGAAGAATGCTGTATAGGGGATGTAGAGACCATATGTGGAGAAGACACTAAATAGTAATAAATGTTATCTTCCTAGGTTTAAAAATTCATGGTAAATAATGCAAAAACAAGAATCATTGGAGAAGCCTGATACTTGGAGAAACAGAAATGGATGGAAGATGGAGAGAGACAGACAGACAGATCAATCCACCTGGGTATTAGGCTTCAATACTAAATACTATTTGATGGAGCTCAGTTGCAATTTAAAGCAGACACATCTATGTGTAAGCTTTTGCAGTGACTTGATGGGACATTGAATTATATATCACAACTTTTCCAACCTGCCGTCTGCCAGATACATTTGGATATCAACTACCAAAATTCCTCTGGACATCACATCAAGCCATAAACCAGGGGTGTCAAACTCAAGGCCCAGGGGTCAGACCTGGCCCATGGGGTGCTTAGATCTGGCCCTTGTGACCACCCTGGAAACAGTGAAGGACTGGCCTGTGGTGCCTCTGCCAGCAAAAAAATCCCGAGCTCTGTTTTTGCTGGCAGAGGATTGAAGGAGGCCATCACAACTGAAAATGGAGCTCATGAGCCCATTTCCACTGGTAGAGAGCTCGGGCCACCACAGGTGCCCCCCAACATGAGTGATGTCATGCTGGCCATGCCCACCCTGGCCACACCTACTCTGGCCCCCTGAATCAAACACTATCCTGATGCACCTCTCAATGAAATCGAGTTTGACATCCCTGCCATAAACAGTTGGTCCAAGATAAGTTAAAAATTAAAAATGGAGGGTCTTCCTCAAGTACCACTTTGGTTTTGTTACAGTCAAGCACATTATTCTTGCTATATTCCCAATGACCTTTTTGTAAACACAACTGGACAGGGTTGGATAGAAAGGATATCTATGTAAAAGAGCATCTTCCACATTTTGCTTTCATGTTCTTCTGAGCCTCAGTGATACACCGCAATTACCACACCTAAGGAATTTTTATTATATCTATACACATACACACACACACACACACACTCTAAATTGACACTGTAGTACAAAAAAGGGGGAAATGTTTTTCTTCTGCATTCCAACATTGTGTCCACAGAGCACCACTGAACAAAAATAACACGTTGGCAATTTAGAAGCTTACAATGATAAGAAGGCTAACATGCATATTCATGGAATTAGATTTTATAAAAAGAATTGGGAGTTAGGGAAGGAGTGTTTATTATATTTCATACATATTGAAAGCATGAATTGAATGTTAAGTGGTGAAAATGAAGAAAGTTGAAAATGACAGTGAAAGACCTGGAAAATAGTTAAATCTACTCTGGACAAGTGGTTCCTTTGTCATCCTCCTGCTGTCTGCTCAAAACATAGAATTTAAAAAACTTTTTTTTTCACTTTTTCTACATACCTGTTCCATAAATGGATCTTTCATTTTTTACAACTACTTCAAGACATTATTGACATTGTATGGTTCTGACTAAATTCAGGGAAATTCCAGCTTCACGACAATCAGGCATAAAAAAGATTTGGTAACTTCGAGCCCACTCCCCTTCAAAAATACAGTGAAGATTGATAAAGAAGGAAGAAGAATGTAAACATTTTAAAAATTCTTCAAACAATGAACAGAAAGATGCAACTGGCAATTATATTTGGCAGTCAGAAATTTGAATAATCTATCACATCATGTATCAAACATTCATTCATTCATTCATTGTAACTACTCTATAGAAACAATATAATTTAGGACACAACATCAACTAAATCTGCTTAGACATCACAAATCTTAGGACTCTATTATGTATTCTAGAAGCCCAAGCAAAGGATTAGTATTGAGGGAATCATTATTCTTTCTGCTCCTGTTACATAGAAACCTTGATGACTATATGACAACACTATAAATATGATTCTTCCTGAACTGATAAAGCTAACCATCAAGACTTTTAGGTTTATCATTTGAGCATATGAGGGTTTCAGAAGCAAAATGGATACTTAGAGCCTGCAAAGCAAATTTTCCTTTAACTACCTCTCCTTTTATAAGTACCAACATTTTGGCTCTGCCTGCTACTGATATCACAACAACAGAAGTGATTTCACAACATCACAAGTCATTGTCACTTGCAGGCATGAGTGGCAGGGGAAGTAGGTTCCGTAGGACCAAAAAGAAAAAGGCCTCCTCATCCCAGAAAAAAGAATGTGATTATGAGTCATTTCCTTAAGTTGGGCAGTTTTTGAATTGAATAAATTCAAACTTCAATTTTAAATTGAAAGAAAAGAAGAAAGAAAGAAAAAAAGAAAGAGAGAGAGAGGGGAAAGAAAGAAAGAAAGAAAGAAAGAAAGAAAGAAAGAAAGAAAGAAAGAAAGAAAGAAAGAAAGAAAGAAAGAAAGAAAGAAAGAAAGAAAGAAAGAAAGAGTTTTCAACAGGCATGAGTTTTACTTTCACCATCTTCTTCAGACAGTTAATCATATGATACAAAATTATATCAAGTATCTGAATTGTAAATCTTGTCAGTGAAAGAATATAAAAGGATTGTTCAGACTTTGAACATTCCTTAAACATAGTCAAGGCATAATAATTGGAAACAAATGCAGAAAGCCGAGATGTACAAAACTACAAAGGTATTTTAAAGAATATTAAAATGTCATATCCTTAATTATTTAATTCAAATCCGAGGCCATCTGATTCCTTAGCAACTGAGAGGCCTTAATTTAAAAAAGGAAACAACGCATATAGAAAAAAAAATCATATCTGATTTCCAGTAAGTCTCATCTGAGTTTAGACTACTAACTCAATACCAGTAAAATACCAGTAATCACAGTATAGGAAGTCCACTCTACCTGACCCTAATGCCGTGATGGCGAACCTATGGCACGCGTGCCGGAAGTGGCATGCAGAGCCATTTCCCTTGGCACATGGCTCACCCAGAGGAGCCCCACTGTGCATGCACATGCCGCCGCCACGACAGCTGATTGTCGGGTATCACGGGAGACACGTGCGCATGCGCAGAGATGTGCAGTGTGCGCTGGGGGTCACGCACGCATACGCAGATGGATGGAACAGGGGGTGATCCTGCGCACCTGCATAGGTGTGCCATGCACAAGGGGATCATGCACACATGTGCAGATGCACAGCCTGTGGAGGGGGAATCACGTACACAGGCGTAGAGATGCATGGCGCATGGTGGGGGAATCGCACGTGCATGCACAGACACGCGACGCAAGGCCAATGGATCATGTGCACATGCACAGGCGTGCAGCGTGCTGCAGGGGAATCACACGTGCATGTGCAGGGGGGCCTGGCATGCATTGCCTTCTGGGTGCTGGCACTCAAGCGTGAGCGGCAAGCGCAATTATTGGCATGGGAGCCGAAAAAGGTTTGCCACCACTGCCCTAAGGAATGGGGGATATCCAATGATTTTCTAAACGTCAATAGGGTGGAAGCAATATGTATCTCTGTGGGAATATCATTGCAGGGGGCAGACACTGCCACAAAGAAAGCACACTTCCTGGGCCTCATAAGATGACATTATTCATTTGATGGGACCCAAAGCACACTGACTCTACCTGCTAGTCACAGAATGGGCAAAAATAACTGGAGACAAGCAGTCCCTCTGCTATTTCAACTCAGAGCTATCTTGATCAGTTTAGAATTAAACTGTAGCTATTAATGAAGATGAATGCAAAATAAAAATGCTGCTCTGATGAAAATGTAATTGCTCCTTACCTTGCTTTTTTATGACACAGAGAAGCAAGCTACTAGTTACAACTGGGATAGACCCCTGCTGAAATCATGGAAAATGTAGGAAAGGGTGAGTTACATGGAGCCGTGATTTGGCTCAATATAAATCTGTTTCCTGCGTGATTATGCTCAGAATGAAAGAAACATATTTCATTAGAACATAGACCAGTGTCCTTCAGAAAATCCTGTTCCTTGACAACTGAGAAGTAACACACACATAGGCAGAAATATTACCTACTAACCAGTGGTGGGATTCATTTTTTTTCTCCTACCGGTTATGTGGGCATGGCAGGGGAAGGGTACTGCAAAATCTCCTTCCCCACCCCACTAACCTTTTTTCCAGCTCCCTTCTCCTGTGCAGGGCAACCAAAGAAGACCCAGCCAATCAGCTGGGACTCGGGAGACAGAGAATAGATGGGGGTGGGGCCAGTCAGAGGTGGCATTTGCTGGTTCTCCAAATTACTCAAAATTTCCACTACCAATTCTCCAGAACTGGTCACAACCTGCTGAATAATAGTGTATTAAATGACTACCTCTATCAATAAACACATTTTTCTGATTTTGTTTACCTGCAGCATTTGCTCAAGCTCCTGTTTACTGTTTATGCCCGAATGTGTTCTTGTTCCACAAATGATCTGTGAATGAACATTGTGATATGCAGGTTTTTTTGCACCTTTTGCACTTCAAACACTAACCTGCTGCTGCTGAACAAGAAGACATGATTGTATTCTCTCTGACCCTTAAAGGAAAAAGAGTGACTCCTTAGGCTAGTTCCTACCATAATAGAGCCAGTTTAGCATCGTGCTTAAGGTCCAAAGATAAAAATGAGAGATTATGAGTTCTAGTCTCACCTTGTATGTGGAGCCAACCCTCATGATAGTCACTCTGTTTCTGCCATGCCAACCAATGGTTCAGGCAATCACAAGGAGACAACACACACACAAACATACAATGTTTCACAATAGCTGTTTAAAATAGTCATCCGTGAACATGTCTATTTATTTGTTCTTTGTACCTTGAGTGTGTATGCTTGTGTGTATGTGTGTGTGTGAGAGAGAGAGAGAGAGGGAGAGGGAGGGAGGGAGAAAGAGAGAGAAATCTGGATGGCTAAAGGTTAAGAAGCTCTGAGCTCTGCAGAAACGCATTTAATGAAAGTTTCTCATTATAGTAGTATGCCATTATTATTAATTCTGATTATAGTAATTTATGAAAGGATTTTTAAGGATTATCTGTATTACTATCATTGTAATTAATTTGGATTTTCTTGTACATTGCCATCAATCCTTATGGAGTATGGAAGTATATGAGAGAAAGAAAGAAAGTAGGTTGCTGAGCAAGTTAGTATGGAGTATTGTAAGGATTTTCTGGTTTATTAATTCAGTTCTGAGATTGTACGTCTGACATTTTTTCCAACACATAATTATGTAGTAAAGCTTTATGACTTAGGTAAATACTAGAAAATCTCATTAGGTGCCAAAGGTGATGATTGTTAAATATCTTCTGTGTTATAACACAACCTGTATCTATTCTTCTAACTATTTATTACTGTCATTGGTTATCTGTCTTTTAGATACCCATTAGTGTTTATTTGACAATACAAAGTGCTCAAATGATCTTTACACAATTATTCCAAGATATCATCTCCCCACAGAAGTAAACCAGCTATTTGGAAATTATTTACTGCTTTATCATAGATTTGCAATCCTATTTTTATCTTGCAGTACACAACTCAAAGAGCTTCAGGACTGGAGCAGATTTTAAGTTCTGCTAATAAATATATAAATCATAAATATTAGCACTGGTTCCAAAAAAACTTTATATTAGCAGAATCTATTTCTGCTCCAATATAAAAATATTTACCCTTGACTAATAAATATACTGACTTCAGTGGAGGGAAAAGAGCATGGGTGCATTTATTACCAGCTCTTATAACATCCATGCACACTACATAAAACGTGATTTTTCAAAACTGTCTTCGTCTGATTTTTTTTTTGTAAAGAATGGTGGCTAATCTACAAGGTTACAATCGGTTAAGACTGACCATTATCATAATCTACACAAGAACAAATGGATGGAAACTAATCAAAGAGAGAAGCAAACTAGAACTAAGGAGAAATTTCCTAATGGAGAAAACCAGTGGGACAGCTTGTCTTCAGAAGTTGTGGGTGCTCCATCATTGGAAGCTTTTAAGAAGAGACTAGGTAGCCCCTCCTCTGAAATGATATAGAGCCTCCTGATCAAACAGGAGATTGAAGTAGAGGTCCTTCAAGGTCCCTTCCAGCTTTGTTATCCTAGATTATTCTATCCTTCACACTCACTTTTGACTCAATCTCAGAGTCATATATTTGAGTCTTTACATCAATAATGCAGTTGACATTGGTTTAACAAATATTGTACGGAGGAAAGAGGCCTCTCCATTTCTTTGTTATCAATTGTACATACCATAGAATAGTACATAAAAGGAGAGAACTCAAGAGGCAGCAAATGGAGAAGAGTGTCAAGTAGCCAAAAAAAAAAAAAATATGACCAGCTTTTCAGACTGGGGTAGAAGCAAAATGCATAGCTGGTTTCTTGAAAATGCTGCCTACATTAAGACATCTCAAAATATTTTAGACCCAAGAGATTTAAAAGTGTTCCTTCTTGGTCCTATTTTGTGCCACCCTCTTTTGCAGCCTACTACCACACACCACAAGTGATCAATTTGAAACTGGATTCTGAGGTAGAAATCCCTCCATCATGAAGTTTATAATTTTTTAATTAAGCCATATGCCACATGCTGTTATTATTTAAAAGCAAAAGTACAGCTCAGGAAGTACACAGAATATTTCATTTTTCAATATGTGAAGCTCTTGTTTTCTTTCATCTTTTTCTTTCTTCTTCCTTGAAAGGCAAAATAATTCCAGGAAATAGATTCATGCTGAGCTTTTGTGTTGAAAAAATTATGAACGGTACAGCTACATCTTTCAACACAGATCTTATCAAGGCCCTGACAAGTTACTTAATTTATTCTTTTCTTTATATAAATACGTTTTGTTCCTCAAACTGTAGAATTTCTTTTTGGAGAATGAGTTGCTGTCTTCTGCTTGAATATACTGATTGGTACAATAACTGCTATTTTTGGAGACCTCTGTAGGCAAGCAGCTGGATCTGTAGACCAACTTTCCCCAAACTAGACCTAGGGAAAGGTGAAGTCTGGGAAACTTGGAGATCACTAAATTGGGTAAGGAACCAGTGCAACCATAATTAGTCCACTAGATTCCCCTCTAGCCCTTTTTGGGTAGGAAAGTAGATTTAACTATGGGTGAATTAGAAATCCCATAGTACATTATCATACAGTATATGTAATGTACCCTAGGAATGATTAATCACAGATCTTCTTTTATTACACTTATGTAATATGCCTCAACTTCATGCATTTTTCTTCTTTAAAAGGAAAATTCAAATAACTTGGCATCGCACAGATATCATTACTATTGTGTATGCTTCCACTAAGTATAATATCTGAGAAGCCATCTCACCCCAAGGAGATACCACTTCCTCCATCAGAAAGGGTCTACTATGGACCTCATTCATTAAGGAATTTCTATTGACAGGGTCAAGAAGAAGGACATTTTCTGCTGTGGAATATGCTACTATTGCAGGTAAGAACTGTTTCCACCCTTTTGGTCTACCTAAAGAGTATCAAATATTGGTTTTGCTGATTGGCTTGGCCTTCTGAGGGAAGCAGTCACCGCTGGAGGTAGTAACAGGGTAAGAGGAAGAGATCCTCCCCATCTGGCCTATCTCCTTGATACTCAATGGTATAACAACTTGTCTTTTTTCTTCTCTGTTTCATCTTAACATATCTTTGTGAGAAAGATATTAATGATCAATGTTTTCATACAATTTCTATAAAGCTTTAGTGTAAGCTTTTGATTTTATTACTATTTTTAGTGCAATATAATTTTTTTTCATGAGATCACTCTACCTCATTCAAGGATTTTTATCGGGGAGGTTAGAGACAGTTCTGTTGAGCGGATATCATTTCCATTTATAACTCTTATAACTAATATTTTCCTCATAGCTGCCACATAAAATCATTCTGTTCTCTAATTGCTTCTTTCATTTTTTTCCCTCCATTAAAAATCCACCTGAAACACACCAAGAGTTTTCCCATTACTGGCATCTCCTCTCAATGAAATCATTCCTAGGAAAAATGTCTTTGAAGAAACAGAGGCAGTATACATATGCAAGGATAAGACATATTCAGAAAAGAGATTACTGTCATTTATTTCATAAGGCATAGGCCTGTACTTTTCCCAGACAATTTCAGTGGGAATGAAATGGAGTTTATTATATAAAGTGTCAATGGGAGCTTATTTTCTAAGACTACTTGCAGAGGGTGCAATTTTCACTTCAATCATAGCTGGATAGAAGGAATAAATCTCCACATGCTGCATATTGTCCCAATCAATAGAGAAACTCTACTGCTGGATATTCCTTTTAAAAAATGTACATGCTAGAAGAATAGAATGGCAATCTGCAAGTAACAAGTCAAGGCTGATGCAAGGCCTCACTTTTGCATAGTAACAGCCGAAACGGAACCCTTCAGGTTATCTTGTTATAAAAAGGAGCTGAGACCCAAAGAAGAAAATATGGTCATATGATTTCCACTCTTTATAGTCCACACAAAACAACTCAAATTTATTTTAATTTCACCATAGCACAAAATAAGCTTCTGAAATGTTCACAGATGGTAATTCATTTATCAAATCATGTCCATTTACAAACAACTTCCTAAAGAATATCAAACACCTTTGGAGAAACTGTGCAAAACTTACCGTAGCTATTGACAAACATGACAGTGATCTGAGGATATCTTTTTTCTAACAGACTTTACCTATTCTGAGCTTCTCAAACATCGCAAGCTTTGGGTACGCTCTGTCTGTTATCTGGCCAAATAAAATCTTGAGTTTCTGCATGACAGGCTCCATGTCATTAACTCTACAGTTGGAAGTGTTGGATTCCGACTGCAGAGTTAATTATTTGGAAGTGCTTTGGATTATATACAGACTCAAGTAGAACACCTCTCTACTAGTCATTAAAACAACCTGCTCTTTTCAAGCTCTGTATCCTCTCATTAAATTTCAGGTTCTTTTTATAGCAGATCTGAGGGGAAAACATTTGCAGTTGGAATATTACTGTGAGCCTCTGCCTTTGTACAAAGTTTAGATCACAACTTCTGAATCATTCACAGCAACGCTACATAACTACTCCAAAGAAAGAATAAAGAGTTTGTGTACTTATTGAAACCGAGATGCTTGGCAAGCTCTATTATCTTTTACAGAGATGTATAAGGAAGCAGTTACATTATCAACTGCTTAATATTTTATGACTAGACTCCAAAGCTACCTACGAGGGTCAAAATGAAGTGCTGCTGGGAAGATGATGTACTGTTGCAAATGTTACTTACACTCTCATGCTTAGTTTAAATTACATTTAATGAAATATTCAACAGCGGCTTGGAAAGATCATCCCTCTGAGATTTCAACGTTCACAGAGAACCTGAAATAAGCAAGGAATAAAGTGAGTAATTTTCATTGTCCACTTCTTTTCTGCAACTCAGATGATTCTCTTATCACTTCACACGCAACATAGTGTTGATATGAAGTACCAATTAATTGCTTACAGAGTAGCAGCAATTACATAACTTTATTGCTTGAAAGAATACAGGTAGATAATGCCAAATTCCACATTTTGTAGTGAGCTAGAGTGAATGACCAATCTATTTCATTAATCTTTGGAACAAATTTTTCAAGGGGTTACTACTACACTCATTTGCAATTACTGGAGGGGGGGGGAGAAAAAAAGTTTTTTAAACAACAAAATTCACAGATACCCCTTGATACAAATATATCTCCATCTGTAACTTTTGCAAACTTCCTTCTCGCAATCTCAACTCTTTCTTCATTTAAACTTCCATCACACATGAAATGTTGGATAGCAGATAATTTTATGCAGCAGGAGGAATGTATGTAGAAAGGCCAAAGTTAGGAGAACAACTTTTAAAAGGAAGTATTCTTAAGGCTGGTGCTTGTATAAAAGAAAATAAAGGAATGTTTATTTAGGAAGTAACACAGTGATAGGAAGTTCAAGGGAGAAAAACATAAGAGCTGTAAAAAGTTAGAGAAGTCTAACTACAGTAAGTGCTTGTGTCACACCCTTTCCTCCATGATGAAGTGGGAGGCATTCATGAAGAACCTGAACTGCGCAGGACAAAGTCAGACGAGGAGATGAGGACTGGCAGAAGGAGGAAGTGATAAAATCCCCAGATGATCAACCTAACCAATAGGAGGCATGTCATGCAGAGATAAGCTAACTAAGTTCTTTAGACTGGGAAAGGAGATTAAGAAGTCAGAATCACTCTGTCAGCTATCTCTACATCTATTGCCCTTAGTGGTCGATAAGATTACAGGTGCAGAAAGTCAGTCCAGGCAAAGCTGAATGTCAACATTAACAAGACTTGGAAAGTTTGCAAAGTTGACCTTTTCATTAAACACTTCTGCAACATTTGGGCAGGCTGCCATCCCTACTCTCCTCAGACAGTGCCCACCAATTCTCAGACAGACATCAAGCTGCCAATTACAGATTCATAAATAATACCCTCTGGAAGAGGGATACTTACCTGAACAGATGTGCAAGATTATTCTAACCCTTCCCTTTTTTCTTGAAAGAAAAATTGTTTTTCTTTTTAAAACAAAGGACAGAAGTTACTATGGGACAAAGTGTAGGCTGTAACATTTTCCCTCAGCTCCTGATTACAGTTTACAATTTTATATTAACAAATATTTTCCACCGTTTCAAATGTTATATTAACTAATAACCAGAAGGAGGCACTAGAACTGTGATGGTGAACCTACGGCATGCATGCCAGAAGTGGCACACAGAGCCATTTCTGCCGACACGTGAGAGGTCACCCGGAAGAGCTCCACGGCGTATGTGTGCACGCCCCCTATCAGCCAGCTGATTATGGGTATCTGCCACACATGTGTGGGGGGAGACACACATGTGGGAGATGTACGCAAATGTGCAGGGGACAGGGGGATCATGTGCACATTGCATCATGGGTGCAGGAACCCATGCCTGTGCATTTTCGGCACGCAATGCGGAAAAGGTTAGCTTTCACTGCACTAGAAGATAGGTTTCATTCTTTCTTTTTTTTGGATATTTTTAATTATGGGTAAATTGAGACTTTTTGAGCACTGAATCATAAAAGTGCAGAAGCTCTCTTTTTATGCTGTACTTTCACTCTTTTCAGCACCTGCCACTTGGATCTTCCCTTTCCCTTTTGCTGCCTGCTCCTCTCTGAGTTGGTGATTTTTAGCATGGCACAGAATAGTGTTACGCCTCATAGTTTTGGCACATGGATTCAGTTTAACCACGATTCTCAAGTTCTTCAGTGGTTTCTTCGTAAGGACTCTATGATGAATCGTCTTCTTGGGTGGACGTAGGGCCTTCTGGATCTCCTGACTTTTTAGGAGTCTTCCAATATTGGTCATCTTGTGCATTGGCAGAATGTAGCTACTTTTCAGGGTGGCAGCCTTATGTCAGGTGCCATATAAGTCATCCAACTTGCGGAAAGCACTTTTGGTCCAGATGCAGAAACATCCAACGTGGCCACCAGGAGTGAGTGTCAAGAGATTCTGCTTGTTCACATTGAGAAGAGTGCTTCCTGGGATATTCCTGAATGCTTTTATGACACCGCTGTTTTTGTTATAGATTATACAAGGTCCCCTGCGCTGGATGTGATGGCGGTTACTCAGGTTTCATTCTTATGGGGATTTTTCAGGCATAAATGTCCTTTTAGAAATTTAAGTATCCTAATCTGGAGAATGTGAGTTCTAGTCCTGCCTTAGACAACAAAGCTAGCTGGGTGACCTTGAGCCAGTCACTTTCCCTCAGTCCTAGGAAGGAGGCAATGGCAACCCACATCTAAAAAAAGCCTTGCCAAGAAAATTGCAAGGACTTGTCCAGGCACTTTCTGAGTATCAGATTGAACAACAACAACAACAATAAAACCCTCCTGATGATTCCTATGCCTGAAGAATCCCAATAAAGGTGAAACCAGTCAAGTGGTGCCTCCGACTGATCAATAGTTCATATAACATCTGAAGCTATATAAGCGCCTCTTGAGAGGAGACAGTCTTGAGACTCAAATCAATAAAACTTTCAAAAATCCCTAGTATGAAATCATATAGGAAAAAAGGAAAGCTATACCTGCATGGCTTCCACAAGCTTGGAATTTTCATAAAAATAAAAAGCAGGGCTGAGTGAAATTGAATTGGAAAAGAACTTCTGACTTATAGAGATAGGTAAATATAAAGTTAGCATTGTTTTGGGTTTTTTTAAAAAAATCGATCGTGCATTAATCGAGCTCTTTTATTATCTTGGTGTTTATTTTCTCTAAACAAGCTCACTTTCCTTATTTTTGAAGTATCTTGAGATCTCTGAGCAGAATCCTCTATATTACTAATAGGTCTATGCTATCTTATGATCTGCCCCGCCTTATATTTTCCTTTATCCTTTGATGCTGGAACATATTTCTTATTTAAATAGCTCTATATTTTCATCCCCTGTGTCACTGAATGTGTTAGCTGTCACTACTAAAAGCAACAAAAGGTATTTTTTCCCTTTTTTTCTAATGAGAGTAATTGAACTTGTCCCTTATGAGATGGATTTCCCTAGGCACAGGCTTCCTATTACAGGAGGTGGCAATACAGAATTTATTTCATTTTTATCTTTTGTCTCAAGTCCTTGTTAGTAGTGTAGACCATGTGAGCTGTGTGTTCCTTATCAGCCTCACATGCTGGGATAAAGGGGAAAAATAGGTAGAGGCATCTCTCTGATAGATGGGATGTCGTAGCAATAATTAAAAGCTAAAATTTAAAATAAAATGCATACTAAACATACTGAAACAGGAAAGAGGGATGGGATCAAATCCAGAAGGCTTCTGGAGTGGAAGATTCCCAGCTTTTACTGTCAGATCTCTTCATGCTACAACTCTTTTGAGCAATTGGTTGCTCTAGCCATAATGATGAGATATTTGGTATTTGGCATATTGGTGGTATGGATTTATCTCTCTTGCAACATTTTCCCTCCACATTGTTCTAGAATTTGCATAGAAGGAAGGTGGCTGATCAAGTAAAGGAGTAGGTAAAAGAAAGGGCAATGAGGGAAAGGCTTGGAAACTGCAGCAAAACACATCTCAGGAGCAATGCTGGAAGGCAGGGATAATATGCTTGGCAACTGCAAGCAAAGGATTCTGTCAATACCAGCCTGGCCTGAATATCACACTTAGCTAAATAATGGAAGAAGCATTACAGCTCAGGGAGAGGCAATATGTAAGAACAATTGCTAGATATTGAGGTATTTAGAGAAAACTAGACCATGACTCCTTGGATCATTGTTTCAGAACTATTTCCTTACTAGAGTCAATGACAGAGTAATGTACTGGAAAAATTGGTGTGCGTTCAAAGATATATAGCACCGTAAGACATCAGCACAGGAAAAATGTTATGACAATTTGTATCATATCATGAATTGTCAGATAGAGAGGGAGGGAGGGAGGGAGGGGGAGAGAGAGAGAGAGATTAACAGAGTTGGAAGGGGACTTGTAGGTCATCTATTCCAACCCCTCGCCCAAGCAGGAGACCCTACACCATTTCTGCCAGGTGACAGTCCAATCTCTTCTTGAAAGCTTCTAGTTATGAAGCTCCCACAACTTATGATGGCAAGCTGTTCCATTGGTTGATTGTTCTCATTGTCAGAAAATTTCTCCTTATTTCCAGGTTGAATCTCTCCTTGTTCAGTTTCCATCCATTATTCCTTGTTTGGCCTTCAGGTCCTTTGGAAAATAGGCTGACTCTCCTCCTCTCTGTGACAACCCCTCAAATATTGGAACACTGCTATCATGGCTCCCCTGGTCCTTGTCTTCACTAGACTAGCCTGATGATAATGTCGATGTCATAAAATGTTTTATAAAATTCACCAAATTTCAATTCCAATTCCAATTAAATCCACAGCAGTCATGGATCCCGGATTTTGGATGCATTCCGTAAGATATCATTTTTACCATCCTTATCTAGTTATCATTCTTACCACAGTCATTAAATGAATCTTATTCTCAATATGGGAATCATGCAGTTATTAAGCAAATCCACTTTCCCCAATTGACTTTGCTTGTCAGAAGCCAGCTTGAAAGGCTGCAAATTGTGATCGTGTCATTGCAAGGCAATATAACCATTACAAATGCAAGCCAGTTGCCAAGCACCCAAATTGTGATCACATGATTGTGGGGATGTTGCAACAATCAGTTTGATGACAGGTCATAAATTACTCTCTCCAAGGCTCTAATAACTTTGAACCATTGTTAAACAAACTGTCATATGTCAAGAACTACCTGGATAAACAAAGCTGTGTTCATAAACTCAAGAGAGGGGGGAAAGGATGTAATTTTATTTAATTTCTAATGGATGTACTTTTGATAAGTATAAACTTAGCATTAACTTCATTCTAGGGAGATTTGGAATAAAAAATGAGTAATAGTAAAATGCAACATAGAGCTCATCGCCAATGATGACGATAGCAATGTTCCAATATTTGAGAAGCTGCCACAAAGAAGAGGGGGTCAAATTATTCTCCAAAGCCCCAAAGGACAGAAAAAAGAAACAATGGTTGGAAACTAATCAAAGAGAGGAGCAACCTGGAATTAAGGAGAAACTTCCTAACAGTGAGGACAATTACTTGCCTTCAGAAATCATGAGTATTTCAACTCTGGAGGTTTTTAAGAAGACTCTGGAAAGTCACTTGTTTGAAATGGTATAGGTTCTCCTGCTTGAGTATGGAGTTGGACTAGAAGACCTCCAAGATCCTTTCCAGCTTCTATTCTATTCTATTCTATTCTATTCTATTCTATTCTATTCTATTCTATTCTATTCTATTCTATTCTATTCTATTCTATAATTCTCATTCTTATTTTATTATAATTTCCTCAAGTTAAAAAGGTTGAGCTTTTTCTGAAAACGTCCCATAAATTCTTTCTTGGCCTACAATTGGCGAACTGGGTGATCTTATCCTGGTGATTCCTAGGGCCATGAATGAGCTTGCTGCCCCTTTGAGTGGAACTCTGATGAGGAGGAGATGGAAGTCATCCAAGTGAACCTTTTACCATAATGGATCATTCGGAGGAGGAGAGGATGGAGGAGGAAGAGGAGGAGGCAAGAGGGGAAATGCTATCATATTTTACCAGTATAAAATTATAAAAGCTCTCATTCTGCAGTTGTACAGTGCAAAGGACATGGTGGCGCACAGTGCTGCTTAAAAGGAATGTGGGGATTTTAGGCTTCTGCAACATATGTCTGCATTTCATTGCCTTAGGTGCTACTTGTGTCAGAGTAACCTTCAGTGACAATGCTCAGGACAGAGATTAGCATTTTCTCTACCCCTGCATCTATACTGCAGTGCTGCCTCTGGATTTTGAGATAGCACATAGGGGAGGAAAATGTTCAGCATAAAGTGGGAATATCTGAAAGAAAATGTAAGGCAGGGAGAATGAAGAATTTATGACCAATTATGTTCTGGCTATTTTCATTAAAATCATTTACATGCCATTTTTTCTTCTTAAAAATAGCTCATGGTGGCTCATAAAAATATAAGCTGTGTGTATGTGCATGTAATGGGCACAACTGTCATAAAAGATGGCACTTCCTCACTGACTTCACCTGATCTTATAAGCCAAGCAGAGACAGATCTGATTATTATTTGAATGGGAAGCCACCAGGATATCTCTGGATGATGGGTTATACTAGAAAGTGGGGAATCCCAGATAAAGGTCTGGGGGCAAACTTGACTTGGTAAAAAGCATATCATCTAATACTAGATTTGGCTGTTCCTTTAGTCATTCAGTATAAGTGAGCTATGCTGGTAGATTCATTAGACTATATGTATGTATTGTTTTCTAATGATGGTGAACATAGTTTTGGGACTTTTTTATTTTAATTAAGTATGTTGAGATAGTTGATTTTTATTTTCTGTGGGCTGCCTAAAGTCTTTGCAGTCCCATCAAATATACACTCCAATAGTTAAGCTGTGAAATAATGAAGATTATGCTCAGATACATCTTACATTAGGATGAACTGAACTGAACTGAAAGCACCTGGCCTGGCAGTGCCAAATGTGCTGGCAAGTGACAGAGAAACAAGCTGGTTTAAGTAAATTTATTTATTTATGTATTTATCTATCTATGTATCTATCTATTTATTTATTTATTTGGTTTATATTACGTAGCACATTCCCAGTTAATCTATTGAAGTAGATTTGATGCATGTTATATATCAATAGATTCATCAGTCTGCCATATAGACAGCACCCAGAACCTTAATTAAGGCTTCTGAATGAGGTTCTCCCGCTGGAATAAGAACAGATGCTTTTACCCTTTTACCATCACAGTATGCTCAGTTAGGGTCTGTGAATGGTCTTCTTCATTTTTTCTCAACAGTACTCTAAGTGTCTTTCTTCCTTTTTCTGGAGCTCCTGAGTATGTCAATGTATACTTGGCAATTAAAGAGAGGCTGTGATGGTACGTGGGAATGGCCTTGGGAGACAGGAGTCCAGGCAACAGTGCAAATTCTGTTTAATGTAACCTTACAATAAAGACATTGCTGATATTCCTAGTAGAGTTTCTTGTCTGGACTAGAAGGGTTTAAGAGAGGCCTTCTGAGAGCCTTCAATACCTTTGTCATTTTTGTATTCCAGAGCTTAATATTCCAGAGGTACATAGTACAAGTGCCAATCAGTTCAACAGGAACATTACCCAGCATCCTCAGAAAACCTCTAGAATCCATCTGACTCTAACATGAACTATTTTGATCAGTCCTCACCCTTTCAGAGGTCACATGTGCTAATGAACTACTGTCTACTACAAAGTGATCTTCCCATGGTAAAGTACTTATAACAATGTCTATCATCTTCAGAGTATGTTACATCTTCAGAGTATGTCTGCTTTCTAGTTGAAAGCAGATTTAATATATAACCAATCATTAGTATCAGGACTGAGATCATCTAGGATAAGTCCACAGTGGCCACTGAGGGCAAATAGTTCGAAGGGTGAGACATTAAAATCTCCCATCAGTAAAAGTCTGGGATGCTCAGGACTATTACAAGAAACACTGGACTCAGTTGAGTCCAAATTCTGAAATCCAAGTAAAGGTCTCAGGTTTCCAGGAAAGCAGATATGTCTGGAAACAAGACATGAAAGGCAAAGCAGGCTTGAGTTCAGCTAGCCTTTGATTTTATCCTGAAGCTCTTCCTGATCTGTTGCTTTTCCATCTCTCTGCCTAGGTAATTGAGACTTCAATTTGAGGTTAGAACTTCCTGTCGCTGCTGCTGGGAGGCTCAGTTCCAAGAATCAGATTTGCCTGCATCTTCTCCTATTGGTCTGATGAATTCTTATATCCCCAAGATGATACAGTTTTATGCTATATAGACAAGCTGTGTTTAAAAAGCTACAAATGAAGGGGGAAATAAACAATAATAATATAAGAATTAAACAGCTTTAAGGGAGATGTAAAAGCCATTTATTTATCTAATATACATTGGAGGTGAAAATATATTTTTTTCTATTTCCATTAACAACTGATAGACAGATTTCCATACTATATGACTGAATCAAGATAGAATAGGTGTGTAAGGGAAAGATTGAATTTGATTTAATGCAGTGTGACTTGGAGGCCATAGCTATAAACCTGATGGAACATTTCCTAAAGATGAGAAAATGAATGGGAAAATGTTAAAATATAAAATACTAGTAAAAAGATAGCAGGTAGTATGTAGTCTATTGCAGAGATTGAATGTTTGTTAAAAGGAGTGGAAATGGTTATCACAGAGTCTATTTTATTCAATGGGAGTGAGAGCTGGATATATCAAGGAATGATAAAAGTAAGCTGAACATAGTGAGAGTGGATTACTGAAGAAATACGTGTGATAAAACAAGAAAATATAGCATAAGAATGAATCACCACTGACTGAATGGAGAGAGAGACTAATATGAAAGAAGAAAATTCAAGTAGTTTGATCATATATTTGATCTACATGTTTTTGATTTATAGAGCATAACACAAGAAGTGTTAACACATTACATACATTAGTAAGTATAAACTCATGAGATGAAATCCTGTCTTCTCAATATCTTCCATTAGAAGCCCTGTCTCAGGAATTAATTGATCATCTGATTGAATCCCAGAGGTCTTTCATTTGGGAGAAAGCAAACAAACTCTTTCAGGTCATCAATTCATGCATAATTGATCTCATTTCTTCTCCATCAATTCATCCTTTACTAATAGAGATGTAATTTCAGTCACCAGGGATGATATGATTCTGAGAGGCTATCCATCCAGAATGGTTTGGATCCTCACCTGTTAATTAGTTGATCTACTAAAGAGAAGCATCTCCATCATGTCATTAATACATTTTAGCTTATTAATCCACATCCAATTCAATACTGAAATCAGATGCTGGTTCAGATTTTCAGAATCCTCTGTGTCGGGCTGATGGTGGTCAAACTTGATTTCATTGAGGGCCACACCAGGGTTGTGTTTCACCTTGGAGGGCTGGGAGGACATGGCTGGGTGTGTGTGACCATAGTGGGCATGGCCAGCTCCATGTCACTCATGTTGGGGGCACACCTGTGGTGGCCAAGTCTCAGGCAGGACTTCCCTGAGACCCTCTCTCACTCTCATTATAATCTCCTTCCTTCTTTCTCTTCTTTCTCCTTCCCTCTTCATTCTCCTTTCTTCTTCCTTCCCCTCTTTCTTATTCTTCCTTCCTTGCTCTCTTCCCATCTTTCCTTCTTTTTCTTTGTCTTTCCTCTTTCCCTTTCCCCTTTCCTGTCTCTTCTTGCATGCTCAAATTCAAAAGGGGAAGCATTTCACTCTTTTTAAAAGTTTTTTTTAATAGCCCTCAAAATATTAAAATAAGGATATTTACTTCATGAAATGTAAGTTCCAAGGAGATTTTTTCATTGTGAAAAAGTATTCGAGACTAACCCTATCCTTTTAGAGGTCATATTCAATTCATCCATGAAGATCCATTAAGCCTTTTTTTTTTGCAAAGTCTCTTCACTGGAAATTTACTGTATGTATATAGAAATTGATTCAATCTATGCTTTTGCTTTATATACATAAACCTTACCATTTCTGTACATATCAAGGCACTTTGTTCCTTACATTTTAAAAAAATGCTGAGTGGTCAGTAGCTACCCTTAGAATAGAATATGCATGCTAATTTATTAACAGTCTTCTAATTGATTTGTCCACTTAGAGATAATGGAACAGTCCTTTATTTGTCCCTACTTAAAGAAGACAGATATAGGCTTCATGTTGGATTTTAGCTACTGATTAAAACGTTTGGTATCTTTTTATGAAAAATGTGAACAGATAAGAGCTCTCATTAGCACTAGGGTTCTCTTTCAATTGACTTTCTCACAAAGGTCCTTAAAATTTCATAAATCTAATAAATCATATATTAGGTTTATGAAAAGTTAAGACCTTAAAGAGGAATATAGTCATAACAGCAGAGGTGTGGGGGCGAACCTTATCACAGAGTCAAGCAGATTTTGGAAATGTTCTTCTGTAAATATAGTTGTCAAGCCTCTTACTCAAATTCAAGGCACCAAGATTCTTGCAGATACAGGATATTTCTGTATAAATGCATTTTTATTAAACTTTTTTAAATAAGTAAACATGAAAAACACACAGAAAACAAAACAAAGTAAGAGAAAGAAAATAAAGAAAAAGTGCAGTAAATAAGAAAAGAAAAAGAAAGAAACATTTGAAGAAATGACTTCCTTACAATAGTCTCCTCAATCAAAATTATGTCATATAGCTCTTTCCATGTTCAGTCCTTTTCAACAACAAACTTAGAGATATTCAAGTCATTTTAGTCTATTTTCAGCAAAAAAAGTCCATAAAGGGTTTCGAATCTGTTATAAAAGTAATTATTTTAACCTTGATCAAGTAGATTAATTTTGCCTTTTCTACTAATTCTGTCATTTTCACAGTCCACACTTCCATTGTTATTGTTCTCTATTTTTACATCTTTGTGCATAAAGAACGATCATATGTAAGACTATTTTTATGAGTCTTTTCTAATTGGCTATCTGTAAATTCTAATACAAAAAAGTATTTGATCTGAATATTCATTTTTAAAATTCTCTGCGTCATCAGTTGTATTTGTGTCCATAATTTTTCTGCTTTTTCATAAGTCCGCCATGCATCGTAAAATGTGCTTTCATGTTTTTCACATTTCTAACAATGGTTATGCAACATAGATTATTATTATGGTCACATATACTAATAGGAGAAATTCTCTCAAATTGTAAGACCTGGTGAATTTCAGCTCCTTTAATCATTAATCATCTGTATAGTCTAATGAAAGTTCTTAACCCATTTTATCCCATGCTCTCTAACTTGTTCTTCTTCCATTTCAAATCTCGACAGAAATGTATACACTTTAGCAATCACATGTTCATCCATTTCAAATTCCATTATATATTGTCCTATTCTTCTTGGTTATAGAATAACAGACTTGGAAGGGACCTTGGAGGTCATCTAGTCCAACCCCGTGCTTAAGCAGGAGAGTCTATTCCAAATGTTAGCCTCTACCTAGGATCGAACTCACAGCCTCCTGATTGTGAGGTGACAGCTCCGCCTCTAGGCCACCATTATTCTATTACACTATTATTCTATTAATTAGCTTCTTATCTATATTAAACCTCTCCTTTGCTCAATTTTGCTAGCAATCACCCACTGCACACAGGAAGAGCTCTCTTCGAAAGAGCCAGGATACACTGCAGCTCCATAAGAAAAGCAGAAGAAAAGCACCTTCTCAATTTCTTTCTCTGGCTATCCCAGAAAGTTCACACACCAGTGTACATCATCCAAATGCCACACAGCCAACACAGAAACAAACTTTACCATACGTCATAGGAGTGTCAGAAACGATGGCCAGAATTCTATCACCACTGGGAATAATGGGTAGCTGACAAATCTATATCAATGCTCCAATGAGAACTGTCTAAAACCAAGGACAAAATACAGAAGGTGAAGAAGAGCAATGTAATCTACAAGCTCAGATGCAACAACTGTGACCAATTCTATATTGGGTAAACAGGACAACAACTGAAAACAAGAATCCATGAACACTGACTATCTGTCAACCGACATGACCACAAATCCCTGATCTCGACTCACATTGACTTGAACAGCACCAATTTGATTGGGTTGGAACAAAAATTGTTGGCCATGCCACCACATGCCATGCATATGAATTCATCAAAGCTTGGTATTCAATCCATGGATCTATCAACAAACATGTTGATTTGAAGCCAGCCTACAAATCTGTAAGGAGCCATATCAATCAAGCGACCAACCAATGATGGCGCTGACTACCTCTTCACTTGATGACCTTCACAGATAATGTGGTCACAGCCAGTCACACGACAAGTCGCATGGCATGCCAGCCAGTTACATGACCCACAGACCACATGGCCACATGAGATCAATAAAAGCAGTGAAGAACTGAAACAAGACACTTCAACCAAAGTCCTGCTGAGGATGTCACCTAGCCAGATGATTAAATGTTTGGAAGCTAAACAGCAAGCTTGGTAAACAAACCTAAAAACAACAACCTCTCCCTTAATTATGCATATGAAAACCACTGAAAAGTAAATTCCTCTGAGTCAATTGTTCTTTCAATTTTCTCTTTAAGTTCTCCATTTTCCTATGCTAGCAAATATTGATACATTTAACCATTTTTCTTTGCCCACTCTTTCTTTTCTGTAAAACACTTCTTATGTTGAAGATAATAAACATACTTCTGGACACAACCTGGATTATGTTGCATAATCTTAATATGGCACTGCTAACATGGATTTTTAAAAATCTACATTAACTTTGTAGTATCATAAAAAAACCTCAGATTGTTTCCTTCCAATTCCAACATTCTGTTATTTCTTAGCAATCCAGGCCAAGTAGGGGGCTGCAAAATACAATTTAAAATCCTCCTCTTTCTTTTACGTCTTGGAGAATCTTATATTTAACCCTTGATTTCTTTCCTTGCTATATAAATCCAGGGACATTGCTTTAAAAGATGGACCATTTCTCAAAACACCACTTTATCAATTTGAAGCTTGTTTCTACAGTTAATTCTATTTTATCTTTCCTCCTCATGTTTTTGTCGACATTTTTGATTTTTTTGCTTGAAAACCCGGCCAATGGAGCAACTTCCTTTTACTTTTCCATTAATATAATTCTTTCCATAGAGTTTTCTGAATTTAAAATCAAATCATCAGCAAATGCCCTTAATTTGTATACTTATTTTTTAACCTTTACCCCAGCTATCCTCTCGTGTCTTAATATCTCTATTCAAAATGTCAAGAGCCAGAACAAACAACAGTAAAATTGAGCACCCTTGCTGTGTTCCTTTCTATATTTCACAGAGAGTCAGTTCCTATTGACTATAATTTGTGCCATTTGTGCAGAATATATTAACTTTACCCATGTAATAATTTTTTGAAATGTCCACTTTTATTCTCAGTGTCAGAGAAATCCAACACAATACTCTTATAAAAAGGTTTTTGTATATGCAGGTAAATGTATTCAAGAAAGAATATACATGTAATTGCCGTTCTCAGTTTGTAATGTATGAATTCAACAAACTGTTCACCATGTGTTGCCAGAATCTCACAGTTACTAAGCAGTGGGGGACGTATGATTTAATTACATCAGGGAAGTCAAAGTATAGTGAATAGTCTTGTTTCTTCTTTGTGAAGATAAAAATATATAGCAAATCAATTACTTGGGGAAGTTGAGGTAACTTTTTATGGCATTGGGCTATAGACTGTCCTCCTTCCCTCTCTTTGTTTTGTTTTGTGATAATGACACAGTGACATTATAGGTGGAGCAAGACAAAACATTGCAGCCTTTCATGTTCTATTGTTTTGAAAAACAAAAAGAGACACACTTAGCCCAGCAGAGACTTACTGCTGATTATTTTTTAAGCTTATTTTGCTTAAATTAGGGGTCTCCACACTTGACAACTTTAACACTTGTGGACTTCAATTCCCAGAATTCCTCAACCATTTATGGGGAATTCTGGGCATCTCAATAAATGGGATAGAATGTAGTTTTGGGCTATGACTTGCCCACCCTTTGCCTTGGTCAATGTTTCTCAATCTTGGCAATTTGAATATATGTGGACTTCAACTCCCAGAATTCCCCAGGCAGAAATCACTGTACAATAAAATAAAAACTTCTCTGCCCCTCAACAAAACCAGACACATGTTCAGTATAGAAATAAAAGAAAATACTTTTAAAATGTTGGTGTACTCAGTTTATTTACTGTCTTAAATCACTTTCTTAACATATCAATATCTATCTATATCTATCTATATCTATATCTATATCTATATCTATATCTATATCTATATCTATCTATCTATCTATCTATCTATCTATCTATATTTTTTTTTTCTGAGGTTCTCGTGGGTATTTGTATGTGGATCACTCTGAGAAGCACAGAGCTGAAGACAGAAGCCTGAAGATGATGAATGAGACTTCATCTAAACGTTGCCTAGATACTTCGAATCTTACGCGGGAGAAAACCCGAACAACCAAAGATTCATTCATTCATACATACGTACGTACATACATACATACATACATATATATATGGCATTCAGCTTTGTTCGGGTATTTTCCCACGTCATTGTAGTTGTGCTTTTAAAGTTGTAGCGACGTTTCAGCAGAATCCCATCTGCCATCATCAGGCTTCTGTATAGTGTTCATCTGTGAGTCAGGCTTTTATAGTGGTTTCAGATTTAAATTTGGGGCAGCCTATTGCTGTGCCAGAATGGTTTTTTCTTCACCCTGATTGGTTGGGAGTCTTGGTCTGTGTTTATTGGTCTTAGAGTTTGCTGTGTTCTGCTTGGTTGGTGTTTCTAATATGTCCTGTCTGTTTTTTGGCTCTTTTTGGCTCTTGATTGGCTGGCAACATTGTGTTACTTTATTGGAGGCCTTTAGTGCAGCTTGGCTCCGGGTAAATGGACGGCCTCCAATAAAGTAACACAAGAGCTGAGAAGCACAGAGCCGAAGACAGAAGCCTGAAGATGATGAATGAGACTTCATCGAAACGTTGCCTAGATACTTCGAATCTTACGCGGGAGAAAACCCGAACAACCAAAGATCCATATATATATATATATATTTAAACATACGAATTGTTTGAGGTGATCATGTCCTGATACTCAGCATGAATAACTGTGTTCCATGCAATTGGAAGTCCTGTGGTATAATTTATTTTTTTAATTATTCATAGAAACTCCTCCATACTTAGAGCTCAGAATGAGACACTTCTATTAGAGCATTTTGCCAGGCAAAGCCCTTGCTGAACATTTTAGGGAGGTTAAGGATCTTCAGAATGTGATGACACATGTGGATGGGGCTGGGCTATTTATTATTTATTTATTTATTTGTAGGTCCCTTCTTTGCTCCAGGAGTTCCAGGTGATTTCCACGACAATCTCCAGTTTATCCCACCACCTCTCTGTCATATAGATTGGTCTCATCACTCTAGGTAAAACTCACCAAAAAATCAACTCTACGGGAAGGCTGAAATTACTTTTTTTTAAAATTGGCTGTAATAACAAAAACTTGCAAGCTGATTATGCTGTACCTCCTTCTTCTTGTACTCCTTATAGTAATCTGGAAGGCATCTGCCAGAGCTGCTTTTGAAGGTTATTTGGCTATTCTGGAGATTTAAAAAAAAAATGCTTCAGTCCATTTTACCCAGGCAATGGAACCTGCTTATGTCCATCGAGGTCACCTTCCTCACTTTCTCCTGTTGGGCTGAGAGAATGAAAGAAATTAGCACAAAATCACTTTCTGAGTTTCCTTGGCTGGGGGTAAATTTGAACCTGAATCTCCCACTTCCTCGTCTCACATCTTAATTACCACACCAGACTGGCTGGGAGTTTGGCAATCTTTACTGCTTCTGTCGCTGCAACATGCCTATTTTAGGGTTATGCTATTTTCGTTCTCGCATGCTTCTCTTTTCAAAATAACAGGAAATTCTGCTGACATTTTTCAGCTATCCTGGACAGAGAGCTCCTAAGGGCTTGCAGCAAGAGCCTGCAGATCTTTCACCCTGACCTTAGGAAGGAAAGTGCTAATAACAGGAATGGGATTAATCAGCAGGCCTTCACTCTCTCCTCATGCCTACAGCATTCCATGGCAGACTTCCAAAATCCTTCCAGGCGATTGCAGAGCAGATTCATTTGAGGCTCCTGCGCTGCCTCAGCTTCCATTCACATGCTGCGTTTTTTAGGGAAGCCACCGCCCATTCATTTCAAAGAGACTACAGGGACAATTCAGGGTGTTCCCTTTCAAACAAGAGCTCTGATTACTTCACTTGCCAATTTCACCTCCATTCAGAAACAGCTGTGGAGGTGAATCAACTTGCTCTACAAAGCATATTATGAGTACATTTCTCAGTCCTAATTATTTAGAAGGGAAGAAAGCCCAAACTGCATAACTTTCAGGACCAATTTCAGCAAGGAATTGCATAATCAATCTCTGGTTGATTGACAGTGCTTTTTGTTCAATTAAATTGCACCTAAAATACAAATGTGGCTGTCAAATTGATTCCATCTCATTATGCTTGTAAATTACTGTGAACATTTATTCTTTCTCTGAATGTGTGTGTGTGTGTGTGTGTGTGTGTGTTTTAAATATGTCTCATTGAAGTGAGGGGAACAGTTGGCCCAAATAGGAATTTTTCCCTATCATCAAAAAGGGTTTCTAGAATTTAATCTACTTAACTCTATAGATAGAGCTGCAAAGACAACATTTAAATTTAACTCCATGTCCTTGGAAAAGCAAATGCAAAAAGAGGTTGTGTCTGTCTTTCACTCTCCAACTGGCTCTCTCAGCTATGCCTCATTCCTCCATTTCCTGAATTCTAAATATATAATGTTCATCTCCTTGGATGTACTTAAACAAAGGTTAAATAACAGCTCGACTGTGCATCTTACAACAAGCAGAATAAAATTTAATGAACTGGCCAAGTGTTGTAATGTGGAGGGGAAAAGGCAGAAACACAAATTTGTCATCCCATAGCAGCTCCCTGAAAAATCAAATGAAGCATCCAAAAGTTGCTTCTGAAAGACATTTCTGCCCATCTCCAAAGTACTACATTAAAACATGAATAATAATAATAATAATAATAATAATAATAATAATAATAATAATAATAATAATAATAATAATAATAATAATAATATCACTGTTCTGGTGAGAATAAAAGCAAACAGTTTTTCTAATGAACAAGAAACAAGTGATGCCTTCTTCTACATGTCTTATGCAGTAGATGGATTTCTGAGAATGAGGGCGTTTTCAGAAAAAAAAACTTTTCTTCCTATGCTATCTGGAAGGTGGCAGTATAAATATGTGATAAATAAATGAAAATGCAAAGACCACCACCAATATGCTGTAAGAGAGAAGGTGTTAGCCTGGAAGACCCAGATTCAGTTCTACTCTCAGCTAAGGAACCTCACTGCGGAACTGATGGGCAATCTGCTAAAACAAAGCAAAGTTATGGCATACACTTGAAAGGAGACTGGGAAGCCTGTAATTGTGGAGTCTGTCTGGCAAGAACAAAGAAGGCTTATTCACAGGGAATGTGCACGTGTAACACTTGTAGCAATTCTAGGTGGTTAGTGGACCGATAACAGCAACAAAGAGTTAGACATCCTGCATAGCTGAGCTAAAAGTTAGGAACAGAGATGGCCTGGAGCAAATAAAATGTGTGTTAGATTCATTAACCAAGGCTTAGAAAGAGAGACGGTTAGAGACCAATAGAACAAATCATTAGATCATTACCAACATACTTATTAGATGATATTTCTTATTATTCCGCCTTTTTCTGGAATGCTTCAATAAAAGGAAACAAAACCTGCACCTCATGTCTGGCACCAATGTGCCTACCGCCCCTGACCTATTGTTTCTTTTATTTTTTTATTTTTTCTTATATGTATCCATGTATTCATAACTATGTTTTTACTTATACCTATTATCTTGTAAGCAATTGACAAATCAAATCAAATCAAATCAATCAATCAATCAATCAATCAATAAAATCCTTCATTAGCCTCAGCACTAGGCTCAGACATGAATTGGGGACAACAGGATTCCAGTCCTTCTCTCTCAACTTTACTTACTGCATTAAGCTGTGGATAAAACTGGAAGCAGAACAGCTGTATGGACCGCCTCAAGCTCCTGGAGGAAAAGTAGGATGTAAAACTAACTAACAGAACAATTTCTCACCTCTCCTTCTTGTTCTTAGGAGCAAAAGTAAGCTTGGTTGGGGGTGGGGAATTGGAGCAAAGGAAAAACTAAGCAGAAGAAGAAACTCTTTAATACGCAGATGTCCGAACGCAAGCTTCATCTTTTTTCAGTATGAAAATCTGAAAAAAAAATCAGGGTATTTTAATTAATACCATGGTAGTCTCTGTTCACAAGATCTGAAATATTTTGGTTGAATCAGTTTTGAATTTTACAGGCAGTCTAGGTGGGATTATATATCTGAAGAACCTAATATGCAAGTCACCTATATAAACTTGATCCCTCTCATAAGTCACCATCCGAGGCACAATTTACCTCCTTCTCAAAATAAGTAGAAAAATGACACAAACAATGGGAGCCAATTTAATAATGCTTCCCAGTGGTGAAATATTAATCCAGTTAATACATATGAAGCCCCACTTATTACATGCTTTCAAGTGGGTCCTAAAATCTTATCTACACTATTGACTTAAATGGCCATTTCCTGATTTTTATTTCTGATTTGATTATATTGTTCTGTTTTCATTGTTTTTATTATGTTCCATGCTTCTATGTTTTTCGTAGGTTGTCTTGGGGGAAATTACAGGGTGACTTGTACAAGTTTAAAATAAGTAACCATAAATTATCTTATTCTCTGGACTTTTGCTCCCGAGACCTGATGAGAGGCAGAACTATTTCTTTTGTTCCTGCTCTGTTACTAAACACATTTTGTTTTTCCAGGTGGTGTTAGCGAAGGAAAGAAATTAATGTAATATCATTTCAGGACCTGTTGTTGGTACCTATCTCTGACATCCCAGTACATACCCTAAGCATGTTTAAGGCCCTTTTGGGATTCAATAGTTGGGCAAGAAATAATGCAGGCTTTACTACAACAAGAGTTCCTCCTGTAGCTCCTGCCCATCCAAACATCTCAAGACTTGGTGTAAGGGATATTTGGGTCAAACTTAAAAGTAAATCTTCCCCTCCTATGTGCACACTTCCATTCGGTGCTCTTGGCATGATAGAAGTATTTGTCCAGTCTTCTTCCAGAGTGGGTTTTCTCTATAATGATTCTCTAAAACAGAAGTACTTTGCATGTTAAATCTAGCTGCAGAAAAAAAAAATCACATTAGATAATAGGGGTAACTCTCAGTAAATGCAGAATAAATTATAGCTAAGGGTGTTGAAATCTGAATAGACAAAAACACTTTAATTCTCTCTCCTCTATTGAACAAATCATCCAGATGTAGCACCAGCAGCAAATTGTTAGCAGGCCAAACAATTACACTCCTCCCCCTTACACTAAAGGGAAAAGTCATTTTCCACTTAATGTTTTATATAAGAGATATTTCCAAACATAAATGTGCTTTTATTTGCTGGACTAAATTCAGATGTGGATTCCCCAGAGCCACATCTGATTCCCTGGAACTTTCTTCTGATCTTTCTCAAGAACCTGGATATTACCACTGGCTTAAAACAAAACCGATTCTATCAGTCCTGAGAAGAACATCTTGCGGGTGAATGGGAAACGCCCAAAATGGGGCAAAAACATAAATTGCATGGATCACCACTGCCATGCCCCTGCCCCTTGGAGTCTGAATCTACAGGGGAAGCTGAGCTGGAACAAGAACTGACAGAGATGGAGAGGGGATCTCCGTTGGCCTTGGAGGAAACTGGGGAAGTCCATCCAGGCAAGGCTATTCTGAAATAATATGGTCCGCAGACAGAGAGAAGAGCAATGACTACCTTCTCCTGATCTGAGAGCAAGGAGGGAACAGAGACAGCGAGATCAACACAAATTGAGCCGGCTACGAGGGAAGAGAATGCCCTCCCCCCTTTCACAAGGCACACCTGGAGATCATCAGCTTGAGAATTATATTCTTAATATTGTAAATGCATTTATGCTTCGACAAAGTTTTGGAGTGTTCATATTACTGGAAATCAAATAGATTTGGTAAATTGACTAATACAAAGAATATCTGCAGCAGGGGTGAGATACGACAGGGTTAACTACCGGTTCGAGATTCATGAGCTTCCCTGCATGCTGTGAGCCACATGCCTGTAAATCGTCAGCAGCAGCTGTGTGCAGAGAAGCAGCCTTTGAAACAGCCCTCTTTTCCTGCTTTTTTAAACTGCAGCTGTGCCTCACATGGCAGCTGAAGTTGAAAAAATCAGGAAATAAAGATCAGGTAAGAGCCTGGGTGGGCAGGTGGGCAAAAACATCAGCAGACATAGAACCGGTTCTATGCCTACTGCTCTTCAGAGTTACCGTTTCTACAGAGGTGGACAGAACCAGTAGAAACCCACCCTTAATCTGCAGGAAGGCACAGCTGGGTATTAGATTTGCTGTTTTCCCATATTTGTCATATAATCCATTCTTGAAGATGTACTTAAAAGTAAATTAGCAACTATTCTCACAGGGATACAAAATAACATCTAGGTGAATGCCACCCATAACGTTTTTCAATTCATATTGTCATAATAATAACATCCACTGGAGTAACCAAGACTGTCTTAAGTTCAAATACAAGTTAAATCTTTCTGTGTTGCTTCAATTGTTAAAAATGAATACAGTACATTCTTATATTCTCACAAATGTTTCCCTGTGGGATTTTAGCCAAAGGTACTAAATAAAATAATTAAACATGAGTAATAATTTGTTAATGTTTGCTCATCTTAAATATTTTTGGGAGAGGTGGAGGTTTACAGGGTGATAACATGAAATGACTAAAGGGATGAATTAAAATTGGTGATTCAAAGGCTGCATATGGCTGAGCTAACTTTTTTCAGGTACATTAGGAACACTGGGAAGGTCGCCTGGCTTCTTTGTTACTGATATTATGTATTGGAATCAGATATAAACAAAAACATAAATACCAGGCAGTGACTGCAAATCATTAAGGAACTGTTCACAATGTTTTTTTGGTAAGTGCTTAGAAAATAAATATTCGATAAGATGTGAAGTCATGGGAAAAGTAGTAGATGAGGCTAGATTTTCTACACAAAAGACGCAATGTTGATGTCAAAGCTGGATGCCTTGTTTGGTTGTCCTCATTAAAGGTGTAGAACAATTCAAGCTAAACCTTTCTGCAGATCACTAGTCACAGTGGTGACTTAGCTATACAGGTAGTCCTCAACTTACAATCACAATTGAGCCCAACATTTATATTGTTAAGTGAGAAATTTGAGGGTTTTTGCCCCATTTTAACTTTTCTTGCCGCATTTGTTAAGTGAATCACGGCAGCTGTTAGATTAGTAACACAATTGTTAAGTGAACCTGGTTTCCCCATTGACTTTGCTCATCAGAAAGTCACAAAGGGCAATCACATGACTCCCGGACACTGCAACCGTCATAAATATGAGTCAGTTGTCAAGCATCCGCATGTAAATTATGTGACCATGGGGATGCTACAATGGTCGTAAGTGTGAAAAACAGTCATAAGTCCCTTTTTTCAGTGATGTTGTAACTTCGAACGGTCACTAAAGGAACTGTTGTAAGTCAAGGACTATCTGTACTTCATTAATTGTATCCTATCTTCTTCCTAGGAAGGGTGGGGTTGGGAGAGAATTAAAAAAAAGATTCAGTATATAAAGGTTCAACTGAATGGAGGAAATCACATGTTCTAATTAAGAGCTATAAGTACAATTGTGGAAAAAGTTAATTGATCTGATGTACTAATAAATTAGTTTTCTAAGTCTGCGTTACATGAGCTACTAAGCCATTAATTTAAATTGTTACTCCAATTATAGCAAAATGCAGCTTAGTTAGGACTGTCTAAAATGGCTAATTTGTACAGATGCAGAAGCAATATACTGTAATTGTCAGAAGGAATTTATACACAGCTACCAAAACGCACTTGAGAGACTAATGATTGAGATAGTATCGGTCTATTTTTTTTCACAGTGTCTCATAAACATCCCCATCTAGTAAGTCTACAAAATTAGCAACTTATTTAGGTTGCAGGATTACCAAGACAATTGTTATAATAAAAATCAATTAAGGCTTCTTGTTTAAAATACAGCTCACATGCACTGTAGTATATGATCCTTCCCACTGAATTACAGTGGGACAACCCAAAAAGTTGATGAAGGGGAATTGTAGGCATCACTTTTTGGACTGATTGATAGATGGGTTAGATTTTTCAGTGCAATCATATAACCCTCAGTGGTACCCAAAAACATAGTAAAATAAGTCATATACTGATAATAAAAACAATAAAAACAAATTCCCCAAACTGATATAAAAATGTGTATGGTGTTGGCAAACTAGTCAAAGACCCTCCAGAAGAGACATGTTCCTAGAAGGTCCAAAAGATTAGGATAAATCTAACTTGCCAGGAAAGTGAGGATGTCACAAAACACTAGAGGCTTAACAGAAAAAAAAATCCCTTTATAATGTCAGCCTCCAAAGATCTTACCACAATAGGAATTGCAAGCAATTTGTCCTAGGATTGGACAAGTATTGGAAAGGTCAATTCAATTAAAAGAGGTGGTGCTGACGGTATCTCAGTATTGAGCATAGAGCACTTTAATCAGCTGTTTGAGGTAGTCAAAGTCAGAAAACAGATACTGCATGAATTGCTGGAAGTCTACTTATTACAGACTCGCTAGGAATCAACAATGGTTTGATAGTACATAAACAAACAATAATAGCAGAAGTTTGAAAATCAGAAAGAGTCCATCTTGAGTTTTTTCTTCATCCACTCCTCTCTATCTGGGTTATGTTTATATAATGGTCCCTGAATTCCTTCTTCAAGCCTCTACAGCTTTTAAATTAAATTGCATGCAGACACCTACAAGAGGAGATGAGTAATGTGGGCATCTTCATTTTTATGCTTATAGAAGAGAGACAATAAATGTACTTTGAAGAAATGTAATACTTCCCTAAGCAATAAAGATCTACCAATCAAGTGTAAGTTAGGGAAAATTACAATTTTATAGGTCAAGGTATTGGGTCTAAATGTAAGGTACTGCATACAATAAGTGATAGGCAAAGGGTAAACAAGAAGAAACATCCATCTACACTTATACATTATGTGGTATATTAGCAGAAGATATATCAAGGAGATGGTTTAATAATGTGGCAAACTAATCAAATGTGTTTTTAACAGTTTTACAAAATATTAATATAAATGTAATTGAAAACTCCTTACTGAGGCAATAAATCAATGAGGAGAATGGAAAGTCTTTCACTAAATATTGGAGATGAAATACCAAGGAATTTTGTACAACAAAATGGTATTGATTTAAGGGAAAACATGTAAATGTTATGTTGTATATAAAAATTAGTTTTGAAATTCTTGTGCTTCTTTTCTCAGAATAAAACCTATTATTGGCACAGAAGTAAAGATGCACAAATACAGATAATCCTCAATTTAAGACCATAATTAAGCTTGGAATTATGGTCATAAGTCAAGGCATTATGCAGGGGTGGGATTCTACCAGCTCACACCTATTCGCTAGAACTGGTTGTTAACATTCTAAGCAGTTCAGAGAACTGGTTGTTAGAAGAAATTACTGGCCTAATCCTGTAAGGAAGGCAGGAAGGAAGCATTCTGGTGTTCCTTACAGAAACTGTCTTGTTACTACATTCTTGGCAGGACTAGACTTCCTGTCTCAGGAACTTCTCTGGAGTTTTTTTCCCCCTGCTTTGCTGGTACTTTGCTTGTGTGACCATTCAAAGTTACAATGGCACTGAAAAAAGTGACTTATGACCATTTTTCACACTTACAACTGTTGCAGCATCCCCACAATCATGAGAGGACAGGTGAGAAGATGCATGCCTCGATGTGAGTGGTATTGAGTTGGCCACACACAGCCAATAACATGTCCACCAAGCCATGTCCACCCAGTCACATGACCACCAAGCCATGCCCATCACCTAAGCCACACCCACAGAACCTGTTGTTAAAAAATTTGAATCCCACCCCTGGCATCACGTGACCAGACCCAATGTTTTGACATTTTTTTGAAGTGGTTGTTAAATGAACATCACAGTTGTTAAATGAATGCCATGATCATTAAGTAAATCCATTTTTCCTAATGGGGTTTTATGCCAGAAACCAGAAATAAATTCTGATAGCTGGCAAAAAATATTACAAGTTGTGGTCACAAGACTGTGGGATGCTGCTAACAGCCATAAAGGTGAGCAGAATGTCAAATGTCCAAAATGTGATCATGTAACTGTTTAAGTTTGTAAAATGGATGATAAGTGGCTCTGTTGTAACTTTGGATATATTACATCCTATTTTACAACCTTTTTTTGCTGTGGTTTTTAAGTGAATAACATGGCTGCTAAGTGAATCCAGTTTTCTCTATGAATTGTGCTTCTTGCAAAATGCCTGGGAAGATCCCAAATGGCAATCATATCACTCTGCAGCCATTGTAAATACATGTTACTTTGCAAGATGCCCAAATCTTCTTCCTGTGATTTTGGGGAAATTGCCACAGTTGTAAGTGTGAGGACCAACCATTAGTCATTATGACTTCAAATGGTCGTTAGATGAATAGTCACAATTTGAGGATTTATGACCATACTACCTGTATAGGTAAACCAGGGCAACGCATTGCTTAAATTGCAGGGCCTTTTCAAATAGGGAAGGGATGTGGTAGCTCAGTGGCTAAGATGCTGAGCTTGTCGATCAGAAAGATTGGCAGTTCGGTGGTTTGAATCCCTGATGCCGTGTAATGCAATGAGCTCCTGTTACTTGTCCCAGCTTCTGCCACCCTAGCAGTTCGAAAGCATGTAAAAATGCAAGTAGAAAAATAGGGACCACTTTGGTGGGAAGGTAAGAGCATTCTGTGCACCTTCGGAGTTTAGTTATGCCATCCACATGACCACAGAGATGTCTTCGGACAGCGCTAGTTCTTCGGCTTTGTAACTGAGATGAGCACCACCCCCTAGCACCAGAAATGACTTGCACGTATGTGTGAGGGGAACCTTTACCTTTTACCTTCAAATAGGGAGGTCTCTCTCCTTTTTCTTTTCATCCAGTTAAGAAAAAATGAATTTAACAGCAAGATGTCTATGCAAACACATAGACAGGGCAGGGGTGTAAAGGCCAACTACTGTATATTAACCATTAATTCAACTTATCCCAACATGAACTTTTCTTATCTAATGAATAATTGCCATTACTGACAAGAGTGACATCAATCAAGTGTGTATTGATCAATGATGTACCTCCACCTTTCAATCTTCAACCAACTGCCACTCAGACTCATACCTAGGCTTATTGATTGTAGCTAAGTAAACAGTTAAAGGAAAAAAATCTCGAAGTTAACATTTTGGACAAATTTATAGGCGGTCACACTGTTCACTGAATGAGATATATCTAGGAACAAATTTTGTTTTCAGAATGGATCAAGCTGGAGAAAAAGATAAGCTTGAGAATAAGATGCAAATATTGCTCAAAATCCATATGAACTTTACATTGTTAGACTTTCCCAGCACTGGCTCCTCCAGATGTGCAAGCCAATAACAGCTGTGCTACCTCTGTGTTTGACATTGGTTACAGTGAGAATTAATGTGACAGACACACTGTTCTTTCATCTCACATGTGCCTTTTCCATAGACTCTATTGAATTTAATCAACTAGTTATAATGTAGTTCCAGGAGCATGCCATGTCTCACAAAACAAATTACTACCTGACTATAATTAAAGAACTGTAACAGGCTGATACAGTTCCAGACTTGATGCTTGCTATATTGCTCTCTGGTGTTATTAAAAATCTAATCTAATATATTTGCTAAAGCAACCGATGAGCAACTGTAACTTGTTCTAGTTGATGAAGCATTCTTGTAGCCGATAAAATAACAATACAAGCTTTTTCTTGGCAGGGTGACTCCCCCACCTCCAAACATAGGTACTTGAAATAATAAAATAAAAAACAGATTTCTATTGGAATTATTGATTTGGTCCTTACAATGCTGCCTCCATGCCCTTTAAGATTGTGTCCATAATATTTAGCATAAATGAAATGTTTTTTATAGATTGTTTCTGGCTAAAGTGGCATTGAGCATGAGCAGAGAACTGAAGAAGCTTCATGGATAAGAAGCAAAATGTCTTCAAGGAAAAAAAAGCAACGTTTCCAAACAGAGAAAGTTGCCTTTTAGAAAGCACCTCTGGGACGAGCAGTCAATTACATCATCCCTCCCAAAATTCATTTCAAATGCTTATTTTTTTCTATGAAAGGAAAACTACAGTTACGAACCCTGAAATCCCCTTGCCAGGTCCAGAAGAGGAGCAAATAAAACTGTCTTGCTAGCATGTTACAGCAGAGGCATAACTTCAGTTGGCTCAGTGGCCATGTTATGGTATACTGAAAGCTATCCTCCCAAAGCAACAGAGGTTGGGCCCACCTGAAGAGAAGGCTTCAGAAGTTTTGATTTTGGGGAAATTGCATTCAAATTCTCTTCAAAGAATGGAAAAACACAACTTATGGAGGAGCAGGTATAGAAAAGGGTAGGGAGTGAAGTAACAGGATTCAAAAAATTTTACTACTGGTTCTGTGGGTGTGGCTTGGTGGGTGTGGCAGAGGAAGGATACTGTAAAATGTCCACTTAGAAGTGGTATTTGCTGGTTCTCCAAACTACTCAAAATTTCCGCTATCGGTTCTCCAGAACTGGTCAGAACCTGCTGAATACCACCTCTGAGGGAGGGGAAACACCAGAGAAGACAATTGTCTGGGGGAAGAACTAAAAAGAGACCACCCAGGGATTGATATGAAGCCTCAAGATTCCATCTTCCTCAATATCTCCTAAATTCTGACTGCACAACAACTCCAATCTCATTCATGCCAACAATAGTACCTCCAGGGGTGGGATTCAATTTTTTTAACAACCAGTTCTGTAGGCGTGGCTTAGATGGTTGGCATGGCTTGGTGGTCATGTGACTGGGTGGACGTGGCTTGGTGGTCATGTTATTGGCTGGGCGTGGCCAACTCAATATCATTCACATTGAGGCATGTATCTCATGACTGTGGGGATGCTGCAACAGTCGTAAGTGTGAAAAATGGTCATAAGTCACTTTTTTCAGTGCCATTGTAACTTTGGATGGTCACTGCACACAAGCAAAGGAGGGGGGCAAAAACTCCAGAGAAGTTCCTGAGACAGGAAGTCTAGTCCTGCCAAGAATGTAATAAGGGTTAATGGAAAAGCAGTTTCTGTAAGCAACACCAGAATGTTTCCTTCCTGCCTTCCTTACAGGATTAGGCCAGTAATTTCTTCTAACAACCAGTTCTCCGAACTGCTTAGAATGTTAACAACCGGTTCCAGCGAATAGGTGAGAACTGGTAGAATCCCACCCATGAGTACCTCTAAAATTCTAGTCTTTATAAGCTCTAGGAATCTCAACTCTAGGAATTTCATTGTCACTTTCATGCTTCATATCTCCATCCTCTTCAGATATTTCAAATATTTCACCATCAAAGAAAAAGAATTGAACTAGGCTTAATTGTAACTTGGCTTTACCCTAATTCCAACCTGGGACACATCATTTGAATAAAGAGAGCTAGGCATTAGATGCTTCTCAAGAGAACAGAAAGTAAGTATTAAGATAAACCTGTAAAAGAAAAGCTCTCCAGATTTAAAGTTGTTAAGAAACAGTATTGTTTCAGCATTTTCCTATCTTCTCTCTACTTCTTTCCAAGTTTCTCATAAAAAACAAGCCAAGTAGCCAGCAGTTACTTTGAAAACTCTCATAAATGAATTGCTTAATGAAGTGACACATTGTACAGCCATTACTGAAGTATTCTACTGCACAAAACTACTGTACCATAACTATCAAGCTGTAGAAATAAAGTTAAAAAGGAATGGAAAAGCACAACACACAGTAATTACCCAAGAGACAGTAATTAGGTAATCAAATGAGGGAGAAAGATATATCCAAGCAAAAGCTTAAACTCAGTTACCATACCAAAGTGTTAGCAAATAAATATTAAAACTATTAACAAAGCAGTGTTTGACCATGTACATATTTTTAAATCTTGTCTAGAGAAATGTTGCTTATCTATAAACTCCCATTCTTGATTAAGAGTTTAAGTGAATCCCATCTTATTTAATCAACAAATGGAAAAGCAAACCTATGATGCATGACTGCTCATATGGACTGTAACCTGAAAGTAGCAAATAAAATGCATAGTCATATTACTCACAGATTACAGCACACCCGGAAATGATGCATTTCACAATTTGTTTTTAAATGATGCATTTTGGATACATGTACTGTAATAATAATAATAAGCCTTTAATGATTAGCCCTTGGGCCATATCAAAGTACAAAGTTCCAGCAACAATTTGACACTAAAATTTAATAAAAGCAATTCAAAATGAAATTTGATGAAATACTATTTAAAATGGAACTTGATAAAATACAATTCAAAATGGAATCTAGACAAAATATGATTTAAGATGAAATAGTAATAAAATACAATCCAAAATAAAATTGTAATAATGTACAATAATTTAAGATATACATAAAATATAATAACATTATATTTCAGAGTCACCCTTGTAATCTACCCCAGTCAATCCCACACATGCAGATTTCAGCCGAATCATTTTGTTTAAATACTGTGCTACTTTAAATGTTATTTTCAAATTTTGGCCGGACATAAGGTAAGTTATTTTGATATGGGTATCCCGATGGGTCATTCGTCTGATATATAGACCAAGATACCTGTCTCTCATCCTCTTATGCAGGTAACAGTCAAATAGGATGTGAGCCAGATCCTCTACCTCTGCCGCTGCACAAATGCAGGGACACTCATTGTATGGGATTGCATGAAATCTCCCGTATCTAACCATTATGTCAAGCTGTTCAAATCTCACTCTCATGAATATCTCCCTAAGATGTTTTGGGAGTTGTGACTTCAAGTAGCTATCTACTTGAAAAGTACATTTGTATTTACTCAGCCATTTCAAGTTACCTACCTTACTAAGGATAGCTATATCAGTTTGTGCATCTATATCCTTAATTCTTTGGGCAACTCTTGTACTGTTATTTTAATTTAAAACAGAAATTGAGTCTAAGGCGGGCCCTTTTAAAAGTCTTCTCATTAACCAGAAAAATCTTGTATTACAGTATTCTTTATATACACGGTTCAAGATAAAATCCTACCCATCTTTACTCAGTTTCTAGATATTTGAATTGCTTTCAGGTAATTGTGTTTCATGCCATATGTCTATGGAGATTGTCTCTCCAGAACATAACTGATTTTACAATGACCTTTATATTTTTCCATATAGACCCCAGAAGTCAAGTTAAGATTTCCCTCCATTTTAAAATTAGTAACCTTTAACTTTAAAAAAAAAAAAACATTGACTTTTCTGTTTAAATTTTTTGGTTATTTTGAGAGCTTGTCTGAAGAGAAACCTGGGATAAAAATAAATAAATAAATAAAATACCATAAATATCTGATAAAAATAATGTCTTGATTGAAATTATCTGATAAAAATAATGTCTTGATTGCTTATGGCTGATTATTAAAGAAGAAGGGACTAAAGTCAGCTACGCACATTCTACTATGATTAAATAAATCACAAAATCTTCTGAAAACAATAACACTAAAGCCAAGTAAATAAGGAAACAACATAGCTATTAGGAAAATGGGAGTGTTGCATGTCTAATACACAATTACAAGATAGTGCACTCACCTGTATATAGATCAGATTTATAACAATGGACGATGGTATTCTCTCCCAGGCTACAATAAAGCTACCAGATTATGAACTGCAATATGAGTGTATGGATTACACTTGAGCAAGTGGGTAATCAGGTGTGAGGATAGAAGGAAAATACTTAAATGCTGCACAATGATTACCCAATATTTTTTCCTGAAACAGATAAGATGGTACAATATAGGATTCCATTCATTTTTTAAAAAAAAATGCCTTACACATACAACAGAATGAATTTAAGAATGTTTGAATGAAAATTAAGGTCCAGAAGTATATAGTATGGTGGTCTATGCTTGGTTCTCTTTTTAAAAAGTGAATATTAAAAATATATGTTCATTATTATTGTAGTTTGTAGAAAGCTGTACAGGTTAACACATTATTTAAATCCTAGAAAAAATATGTCTGATATGCAAGTTACTAGTACTAGTACAGTACTAGAATACTTATACTGCCAAAAGTCAAAACATATTCTTCCCTTTTTATTTTATTTATTATTTTATTTTATTATGTTATTTCTAAAAGCAAAATAAAAAATAAGTCTGCTTTTATTAAAAGCAATTCCCAAACAGGAGAAATTAATGTAAAACTTCCTGCATATTTTATAGGCTTAATTAATGTTCTTGCTAGATCTTATGTTTGAGGCTGATTTTAACCGTGTTGTTGTATAATGTAGGTACTGATGAGTCAATGCGAAATGCTTGCATCTACCTCTGTTTGTCTTTTGGCTATATTGTTTAAATTATTAAAAGGGACTAATTGTTTAAATTAATGTAAACCAATAAAACCACAAATAATGAAAAAGTTAAGAATACAAAATGACAATGCAACAATTGCAACAGCTATATACTAAATACATACTTTTCAAATATTTTTGAACTATGTGCTGGTATTGTATATACCACAGCATTATGTAAAGTATTGTGTAAACCACAGCCAGCCAGAGCAATCAACAGAGAGGTACTGAACCGTATAAAACCAGAGAGATCACTAGAAGCCAAAATCACAAGACTACATCCGATTTACTTTGATGAACTCATGCATTCAAATTCAATGATGGTAGGAATGGTTTGTGGAGCAAGAAGTAGAGGGCAAGCAAAAGACATGCTGGCTTGATAGCATCAAAGATAATGCAAAGATGAACATCCAAAAACTGAAAGAAACTGTGCTTGACAAGGTAGCATAGACAGCACTTACCTATAAAGTAGCCAAGACTGAATAGTTAAAACTACTACTATGTGCTGAATGGCTTAATAGGATATGTTCATCCCAAAATCAGGGTCAATAATACCAAAAACTTATTAGACCTAGGGAAATTTCTCGGTACTTGGAAAGCCCTCTTTCAGGTTATTTCAGTGTCTAGCAAATGAAGTACCTTCAAAAGTCAATCACGGAACTCATCCATAATGTCCAGGCAGATACCAATGATCCATTAGATACTCAGCTCCTAAAATGCACATGGCTTTATTTGTAGACTAAACAATCTGTAATCCTTTAGGTCCTCCTTTCCTTACTAGATTCCACAATGTCTTCAACAATGTCAGAACTTCTAATGTACCACCTTCACTGGAAATGTATATTCAGAGATGTATCTGTCTTGAAAACAGCCCATGTTGAATTGTATAGCAGTCAAAGATCAGCACAGGAAATATTTTATGATATTTTGTACTAGTTCATAATCTGTTTTTATAATTTTATATCATAAAATGTTCCATAAAATTTGCCAAATTTCAATTCCATAAGTCCCAGATTTTGGACACATTCTTTAGCTCAAGTTAGCTCATATGTGGTATCTTGGTTCAAAACCCTATGGTGCACATTTTGCCCAGGTAATGATTATGGGAACAAGAGTTTAGTATGCTACACTACTAAATTTATACACACACCTTGCTCTTATCTTTCCTCTATGCTCTCAATAGATTCATCCAAGGGCATCTCCTTTTATTGTTACAACAGCCACCCTGTGAAATCAGTTGAACTGAGAACAGTTCATGTGTAATAAAGTGTAGTAAAGTGTTTATACTACACTGCCTGTCATTCTTCATTGTTTATTGCAATGCAAATGCCCAGCACATATACCAGAGTTGCATAATTCATAAATGAGTGTTTTTATTTATTTTTATTTATTTTATTTATTTTGATTTGTCAATCGCTTACAAGATAATAGGTATAAGTATATACATAGTTATGAATACATGAGATGGGTACATATAAGAAAAATAAAAGAAACAATAGGACAGTAGGGACGGTAGGCATGTTGGTGTGCTTATGCACATCCCCTACAGACCTCTTAGAAAAGGGGTGAGATCAATAGTCGACAGTCTAAGGTTAAAGTTTTGGGGGTTTGGGGAAGAAACCACAGAGTCAGGTAGAGTATTCCAGACATTGACCACTCTGTTGTTGAAGTCGTATTGCCTGAAATCAAATTTGGTGCGGTTAACCTTAAGTTTGTATCTGTTATGTGCTCGTGTGTTGTTATGCTTGAAGCTGAAGTATTCATTGAAAGGTAAATCATTGCAATGTATGATTTTATATACCATACTTAGATTAGACAGAAGATTTCAGTTAGACATCTACTGTATATAGACCACTGTTTGATATTGTGATTTAATATAAAGAAATAGACAAGAAACTCTATGTGGCTTTTGTTAGTTTTCATTTGTTCTTGTTGAGATGTGACAGTTTTTATTCATGCAGCAACTGAAGCTGATATTCCAGACAAGAGCATTCACAAGAAATATCAGATCTCTGAATGGGTTCACCATTAAAAAATATCCCGTTGCTATGGGTTTGTAAACCCAGCAGCCTTTCTTGGATAATTTGAAAGGGAGGGAGGAAAGAACATCATTTCTCCTTTGTTCCACCTTAAATCAGATCAACAATGTGAATTGGAAATTCTGAAGTGTTTATCAGAAGAAATATTTAAATGCTACAAAAGAATTTAAAGTGGACCAGCATTTCAGAATTTCTCCAATACTTAAGTAGTGCTAGCCCAGGGATGAGATGAGTTTATGCATTGGGAGCTCAAATATGGAGTAAGCTTCCTTCTTTCCATCTTAACCTGTTACTTATCATAGGATTTTTATAAGTTACAAGCAGCAAAAAACCAAGAAGAAAAAATGGGTATTTGTCCCAAGTTCTTATATGTACAGATGACATATAAATATAGATTACAACGAGGAAAGATGCAACACTATCTCATCCACAGAAGAACCAGCTTCAAGAGGACTACCTAGCACCAAGGCTGCCTTCCTTTACTTGTCATTTAAGAGAACCTGGTTTTTTAAGAGTTATTAATATCATCTCTGTTACTGCATTTGCTGGTGTTTGCATGCATTTTAACCCTTTTCAAAAGCTTTGGACTTGCTTTTGAGCGTTCAAACCGCATCCAAAAAAAAAAAAAAAAGCCCAATTCATGCATTGAAATGCACATATTCACAAAATTCTGTATTAAGCTCTGGGTAGTTTTTCAACCTTTACAAATAACATTTCCATAGCCTAGCAGAAGTGCTGCTCGATCTTTAAATATTTATCTTTTAATTCCCCTGCTTGTATGTATTTAGGAATGTTTTCATAAATACATCAATAACTGTCTTGTATGGCTCATTAAGACAGCTTTTTATCCTTTAGTGTGAGTGTATAGTTTACAGCTGCCTGTGAATCACTTTTATTGGCCTCCATTAAGCATGCCCTTCAAACCGCAATTATTTGTCAGAATTTGGTATAGACTTGAGCAGTCATGAAAAAAATGAGCACAGAACAGATATGTAAGCATTTGGAAACTGGCACGTCTCCAACAGTGCATCAAGCTATCATAAGCATGTATCAGAACAGATGTCCTTAGCAGTTCAGCCTGGCTGAGCAGACTCATATGGGTTCAATCCTGAGATGAAATAAGATCCAGAGCTGCAGTAGGCATTTGGTATCTGTCAGGAACATTTTGTGAGTCAGTTCTACCTCATACGACGGCTCTTCCTCCCTCCCATTTGCTCCAATCTGACGTAATGATATAAAATTCAAGCAGCAATGAGAACAAATATAATAATAACTAGAGAATTTCAATTAATCCATAAAGCAGCCATGATCTGACTAAAAGACAGATTAAAATGTAGTGTAGCTAAGTCTTGACTACTGCTTTCCAATGAATGGAGTGCTTATAAAGGCCCGGAAGTTTCTGGTTCTTAGGAAGCATCCTGGAGGGAATGAAAAGAAGGATGTAGCTGCCCCATGACAACTTTAGATGTTATCCTTGACAGTGTGCTATCTTTATTCCATGTACACTTTTCAGACAGAATGGAAACTAATTACCAGGGCTGTTTATTAGTGTCTCTTTTGATTGAGTTCATCTCCTGGGGACTTTGGTCCATTTGATTTTCTTGGCAGCAATACAGAAATAGTTTCATGGCTTTCTTTTAGGAAATCCTTTCAACTTCTTAGACTAATCTGCAGATAGGATTCTATAGTAGATTTTCACCCAAATAACTACCAGGCCTGACCTTGCTTAATAGTTTGTGATTAACCAAGATTGACTACACACTATCATCTACCTAGAGATGGCTAGCTTATCCGCATTGAGCATCTTAACACTCAAAGTGTCATTGTCACATTTTTTTAATCACCCATATCAGTGCTTAGTCTTTTTCTTATCAATTGGGCTACTATATAACGTAAATAGATCCCAGTATTCTTGTTCCCACCAAGAACCAGTCTAGACATCATCAAAAATCTTTACCAGCAGAAAGATGGAGAGATTTTCTTCTCAGGTTCACAGGAAATAAGTTTCACTAGTTGATTTCCTTATAATAGAACACTTATCTTTAGAAGTGGAAGTGACTTTCATTCTCTTCTTTGAAAAGTTGTAATAACCCAAATTTACTTAATATGTTATTTTTCTCATCATCATTGAAGATTGTTATCAGGTTGTTGTTTTTTTAAAGGACGCCATGGCTCAGTGGCTAAGATGCTGAGCTTGTCGATTAGAAGGTCAGCTGTTCGAATCCTTAGCACCATGTAACGGAATGATCTCCTGTTACTTGTCCCAGCTTCTGCCACACTTAGCTGTTCAAAAGTATGTAAAAATGCAAGTAGAAAAAAAGGGATCACTTTGGTGGGAAGGAAACAGAACTCAGTGTGTCTTTGGCATTTAGTCGTGCCAGCCACATGACTACAGAGACGTCTTCAGACAGTGCTAGGTTTTCAGCTTAGAAACAGAGATGAGCACTGCCCCTAGAGCCAGAAATGACTAGCATGCATGTGTGGGAGAACCTTTACCTTTACCTTATGGTTTATTTTTAACAAACTTATACACAGCTGTTCTGACACTGGCTTAGGAGAAACCATCTAAATAAGTATGATTATTAAATAACACTGTGTCTAGTTTAGATACTGACAGATACTATATAAACCTATAGAACAAAGACAAACAAAGCATAAAAATTCCCGAAATTTTTGCTATATTAACAATTGATGCTTCACATATATGCATAGCTCATATATAAGGGGAAAATGCAAGGAATATGCATGTCTGAATATGCTTGATGAAGATAGCTGGAGTGAGTCAGAACTGACTAGAGAGGCATAGTAATTTTTCTCTCAATAAATATTGTATTTATAAACTGCAGACATGGTCAATTTCAAACAGAGTATGAGAGAAGTCACTGCTAAAGGAGTATTTTTTAAAAATCAGTTATACGGTAAAGACACATGCTTCAGTTTGATTAATGGCAGGATTGAAATATTCTGACAGATTGTTATAGAAATCTATATAATACCATTTCAAGAGCTGAATTTCTCCACTTAAAAAAGCCACAGGTGGCACAATATTAATTCTGTTCTGTATTGTTGCTTTCATATATGCATGTCATAAACAATTTGCTTTTTTCATTCCTACAAACCATTATATCCACACAGAGAGGAGAGAGGGAGTGAGATGCTTTGTATGGAGGCTTTTTTTTATTATTATTATAGTACGCAAAATACATTTAGGCTTTATTTAAAGATAAAAATTGCCATGGATATAATAACAACATATATTTTTGCTTAAAAGATCCCATCAATGACTAGAAATAATCGAATAAATATATTTCTTGTGGAAGCGATTAAAAATAATGCATCTTTAAGGTTATTCCAAACTCTTGTAGTAATCAGCCCAAATGAACCAAACTTCATATCACAAACATGAGGACTCTGTAAAGGAGACACCCCGTCTCTTAGCCCATTGGTCTGGGGAGCTGCGGTGGGGGGGAATAAATGTGATTGGGGTATCAATTGAAAAGCATGAGGGGGGGGGAAATCAGTTGATCAAATTATGTGAATCCAAATTATTTAAGATGCTAAGAGTTAGCCTTCGCTCTTCAATCCAGAAGTCAGAGAAACACTACCAAGAAGAGCTGATTATGAGGCCTTCAGGATTACCCAGGAAGTCTGATACTGTACATATCACCAAGCCTCTTTTAGTAGTACAAGTGAGGTCAGATCTCACTAAATCTAAACTCTTTCTTAAAATGCCTATATTAGATTCAGGTAATAAAACCTGTCTGGCTAGTGGTACCACGACTGAACAGCAAGACAGAACCGATCATTCAAACCCCCTCTTGTGGTCCATTAGAAGGCTTGGAGTTTAAAGTAAAATGTCAATGTAAATTAACATATTTCAGGTCAAATGTTTCCATAATTAATATAGAAATAAAACATCCTTTCCCCTTCATTGTCTTGTTCCCAAAATATTAAATTGAGCTTAAGGGAACATTAAGCAAACAGGCATTTGCTTCCATCCCTTTTCTCAAATGATGCTATCCTATGATCACAATTCCCCTAAATTAGAACAGTAGATAACATCACACAAAATAAGAACAAGCCAGTTGTAATTGAATGTGTGGATGGTTTGGGAGGATAAGAGGAAGAGATGTGCCGAGGAAACAATCGGAGAAGAGAGGCAGGAGCCCGTGGTGGATTAACCCTCAGAAGAAGAAATTTAGGAATGATCCGCCTTGACCGTTTAGGTGGTTAAAAGTTACCCTTAAACTTGCAAGATTATGTTAATGTAGTCTTACAATAAAGTAGAATTAACTCATCTAGTTGTGTTTCCTATCTGGTTTACTTGGGGGGAGCTGACACCAGTTCACATCAATCAAAGAATCACCAAACCATCCCCAACCAATCTAAGCGGAAGATGGTTTCTCTTAGCATCTTCTAAGATTGTTTGCAAGTCAGCAATCTCTCTATATCCACCAAGGAATAGCATCTCAAGCTGGTATGTGATTTTTGCTGTCGCCCTCATACTAAACCAAAGTAACTTATTCACTCTCATCCTCTTAATATGTCAATGCTTTACGTATTTGGATCATGGATCATGTTTAAACCTCATCAGTGCCTATTAATCTGCTACTACTCTGCTTTCTTTAAATTACTTCTTATTGTTCTCTCATTGCTGAAACGGGATTTTCTTATTGGGTCTAAGAGTCACAGAGCAAAAATGTTTAGTTCTTGCCCCTTATCTTTCAGCAAAAGTCCATACCTCTGTTCCAGCTCACTGTACTCTGTTCTAGAATATAGAGAGGTAGAAAAAAAATGAAGTGAATTCTGCAGTACTAAAATCCATTCAATAGGACAGGCCAAACTTTTTCAACATATCATTCTAACAATCCTGCAATGTCTTTTAATAGTAACAAATCCAGTCAATATAGTAATAAATCCAGTCAATAGACCAAAGGTATTTATGATTTTCCACTTAAGTCAAAGCTTAATTTTAATTCATTTTGCATGGTGTTAGAATTGCCAAATTCTTTCTCATTATTTTGATTAAGGACAGGACATTTATAACCAAAACAATGAATGAGATAGCATTTTAAAATGTTATATTGAACTGAAATACAATTGCAAATTGAGATAATTAAATGTATTTTAAATCCTACTAACCGTTACTCCACTATGTGTACACACCAGGGACAGTCACATTTCATTGACCATTACCACTTTGCATCAATGACAGCTGATAACCAAACTCCATTGCTGTTAGAAATTGAAATAATGAACCTCAGGAAAAACATAAATTCCAACACAATACTATCATACACAAAAGGCACAAACCTTTACAGTACAGGAGGGTTTGTGTTGGAAGTAGGCAAGTGACAAGCTTTTCTTTATGGAAATAATTTCTCAGTGACCATTCCCCAGGTCAGCAACAGTCACAGAACGTCAAAATCTGCAAGTTGCCAGTTATGTTGTGCTCATCATCTTGCAGATTTTGACACCCTCGTGAACACCTTTGGCAGGTTTCCCTTCCTTTTTGTCATCTTAAAGACTTTTCTATACAAGGTAGCTTGGAATTAAATTTATAACTCACTGGATTATATCTATCATTAATTAGATTTCAGTTTGTAAGCCTGATAGCAGGAATTCTATGTTGTTTGTTATTGATCTTATGTCAGCTGATCAATCACCAGCCCTTGGGGTTTAAAAGGGAGGCCAAATGCTTGAAATGGAAGGAAGGTGTGTGTTTTTTCAATCTTGTTTCTTTCTTATGTTTTCTTTACAGATTGATAGCTGTATTATTTTATTAGTTTGTATTTCAATGTTCTATTCTGTTTATACAATAATGTGCTTTGGTTTTTATTTCATTACAACATAATGGGAACAGGAACACTGAAAGCACTTTAAAATTCTGTGCGCTAGCCAGCTGGCCTTCATGCATGGGAGCGGGCATTTCAAACCTTCATGAAAAGGTTTGCCAACACAGTAGTGTTTCTATAACAAGCAGCAATAGCAATAGCACTTAGACTTATATACTGCTTTACAGTGCTTTACAGCCCTCTCTAAGCGGTTTTACAAAGTCAGCATATTGCCCCCAACAATTTGGGTTCTCATATGACCCACCTCGGAAAGATGGAAGGCTGAGTCAACCTTGAGCCTGGTGAGATTCAATCTGCCAAATTGCTGGCAGCCAATAGCAGAAGTGCCCTGCAGTACAGCACTCTAACCACTGCACCACTGACGCTCTTAAAGAATGCTTAAAGAAAAAAAGAACTAATACTATTTATCAAATCATACAGCTCAAATTAATCATTTGGAGGTGTCTAGAGATGGTAGCATTTTCTAGAACAAATTAAACTAGATTCACAATGATTATAGCCACTGGTTATTAATATTAGCAGGCACTGACAAAACAAGTCTTAAAGAGACAATGTATTAGTCTACCATTTAAAACAGTAGAAGAAACATCCCACTTCCAACTTCATGTACATTTGCTTTACTAAGAGGAATTTGGGAGACCACTATGCCTTGTAGAGATGCATATCAAGAATATACTTATCAGGTTATTGAGAAGCTCTACTTGCTGGATGCTTCTCTTGGTGTATTCCTCACCAGAGCAGTGTCATACTGACTCATATGAGTAATACAACATAGTCCATAAGAACATTTTTATGTACGAGAATGTGACAGTACAATGTAGCCTCCCAAAAATGGCCCTGGATTCCCAACTGAACTGTGTTTATTTAAGAATGAAGCCATATTACATTTTTGACTACAGGTTTTGATGGCTTGAAGCCGTGCCATTTTTGATCCAAAGACACTAGCTGTAAGGGAAACCACCTTACCAGTGGTGGAATTCAAATTCATTACTACCGGTTCTGTGGGCATGGCATTAGTGGGTGTGGCAGGGGAAGGATACTGTAAAATCTCCAGTCAGAGGTGGTATTTGTCGGTTCTCTGAACTACTCAAAATTTCCACTATCAGTTCTCTAGAACTGGTCAGAACCTGCTGAATACCACCTCTGCACCTTACCTTCCTCAACATTTTTTTTTTTTTAAGTATCAGTGTTCTCCATAAACAGACATGTTTTCCTATCTTATGCATAAGATGAATCATGTATTTTCTTTTTCTGAACAGATAGGTGATGGCTCAATCATTTTGCACTATTGTCATGGTGACAAGTATGGGTATCAGGGTGACCGCATTGGTCAGATAATGGTTCAACCTGTCATCATTGCCATTCCCAGCAATGCTCATTGTCATGGTGATAACATAATATTTTATGCTGCATAAACATTGGGCCATCACCAGGACATTTTTGAAAAACAGGGTGGTATGCAGTCAAGGAAAGTCTGTCTGTATAATCTTCTGTCATAAATGTATAGATAATATATAGTACCATTCAGTATTTACTTGTAGCCAAGTTTTACCTCAATGGATTTTCCATAAACATTTTACGAATGTCAACAGAATATTAGCATGATGCTGCATAATTCATATTTTAAATATATTCATATAATTTTTATTGCAAGTCCCATTAAGACAATACACTGTTACTGCAAAGACATCTCTAACGAAGTATTCATAGGCAAAGAGGTGTATCTACATATATGCATACCTAGATGTAAGATGCTACCTTCTTCCTGGCATGAAGTCTAGAAAAAATGTTGCCTGCCTAGCTTTAAAAAGCTTTTGGAAAGGTGTATTATCATGGTAGCAATAGCACTTAGACTTATATACCACTTCACAGTGCTTTTACAGCCCTCTCTAAACAGTTTCATAGAGTCAGCATATTGCCCCCAACAATCTGAGTCCTCATTTTACCCACCTCAGAAGGAGGAAAGGCTGAGTCAACCTTGAGCCTGGTGAGACTTGAACAGCCAAATTGCAGGCAGCCGGCAGTCAGCAAAAGTAGCCTGCTGTACTGTACTCTAACCATTGAGCCACTGTGGCTCTTATATAATAACAATAAGAAATGAGAAGGACACTATTCACATCTATTTACAATTGCTTGCATTTACAGCTGTTTGTTATTTATTGTTTCCTTCATCATATCTACAGCAGCGGTTCCAAAATTGGTAGATAACAATATATTTAAAACACAACCAATGTTTTTTAACATCTCTGACTAAACACAACAGCAAGAGGATTCCTTCTGTTTCCAAGATTCTGAGTGTTAAATGGCTGTATTTATATCTTTCTCTGGAGCAATTGCACAATCTCGGATAAATCTTTTGTTTTTCACCATATATAAAAATGCAGTAGCATTTCTTACATCAAAATGAAAACAAATTTGCTGCTCTATAAAGAAACCTAATATTTACAAGGTAGTAGATTTTTTTTCCTGTTCTTTTATTTTGTGATAATTAATCCTCAGTTAATTTAAGTAGAAGCAACTTCTGTCATTATGAGATCTAAGATTCAGATAACATCTACATGAAACAGAGGATTAGAAATAGGGAATAATTTCTCATGCAAATCAGTTTCTTCTTCCATTAAATAAGGAGACTGTGATCCCCTAAAGTTTCCACTAGAAGAAATGTAAAAGCCAAAGTCTGAAGAAAACAACCCCAGAACCAAATTGGATAGACAAGAAATAATAGTAATAGTAATAAAGACATCAATTCCAAGCCTTTATTTTTCAATCCATTTCTCGTGCCTGTAGGATTATCCAGTGAGGATTTAGTTTTAATGCAGCACCATGGTCTATTTTCAAAGGAGGGATTCTAATTATATTGTATATGGCTACCTATTTATATGCAATAAATTTAGGTAGCTCACAACAAAACCCATAAAAACGTTCAGGTCAGTCATATACAAATCAGGGCTAACTATGCTGTATAAAGGAATTTCAGATTCTGGATGACAGTATTCTGGATGTATTTACAAAGTTTACAGAAGCAGTCCCAAAATTAATGATAAAAAATTAAAGATTCTGCACGTTGTAGCATAATAAAAGTAAGCATTCCACAATAAGTTTTTTTTTTAAAGGATCACATCAGAAGAATGTGACTCCAAATAGCCAAGTGATTCCAAACAGCAGGAAAAGTTTCACTCAACTGATAAGGAAGCCAGGTAAATGGGCAAATCCTATAACCCTTTTCCCCCATTCCCTCTCCCTTTGGAATGCTCAATCCAGCACGGGGATAATTAGCAAAGAGGGGATTAATGCTTGTATTTGCATTCACTGGAGAGGAAGGGATTACAAGAGAGTAAGCAAAAACACAATTTATTTTTATTTATTTATTTGGTTTGTCAATTGCTTACAAGATAATAGGCATAAGTAAAAACATAATTATGAATACATGGATATATATAAGAAAAATTAAAAAATATATAAAAGAAACAATAGGACAGGGACGGTAGGCATGTTGGTGCGCTTATGCACGTATCAAAAGAATGTGCCAGGATGCTTGCTTGCCTAGCACACTTAAGAAATAAACAAAAGCTTTTAGTGTCTGGTCCATTTCAGAAAGCAAGTGTTAGCAAACTAATTAAGGGCACATTGCTAAGCTTGTTAACTTGTAGTTAGCACTTTTTAGGGACCTGCTATGGAGTACAGTCAGCTTAGAAAGAGATAACTTGTTTAGACAATTACTCGCTCTGCAAGGGGCAGGGCAGAAAAAAATGGCTCAGGCTCAGGATGGCGCATACTAACTGATGGTAATGGCTAACATGTGACTGAGAAAGAGATATGCAAAGTTTGTAAATACAAGAATTCGTCGCAAAGTTATTTTTTAATTAACATTGTAACTGTGAATGGTTGCTGCCCAAACTAGTCATTTATGAGGTCTACCTGTAGCGGCAATGAGAAGTGCTCTTTTATAAACGTTTTCTCCTAGCCTTGTCACATAAGATGAGATGACTGTGGGATACAAGATTTGGGTGTCTTAAATATATTCACTTTATTACTTATTTTATTTTTATTTATTTGATTTGTCAATCGCTTACAAGATAATAGGTATAAGTATAAACAAGAGTAAGAATACAGGAAATAGGTAAGAATAAATGGGGGCAATAGGACCGGGATGGGAGGCATGCCCCTTACAGACCTCTTAGGAATGGGGTGAGGTCAATAGTGGATATGATTCTGCATTATGAATCTGCAGTTATGTATTCTTCTTCATCCTGGTTCCCTAAGAATCCAAGTTTTATCTTCTTTGTTGTATATTTTCCCATGGTCAATCCCTACTCACTGTCACTCATGCCTTAGTCACCTCCCATCTTGACTATTGCAACAAGCTCTACATGGGGCTACTCTTGAAAAACACCCAGAAGCTCCAGTTGGTGCAAAATGCAGCTGCCCACATGGTTTGATGCAGTCCTCAATGTGTACATGTATCATCTCTCCTGCTGAAGCTGAATTAGTTGCCAATTTTGCTTTCTGGGTGCAATTCAAGGTGCTAGTTGTCACCTTTAAAGCCCTCATGGCTTGGGACCAGGTTATCTGAGCAACCAACTCTTGCTAGTCACATCTGCCCAACCCTCAAGAGCAGGGAAGCAAGGAATGTTGCATGTTCCATCCCCTAAGGAGATATGTATTTGGCAGGACCTAGAAGTAGGGCCTTCTCCATGGTATCCCCTCCCTCTGGAATATCATCCCTCTGGAAATTAGACTGGGTCCCACTCTAATACTCTTTTGAAAGGCCCTGAAGACATGGCTCTGCCAGTGGGCCTGGGGAACCCAGAGAAGGATAGAGCCCAATAAATGGCTGGTATGGATGTGTGTTGTCATGGGGGTGGAGGGATAGGTGGTTATTTTATTATTAATTTCTTATATATTGTGTTTTTATGTCCTGCTTTGAGTCGCCATGTATGAGTAGGTGGCAATATAAATTTTCTAAATAAATAAATTTTAATTGGCTATGAGAGCTTGTAAAAGCCTGTGTGATTTCTTCATCTTGTAATATTAATTCTGCTGGGAATATTCAGCAACAATCACCAGCATTTATATCCTTCTCCATGTCAAATTTTGAAGCAGAAGACGTTTGTCCTCTCTTCTCCAGTTTGGTTCCTCTAGCTATGATCATTTGTCATACTGTCGTGGGAGGATAAAAATTCTAATCCAACAGATCTGCAGGATATTAGCCTGGGGATGGTTAGCACAGAGCAAGCTGTCCACAGAACCAAACTATTTACATATGTAGTCTTCTTTTCCTGTCTCATCATTCCCTTTTTCTAAAGATGCTTTTCTATCCAGTTCTGTTCCCATGCCTCTTAAATATGACTTCTTTTTCCAATTCACCAGAGTTCTCAGTTCACAGTCTACCCTTCATTGATCAGAATGAGCACCCTATTATATCATCAATCAGACCAGATCGTTACAATTGATTACAAATGTTCCTCTACTATGCAGCCCTCATGATAGCTATTCAGGCCTCCTGTGTTCATTCTGAGTGATTATAATTTATTTTACTATCATATATACCAAGTCTGACCTTGCAAGTAATTTTGTTCTTAATGTAAGCTATTATTGAGTGTATGTTTCAATATACTGAATCTATGCATTAAAGATATTCCATTTTGCCATGGCTAGTAATCAGTTTTAAAAAGCATAATCACCATTGCCAAGCTTTCAAGTGGACCTAAAATAGTTCCACAGTTTTCAGTGAGGCAGAATTGTATACATTAAGCAAATACGTGCTTCCCTGAACTTTAGGGAGGTAAGTAGATTCACCCCTTCTTCTTTCTATTTTCCTCTTAATATCTCCCAGTGCATCTCAATGTCTTTTGGATTCGGGTTCTACTTCAGTTAACTGCATCAAAATATGTGTGTGTGGGGGGGGGTGCTACTTTAAAAAATGTGTCATTGGTGTTAGCCTTCACCTCATTAGAACCACGTCTCATTTGGAAAAATGAATAGAGAGAACATTTACTCCATCCTAACTTGATGTCACTAATGTGGCATTGTTATTCTGGACACTTGTCCCCATGCAGTTCCAGAACCATGGCTTTATTAAAAGCCAAATTTCCATATTTACTCCATGAAAAAAACAATATGTTTGTAATTTGCTGCCAGTTTTGCTTGAGAACCCACTGCTTTAAAATAAGGATAATAAATTGGTAATATATTGTGCCTAAACAGGAGAAACATTCAGGTGTAATGATAAAATAAATAAATAAAACATTGCAAAGTAATTGCAACAAATTGTAATCTATTTAGATTCTTCTCCTTAACTCTCTCAGGGCAGATTAAAACTACAATCATTTCATTGCTTTCCTGCAACAGCCCAGATAACTAAATTACTCTGGATTCCCCCATCTTTCTAAAGGCTAGAAAGTAGGGTTTGTTATAATGCTTCCTTCTGACTGTTTTATATATATAGTTATGTCTTGCTGAGTTCAGTGAGGCTTCCTTACAAGCTTCTCTTTCACATGCAGGAGTGATGGGGAGTTGGGCAGTGTCCAAAGTTAGAAGGAAATGGAAAAGAAGCTGCTGCTCAGAGGGTCTTCTGAATAGTCTTGTTCTTCACACTGAGTTTGAGACTGCATGTTCCAGAAGAAACTTCCAGCTGAAAGATTCCTAACGGATTCAGGCTGATCTCTACCTCCACAAATCCAGTATGACCCGAAGCATTCTCCTAGTTATGAACAAACAACATGGTTTTATTTGTTTTACTGGCATTCAGAACCAAACATTGAAGAGAACTCTTATTACTGCATCCCTATTTTCTCCATCACACACATGTTTACAAGTATAATTTACACAGCAATAATTACTAAAGTCAGTGGGCTTTAAGTTTTGAGTTTAAAGGCCTGTTCTGTGTCTCCTTCACTCAAGCCAATACTTAGCACTGAAGGAAGAATTCATTTGCAACCTCTTAATTTAAACACAACACTGTCCAACTCCTCTTGGCAAAGATATTCAACCATAGTTGCCTTGCAAAAATGTCTCTGGCAAACTGAACGTCCTTGGACTTCCTCCTTAGTGACCCTGATCCAAAACCATGTTGGCTTTCAAAGGATTCCCCCATTCCATCCTTCAAACTATCATATACCAGACACTCCTGGCTCTCTAACCTCAATCCTTCCCACAGTGGACACTTTCCTGGGTGGAACTTGCTAGCCAATCCAAGATGAATTACCCTTCAAACTCAAGCTGCAGGCTGGCACAAAGCAGAGCACATGGTAGGATGAGGAAAAAACCACACACATTCTCCCTTTCACTCATGCTGCTTGCTTGCCTAATTAAAGAGCTTCCTGCTTTATTTGCCTTATGCTTCAGTAAGCACCTGACTCACCTATAGTCTTCTCATTTTAAAGCTTGAATCCCCTCCCCAGTCTTTACTCTTGAATAATCTCTCTAGCTTTAAATCTCCCCCCCTCCCTCCAGATCCTCAGATGCTTCCCTAAGCTATCCACATCCTTTTCTGATTTTTTTAAGAAACTGTTTCCTACTATGGTTCTCTCTGGGTCAGATCTGCTAATGTTTGTTTTGTGCCTCTGGGTCTGTCTTTTCATGCTATAACTCTGCACCTTTTCAAAATTCTAAGCTTTGTTTCTTTCTCTAACCTCTTTCAATTGGCCTTTCTTCTTCCTTTGGATATAGCCCTGTTTTGATTTCCTTGCAAACCTCACTACGTCAGAAACTTTTCATCTGATTCTGTGATTTTCCCCCCATATTTCCTCCTGCTTACTTTGCTCTTGCTTCTCCATTCTCTTACTTTTGAACCATAGGCACCCAGATTTTATTGCACCCAAGACATTTGCCTTTCTGTAGAACCCCCTATTTCCCTCAGTTTGGCTAATTTCCTCAGTTTTAATGCTGAGGAACTTTGGTACATGGGGAGTATCTAATTTAAACAAACTTCCTTAAGAGACCTGCACTGGGGGGAAAGGATCATACTTTCAAAGCTGGGGCATTCTCTAAGGAAAATTGCTTCCCACTGTTTTGTCATCCTTGCCAATTTGGCCTCTGTTCAAACTGTTTACCAAATAAACATCTATAATTATTCCTAAAACAGTTAAACATGGAGTGTGATATGGGATTAGTCTGAAGACACACAGATAAGGTTGTCAATTTACATTCAAACGTAACATAATCAACAATGATTTAAAAAGAGGACACCCTTGAAATCAGAATCTGTTAAATAATTTCAGCAAAAAAAAATTTTTTTAAGGATTTTTCATATAATTTTCGTTAGATGAAATGCTTATAACAGTAGATGATATGAACTTCCATTTGCATCTATTGTACAAAAAAAGGTGATTGGTTTAAATCTTAAAATATACAATAGAATCATAGAGTTAGCAGAAATCATCTAGTATAATCTGACGATCTCCTAATGAAGGAAAAGTCATTTCTTGCAGTAGCATATTCTTTTTGAAGATGAGATTACATTTGCTCTTGTCCAATCTTAGTGGTGGAAATGTTTTTGCTAGAACCACAAAAACAATCAATAGGAGAGCTACCTCAGTGGAAAGGAAATTGTGCTTGAACTGATGAAAACTGTATAGCCCACATTAAGATTTAAAGTGGATTTTTATGTGAATCTATAAGGGTGCATGGTAGGAACAGAATTTTCAAAGCAACATCTATCGCTGTAAAACTGGTAGGCTTGGATGATAGATAGATAGATAGATAGATAGATAGATAGATAGATAGATAGATAGATAGATAGATAGATAGATAGACAGACAGACAGACAGACAAAGATAGATAATAGCAAAAGCACTTAGACTTATATACCACTTTAAAGTGCTTTACAGCCCTCTCTAAGCAGTTTACAGAGTCAGCATATTGACCCCAACAATTTGGGTCCTCATTTTACTCACCTCGGAAGGATGGAAGGCTGAGTCAATCTTGGCCTGGTGAGATTTGAACTGCCAAATTGCAGTCAGCTGGCAGTCAGCAGAAGTTGCTTGCAATACTGCACTCTAACCACTATGCTACCATGGCTCAATAATATAGAAAATACCATTCAAACTGAATACAGTATACTTAAACGCTTCAATGTCTCAATGCAATTGGAATGTCAGATCAATTCTGGGAACCAAGATGATGCTTTAAAAACATGTAGGATAAAAAAATATTAAAAGGTATAGAATATGAAAGAATAATAAAACTGTATAAAAGTGATATCATTAATGGACTGTTAGGATCTATATATTTTCTTTTAATATCTGCAGATTTGATATTTGCTCTATCGGTTTTAGAAATAGTTTCAAAATTAAGATTATAAGGCTATCAGAATTTTTTATTTTTATTTCAACATTGTTAGCTGATAGTTTCTGGAAATATTAGGTGTCAGTCCTTAATCGACTATGGGATGTATGATTGTGAGGATAAATAAGAAAAAAATAATTGTACACCACCTTCTGCTCCAAAAAGAAATGCAAAATATCACTTCAATAATAAATAAATATTAATTCATTCTTTTTCCACTAGGCCAGAATTAAAAGATTATAACATTATAATTTACAATTTAAATTTCCTATAAAAACGGTCTAAGTATGTGCCCATTTTTTTATACGTGAAAGAAGTCCTAATATTTTAAAATGTAGTTATCACAAGTAACAGAGAACTTCAATAAAAGTTATAATAGTGCTTATGATTTAGATATGTCATATAACATTTACAAACATGCCTACAGTCATGTATCCCTAATGATACTGAGGTTATGGATGAATTCCTTAAAGTTCACATGAAAAAGGAAGAAGTTTGTAGGAGGTGTGATTCTTCTAGTGGGTTTTTTGGGGGGTGGGGGCATAAGCCTTGGCCATTCACGTGGAATTGTAAAAGCTAAGATGTTTACTAAATAGTAGTTATTTCTTAACAATACATGTTCCTCTGTTCCCATGCAGTGGTCTTCTAACTTCTGCAGCTCAGATCAGGCTGCACCACAACTTATGGTAAGATAGAAAACAGGATCTTTCCACATACTCTCACAGCAGGTGCTGTTCCATATCCTTTTATATGTATATTTTAAAGAATCCAGGGCAGGTCCATCAAAAACTATTGAAAATATTTCTTATTTATCCTCACAATCATACATCCCATAGTCGATTAAGGACTGACACCTAATATTTCCAGAAACTATCAGCTAACAATGTTGAAATAAAAATAAAAAATTCTGATAGCCTTATAATCTTAATTTTGAAACTATTTCTAAAACCGATAGAGCAAATATCAAATCTGCAGATATTAAAAGAAATCATATTAAAATATATGTGCTTGTTTACTATTTCCCAGAAGACATACAGGGAAAAATCTAAACACATTGCTATTTAGAACCACTGTTGCCACTAAAAAGTTATGTTTTATATGCCACAGCTTAGAAAACTGTTGCTTTATTCCCTTTCAAGCATTCTTGTTAAAACATATGGCCGTATAGACCCTAGATCAACACGCTAGGAAACTCAGTGTGGGAAAATAAATGCAAGACTAATTGCCTGGCACCGTAGATATCACACCAATCAAATAAATATTCTTTATTTCCATTTCTCTGTACAAGTGTATAAATTCTATGAACCTAGATATAATTGACTCCTTGGAGAACAGAACACTTGCATTTTGAGAGAAACTAGTAAGGCAGGATAAGAAGTTTGCTTTTAAAATTGCCTTGCTCTCACACACATACATACATTTATACCAGGGGTCCCCAACCACCGGGCTGCGGACCGGTACCGGTCTGTGGAACATTTCCTACCGGGCCGCCGGTTTGCTGGGAGCCGCCATCTTGTTTGACAAGAAAGTGCTTCCGGGTGAGCTTTTCCGGTTGGAAAGCGGCGTTTGGGTCCTGAAGGAATCCTCCCGCCTTAGTTTCATCGAGGGGGGGGGCTTTGAATGAAACTAAGGCGCGAGGATTCTTTCAGCACCCAAGGCAAGCCGAGCCGAGCGACCGTCCCAAAACCATCCCGAAGCGAAGCCCAGCGACAAAGGTACAAAGGAGGAGTTGAAGGTGGCGGGGAGAAGTGGGGGACGGCTGGCTGGCTGGTCACTCGACTCGCCTTGCCTTGTCATGCATGCTGATGCCGGTACCTGGACGCGGATCATTTTGTGATGCCGGTACCGGGCCGTGGCACAAGAAAGGTTGGGGACCACTGATTTATACAGACACACAAGTATACATGCGTGTATGCATGCATGATATACATATACACACAGACATACACACATATACATGTGTGTGTGATTTAGATTTAGATTTAGAAGAGGCAAGCAACATTTTCTGCTCACATTGTCTTTTTATTTCTCAATCTATTTTGTGGGGAGGGGAGGTCTATCATCATACACATTTAAACTGAGAAAGGCTTTAGTTTACAGACCGTATCCCTGTTCAAAAGAAAAATGCTTCCCTTTATAATTCCCTTTATGAAGATTAGTCTATTCCCTCATTTTGTTTTGGTTATTATATTATAAAAAATTGGGGGAAATACATAAGATGCATGAGTAATGAAATAAGGTTTTCAAATATAAATTATAGAAGAAATAAATAAATGAGTTTTCACCAAATATAATTATAATATACTGTGCAGATACATTACACTATCCTAGGTTCTTTGGAAGAACTCAGTGTGTTGGCCAAAACCAGCTAGAAAACTGGCAGCTGTGATGTCACATTGTTTGAATATAATAATCATTCCTATACTAGAAAATAGATTTAGAAGAGGCAAGCAACATTTTCTGCTCACATTGTCTTTTTATTTCTCAATCTATTTTGGGGGGAGGGGAGGTCTATCATCAAAAAGTAAGATTGCTATTATATTCTGGAGTGTTAGGTTCACGTTATTAACAGGTCTCAAAAGCTATCATAGTTTAGGCTCTAATTAGTTGACAATATGGGTTCAGGAGAGCTGGCTGTTGTTAGTCTTCTACCCATGACATAAAAAATGAGGTGATTTGCTTCATGGTAGAGGGGTTCCCCCCCCCCTCCACTTATGTCTTCTTGAGATAACAAAGTTATTAATTATTTGAAGCAAGATTAAGCGAACTCCTTCAAAAGCTTAGGGACTGCAGGATCAAATGATTGGGATCTCTTTACCTGTTATTATATATTGATGTATAGTAAATTGCCTTGAGAACACTCAGTTAAAGAGGAGACTTTATGAATTGGCTGATAGAAGCTCATCCCAAAATATTGATTTCTACCATCAGGCTTAAAGAGTAGGTTCTAAAGATTAATTTATATTGCAGTGCTAGAAAAGACAATGGTAAAGAATATTCAAATTACTGAAATGTTGTACATGATGATTAAGATTTTCCAGCCTGAATTTCTACAATACATGGAATAAGAAATGCCAGATGTATTCATTGGAATCAAAAGAAGATGCAACCACATTGCCAACATAAAATGGATGATGGAAAAAGAAAGGCAATTCCAAAAAGATACTTATATTTGCTTATATAGAAAATATATTTCTGTAGACCACAACAAATTGTGAATAGCCCTGTACCAATATGGCTGTACCAGGCTTCCTCAGATATGCTGATAGTAATTACCCTGATAACTGAAAGCAAGGTTGACTTAAGAAATCTCTAATGGAAGATGAAAGAAAAGTTCAAAAGCTACTTTAGTCTGTTGATCAGCATTAGAACAAATTAAGATTATATCAATAAATACTGGATGACATTCTGAAGATTCTGAAGATTCATTTAATCAAAGTCAATTGAAAAAGAGGTTAGAAGAAGATAAGGCAGCTACAGTAAATATCACAGATGACACAAGCTTACCAGAATACAAAAAAAAGTTACTGATAGACAATTTTGGAGAAATTATGACCATTAAGGTTCATCAAGAGTCAGAGGAGACACAGCAAAAACAACATGCATTGTATGGGATGATAAAATTGTTGATGGTCTGTAGATTAAATTAGTGGAATTGCTCAAGTTCAAAATTTACACAATAATGCTATAATCTTTCAATATGCTCTCTACATTGCATGAAAGTAGATTCTGATAATTCACACATCATACTAAGCCATGATATACTTCATTTACTATGCACGGCATGTTGTGTGAACTAAGCAACCTTGAGGTTAAACTGAGGGTTCTGGCATAACTTACTGGAGGAACCCAGTCATTTATAGTTTATTCAGTCAGTCAGGTTTCAGCAAACCTATAGCTTAGTACAGGCATCTCAACCCCCAGGCAGTGGGCCAGTACTGGTCCGTGGCGTCTTGGGAACCTGACCACGCAAGCAGCAGGAAGTTTTATTTGTGCATGTGTATGATTGGGTTGCACATGCAATGCAACCCCATCCTTCTCTTTTCCCCCACTGCTGCTGCCAGTCCACAGAGACAAAAAGATTGGGGGCTGCGAGCTTAGCATATTTAATATAATTTCATGCTCTTTAATAATTGTCTGTTGCACTAACCCTTTTTCAATTTCTCAATTTTTTATCATGAATTAAAGGTGATGTTTCTAAACTATTAAAGATAATGATTCAAACCATCGGTATCCCTGATATTTGCATGCATACTTGACCACATTGCCAATATCAACCAGTAGTTGGGCACTGCAACTGGGGGAGAAACTCTGCATGAGCAAAATTGTTGATTTTGTTTTAAAAGATGCCAACAAAATAGCTTTTTAATGTTTCTAAGAAATGCATCAAATCATTATTTGTTTAAAGCATTGTATCAGAAGGGATAAGATATTTTGATGCCAGGGATTCTCTTTTTGTATTATCCAAATATAATACAGTTATTTGGTGTTGTGGAACCAGGTAAATCATTTTCACAAGGCAACGTTCTCATGTTAACATGCTTTATATCAGAATTTGGAAGGAACATTCTTCACAGCTGTCTAATAAGCTTAGCATTTTCCCATAATACAGATCTGCAGCAAGATAGTCACTGCTCAGGACTTAATTTATTTGTTAATCTTTCAGTTGCTTGAACTTCTCGAAGTGAAACATGAATGCCTGGGGAATTCCCAGTGCACACCACCTGAATTCTCAGAGCATTGTCTTATAGATCTCTTGATCAGACAAGTACTGCTGCTTCTCAAGTTGAGAAAAAGACCATTTCAACTATTATGGATTACAGTTAAATATTTCTGAGTTTTTTTCATTTCCTTTTTTATTATGAAACTGCCAATGCTATTGCAGGCTAAATGTCTACTTAAAAATATTTGTTGCTGATTTCAGTCCACATCCTTAATCTGTGTCCGCTTATAATTGTCTCCATTCTTTCACTGAATCCTTCTTCATCTATCTGGCTTGTTTGTTTGTTTATTTGTTTATATCCCACCTTTATTGTTTTTTACAAATAACTCAAGGTGGTGAACCTATTCAACATATCTTCCTCTTCCTATTTTCCCAATGACAACTGGATTTATTCTTGATTGCTATGTGTTTTCAAGTTTAGGCATAATTTAATCTGGTTGTTTGATTGGTGGTTTTCTCTGCCTTAAATATATTCTACTCATTTATTATTTCATAGTTTTTTGGGTTCTATATTAACATATAAAACATCAACCATAGCATCGAGAATGACACTATTACCAAGAGAGAGGTCAGACCACAATAACATCAAACAGCTTTGTTTGCTGGAAAAAAAGAAAGTGCTACAGGATCTCTTTAACCTTTTGCTAGTGGATCCTGCAAAGTTCTAACATTTTTTTTTCATTGTTCAATGTTTATTTGAAATTAGCTGAGGCCAGGATTGTGGTGATAATCCTCTAGTCCACATCTTTTTGCCAGCTGAATCAAGCCAGATTTGGGAAATCCTGACTATGTGCCTGGAACCAATAATGGATTGGATGAAAGCCAATGAGATAAAGCTGTATTCCAATTAGACTTTAATTATCTTTGGATAAATGGTTCTGGTTTGAAAGAAGCTGTTTGGTCTTTTGGACCAAGTTAGTTGCAGCTACAAGGATTTGAACAAAGCAACCTATTGTCATGCCTCCCACTCCCAATTTAATTATTTGTGGAGAAGGAAGAGGAATGCCAGACACCATCAGCTTCCAACTATTTTGAAGCCATGGCTAAAGGATTAGGCAGCAAATGATCAGTTCCCTCAAGCCATGGAAGGAATCCAGAATCCAACTCATAATGATTCAAGTAAGTAAGTAAGTAAGTAAGTAAGTTAGTTAGTTAGTTAGTTAAGCAAGCAAGCAAGCAAGCAAGCAAGCAAGCAAGTAGTGGGATACACCATGGTTTTTGTTTTAGACCCAGTACTCTTCAATATCTTCACCAATGATTTAGATGGGGGAGAATAGATGGGGATCTCATCATATTTGCAGATGACACTAAGCTGGCAGGAATAGTCAATACCCAGAAGGTAGGCTCAAGATCCATATGGATCTCAACAGACTCAAACATTAGACCCAATCTAAAAACATGAAATTCAATGGAGAGAAAAGTAAGGTGCTTTCCTTAGGCAAAAACCCCCAAATGTACAGGTACAGATAAGGTGAAACTTTGGCTCAATAGCAGTAACTGTCAGAGGGATCTTGGAGTCCTAGTGGACAATCATTAAATATGAGTCAGCAGTGTTGGCAACAGCCAAAAAAGCCAATGCAATCCTAGACTGCATTAACAAAGGGATAGAATCAAAACCAGGTGAAGTATTTATAAAGCCCTAATAAGAGCATACTTAGAATACTGCATCCAATTTTGGTCACCATGTTATAAAAAAAGATATTGAGACTCTGTAAAGAGTGCACAGACAAGCAACAAAGGGGCCGGGAAACTAAAATATATGAAGAATAATTGCAGGAATTGGGTATGTAGGGAAAAGGAGGACTCGAGGTGACATGATAGCAGTGTTCCAATATTTGAAGGGCTGCCACTATTTTCCAAAGTACCAGAAGGCAAGACTGGTTGGAAACTAATCGAGGAGAGAAGCAACCTAGAACTAAGGAAAAATTTCCTAACAGTGAGAACAATTAATCAGTGGAATGGTTTGCCTTCAGAAGTTGTAGGTGCTCCATCACTGTGACTGGACAACCATTTGTCTGAAATAGTATAGGGTCTCCTGTTTGAGCAGGGGGTTGAATTAGAAGACTTCCTATTATTCTGTTTATAACAATAGTAATAGCACTAAGACTTATATACTGCTTCATAGTGCTTTGTAGCCCTTTCTGAGCAGTTTTATAGAGTCAGCATATTGCCCCCAACAATTTTGGGTCCTCATTTTACCTACCTCAGAAGGATAGAAGGCTGAGTCAATTTTGAGCCTGGTAGGATTTGAACTGCCAAATTGCAGGCAGCCACAAGTCAGCAGAAGTAGCCCGCAGTACTGCACTCTAACCACTGCACCACCGAGGCTCATTATTCTGTTAAAAATAGAGCTGTTTTCTCTAGACTAGAAAACTTTATTCAGTTGTAAGCTGAAGCTGCTCTTTCTATCTGCAAGAGTGCTGTCCTACATCTTCTGCATTAGCCATATGCCAAACCTGAGTCCCCAGAGTCCTCTAGAAGTTATTACCTATTATAATTTTTAATATGGCAGAAAGGCTTGTATTAAAGACCTGATCATAAAGAATCATATGTAATTTTAATTCTGTATAAACAAATAAGTATAGGTGTAGACCTGTTCCCCAAGATATTTGTGCATCATGCTTCATAATAGCATGTAACTAGTTTTGGTCAAACATGTTCTGTGAACTCTGGCACTATAGTTTATAAACCATTACTTATGTTTTAGCATGTTGTAAGAAACCAACCAGTTGTGAGGGTTTGATCAACCATAGCTATCCAAACTAAAGCATCTCTTAGTACAGGGGTGTCAAACTCAAGGCCCACGGGTCGAATCCAGCCTGCAGGTGCTTAGATCTGCCTCTGCCAGTGAAAATGGAGCTTGGGGCAGCCATCTGTGGCCCACTTGGGCTCCCTTTTCAACCATGATGGCCTCCTGCAACCCTCTGCCAGCAAAAATTGAGCCCGGGGAGGTCACACGTGGCCCCTCCAGGGTCTGAGCTGGCTATGCCCACTCTGACCACAACCACCCCCGCCACATACCCCCAGCCCCCCAAGGTCAAACACAACCCTGATGCTGCCCTTAATGAAACCGAGTTTGACACCCCTGTCTTAGCACAATGTGCGAATGCAATCTTTGTCTCTCTCAACTCTTCACCTTTCCTGGGACATTGCTTATTCTCTGCTTGGTCCTGTGATTATGCCTCTGATTACAGGCTGTTGCCTCATTGTCTCTCATCAATATTCAACAACCCAATTTCAGTTCTGGGGTGAGGAGGATGGGATTTTATCACTGTCACATTATCAAGAGTTATTTGTAAGGGCCAGTAGTTGATGGGAAAACTGGAAAAAGTTCAATGTTTACAGAAGAAGCTTTTTCTTTTCAACGGGAATTGGCAAAATGAGTGAGTGACTATTGTTTTACAAGAGAGAACTGCTTCCAGCACAGCCAAACATTTGTTTAATACCCATGGAGTGTAAGCCACAGTGGCTCATCAAGCTATCAGCAGTATTTACATGAAAAATGAGACCAATTGTTACTCATGCTAATTTGTCCCAGTAAATTCATTATAATTATTTCTTTCAATAATTAAGAAATAATTATAATGAGTTTACTGGGACAAATTACAAACATATACTAAGAATGCTTAAAGGTATGCGTCTTAGTAAAGTCTAATTCATCCTTGCTGAGAAAGAAAGTATTTATAATGCCCAATAACTTGCTTGTTTTATTGAATTAACTTTATTCAGAGACCTTGCTTTAGTACAGTGTTTCTTAATTTTGTGTTCTATCAGGACCTTTTCCCACTTTTAAAAATCATTGAAGATCTCAAATTTCTTTTTGCATGGATTTTATTTATCGAAGTTTACTATATTAAAATGGATGCATTTGCTGCCTCTACCAGAGCTCACAATTGTTTAATGGGATTTTAATAATGCATTATTTTTCAACCTAGGCTGGCAAATAATGTTGAGTCCACCTAGGAGGGTCTTGGGGAGCTGTAAAGTGTCCCAGAGCCATACTTTAATAAATATTGTTTTAATAAAACAGGTGCTGCACTGGAAGAAATGGCTATCAGGGTAAAGAAATTTGACAATGAGGTTTTTTGCACCAGAGTTTCGTAGCTTGCTCATATCTAAATAAAATTATTTAATTCATCTAAAATTATCTTACTGAAGCAAAAGTTTGGTCTTAATTTTCTTTTTATACTTTTTTTTCTAGAGTACTGTACACTATTATAACTTTTAGAACTCTAAGAATGGGATCAAAATAATTACTGAAGATATCGCATTATTTAAAGATATGTCTGTAGAGATCCCCAGTCATCCAGCTCATGGTTGTCCCAAAGGTGCTTTTCCAGGAAGCAACTGGCCTTTCTTGTTTTTCCTTTGAAGACATTTTGCTTCTCATCCAAGAAGCTTCCTCAGCTCTGACAGGATTGTGGGGAATGGAAGGATTTATATTCCTTTCAGGCAGCAGGTGATTTTCATCCTTTTAGAGGCTATACAATTTGGGGTGAACACCCTTTCAATGTTGAGGGAGTAGGAATGGATTTCCAGAGAAAAAATTGCAGAGTATAGGAACTATTTGCACTCCTCAGATGACCCTGAGGACACAGATAAACCTCCAAATGCTTCAGCAACTCTCTAAAAGGATGCAAATGTCCAGCTGTCTGCAAGGAATATAAATCCTTCTATTCCCCACTACCCTGTCACAGCTGAAGAAGTTTCTTGGATGAGAAGCGAAACATCTTCAAAGAAAAAAACAAGAAAGTCTAATTGCCTCCTGAAAAAGTACCTTTGGGATTATTTAAAGAGATACAGATGTAATGCCTAAACTGAATTAATTGGAGTACATTGCCTACTGCAGACACGTAGGGTGAGAGAAAGAAGTCCTACATAGAAAAGCCCTTTATGGGTCTAAATTTGATCCAAATTAGCCCTGTATACTGGACTCCCTGTTGCAATGATGGGATTAAAAAATTTTTACTACCGGTTCTGTGGGCATGACTTGGTGGGCATGGCATGGCTTGGTGGGCATGGCAGGGGAAGGTTACTGTAAAATCTCCATCCCTCCCCACCCCACTCCTAGTGGAAGGTTACTGCAAAATCCCATTTCTTCCCCACCCCACTAACCTGCTTTCCAGCTTCGTTCTCCTGTGCAGGGCAACCAAAGAAGACCCAGCCAATCAGCTGGGACTCGGGAGGCAAAGAATAGATGGGGGTGGGGCCAATCAGCGGTGGGTATTCTGAACTACTCAAAATTTCCACTACCGGTTCTCCGAACTACCCAACATTTCTGCTACTGGTTCTCCAGAACTGGTCAGAACCTGCTGAATACCACCTCTGCCCTGTTGCCATAAGAACAAGACAGAACAAGCGTTCCCAGCAACCGACGGGTCGGCAGAAGCAAGCGAGGAGAGGTGCAAGGAGCAGAAGCAGCAGCCCAGCTTGGGTCTTTGGTGGAAACTGGCCAAGATGCATTTATTGGATCATGAAGTCACTATGGCATTTTTGAGATATGGAACCATTCTTATAGTGAAAATGATGCTCATGAGCTCCATCACGGCTTTCTTTACAGACTAAGTATTAGTGATCATTATTTATAGTGTTGTATGAATTTTGTTGCAGAAAGCATAGATGATGTCTTCTGTTAAACTGTCTATCCTCAGGCTGGCTATCCTCAGATATGTAATTCTTCAACCTCACAACTTAAGTGGTTTTTTTCCTGTTTTTTCAATAGTAAGTAAAATGATAGGTATTGGCAAAACCATTTTGATATTCACCAAGGTTTTGCCACCAGATCGGCTCTTTAAAGTTACTTACTTGCAATAAGGAATTGTGAAATAGAACTGTAGTTATATTCTTCCTTGCATTTATAGTCTTAGTTTTTATGATGTGGGGAACTTTCACTTCACGTACGTTTAGATGAGTTCCTCATCTCAGACATGTTTGTCATTGAATTGATAAAAATTCTTCTTGATTGTTGGTTTAATCTAATACAAACCCTTTATATAATGACTTCATAATTAAAATTGTACCTTACATTTAAGAGAGAAAAAAGAACAAGACAGAAAGCAACACAACCTCTTTTACTTTGTAGGCATGAGCTGCTGAGTGACAAAAGGTGTACTACAAAATAATTATCAATCAAATTTCCAGCCTTTATTTGCCGATCAGTTCTTTGAGATGTTTATCTTGAGATAATAGTTACTGTTGAATACAACATTGTATTCAATAATACAATAATGTTGAATAAGATACTCAGGGAATATGCAGTAAAGATGCAAATATTTAAAAGTCAGCCAAGGTTCAGTTGTATGGATTCAGTCAACTTTGAATGAGAAAGTGTAATTTTGTAGTTTCTGTTTTATGAATCACTGATGACTATTGCAAAACAGCCTACTTCGAATTTCTTCCACTTAGATGTTCAAGTCAGATAGAATCCCAGAGGATTATAAGGATAAACATTCATATTTCTCAAAAAGGAAGAAAGGGGTAATCTTTGTCCTACAGTTTCTTTCATGCTTTTTCTCAAATATTTTGCTGTTTTCAGATAACTGATATTCTGTTTTATTTTGAATTGATTATACGCCATCAAGTCAGGGTCAACTCTTAATAACACATGGATACATAGATCCAGAACTGATTGTTCAAAGTCTTCATTGTCTGTATCTAAACATGTTTACTATTGCTTTTGTAGCACATTTTTATTTTTCAATTTAAAATCTTTTATTTCAATATTTTTACTGCTGCTCCAATTCATTAAGTTTAATGTTTGTGAAGGCTTCATTTCTGAAACATCTAGGTCATTGTTCACTTATATTTGATTTGATTTTTTTTTCAAATTTCAAACATTTGCTTCTGAAAATGATGAGTCACCTTGATTCATAAAAGTACTTCATAATTTCTAATCTACATTTGGGACAATTTTTATCCAGTAGCTTTACCTGGATTGCTTAGCAAAAAGAATTGAGTCGTGTGACCCACTTCCACCAAATGTCTAGAAACCACAGCATTGGATTCAGCTCTTGTTGATCCAGATAGCAGCACATACAGTATAGAGGTGTGGTGACCCAGTGACTTAATGACACTGGAGATGGTCTCTGCTCTAGCGGTATGAGTGTAAGGTTTGGTGAGCTCCCATCATTCACCTCGGGTTCTGTCCACCTAACAGTTCAAATACACATTCTGTGCTAGTAGATCATTGGGGAGACAAGTGGGTGCTCCATGCAGGAAGTCAGATTTCTGCTCACTCTGAACCTTCCTGACTGCAACAGACAGCTCTGGGGAAGGAAGGGGGCCTTGGGTGACATTACAAAAAGAGCCACTTGTCTTTCTTTCTGGTGCAAAGCCAGCTCACCCTCCTGTGGTGCACCTTGGGAAGCACTCAAGTGTGTCCTACAACAGAACTGGTAAATTGGCAGACAAATTACTACTGTGCAATAGCATTGTAGTCTTCTGCAGAGGTGGGATCCAACAGGGTTAGCTACCAGTTCAGTCATTTACGAGGATCGATGATTTAAGATGTGCTTCCCTGCACACTGCCGGCGCACACCTGTAAATCGTCATCAGCATGCTGCGTGAAGAGAAGCAGCCTTTCAAAAATCCCTTTTTACCTGTTTTTTTAACTGCAGCTGTGCTTCGCAGGGCAGCTGAAGTTGAAAAAAATCAGGAAATAAAGGTCAGGTAAGAGCCTGGGTGGGCAGGTGGGCAAAAACATCAGCAGACATAGAACCGGTTCTATGTCTGCTGCTCTTCAGAGCTACCGGTTCTACAGAGGTGGACAGAACCAGTAAAAACCCACCCCTGGACTTCTGGCATCATCATCTTCATAAAAACTGAAGGCTTCATTTTGGCTGCCCAAGAATAAGCCTTGCAGACTAATTCCATGAAAGCAAAAATTCAAAATGTCAGCAACAACAGTAAATGTTGCTTATGCAATGAGAAAGATGAAACAGTGGATCACCTTTTCAATGGGTGTAGCAATATGTCACTGACTGATGGTCTGCAATGTCATGATTGAGTTGCCAAAATTATACAATGGAAGCTTTGCCAGAAGTTTGGGTTCGAATGCAGGAAAAATTACTGGGAAAATCTAATGATAGAATATTCAGATTTAGCATAAAAAATTTTTTTTTCTTGATATTATCTTTATAAAACATTATTAAGGTAGATTTGGTATGATCTTATGATTTATTGCAAAATAAATTGAGCAAACTAGAGTTATCTCGTTAAAATATGAATTAACAAAATTATAAATGATTTTTTTTAGTGATGATATTAGGTTATACAATTATTGATTGATAATATGAGCTATTATGTAATATAATTATACTAGTGACTAGGAAATGGATGCACAAAAAAAAGTGGTAAACCAATCGATGCACTGTATGTAAATTCATGAAGAAGGATATTTTTATGTTTTTTGTGGTATGTTTATGTTTATTTTGTTATGTATGCTTATGTTTATCTTGTTATTAAAAAATAAAAATTTATTTAAAAAAAAAATACTGGGAAAATCAAATTAACAAAGTTCTTGAAAATGAGCAAGTCAAGATGCTATGGGAATTTCAGATCCAAACAGTCAGATATCTGGCCCACGCACTCCTGACATCACTACAGGTAGTCCTCAATGTATGACCACAAATGAGCCCAAAATTTATGTTGCTAAGTGAGAAACTTGTTAAGTGAGTTTTGCCCCATTTTACAACTTGTCTTGCCATATTTGTTAAGTGAATCACTGCAGTTGTTAAATATGTAAGTGAATCTGGTTTTCCCATTGACTTTGCTTATCAGCAGGTTACGAAAGGTGATCACCTGACCCTGGGACACTGCAACTGTCATAAATGTGAGTCAGTGCAATGCGGATTAAGCTACTGGTTTGGACCGGTTTGGCCGAACCGGCAGTAAAAAAAAAGCCGACAATCAGCTGAGAGGCAGAAAAAAAAATCCTCTGACAATCAGCTGAGAGGAAAACGAAGAGAAAAGTGCAGGATCGGCTCTCCCAAATGCTTTTCTCTTCTTTATCCTCTCAGCTGATTGGTGCTGCAAGTGGGGAAAGCTGTGTGCCGGCATTAGGCAAAGCACACCCAGCAAGCCATACCCACCGAACCGGTGGTAAACCAGTTTGAATCCCACCACTGAATCAGTTATCAAGCATCCAAATGTAAATCACTTGGCCATGAGGATGCTGCAATGGACAGAAGTATGAAAAATGGTCATAAGTCACTTTTTTCAGCACCGTTGTACTTCGCTACCTGTATTATGGAAAAGAATTACCTGTATTATGGAAAAGAAAAAAGACTGATTTATTGATATTGCAATACCAGGTGATGCATGAATTGAAGAAAAACAGCTAGAAAAAATAAAGAAGTATTGTGATTTGCAAATTGAAGTTGAGCGACTATGGAGGAAGAAATCAATGATTGTACCAATAGTAATAGGAGCTCTTGGAGCAACACCCAAAGGGCTGCCAGGATACATGGACACTTTGAACTTATTAGACCTGAATATCCTAACTTTGCTGGGCGGGGAAAAAACCACCCTACTCAGAACAGCCTACATACTGAGACACTACCTTTATAGCTCTTAGGTCCTTCGTTAGGACTTGAACTGTTAAGTTTTTACCAGTCCCAGACTGTGAATCGAATTGAAGGTTAAATCTTAAATAATAAAAATAAAAAGAGCACATCTGATATGGGAATTGGTTCTGTCTTTTCTACTATTTGGAATAGGTTATAGGGATGCAGCCAGTTTAGTTCTCTGCTAAGGTCTATCTGACTTAGGAGAGTCTTTACAAGAGTTTGGGTTCAAAAAAAACCCCATACTTTGGGTTTGGGTTAAGTCCTGCCCTCTTTACAAGGTGGCATTCCATGACAAGGAATATTTTTTTATTTTTTTCCTCGAGATACCTACCTTGTCACTGAATTGTGTTTTTTTTCTTCTTTTAATAAGTCCACTGACCATCTTTTTTAGCATTTTTTCCAATCACTTGAGGTAGAAGTGTTTCAGCTGTCCACAGAAAGGGAATGGCAATTTCTTTCCTGAAATGTAATTTGGGAGAGCACATCAGGGGTGGCGGCTGTGGTAGCCCTTGAAGGATGCTGTCCAATCATCTCTGTTTGGACAGTATTTTTCTCAACCCATCAGTACAGAACAACAATTTAAGAACACAGTGGCATTTTCTCTATGATATCTTTTCCATAATTTCTCTACCTTAGCTCTCAAAATGTTCCTGTAGTAATTAATAGATTTTTTTGAAAAATATTTTTTGATAAAGTTAAAGCCAGAATAAGATATCAGGCTTTATTTTTTTAAAAAAATATCTTTGTGAATTTGAAGACTTTGCTTGGGTATAGCAAATACAACGCAGGTAAAGCTCCAGATTGATTGAAAATGAGATTTTCTGTCTGCTAGGAGTAGAAATCTGTAAAATTCCTTTGTCTTAAACATCTCATAAGACAGCAGTTCCTGTGCTTCTGTTCCTAACTATAGATCACCCTCCATTCTGATTGGTGAGATGGATAATTGCTAGACTAAACTATGGAATTGTAGCTGCCTTTCATTCTTACAGCAGTGACTGAAAACATATTGTTGTGAGTTAAACTCCAGAGGGATTGTTAAAAGACAGCATTGTCATTGTTACTGTTTCCTACTTAACATAAAACAAATTTAAGCCATATCTTCAAAACTTGCAAATATTGTATTGGGTTTTAAAGCCCATTTAGCAGATATATGTTGATTGGTCCCTCTGTAAAAGGCTTTTTTTAAAAAAAGAATGTTTACCTTGAATTTAAATGAATTCATCTACAGTATTTCAACTAACTACCTTGCTAGCTTTGGGTGGGAACATCTGCAGAGATTCAACATTTGTTGCAAAACAGCTCCTGCTATATACCAACTTTATTTGTTTCTATTGAAAAGGGGAAAATCAAAGCAAGTCCTTGGGTTCTTTTGTTCTTAAGGCAAGTGGATGATAATCATTGCCACCATTGTGTTTGAACTACCTTGAGCATCAGAGCAGCTATGTTTCCTTTCCTTTCTGGAGAACAAAGATTATTTGTACATTTCATAGTAAAAGTAGTGAACCAGGACAGGAAAGGGCCTTCTTCCCCAATGAGAATTTGGCTCACAGTTGTGCCATGTAACAGATGTATGAAATAAAGGAACAAAACAGCTACTATGATGTTACTACACTTGACCCTTCACATGTGCAAGGATGTGGTTAATGTAATTGTTCTGAAATATGCAACCACAAAAGAACAGAGAAGCTTATAGTACAGTATATGTCACATAGCATTGCATAGCATTTCCTTCTTCCAGGAAAACGTCTCAGTCTGTGCAAAAGTTGCAGATAGCTGGAAATTTCCTTTGTTATCCATAATAGATATTTGTTACACGTGCAGAAGACATTGTTTAAGTAGGGAACATCCAGATTAGTTGGAAGATAACCAGATATTTATCTAATTAGCCAATGTGATTATACCACCTGCAAGTCTTTGTGTGAAAATGAATTCTAAAAGCTTGCTTGTGTGTTTGTTTGAGGTCTTGCCTCTCCAAGTTCCATTTTTACTGGCAGAGGCACCATAGGCTGATCCTTTGCTCTTTTCAGGGTGGACCTGTGGACCAGATCTAAGCATCCCATGGGCCAGATCCAGCCCATGGGCCTTGAGTTTGACACCCTTGACATAGATGATTGAGAAGGAAGAAGAGTGCTGAAAGAACTCAGGAATGTTCTCCAACAACTGTCAGTTGGCTTGTAACATCAGGAAGTTCACATAAAATATTGTGAAAATTCTCATTTGGATACCATGTTAATCTCCTCCAATCTGGTGCCTGCTCTCCAGATAAGTTGGACTATAATAATGCTAACCAACTGCAGCTACATTTCTGGGAAAGGCACCATTTCTCTCACTAAGTCCTCCTTCCCCCTTTAAAAAATTATTCTCAGTCTTAAAATAGGGGTGCCACTGGGATTTACAGAGAGAGAACTTAGCTAAAATGGGGTCTCTTACATCAGTGGAACATTCTAAGGAGAACTCCAGAACATCCACATTGTTCTGATGATTAAAGACCAGCTCTGGATCCAACTATATAACATGAAAGTTTTATCTTGTAATTCAAAGTAGAATCAGCAATGTGCTCATCAAACCATAAGCAAAACTAGGCTGATGCTAGAGGATGCGCTTTCCTTCAGAAAACAATATGTTTGTATTTGACACCAAAAATTTCAGGGCAATTTTTAAGGTTCTGGAAACTTTACTAGATGGAAGCATTTGTCAGTGTTTACAACAGACTCACTTTCTTTAATAGGCTGGATGTGACTGGTGTCATTCAAAAAGCCTACAACTTCAAATGTCATCCATCAAACTGATACAATGGTTGTAATGAACAGCTGTCCTGAATAAATACTGTGCCTAGAAATACAGGTAGTTTCATTGTCCCTTCCCAAATCCAGAATTTTAATCTGTCTTGTTTAAAGAACATAAATATTAATATCAAAGCAGAACTGCCATTCTTACCTTCACCTTACTCATGAAAGCAAGCATATAGTTATACCCAATTGGCCAACTTGAACTAGGTATAGCCTTACACCAAATGCAGCTCACTCAAAAATTGTTCTGTGTGGTTGTCTCCATGAGGTAAGCAAGCAAAGAATTTGGAAAACCTCATTGCTCATTCATCACCATTTTTCCAATGAGCCAGCTTTAAGACACTACTACAGGTAAGTATTCTTCTGTACACAAAAGAAAGCTTCTTTTTCTGGCTGATTGGCCATTCCCCAAGGTTCTTCTTCAGCCATTCCCAGTTGCACCATGAATCTGCTTTTGGACTGAGAGTAAGAGAGGAATTTCCTTCAATACCTGGTTTTCATAGCTCAACAGTGGAATTTGTTTCACTTGATTATGCTCCTTATCATGGTTAGCCGGTGGTCTGACTGCAAAAGTGGCAACAACTAAGTCTAAGCAATAAGTTAATCTGTAGAGAAGATCAGAGCAAACTGAACTGATATATCCTGAGGTTGACAAGATTACATTCACATGATCTAGGTGGTTTTCTGTCAGAGGAAAGGTTTGGCATCTCCATTCCCATTGTAATGTCATCCTTCTTGCCTAATCTTGACAAAGCCAATGGGTATATGCAGCCATTTCAGGAAGAGTTCTGAACAAGTCCAATTCATCACATTTTCCTGCTTTGGGGAGCTGAGATAGCTTATTTCTAGCTTTATGCCAATTTATGGAACCCAGATCAAAGCTGGATTTTTACATGCAATGTGGCAAGCCTTGTAGACAGTTTAGTCTCACTTTGGCAGGACCTCTTGCCTTCCCCTATACCTTCCCCACAGCCAAAGCTTCAGCAACTGTTTTCTTATTGTTGCCTCGACCCTCTTATGGGTGAGTTAGTGGGATAATTGATTTAGCCATGATGCTCTCACCATTTCAAGGTAAGCAGAATAGAAAAATATCACAAACACAAGCACATACTCTGGTTTCTTTTCAGATGGTATAAAACACAAGCATTAATGTCTGTATTCTGGAATGTATAATGTTCAATTCTTTTGAATTTCTTGCAATTTGGAGGGCATTGTTTATATGGTAAGCTGCTCAAATAGCTGTTTCTAAAAATTGTCATGTTTTAATTATTGCTAAAAGTTCTTGTTTAGGTTGTTTTGGGGTTTTTTGTTTGAGCTGCTTAGTATTCAGCATTCTTGACAAAGCTTGGATTTCAGGATTCTGTGTTTGAAATTCTTTTCCTGAGGATGTATGCCTCAGGATACAAACAGAGTGGCAGGATTACTGACATTATATCATACTTTGGTTTAAAAACAAATATCTTCTATGATATTCAGGCAGTGGCAGTAGCATGTTAACCCAATGTTTTTCTAGAGTGATGGAACAGAAAGCTTGGTTTTAATAAATTCTCAGTGAGAACTATTAGAAATGTGCAGGGATAGATTCCCTTCAATAGCATTTTACTGATTGTTTGTCAATTATTTTATAATGATATTGAAACAAACCTGTGTTATTTAGCTGAAAATGTGATTTAAAAAGCAAACTAAAACAATCATTTTAAAAGGAATATCCAGAGAGGACCATTCTGTTGTTCATTATAAATTATCCCTGCAATGAAAATAGCATTCCAGGGTTATATTATATTTTTAGCAAATAGCACTTCGACTTACATGCTGCTTCATAGTGCTTTACAGCCCTCTCTAAGAAGTTTATAGAGTCGGCATGTTGCCCCCAACAATCTGGTCCTCGTTTTACCAACCTCGGAAGGATGAGTCAATCTCGAACCAGTCAAGATCGAACTCCAGGCTGTGGGCAGAGTTAGCCTTACAATACTGCATTCTAACCACTGCATCACCATGGCTGTTTTAAATAGTACAATGCTTGTGATGCAGCCAGTATAGTGGGGGTTACCTATCTATAGCCTACCAGTGATCTGAAAGTGTCCCATCCGGTTTACTTTTCCGGAGGAACAGGGTTTTTCCTCAATTGGAAACAGCTTTCCCATGTATAGAAGAGACACCCATTCACAGTGAGTCATATTTGAATTCAGCATGTTTCCTGAATCCATAGATAATCATAGTAGATAATTATCTTGATTAAATAGGATTGTTATTGTTACATTGATTGGCCATGACTGACATTCTTCTAATTACCATGGATAGTCATCTGTATTCCTAAATTGTTTATTTCATTCTGAACACAAGAATTACTATTTCAAGGCCACAGCTTTTGACAGAGGAGATTTTGTCCAAAAGATCAGAATGCAATGTATTTTGGGTCAGTTCTGTACAAATTGAATTCAGTGGGTTGACCAGTGTGAACTTTGCTCTAGCAAATAGTTTGCTCCTCATACAATGTAGACCAGTTAATACTAAGATGCAATTATTTTTCACTTGTTAACAAGACATCTTGGAGTTTGGTGAAAATAATTGCTTTAATAAATAGTTGAATAAGGATGTCAGCCAGTGCTATTTGACAGGATTGCTTCCTAGAAAATATTTGAGTTTGCAGTCCTCAGCTCAGTGGGAATTTTTAGGAAAATATGCTTAGTGAATACTAAGACCTGTGTTCAGAATTTATAATCCCTGCAACTGCTCAAGCATCAAAACACTGATATTCTCTTTCAAATGTATCAAACATTACAAAATTATTATGCCTATCCATAAATTGGTATATTCATCTTTATCTTGTGCTGGCTAGTATTTTACCCAAAGCAAACCGATGAATTTCTTGGTTCAAATGTTTGTTTGTTTTTTTCAAAAAATTCAGCAGTTATCTCTGATCTTCAAGAAGAAAGGTTGTGTAAGACAAATTGAAGTTCTCCGTGCCATCAGGGGAATTGCATATCTTTCTACTGTACATGCTTATAAAATAATAATAGGCATTTTATGCTAAGAGATTTGATTTCCTTAATAATCCTTTGGGTAGTATGGGCTTTACCTGTATATGTTTCTTTTCAAAACCAAAATGAAATCTATGACTCTCTAAGGTTTATTCTCACTCCCCAGTTTCCCGTCACCAAAACTAGCGGCAGCCATTTTGGATGGTCTAAAAAGAACAATCACTCCTCTGCACGTTATCAAAATTGCCACAGGGCCTATTATTATTTATTTGTTTGTTTGCACTTCCAAAATGCAATCGCTTTTCCATAATTGTGTCGTCTTATCTCAAACTGTGATTCACTGGCTAACCCCACCAGCTCACTGTCTCTGGGGCACAAAGGGTACAATCACCGCTAAAACCTTTAATCTTTCCTTTTCCTTTGCCAGGAATTACCATAACAGAACACTGTTTACAACACCTCCCTTATAAACAGAAAACTGCAGGTTCAAAACCTAGTAGGAGTCTTTCAAATTACTTTCCCTGAATGACCAACTTTTCCTTCTGTGTGCTTTTTTTAAAATAATCCACTTGTGCACTGTTTCATCATTTTACCAGTCACTTGAATTAGAAAAGTTTCATTTTCATTTTCCAGTAGTTCAAGTAATTGGAAAAAGGATGAAAGTTGTACTGCTGGTTTTGTTTTAAAACCCCAGGGAAAGGTATCTACCTCAATCACTCTGGTATCAAAATGCACTTAGAGACTTTAGTAATCACCATGTGTTTTGCCAGAACAGTATTTTGGGGAGGGGTGTTAATCCTTATTATGTTGACTTTAAGGCAGGGGTCTCCAACCTTGGCAACTTTAAGCCTAGAGGACTTCAACTTGAAGTCTGCCAGGCTTAAAGTTGCCACAGTTGGAGACCCCTGCTTTAAGGCAAATTGTTTTTATTAACGAAGTATTACAACCATCAATTAAATCTCTGCTGAAATGCCATATAAGGACATATATTTCCCTTCTACTTTTAAAATACTGACATATATTCTTCACCAGGCTTGCAAAAAATTTGCAAATAAATTATATTTGTAGTAGACATAATTAACTGGAATGCAAGAAAAGTCCTAGCCTGAAGCTGTATCTTACTGACTATAGGCTGTAACATCACAGAAAGGAGTCCTGCCGAATCAGGATTTTCTGACTTTGGGAAACATCAGCTTTTAGGTGAATGGAACAGACAAAAAGAATGTGGCCTTGCAACATCTACCTCAGAGTGGTCCATCGTAAGTTTTTGTCAGAACATTCCAATTGCAAGCCCTGAATCTCAAGATGTAAATATTTCTTCTAAGTAAGGCCATTGTTCTCAATAGATAACAAGTTGGGAGTAATCTGAGATCTATTATATTATTATTTTACGAATATGTATGCATGCAACATTTTCCCCTCCTTTCTGAAATATAGTTAGTGCATCTCTTTGTCTGCAGGGGTGTGTCTTCCATTACTCTTTTGGAAGAGATCTCCTCCAGTACATATTGTCTAATTGACACTGCAGTGAGCCTTGATTATTGGCTTTGGGTCCTGCATTTTGATTCCACATGACATATTCAGAAGCAAACACCAACAGTTCCAATTCTATATCTAGTTAGGCTTGTTAATTTGCACCAGAGTCCAGAAGCCTTGAACAGCCAAATGCATCCTGGATTGAAATCCTAATTTTTTAATCTCTACTACTTTCACATGAGTAAAATTATAAGCAGAACAGTGCTTATAGACTGATTCTACTCTAATGTGAACATTGAAGAACAAGAACAAAGATCAACATCCTGAGAAGTTATTAGATGGAAAAAAATAGAACTCTTTTTCACTCATCTCTAACTGAAACTTGGCTTTTCATTCAATACTGTATGTATCCAACAAAGTAATTACAGCATAAAAACATATGAGTATCTTCAATACATCTCAGTATCTAAAATTATTTGAAGTATATGTTTAACATTTTGCTTTTACTTTATTAATATTATTAATTTGTTTATTAGCTATTCATATTTGAGCATAATTTGTAATACAATCTATATCATCCCCTTATCATTCATTCCCTCCCACTTGTGACTATATGAATGTAATTTTGTCACTTGTATCCTTACGATTTATATTGACCGTTTCCTAGTATGATTTGATTGCTTATTGTACCCTATGACTATTATTAAGTGTTGTACCTTATGATTCTTGACTCTTGAAAAATGCCTCTTTTCTTTTATGTACACTGAAAGTATTTGCACCAAGACAAATTCCTTGTGTGTCCAATCACACTTGGCCAATAAAGAATTCTATTCTATTCTATTTATTTTATGAATTTTATTCCAGAAGGGGTTTGTAGATTTCACCAAACTTTAAAGGGGTCCATAGCTAAAAAAAAAAAAAAAGAAGAACCCCTGGGCAAGAGAGGTATGTTTTCTGAAGTGACAATTGAAAGCACTAGAAAGGTGATTCCAAATATTAAATCTCAGTTGTTGAGTGTCCTCCTTTAATCAAATTCTAAGGATTTTTCCTGATAAGTTAGACAAGTTAGAATTTGCTAATGAAAAAAAGAGCAGCATAATTCATTTGCTGGGTGGAGTCTTCCCTTTTCCTATACTGTTTTGTACTTTTGTACTTTTTTTTTGCACTTTCTACTGTCTTGCACTTTTGTTATTCCTCTATGTCTCCCTTATTAAATCACCTCCTGCAATTCAGCATTTTTTAAAATTTGATCCAAACACTTGTTCCTTATGTTTTCTCAATGATAGGAAATACTTCATAGCTAGGAAAGCTTTCTAAATGAAGCATGACACCAGGAGCAAAGAATCCCTTCAAAAGCAGAAAAGCATTCCCTCTGAAAATACCAATTTATTATCTCATATATCAAAACACTCTATTAAATGAATTTATGGCAAAAATCTTCATAACTCACAAAAATGTAAGTTGTAATATAGTTTATTCTAAGATCATCAACCTCTCCTCCAGCAAAAATTCATGTCCATCAAGAATGCAATGAATGTAGACTCATAATTCTCCTTATTAAGCTAGATACAGAGCTTCTGGCTCCACCTTCTTAAATCTATTGCCCACCAGGTATGTTGGACCAAAATCATCAGATGTCTGAGTGTTCTAGAAATGTTCTAGAAATTTCTACGTTGCTATTCCTGGGGGATATAGTCACAAAGGCATGAAACACAAATACACCCAGTTGGGCTACCATGTTCCTCACAAAATAAGGCCGGCCCTTATTTTTTTTTGACCCCTGAAAAAATGGCTAGGCTGTCTTTTTGGGGGTGACTTGATTTCCTCCCCCACCTAGAGCAGCCCATACACACGTACCTCACCGCGAGGCCGCCTCTATCAGCCAATTAAAGCTCCCTGAAGGCAGAGTCCCCAGCTGCTTCAGGGCATGGTGTGGCTGCCCATGTCCCCTCACCATTAGGCAGTCTCTTTTGGGTGATGGAAGCTCCCCAAGTGCAGTCACCAGCCACTTTGATCGGCCAGTAGAAGCGGCCTCGGGGCCAGTGCACACACACAGTCCCCTTGCCGCAAGGCCGCTTCTATCGGCCCATCGAAGTGGCTGGTGACTGCACTTGGGGAGCTTCCATCGCCCGAAAGAGACTGCCTAAAGGCAAGGGGACACGGGCAGCCACGCCACACCCTGAAACGGCTAGGGATTCAGGTAGCTTTCGTTGGCTGATAGAAGCAGCCTTGCGGTGAGGGGAGTGTGTGTGTGCGCTCACCCCGAGGCCACTTCTACTGGCTGATCGAAGTGGCTGGTGACTGCATTTGGGGACCTTCCATCGCCCGAAAGAGACTGACTAAAAGTGAGGGGACATGGGCAGCCATGCCACGCCCTGAAACGGCTGGGGGCTCTTCCTTCGGAGAGCTTCTATCAGCTATCAGGGTATTCTAGTCTAGGCTAGCTGCAGGGCACTCCTAAAGGCAGGTTTTCTCCCTACCGCCCCCCGCCCTTCCTTCCCATTTCTCTTCACCTCGTGTAGTTCTAATGAATGACATGAGAAATGACGGGGAAACACATGTTATAAATAGGCCTAAATTTGGGGGGTGGGGCTTAATTTCACCTCATGCCTAGAAATCATGCCTTCCTATTGGTGGAGGCCATATTGTTGGAGAAACACAGTAGGTAGTTCTAGAATGAATTGAGCAGAATGTACTTCATAGACAAATTGATGTGTTAACTATCTTCTCCATATGAGCTAACATTTCAGCAGTTGCCCCAGATTTCAGTGTGTCCTGGGGACAGATGGTTTATTTTACCTGAATGAGTATCCTTCCTTGCAATATAGCCCATGCCAATCAAGCTACATCACTTCCTGCAAGTGATGGGCAATTTGCATGCTCTTTGTTACATGAACACAGCTCTCTACTGTGAAAGAAACTGAAATCTCTGTGAAAAAGGAAGACTTAAGATATAAAATTCTGTGGGTTCCTTCATGAATGTATTATTGCAGTATATTGTTCCATCTCTATGGTCCTCTCTGGATTCACCTTCTTAAAGAGAAAAAAAAAAGTGAATGAGGAATCTGAAAAAGCAAAAAATAAGGTTGCCCTAGAAGTTTGGAGTGTACCTTAGAAAGTTCTAAGTCTCCAGAACTGTCCCCCCAAAATCCAAGATTTAGAGCTAGTGCTGTATAATTTCTTGGCAAGGGTTTCTGGACAAATTAATCAGAAGTTAATTGGTGTATGAACCATTTCTTTTGGCAAGAAGATGTTCACAATGGGGTGTTTCAAGATAGTGGAAACTAAATGAAAAAAAGCTCACACTCATATCCATGCATGCCAATGTCTCAAGAACAGAAATATTTAGTTAATTAAAATATCTAATGGAAGCAAACTAACTTAAGGCCTAAAGCAAAGGGCACATATAATTTTATATCTAACATATACCATCAATACACATTTACAGTGCATTCAGAAAGTATACAGATGCCCTTCACTTTTGTCAATTTTGTATTGCTACAGCCTGATTCTATAATTGTTGATATTCATTTTTTCTCATTAATCTACACTCAGTACTGCATGACAAAGTGAAAACAGAATTTTAGAAATGACTGTAAATTTATTAAAAAGAAAAAACTGAAATATTACATTGGTATAAGACTCTTTACTCAGTACTGATGCATACAACTTTGCCATGTGCAGGAAAAACTTCGTCAAAATGAAAACAATGAATGCTACCAACGTTCTATTGAAATAATACTTGTAATAAAAAGCTTTCTCTTTTCCAGTTTTCTGTTGACATAGGTTTATGGCACTTAAATCTTTGTATTGTAATGAAAGCCTGATGCAAAATCATGCTCGTATTATTATATGGATCAACCTGCATTCATTATAATCATTCCAATAACTTCCCTCATGAAAGCAGTCAAGTAGAAAAAGAGTAATATATTTAAGATGCTGGATAGCATTGTATTTAAGATCGGCTTCAGTAAGAATGAGAAGAAACAATATACTGAAATCCTCAATGTAAGGAATCGTTTGAAGGGAATGGGTTTCTGTAACCTTTGAAAGTCAATTCAGTACAAATTTGGCAATTACAATGAGTGTATTTCATCTGCATAATGAAAGTGTTTCAAATGACATTCTTTATACAAATGTCAATGACATAATTGGTCTCATGAAGTCAGGATGTAGCTTCCAAGGGTTTTATTTATTTATTTATTGCCATTTATTCCAAATGGAAACAGTTAGTCAGTTCAAAACACCGCAGCATCTCTCACATTTTTTCAGATAGGTCTGAAATGGGCTTGACGCATCTATTGTCTTCCTTTTGGTGAACTTTTCCCATTATATAAAAACAGCTTGCTATATCTTCCACCTATAGAAAAGCCTGAAGACTGGGAAAGAAAAGCTGCTGCCTCCTCTGGGGTTTGCAGGCTTTGTATGGAGGATGGTCTTTCCCTCTGTAGAGAGGGAGTCTTTCAGCTCCATTTCGGCAGGAAAAGCCCTGAGATAAGAGCTGTATGCATTTTTCTGATCCCTACCAGGAGCAACAAAGGCAAGTGAGAAAAGAAGTCCTAAGGCAACTCTTGGAAGAAGAAAGCAGTCATAGAAAAGAAAACTGTTTCTCAGAAACCATAATATTGGAAGGGATGCAAACTGGCTAGGGAATTCTGGGAGTTGAAGCCCAGACATCTTAAAGTTGCCAAGGTTAAGAAACACTGCCATAGCAGAAAGAACTGACAAGAATACACATGGTTTTTATACCCATCAGTATAAATCTATTTTTTTTTCAAGAAAATTAGAATTGTTCTTCATTCTCCAGGCTGCCAAGGAACTAAAAAATTAAATTACAGAATAACAGGCTCAGTGTAGATTTTTCTGACATTCAGGTATTATCAGAGTCAGGCAGACCTTGCTTCAGTTGTCAATCTAGAGGTGGAAAATGTTTGAAGGACTGTAATTCAGCATCCTAACTCTTGAAAAGAGTGTAGTAGAGTAACTAATTAAACTGTTTTGTCCCCAGAATTTTGGGGTTTCTTGGAGGGAGGGTGAGACTTTAAACATGGGAAGAAGAATTTAAGGCTATGGCAGGCAAACAGCTTCCATTTCTGCCTTCCTCTTCAAATTCTAAAGAACAGCCAGAATCATTTTACAGATCAATTTCAAGCTCCTACAGACAGCTCCCATTTTCATCTTTAAACCTGCCTAAAAGACTAAAATTAGAGGGAAACTTGGGAGAGGTAATTGAAAGTAGAAGGATATTTCCTCCAAGAAATCTTCCACTTCTATTTGTCCCCAAAAATTAAAGTTATGCCATCAAAATTCAACCACTTTGCTAATTCTATGATCTCAAAATCTTAGCATTTATCTGTTCCTGGAAAAAGACATCTGTTCCATAATTGTCTATGCCTACTTGATGTTCTAGTTTTGCTTTTCTTAGTTTAGACCCCTCTAAAAGATTAAGACTCTCATAAGTCAGCAACGTCACTGAGATCAGGAAAAATCACTTTAGTTGTCTGAAAGTTGAAGGGAGCATAGCCAGTGATGTAACTTCAACAGAATTAGCTTTTCTGAATATTTTAGGAAAATGGGTGGTGGTAAGCATCTTTTTTGCCATTAGAACATATAAAAATGAAGGGGAAATCAGCACTTTATTGCTTGGGTGTAACGTTTTAAAGTTTTAAATGGTTTAAAGCACATACAAATGCTTTAAGTCCATGTTACTGGAAGTACAGCCTTCATCCAAATAAAGCTTGTTTGCTCACAAATAAGAATAGCTTGATATTGCTAACATAAGAATAAGATCTTCTTGGTATTTTTGGTCTCCTACTTCTGCAACCATTTTCTAAGAAAAATCCATTAGATCCATAATTGTTCGCTTGATCCTAAATATGTCTCCTAATTAGTCTTAAATCAGGACAGATTTAAGATTCTACTAGTATCAGAAGGCAACCAGCAGATGTCCAAGTCTATTTCTATGTCCTCTAGTACCTGTTTAGGGAGACTCATCAAACATTTGGGCAGCAAAAATTATCAGTTCTGATTCTGACCACATCCAGATCCCTACTTCCACCTACAGACTTTATTGGCGCTTGAGGCCCAGAATGCAAACCTATTGAATCCCTCAACTATTTTGGCTTCTCCTATGAATTCACTTAAGCACACAGAGCTTCTTAACACTACTCCAGATGTGTTAATGTCCTAGTGTGGTCTTCTGAGGGTCCTCCTTACATTTTAATAAACATATCCTGCCAACCCAATTTTCTTCTTTGCTTCCAAACAGAGCATTTGAAATTCGATGTTTGTTAGCTCTGTAAAGAAGAGAAAGGAAGGATTAAAACCCTAAGCAAAAGTGCTGTTTGTAACACAAGGGGTGGGGTTTTTGTTTTTACTACAGATTACCTTTTAAAGGAAATTTACCCAGTCAGGTGATGTCAGAATCAATCAGAGGAGGAGAGAAATTAGAAGAAGGTTAGTGATCCCTGGCAGATTGAAGAAAGGATGAGCAACAATTTAACTTAACAATGGGGAAAGGCCCTCTCTGTATGTTGGTGGTTACTCTGCGCCAGCCAAAACTGCTATTACATATGGAAAATCATGGAAAAAACTACTGAAACATTCCTGAATAGTCTGGAATCACCAGTTAAAAGAAGCTGAGATTAAGAGAATGAGGTGGATTTTAAATGTGGATTTACCTAGCAAATATATTTTTCCTCAATTTCATTGCTGTCAAAATTAATTAAGGTAAGTTATCACAACCTACCTACATCTCACAGATAATTTAGGAGGGGTAACCCTTCTAAAACCATAATAAAATGCTCCAGTTTGATCACAAAATCTAGGGGATTTTTTTCCAGAAGCCATATCAAATTATAGAAAGAAAGCTACCAGATGAAAAATGCTTATGATTATCCATTTCAGTTTTAATCTACAATGGTCCTCTTGGAACAGGTGTGATTTTTTTTTCTGATATTACTTTAGCTTCCTTGAATGAGGTTTGGAAGTACAGTACCTAACACTATCTTTCCTAGGCATTCCATACTTGGGCCATAGGAATGCAGATAACCACTAGATGGCAGAGAGAATCAGAGATTTAGAGACACTTTGCTGCCCTCTGACCCTTACCTGGATCTTTGCAGCCCAGACATGATACAGAACTGCAGAAGTCTCCAAACTTGACAATTTTAAGACTTGTGGACTTCAACTCCAGAATGCTGGCTGGAGAATTCTGGGAGTTGAAGTCCACAAGTCTTAAAGTTGCCAAATTTGGAGACCTCTGCAGTTCTGTATGCCTAATCTTTCCCAATCTAATAAACTCTAGATTTACCTTTTTTGAGCGATGATTGTGAATTATGAGAGTTGTTTGCTTGGGAGTTGCATTGTGAATCAGCTTCTTACAGCACTGATGTTTTAACAGCTTTGACAAATCAGAGAAAAGTATGAAACAGTTTGTCCAAGTCATTTTCATAGCTTACATAGCCAGGGCAGAATTTGACAGCAGCTTCATCTTGGCTACAGATGGGGAATCTGTCCAGCTAGAGTAATAAAGAACGAATTTGGCTGTGGCTGAGAAGACTCTTTCCTAACCCTCTCCCAAATTCTACCCTTAGTAACAAAGAGAGATTGGGGGGGGGGTGTCATCCATATGCCATCACTACTGCATGCACTGTAATTGCCTATCTCTTTTAAGCCACCCTTCCCAAAATGGGTATCTTTCTGATGTATTGGGACTACAAGATGTAAAGCTTGGGAAATCTGTTAGTTGTATATGCAATACATTTGAGGATCCAGATGGGGACAGCTGTCAGGCCACTGAGTGAAGTAGCAGCACTATAGAAATGCATGTTGTAATAAACAGGAGCAGCTACCAGCCATTTTAAAAAGAAGTGCATTTGCCAGCTACACATTCTATACACATATACAATAAGTGTATTTCCCTCTCTCCTCCCGCCGGATGTATAGAATAGTCTAAATTGATCATAAAACCCATCACTCCAACTGTTCTTCTTCAAGTTTCACTGTTTGTGACATATTTAGAAATAAATATGGTTTCTAAGGTTTATTTAGAAAGTAAATTTTTATCTTCTTACGGAAAAACATGTTCTGTCCAGAGACAAATTTGGCTTTAACAAGGGCAGGTAAAGGTTAATTAACTTTGGTGCTGTTCTTCTTATTCAGATAACTTTATTTAAATGGGAGACTGTCTCATTTTAATCTAATAAAAGTACCCCACCACAATTTCTAATGGACAATCAAAGCAGAATTAATTCTCAGGTTTAAAAATAGCTTTCCTTCAAGAATTATTCAGGTGTCCAACTTTGCTGACAACCTCAAATTACTTATTCTGGTTAAAACACCGATACAGAAAAAGATCAAACTGAGGAAAATCTGGTTCAATGCAAATGCAGAAGCATAAAATTGTGTTTTTTATTGATGATTGATTGATTGATTGATTTTGTGATATCAAGTCATCTTTGACTTCTAGCCATCAATAGGCAGATTTTCTCCATAAAATTATGCATATTAGAGTAAAAATATAGCCATAACTTTATCTATATATAGTTGGAAATTAAGTATTCTATGATTTGATCAAGATGAGATCCTTCAGTAGCTAACAAAAAAAGTCAAAAATATTCAGTTTCTTTAAACTGAGTTTAACTCCTAATGCTAATGGATAGAACCATACAGTTTTCTTGACAATAGTATGAAGTGATTTGCCATTCTAAGATGTTGTTTCAAGTTCCCAGTCTAACTTACATTCATTGTATTTTGGGGTAGTTTTCATTCCTTTTAACTAAGTCTGACTCATTGTGGTTTTTTTAAAGAGTAAATTCCATGTTGAGAACATTAAGACAAGAATATATTTTTAAAAATGTCTACATCATATTATCCTTTATGTAGCTTTGTGTATGACTACTATCAATACGCCACAATACTAAAAAGATATTGGACAGGGCTACCAGGTCTGGATTGTAAAAATCCAGACAACCCACCAGATGAATATGGAAACTGATAACTTTTTTAGCCATCAACTGATTATCTGGACTTTTGCCTTCCAAATCTGGTGGTCCTAATATTGGACAACTGGATGGAGGAATTAGAATTCAACAAAAGCCTGGTGCAAATCCTGTAAATAAAGTTTTAAAATTAGATTTTAAAAATTCAAATATAAAAAGACATGATAGAAATGCCTATAGTATGGCACATACAAAAGAAGATAATAAAACTGTTTTTCTCTCTCTCCCTTCCTCCCTCCTCCTCTCTCCCCCCCTCTCCCTTCCTCCCTCCCTCTCTCTCTCTCTCCTCCTCCCTCTCTCTCAATCTAAACTTGATGCAAGTTTCAGAACAAATAAAATGTGTTATGTCCTGAGGACTCAAGGAGTTCTCACTCAGGTCCACTCACTTGTGTGGGCGTTATTTCCCCCATTCCCATTGGTCAGTTCTCCCCAGCAGCCAGCTATAAAAGCAGGCTGCGGGGTCCAACTGGCTGCTGATTGCTGCGAGCCAGTTCCAGGCTTGGCAAGCACGGTCAGCCCTTTATTTGTAAATAAAGTACTGTTGCACTCATGCTCTGGTTCAGCCTCTCATTGCTCAAACTTAACACTGGCGACGAGGATGGGATGGCTACCAGAAGCACCTTGCAACCGCTGAGTCACTAGCCACCGATCTACAGCCCAGAGAGAGCGATCGGTTGGCAACAAGGGAAACGCTGATCCGCAGCCAGAGAGAGCGGTCAGCTAGCGAAACGAGCGATCAAAAAGAACAAACGCAGATCCGCAGCCAGAGAAAGCGGTCTGAGTCAAATAGTTAGAAGCGTCTGTAGCCGCTTGTTAGCCTCGCTACGGGGAAAGTGAAGCGCTGCGAGCCGCAGCCGCTCTGCATTTGGCGCGAAATTCAAACGGGTGTCATTTGAATTTCGGGCCAGTAGGAATCACAGCACAGCGCTGTAGAGAGTCACTAACGCCCACTTTTTTGGCGCGAATCAAGACACCTCCAATGGCTAGCAGCCAACGTGGTAACCCAGAGAGAGAGAAAGAGAGGGTAGCAAAAAACCTCTCCAGAGCTGATATCACTTGTAACTCACGAGCGTTCGTAGTCCCAGAGAGATTTCTCCCGCAGGTAGCCCAGCCGTTCCAGCACCATGAGTTCCAATCCAGTATTCCCGGCGTTTAAACCAGACGAAGAGAAGTGGGAATCGTATAAGAACCGTTTCAATCATTACATCGATGCGGTCGGCCTGTCGGATGCGGAGAGCATCGGAAAAAATCCTATTTCCTAATCTACTGCGGAGCCACCGTTTACGATACCGCTGCAGCACTCGTGGCGCCGAGAGAATTAAAAACGTTCCGTGGTCCAAGTTGCTTGAGATCCTCACAAACCACTACGCTCCCAGACCTTCACAAATCGCCAGGAGGTTCACGTTCCGAATGAGGAAGCAATCAAGTAAGGAGACCATCAACCAATATATGGCCGCCCTCAGAACAGCAGCCCTGCACTGCGGGTTTGGAACATACCTAGAGGACATGCTCCTCGATCAATTGGTTTGTGGGGTCAAGGATCTCAACCTACAGAGGCGACTGCTAGCTAAGAAAGACCTCAACCTCGCAAGTAAGCGGTAGAGGAGGCCCTAGCAGCCGAGCTAGCTATGAACTCAGCCACCGAAATTCAGGGCCCAAGCGTCAAGCTAGCAGCGTTCCCAGTCCATTCCGAAGAGGTGGAAGTGGAGGAAGGCCACAACGATGAGAACGATGTCCATCGCCTCACCAATGACAGACGGTCGCAGGTAGGGGCTAAACAAGAATACACCGGTCCACCCAAGCACATCACCCTGTGCCTAGCCTGTGGGGATCACATCAAAGGGCCACCTGCAAGTTTAAAGGAGCCGTTTGCAACAACTGCCATAAGAGGGGGCACATTGCAGAGTCTGCCAAGCCCCCAAAGCGCTGCACAAAGACCCCCGTCCTCGCACTCGGGACCACAGAGGCAAGTATTAAACTGTCGCACGCACCGCCTTGCCAGGCGTACTTGCCACTCTGTTAGTA